>NC_133335.1:24171698-24811698 GCF_042186555.1 Aquarana catesbeiana | reverse complement strand
TCTCGGTTTGTCCTGGGTGATGGGATATAAACGTGGAGAGATCCAGCAGGTATCACAAACCACAATAAAAATAACATTCAGAAAAGAGGTTCTATCAGCCTTTGATTGGCCCTACATTTCATCCAGTGACAATCGGGACAGGAAGTGAGGGCAATCTACGGGACAGAAAAGGGAGGACAATCTGCTTATCAGGAACACGGCAACAACCACCAGACAGACCTTCAAACCCTTTTCTGCTTCCTACCAAGCTCCAAGTTCTGTCTGGATTTTCATTTTAAGATAAAAATGGGCAAAACAGTAAGGTTTTACCGAGTTGCAATTTTTAAATTTTAACTTACGGAGATTGAGAGGTGGCCTCTTCACCATGTCGGATTTACTGGGCTGTACAAGAGGAGCAAACGACACAGCCAAGATCTTCTCAGTCTCCCAGCTTGAAGGTCCAGTACGTGTGATCTTTGTCAGCTGGATCAGAAATAAGATAAACATTGAGATACAACAATACTTGCTAGCTAATATCTGCTAGCTAGCTAAAAATAATTCACAAGTTCACATAGTCACGTAGTTACTAACGTTGAATAAAGACACCAGTCCATCCAGTTCAACCTGAGTGATCACCCACAATTGTCCCCATCCCCACACATTGCATCCCATCAAGATGCCCATCCACTATATTATTATTTATTTCACTTCTTAAGGACAAACAAAAAAATTCCCAGCTCTTACCAGCTAGCCTCCAAAAACAAACAAAAAATTGACTCCAACAGTTCACCTTACAAAGGGTTTAGTTGCACAAATTAACAAACATGTTTAAGCTGCAGAGGCCGTTTCAAGGCACCCCAGTGTACTGCAATCCTAACTGTTATTTTGAGAGTCTCCCAAATTGGAGAGCATATATAAAATAATGGATAGATGAAGGGCAGGTGTTCCCCTCCTTAAAAGGGTCAAGGGATGCACGGGACAACCAGTAAAGACACTATAGCAGCTGAAGGTGTCCATCGCATCCCCACATCAAATTCAAACAACTGTACAAGCAAAAGGCAACCACTCCAACCTATAACTGGCCTTTGCAACAAGGAGCACATGGAAAAGCAACGCACATCAAAAACAAACCAAAATTCACAGCACACTTACCTGCTAGCCTGCAAAAAAAAAAAAAAAAAAAAAAAATTGACCCCATCTAACAGTTCACCTTACAAAACAAGGGGTTTAGTCACACACATTTGCAAACATACGTGTAAGCCGCAGTGGCCACGTCAAGGCACCCCAATGTACTGCAGTCCTAACTATCATTTTTGAGAGTCTACCAAATTGGAGCACATATAGCAATACCTATACGATACCTTTAGCTGCCATTGTGCCCTTGTTGGGTGTCCTGAGTGTCCCTGTACCTTTGAGGGGTGAGCTCTCTGCCCTTAGTCTATCCATTGCTATAATGTGCTCCAATTGCAGGCTAGCCGGTAAGCGAGCTGGGAAATTGTTTGTTTCTGATGTATGTTGCCCTTCCATGTGCTCCTTGCTGCAGAGGCCAGTTATAGGCTGGGGTGGTTGCCATTTGTTTGTTCACTTCTGAAGAAACAAAGTATGTAAAGTCAAAGAAGGTTCAAGTGGAACCATCCCAGGTCCTCTAAGCTCCATAGACGTATGGAGGCTGCCATTCAAAATCTGCCCTGGAAAAACTAGTTGGCTGTGTTATGCCTACCCACAAGGTTTCAGCACTTTCCAAGTTCTGGGAACAAATGCTCTGATCAGGACCTCCGATGTCCCAAATCAGGGTCTCAAAAGTGGTGAGCCCATAAAACTGGTATTTTCAGATAAGCAAAGCCAGCCTACACATTTTAGCTGTTATGAACGGATATGAAGAGTTGAATGCAATCTGTAAAGTCCTATAGGGTCAGTCGTGGGTGTAAATATAGCAATAAACCAATACTCTCACAAAGCCATCTGATAAGCTGGAAATGTTTAATGGGAGCTACCTTTTCCTCCAGTGGCATGACAAGAATCCCACCCATTTTCAGTAGATTCTTCATGTAATCTTCATGCTCCTTCTGCACCCCGGCTCCACAGTAGACGCGATCATAGGCGGAGGACTCCAGAGAAATGTCTAGGCAGTTTCCAGCCACAAAGGAAGGCTCACAGAACTCAAACCTGGAAAGGAAAGGAGAGACACAAGAAATGATGGGACTGCCTCCCTCCCCATTGATCACCCATCGTGCTTCTGAACCGAAAGGTGTGGGAAGAGGAAGGTCCAAGCAGGACTTTGGTTGTGAACCAACATGGTAAGAAGGGAGAAATGGGCCCCAAGTGCAAACTCAAGAATAGATGCTAGCATTTATATACAGAGCCCCCTGAGTTTCTGTAACCAAGTATGGGAGTGCACACACAAGGCTACTTTAGGTGCCCCATTTCCTTATCTGCTGCCAAAGTGACCAAGTGCTATGTGCAGGCTGTGTCCTTACCCGATACCAGCTGAGCACAAATGGTCCGATTGTTGGTCTGATTGTTAGAGAAGGTGAAGCCACAGATACATATTCAGTTCTAGAAGTATGCAGCCATAGATTTGTCAGGAAACCATGACCTGCGTACATGTTCCAGATCCAGAACTTACTATGGAGTTAAACAAGAACCAGCATGACAACTTAGATTCTGCATCTTTATTACCAACGGCCACCACCTTATCTCTGCCCTGATAGGTTCCCTTTGAAGATCCCGCCTCACCAAGGAAGCCTTACCTGTCAAAGCTGTCGCTGGTGCGGACAAACTGTTCCAACTTTTGCTTGGCATATTCAATGACATCTTGGTGAAGCTCAACACCATGATTGATGCCAAATGGTCCTGAGGGCACAGAAGGAACTGTTAATGTTGTTACACTGTCCCATTCTTTCCCACAATTTCACACCAAAGCGTTGTGTACATGGTAATCATACCAGTAAGCTCCAGCTTCCATAAAGTGCACCTGTTTTGAAGCAAACAATACACTTTGAAATAGGAGAGTACAGGAAGAAGGCACGGCACGTGAGCTTTGTTAGGAAGTGTATTTTGAGGTTGATCTTAAAGTGTATTTTAATAAAATATCATCTAAAGCCAAAATGTTGTCACATGTATATCCACTTTTGCAGTGAAATATGAGAAAACCCCACAATATATGTTTGTGTGTTCCCAATTCACAAAAAACAAACCTGGGGCCCGGTTAGAGACATTTCCCCTTCACTTCCTGTCCTGCTGACATTTTATGAGACAGAAAGTGAAAGAAAGTCACCAACAGCACCAGGGGAAAACTGGAATCCCCGTCATATTTTTAAAGCTGCGTTCCGGTTGCAGATTTTCTCTCACTTCCTGTCTGAAAAATGGTGTCATCATGACAGGAAGTTAAGGGAACAGAGCCCCAGACAATTTTTTTCTCACCCTATGCAAAGGAAGTCCAGGCTAATACTAAGCCCTATACTAACTATCCTGTAAATGAAAGATGCGTATACTTGCCTAATCTAAGGGTACAACGATCCAGTCACATGATTGGCTCCCAGCGCTGGCTTCAGGGTAGAGGGGTGACATCCGACAACAGATGCCCCATAGCAAGTCTATGGTTGACATCACTGCCCAGGCACTGCATCCGTTTTCACTGAAGGATGTGATCGGACCATAGCACTCTTAGATTAGGCAAGTATACACATCTTTTGTTATACAGCATGTGTCAAAACGCAAGTCCCGTGGGCTAAATCCGGCTCACCAGGCCATTTCACATGGCCCTCACACCTCTCCTGAAGCTGTGGCACCCTCCTCGGCTCAGCAGTCGGCAGCAGAGAAAAAGATAGAACTCCTTCTACAGATCCTCCCCCTACAGCCGCAGCACCCCCTTGTCTCATCCTCCCCTGGTCTCAGCATTCAACAGCTGACTCCAGCCCTCCTCTGATCCTCCTCCAGACCATGCACTTTCTGCTTTCCAGCTTCTCCCCCCAGCTTGTTTACGGAAGCAGCACAAGATAAACAGGAGGTGCACTGTGCTGTAAGAGAAGGTGGAGGACTCTTGACTTCTGATGGTGGGATGCTCTGGACATCTACTTAGAATCGTGATAATGCCATTTTTTGCTAGTTGAAAAGGAGGGTTGCATACCGCTGGTATCATCCACAACAAACGTTACAGGAGTCTGTTCACACAACACCATGGCAGGACCAGGTTCTGTCTGAGCAGTGTCCAATAAAGTTTTTTGTGGATGATACCAGCGGTGTGCAACCCTGCTTTTCAGACTTGCATCATCTGATACCGGAGTGCGAGTGGGCTCCGTCCTGGTTTGCACCCACTCTTAACAGCTTAAGTCTTAAGTTATTATTATAACCGGTAATGATCGAATGAAGAGGCAATCATTTCATATGATAAAGACTAGATACATTTATATAGTCTTACAGATATATTAATCTCCACCTTCATTAGAAGCCTTGCATGGCTGCTTCTACATAGACCTTGGAAGAATTTCAGCATTTAAAAAAAAAAAACCCAACAGTCCTCCGTCAATAGCAGCCATTGCCACATCAGATCTATTGATGCCCAGCGTCCCACCAGAGAAGAACCGAGGGCCAGCCTAAGATACCAATGAATAGGAAGATGGAAGGACAGGATACCCAGCAGCTGACATATTTGAAGATTAATAGAGGTTTGGCTTACCCAAGATTAACCCAACCATTGTGCTAAGGTAGCCGGTCCCACT
Source organism: Aquarana catesbeiana (assembly GCF_042186555.1). NCBI lineage: Eukaryota > Metazoa > Chordata > Amphibia > Anura > Ranidae > Aquarana > Aquarana catesbeiana. The sequence goes on along the minus strand of NC_133335.1, from coordinate 24,806,998 downwards.
GCCCAGATTGAGGAAGGACAATCCTGGCTGGAGCTCCAATGCCTCCATCACTTCGGAATAAATGCACGGTGCGGAAAGGTGAATGTTCCCGTGCTTCCACGCCAAGTCCTTATAGGCATTTTCCTTAAATTCCTCCAGGTAGTAGTCGGCCCGGTCAATTGCTCGAAAAGCCTGCTCTACCTCCTCGGTGCGAATGTACTGAGCTTCTTTCAAGTTATCGATTAAGTCGTCATTGTCCTCTCCGGCGCTCACAGCCCCTCCCATGGTGATTAGACTTGTGACTTGCCTAAGCCGCAAAAGAGAATATATGTAAGCCAATGACCAATAGGATTTCATTGCAGTGAGTTACTGCTACAGTGAGGAATTTAGAGGCCTAGAGTCATCAAAGCCCTAGAGCAGCCTGTCTCAACCTTTTTAACACAGAGGAACCCTTGAAATATTTTCCTGGTCTCAGAAAACCCCTGCTAAAAATTCCTATAGCTACAACCCATGATGCATTAGAGTTATGGTCAGTGCTCCTTAGACTTGTGGTCATTGGAAAGAATTACCCTCTTATAAATAGTTAAAAAGATCAATGGTGTCAGTGGAAACTTATCTGGGAGACAACCTCTGGAGGACACCTGCTCTCCGATAGGGGCACTCTGGTAGCCCTAGAGCCATCATTTTTTTTTTGGTACAAAAACAGGTCCAGGATAGTCAAAAAGGAGCCTTCCAAACCCTCTGAAGAATTAAAAGCCCATTTCACCTTTAAAAACCACCTCCATTTTGCCTCCACTACTCCAAAGCATTTTGTTGAACGTATTCAATTTTAGTAAATTTCACTCATCCCTAAATCACATTCACTGCTGAAAAGACAATTAATTCCTGAGTGGAGAGAAGAAAGGTTTAGATCGCCTAGTGGCTTCTGATCACGTTTGAAGACTCAAATGGCAAAACCCACATACAGCTCCACCTCATTGCTACAAGCAATACAAGAGGACCTCACCAATTACTTGGCCTCACAATGGCTGTGAGGGGGCAGGGAGATCCTAAACTTGAGACCCCCCCAACAGAGTCAACCCACCATCCAGTAGGTGGAACATTAACTTTAATAATGGCAAGGTAATACGCCAATGTTAGAGCCACACAGTTGGGTTAGAGCTTTACAGACGATCTTAGTAGCTCAATTGCACTGTGCAAACCGTTGGCGCACTATAAAACATGAATAATAATAATAATAATAATAATAAATCACCAACAATCAGGGCTGGACTGGGATAAAAACTTGGCGCTGGACTTCATCCAGACCGGCCCACTTTAATTTTGCAAACATGCACAAAATAAATAAAATAGAAATAAACAAACAGTATATAAACTATACGCAATTGCGCAAAAAAAGCCTCCCCCTTACATCAGAGTCCCCAGAGAGCCCCCTCCCTTACATTGGGGACCCTAATGTAAGTAGGGGGGGCTCTCTGGGGACCCTAGAGAGAGGGCAGACAGTAAGCGATGATGTTATCTTACTGCTGCCCACGGCTGTACAGTGAGGGCGGAACAGCGGTGATGCAGGGTGGGCGGTGAGAGATGAGGTCTCCCGTGCTGCCTGCCCGCAGAGAGGCCACGGCTCACTTCCCGTGGTTGGGGACCCCTGGGATTTGGGGCTATGGGCCCCAGATTCAGGGTTATAGCCCCAAAAGCCACCCCCTAGCGACAACACTGGCTGTCACTAAAACCGGCCCACTGAGCCATCGGCCCACCAGGAAACTCCCAGTAGTCCCGATGGCCAGTACAACGGGCTTTCTAAGATGTAGTCCAGGGTTCTCCAAACAAGGGGCCAGTTTACTGTCCTTCAGACTTTAGGGGGTACACACTAAGGCCAATGGGTGTAGAAAATGTCCTGGCATCCAGTGGGAGTAAATAACACCCTATCGCTGGTGTCAGGGGGAGGAACGCTGCCCTGTACCAGGTAAAAGCTTAATAAAGGCTGCCAACTGGCTGCTATTGGTCTCAGTACTCTGCTTTAGTACACGCAGGGGCGTGCTGGGCCGGGGGGGGGGGGGGGGGGGGGGGTTGGGGGGGGGGCAATTTCCCCCCATTTTTTTTCTTCTCTAGGAAGTCGGACCAGGGGGCGGGGGCTCGGCCGTGGCAGCCACTGTTTTATTCGGGGAGTTGTAGTCCACGCAGAAGCTCTCAGTGTTAAGAGCAGCGCAGAGGAAACTACAACTCCTGGAGTCTTAGAGGCAGGGCATGCCAGGGACTCGGGACGCATGACTGGCTCAAGCTGCGGGGCCCCAGGACCATCACCGCCCCCCTCCCCCCCCAGGAGGCCGTGGCATGCAAGGACCTGCTGAGCTGAGCTTCCAGGTGAGGAGAGACCCCGACACCCCCAGCTGACCCTCACATCACTCCCACCCCCCCTCATATACCCTGCCCCAGTGATCAGGCTGCATTGGATGGTCACCAGTCCGGCTGCATTGGAAAACCAGGTGGGCATGGATGGTGAGCTGATTCGATCGTTCAATGGGCCACTTGCCCGGACTTGCCCCCCAGGCCTAAGGCAACCAACCCTCCCCTGCACGCACCTATGAGCCAAACAGCAGGTGCTAATGTTGTAATACCAATGTGGCACATGTGTGCATTCGGGAAAAAACAACACATGTAAATCAATCAGGATGTACGCTGTAGCTTGAGTACAGCTTCTTGCATCCTCCTGTGCCAGGATGCCAATGTAAATGTATTTGAGGGCTTCTGCTATCTAAACTTTAAGGTTTAGTCTTTTCAATAAAATATAAAAATTGCATATATATTATACAGTGGATATAAAAAGTATACACACCTCTGTTAAAAAGGAAGTAAACTCCTCTTGTTTGTACCTACAGGTAAGCCTAGAATAAGGCTTACCTATAGGTACTGTAAATATCTCTTAAACTTGCACCATTTAGGATATATTTACTGTATACTGCGCCGCCCGTGCCTTTTATTCAGGGCCTGTGCCGTGACCGGCGGCACCCGGGAGTGACGTCATCGCGGCTCCGGCCAATCACAGTGCCCGTGAACCCAGAAGAAACACCGGGGAAGACGTAGGCCGTGTCAGCGGTGTGAGGGCGCCGCTGCAGGGCTTCGTTCTAATGCAAGTATTTCATAATGAGCTAGTATGTGATGCATACTGGCACATTATGCCTTTGTCTTACATTTTTTTTGTTTTTTCTTCACGGGGGTTTACAACTGCCTTACAATGTCAGGTTTCAGGGATGTAAAAAGAATTAGACAAAAGATAGATCAAAACTTTTTCCACCTTTAGGCTGGGTCCACACTATTGCGAATTGGATGTGGATTTCTCCGCATCCAATTCGCATGACAGGAGACTCACCGGCTCTCTATGGAGCCGGTTCACATATCTCCGAGGCGGTTGCAGAGCAGATTACACAGGGGTCCTGTATGTCTTTGGCTCCGTTTCAGGTCTGAATTCAGGCAAAAATTCATCCTCAATTCGTCCCTGAAACGGAGAACAGGGACGAACTGGACCCCTGCTGCGAGCTGCATGCGGCTTAGATGTGAATCCAACCTTAATGTGACCTATAAACTGTACAACTTAATTGAAAAACAAACAAATCTTTTTTTTTTTTTTTTTGGGAGGGGGGGGGGGGGGGAGAGATAGTAAAAATAAAATAATGTGTTTGCAGAAGTGTGCACACCGTCTTATAACTGGGGATGTAACTGTATTCAAAATTGAGCAGTCACATTCAAACTCATGTTAAATAGGAGTCAGTACACACCTACCATCATTTAATGTGCCTCTGATTAACCCCAAATAAAGTTCAGCTGTTCTAGTAGGTCTTTCCTGACATTTTCTTAGTCGCATCCTACAGCAGAAGCCATGGTCCGCAGAGAGCTTTGAAAGCATCAGAGGGATCTCATTGTTAAAAGGCATCGGTCAGGAGAAGGGCACAAAAGAATTTCCAAGGCATTAGATGTACCATGGAACACAGTGAAGACAGAAGTGGAGAAAATATGTCACAACAGTGACATCACCAAGAACTGGACGTCCCTCCAAAATTGATGAAGATGACAAGAAAACTGCTCAGGGAGGCTGCCAAGAGGCCTACAGCAACATTAAAGGAGCTACAGGAATATCTGGCAAGTACTGGCTGTGTGGCACATGTGACAACAATCTCCCGTATTCTTCATATGTCTGGGCTGTGAGGTGGAATAGCAAGACGGAAGCGTTTTCTTACCAAGAAAAAACATCCAAGCCCGACTAAATTTTGCAAAAACACATCTGAAGTCTCCCAAAAGCATGTGGGAAAATGTGTTCTGGTCTGATGAAACCAAGGTTGAACTTTTTGGCCACAATTCCAAAAGATATGTTTGGAGCAAAAACACCACATCACCAAAAGAACACCATACCCACTGTGAAGCATGGTGGTGGCAGCAACATGCTTTGAGGTTGTTTCAGCTTAGTCAAGGTAGAGGGAATTATGAAACAGTTCCAAATACCAGTCAATATTGGCACCAAACCTTCAGACTTCTGCTAGAAAGCTGAACATGAAGAGGAACTTCATCTTTCAGCATGACAACGACCCAAAGTATACATCCAAATCAACAAAGGAACGGCTTCACCAGAAGAAGATTAAAGTTTTGGAAAGGCCCAGCCAGAGCCCAGACCTACATCCCATTGAAAATCTGTGGGGTGATCTGAAGAGGGCTGTGCACAGGAGATGTCCTCACAATCTGACAGATTTGGAGCATTTTTGCAGAAGAAGAGTCAGGATGTGCCATGCTGATAGACTCATACCCAAAACGACCGAGTGCTGTAATAAAACCAAAAAGGTGCTTCAACAAAGTATTAGTGAAGGGTGTGCCCACTTAAAAAACTAAAATAATATGGTTGCATATTTATACTTCTCTCAACCTAAAAGATTTCACTTTGTTGTTCAACTGAGTTGTACAGTTTATAGGTCACATTAACCATTTCAGCCCCGGAAAGGATTTACCCCCTTAAAAGGGGTTGTAAACCCCCTGTGGTTTTGAGGTGAAAATCCTCTTGTAGTGCATCAGCCCGACAGAGCCCCCCTTCTACTTACCTGAGCCCGATCGTTCCTGAGCCGGGGACGAGCACACCCACTCCAGCCGGTGTCTTGGGTCCTGATTGGATTGGCTCCCGCTGCTGTCAATCAAATCCAATGACGTCGGGGCGGAGTCAAGTCCTGTTGTCTGTATCAATAGACGAAGCAGCAGAACTCGCCCGCACGTATGCCCAGAGGGAGATCGCTTCTCCGACGGGGCAATCGAGAAGAGAAGAGGAGGAGCCAGGAGCACCGCTGAGGGCCCCAAGAAGGAGGATCGGGGGCCCCTCTGTGCAAAACCAACTGTACAGAGGAGGCAAGTATGACATGTTAACCACTTCCCGCCTGCCATCATATGATGTCCTTGACTTTGAGCGGGGATATCTGAACGATGCCTGCAGCTACAGACATCATTCAGATATCGCCTATTAGAGCCAGCAATTCCATACACCATAAGAATGATCATAGCGGTTGTTCTGCTGCTTAATCGTTCTTACGGGCAGCAAGAGGGGACGTCTTCCCCTCCCGTGTTTCTACCGACTCACCCCTGCCATCAGCGTCCCCGTGTGCTCGCACGCAGAAGCGAATGCATACGCAAGTCCACATATGTAAACGGTGTTTAAATCACACGTGAGGTATTGTCGTGAACGTTAGAGTGAGAGCAATAATTCTACCCCTAGACCTCCTCTGTAACTCAAAACATGTAACCATACGCCGATGATTTATTATTTTTTATAACAAGTCACGAGACTTCCATCCCCAATTTATTGCAGATTCTTAGAACGTACTCCGCTCTTTCTAATTATGAAAAAAAAAAAAAAAATGAATGTGCACAAATCTGAAGCTTTGAACATAAATTTACCTAAGGAGACTCTCAGTAACATACAACAGAGTTTCCCCTTCTCTTGGGCTCGCCACAAAATCAAATATCTGGGCGTTTATCTTACCCCCTCACTATCTGAAGTTTTTCAGGAGAATTTCTCCCCCTGGCTTGCCGCTCTACGCCTAGATCTCCAGCGTTGGCACAAGAATTCTCTCTTCTGGCCATTTTGCCAAAATTATCGTACCTCCTCCAAACATTACCAATAGCTGTCCCAAGTCACTTTCTACGGTCAGTCCGTGGGGAGTTTTTGAACTTCCTCTGGGGCTACAAATCAAAAATACTGTCCCGACCTTACCAAAAGACCAGGGCGGCATAGGGTTCCCAGACCCGTTTAAATATTACTAGGCGGTCAATTTAACCAGAGCCCTAGACTGGACCAAGCGTTTCTCAGAGAAGGAGTGGGTGGGGGCGGAACAGGCAATGTCCCCCTTTCCCCTTTCAAGTTTGTTGTGGCAGACTTCTACCCCGCCAGTACCCCTGAAATCCCACCCTTTGATTGGGACTACTCTGTCGGTAGTAGCTAAAACGGTTTGCGTCACGATGGTCCCCCACACTCCCTCACCTTTGCCAGTTATTGGTGCCCCAAGAGTTTCCTTCTAGTCTGTCAGTGAGGAGGTTTAGGGAATTTCTCTTGATCAACAGATATAGATACCAAGACTTTCTTCATGAGGAAGAGAAAAGGAATTTAGGGACTTTCTGGGAGGCCTAGACCTGGTAAGGTCACGTGTTTCCATCCCTATGGGACTTTGAGAGAAATCGTGGCCTGGTGAGGTCATGCATTTCCATCCCTAATATATCGAGAAGAGGGAGGCAAGGGGGGGTGGGACTTTGTGTGAAGCACATGATAGCAAGAAGGTAGTTGAGCTGAACAGGGGAATTTTTAATGATATACATACTTATGAACATACATAAAATGTTAATATCAAGGTAATTAATACATACAGTAGCGAAAATGCCCACAACTGATAAACACAAATGTCTTGAATCGTGACCATCAATAGGTAGAAGGTTAATACATGATAGTACATAGGTAAAAATAATAATAATAATAATAATAATAATAAAATGTCATGAAGAGAGCCATAATAAAATTCCATTGTTCAACCAGAAACAAGATTGAATATAAATATAATTGTGAGGTAATGCCTGCAGGACCTAAGGCCTCACTAAACCTGTAATGTTAAGAATTGCATGATAGCTTGAAGATCTGGGTATACGTGGGTAGAAACACGACATAAGGTAGCTCTACGCGTTTCATGGCTGATGCGCCACTCATCAGGAGCATGCACGCGATAGTCTAAAATGGAAGTAATATGAAAAGTATTCAGTTATCATTGAAAAGGTATAGAGGGGTAGGGTAAAACCCCACATAACACCGCAGTGTACTTACTAATTGAAGTTCGTCGGCTAAAGGTGTATTAATGGGGTGCCAAAAACACCGGAAGGCACCTCCAACCGGGAGCCATGGTGGACAGCCGAGCGGGGGCAACCAAGCGGGCAGCAATCAGGGCGGGCATAGGACCACGAGACATCTCTAGGGGAGGAAAAAATGAGGAACGATGATGGTGAGCTAGTGGCAAGATGAGTGGCTGGATGGTGTGGATGGTGAGGGAGGGATTCTAGGCGGAAACAGGCAGCCAACGGCTGCCAGAGCAGCAGTGAGGTGAACCAGGAGTAAGTAGGTGGTGAAAGAGGAATACTATAAATCAGTGAAAAAAAATGCAGAGGTGTAGAAATGCCAAAATACCTGGTGTGAATAAGGAATCAAGAAAAAAAAAAGGGAGGAAAGATTCCGGTCATGTGACTCGGGTGTGTTGAGAGCCTCGAGTGCCATGGCTGCCCGGAGAGACGCCCCTATATGCGCCACCGCAGGACCGCCCACCCACATCACGCCGTATAGCAGATTGCGGGGGAGGGACGCCGACAGATCTCTGGCCAACCGGCCTCCAGTTACCTCCGCTGCTAACGAGTATGGAAACCCAACACAGACCACGTGACGGTGTAAAGGACGCGCAGCGTGGGATGCGTGATGTCGACGTGCAGTAAAACGCGCCTAAAAAAGAACAGAGAGAACATATTTTGTACACCACTCCTCAATTGCGGATAGGTTCCAGGAGATGGGGTTTAAGGTCCTGACCCGCTGGTATAGAGTACCCACGCTCTTACAGGAGATTTACCCTTCAGTTCCCTCCACCTGCTGGCGACAACCAGACGGTTCACTACTACACGTATTTTTGGACATGCTCCCTTGTCCGCCCCTTCTGGGACGCTATTCGGCGAATGTTTTTTTAGACTGACAGACATTTCACTTGCAGACGATCCGGCGCAGTGCTTACTTCACCTTACTCTGATGTCGAGGCGTCGATAGAAGAAGACCCTCTAGATCCACCTCCTTCAAACGTACTATTTTTTTTTTTTTTTGAAAAATTATTTTTATTGAGTTTTCAGTTCCAATCAAAACAATAGTAGCCCACGCAGGGGCCAAACCTTAATTGCCCACGCAGGGGCAAGACTTATGTTACAGCAACATACCGTAACTTGAATTCTATGTACAACTTAACACAAACTACTAACTACTACCCCAACGTAGGGAGAGGTTCCAGTTCGGGGGGGGGGGGGGGGGGGGGATCTGTGCTCAAACTGGTGTTATCAGGATACTTCAAAATAAGAATATCTGGGCTCAATTCACTTTTAAATAGATCACCAATTCTAGGTCTTGCGTACTTCTTCACTTGCTGTGGTGGCATCTTCTAGCCAACATGTCCACACTTTATCAAATTTTTGTGGGCAACCTCTGTCCAAGTAGGTGGCCTTGTATAAGGGTAAACTGTCATTTATCAGACTTTTCCAAAATCTAACAGGGGGGGGTGATTGTTTCCAGGTCATTGTGATGGCTTTACGTGCCTAATACAGTAGTAGGGATAGAAGTACTTTTCTCGCCCTAATCACCGACATTTGTTCAACCAACCCCAGCAGACAGTATTTAGGATCATAGGGAACACTGGTCTTGGTTACCTTTGCAATTACCTAAATGACCTCTTGCCAGTAATGTTTAATTGCTGGGCAGCTCCAAAAAAATGTGGAAAAACTCTCCGGGTTGGTGTGAGCAACGCCAACACAGCGGAGAGTATGCCACCGACATCCTGTGGAGCCTGTGGGGTGTATAGTGAGCCCTATGTAAAATGTTGTATTGGACCAGTTTATCTCTTGCCGAGACCAGAGGGGAGAAGGGAAAGTCCCAAATCTCCCTCCAGTCATCATCATCCAGTTCCAGGATGTGCCCAGTCTATTTCCTGCGGAGGGGGGACAACCCGGGATCAGCAGCAACGGGCAGGGACCCATAAAGCTGGGACGTTAATTTTTTGTGTACTATTTTTAGTGTCAACATAATTTAAATAAAAGTACGCAATGATTGAGATTATGTATTGTAATCAATAAATTCCTTACTGTAAACTTTTGATCCTCCATATATGGCCATTTCCATCGTTGATGTGGGCATATGAAGCCCAATCGCGATTCCTTCCTGGTATGGGCATGGAGAGGTGCATGCTGGATGACCAGCACGCGCCTCTCGATCTCGCGCATGCGCGATTTAGCGGTGGCCGTAGCGCCAGATCGTTTGTACCATTGCCATAACAACGGGCGGCGACGGAGGAAGGTCCCGCGATAACATGCCCAGTGTCTCCTGGGAAATGACGACAAGACATCTCCCAGGAGCACTAGCGAGCACGGGCACCGGGGGGGAAATTACGTCAGGTGCCTTGGAGAGGAAGAGGCAGATTACGAGGGACCCCCTAGCAACAGGCCAGAAATAGCGAGTAAAAAAAAAAAAAAAAAAAAAAATTCCACAGGATGTTATTTAGATTTAATGCAGCAGAATAATGTAAAAAAAAAAAAAAATTATAACTGGAACTCCACTTTAATGCTGCTAAAATATGTATCCCGCAAAAATGGAAATGCTCAGATTCCCCTTCAGGTGGTCAGTAGATAGCTGTGCTAAATGAAAGTAACCTGATGGAACAATTGATGGCCGCATTAAACAGAAAAGAGGAACAATTTAATAAAAGCTGGATTTACCGGCACGATTTCCAGTTCTCTCAAGAGTGTAAGACCTTTGTGGTCCCTTCGGTAGAGCAATTGTAACTGCATGTGTTACCATTTGCTTTCACAAACCCCCCCCCCCTTTTTTTCTTTCCTCCCCCCTCCCCTAAGTCTGTCTTTACTCTCATTTTCCGACGGTTTCTATTGAGCCTGCTCTGGTTCTTTTTCTGCTTACTCTTACATTCCTGTCTTCTAAATTCTGAGATGAAATGTCTTCTTCGTCACATTGGAAAGTTTGTTTGTGTTCACCTGACTCGGGGCCATATTAGTGTTTTATACTGTCTTAATTCAGTCTAATGTAGGTGAGTTGGTGCCATGTTGACATCCACCGATTCGCTATGTTCCTACTTGTTGCTACTTTCTTATTGGTTTGTGTATCAGCCTATTGTTACTGTACAACATTTTGTCGCTGGATTTGCTCTCAATAAAACTTAAAAAAAAAAAAAAAAAAAAAAAACACAAAAACATGTAACAAGTAAAAATTTTTTAAAGCGCAGCCTATGGAGATTTTTAAGTACCGAAGTATGCCGCCATACCGCGTGTGTGTGTAATTTTGAACCTTGACATGTGGTATCCATTTACTCGGCGTAACATCATCTTTCACATTATGCAAAAAAAATGGGCTATTTTTACTGTTTTGGTTTTTTTTAATGCATGAAAAAAAAAAAAAAAAAAAATCATGTTTGAAAAATTGTTGTGCAAATAATGTGCACGATAAAAAGTTGCAATGACCGCCGTCTTATTCTCTAGGGCGTCTTATTCTCTAGGGCGTCTGCTAAAAAAAAAACAAACACATATATAATGTTTGGGGGTTCTGAGTAATTTTCTAGCAAAAAAAAAAAAAAAAAAATTATGATTTTTACAGGAGAGGAGTGTCAGAATTGGCCTGGGTGGCAAGGGGTTAAAATTAAAAAAAACGAATGTTTTAATCCTTTAATGACCAGGCCATTTTTTGCGATACAGCATAGCATCGCTTTAACTGACAATTGTGCGGTCGTGCGACGTGGTACCCAAAAAAAAAAAAAATTGGAGGTCCAAGAACGACAATTTTGAAAAAAAAAAAAGTTTTACTTTCGGCTATAATACATGTGGGGTGGGGGGGCTCCTCCCACTCACTGACACCCCAGTACAGTCCTGGCTCCTCCCACTCACTGACACCCCAGTCCATTCCTGGCCCCTCCCACTGCACCGGATGCAGTATTGATATGTGGAGGGGGAAGGGGGGGTAATCTTCGCCCTGGTCCCAGCACTGCACAAACCTCTATGATTATTAGAGAATAAATAATAACAAAGTATCTTTATCAGGAAGTAGATGGAGATCAGTCCCGGGCAGAGTTCTCACTGAGCACTACATGACACCACAGTCCTGGCTCCTCCCACTCACTGACACCACAGTACAGTCCTGGCTCCTCCCACTCACTGACACCACAGTACAGTCCTGGCTCCTCCCACTCACTGACAACCCAGTACAGTCCTGGCTCCTCCCACTCACTGACAACCCAGTACAGTCCTGGCTCCTCCCACTCACTGACACCCCAGTCCATTCCTGGCCCCTCCCACTGTGGGGTGGGGGGGGGAGGGGTGCACCGGATACAGTATTGATATGTGGAGGGGGGGGGCACCGGATGCAGTATTGATATGTGGAGGGGGGGGGGGGCACCGGATGCAGTATTGATATGTGGAGGGGGGGGGGCACCGGATGCAGTATTGATATGTGGAGGGGGGGGGGGCACCGGATGCAGTATTGATATGTGGAGGGGGGGGGGGCACCGGATGCAGTATTGATATGTGGAGGGGGGGGGGGCACCGGATGCAGTATTGATATGTGGAGGGGGGGGGGGCACCGGATGCAGTATTGATATGTGGAGGGGGGGGGGGCACCGGATGCAGTATTGATATGTGGAGGGGGGGGGGGCACCGGATGCAGTATTGATATGTGGAGGGGGGGGGGGGCACCGGATGCAGTATTGATATGTGGAGGGGGGGGGGGGCACCGGATGCAGTATTGATATGTGGAGGGGGGGGGGGCACCGGATGCAGTATTGATATGTGGAGGGGGGGGGCACCGGATGCAGTATTGATATGTGGAGGGGGGGGGCACCGGATGCAGTATTGATATGTGGAGGGGGGGGCACCGGATGCAGTATTGATATGTGGAGGGGGGGGGCACCGGATGCAGTATTGATATGTGGAGGGGGGGGGCACCGGATGCAGTATTGATATGTGGAGGGGGGGGGCACCGGATGCAGTATTGATATGTGGAGGGGGAAGGGGGGGTAATCTTCGCCCTGGTCCCAGCACTGCACACACCTCTATGATTATTAGAGAATATATAATAACAAAGTATCTTTATCAGGAAGTAGATGGAGATCAGTCCCGGGCAGAGTTCTCACTGAGCACTACATGAAGTCTGCAGACTATTTACAGAGGGGGGGAGGGGGGGTGTTCTTGATGTTGGTTCTCACACTTGTACTGTGGTGGCAAGGTGTCGGGATGGGGGAGGGGTGTGCACGGTGTCCTCTGGTGACCGAGGGGGGGGGGGCTCTTTTGGGGACACACACAGTTACAAGATGGCGAGCTCAGCCAGCCAATCACATGATTGAGGAACCTCCAATCTCTGATGAGCGGGCCTCGGCTCGGGGAGGGCACCGCACTGCCAACATACTGCCACAGACAGGCTAAGGCCCCATACACACTATTAGATTTTCTGCAGATTTTTGTCTTCAGATTTACCAAAACCATGTAATATGAGGTCAAATCTTAAGAGTTTCAATTTGTATGCAATCAGGCCGGCCCTCGCACTACATGGTTTTGGTAAATCTGAAGACAAAAATCTGCAGAAAATCTAATAGTGTGTATGGGGTCTTAGGGGGGACTCCGGACAATTTCTGGTTAGAATGGAGAAGAGGGAACCGAGAAGGAAACACCCCAACACTGTGCAGTCCCAGTCCTCCCCACAGATCAACACAATGCAGGTCTGTAGATACTGACACCCCAATACTGTCATAGGGCCCCCACTGACTGACTCCTCCTATCACCACATTGCCAGACAGCAAAGACTCCTCCCACTCACTGACACCCTTGTCCATTCCTGGCCCTTCCCACTCACTGACACCCCAGTACAGTCCTGGCCCCTCCCACTCACGGACACACCAGAGCATTCCTGGCCCCTCCCACTCACTGACACACCAGTGCATTCCTGGCCCCTCCCACTCACTGACACACCAGTGCATTCCTGGCCCCTCCCACTCACTGACACACCAGTGCATTCCTGGCCCCTCCCACTCACTGACACACCAGTGCATTCCTGGCCCCTCCCACTCACTGACACACCAGTGCATTCCTGGCCCCTCCCACTCACTGACACCAGTGCATTCCTGGCCCCTCCCACTCACTGACACCAGTGCATTCCTGGCCCCTCCCACTCACTGACACCAGTGCATTCCTGGCCCTTCCCACTCACTGACACACCAGTGCATTCCTGGCCCCTCCCACTCACTGACACACCAGTGCATTCCTGGCCCCTCCCACTCACTGACACACCAGTGCATTCCAGGCCCCTCCCACTCACTGACACACCAGTGCATTCCAGGCCCCTCCCACTCACTGACACACCAGTGCATTCCAGGCCCCTCCCACTCACTGACACACCAGTGCATTCCAGGCCCCTCCCACTCACTGACACACCAGTGCATTCCAGGCCCCTCCCACTCACTGACACACCAGTGCATTCCAGGCCCCTCCCACTCACTGACACACCAGTGCATTCCAGGCCCCTCCCACTCACTGACACACCAGTGCATTCCAGGCCCCTCCCACTCACTGACACACCAGTGCATTCCAGGCCCCTCCCACTCACTGACACACCAGTGCATTCCAGGCCCCTCCCACTCACTGACACACCAGTGCTCTCCTGGCCCCTCCCACTCACTGACACCCCAATACAGTCCGGGCTCCTCCCACTCACTGACACCCCAGTGCAGTCCAGGCTCCTCCCACTCACTGACACCCCAGTACAGTCCTGGCTCCTCCCACTCACTGACACCCCAGTCCTGGCTCCTCCCACCCACTGACACCCTAGTACAGTCCTGGCTCCTCCCACTCACTGACACCCCAGTACAGTGAAGTCCCGGCCCCTCCCACTCACTGACACCCCAGTACAGTCCTGGCTCCTCCCACTCACTGACACCCCAGTCCTGGCTCCTCCCACTCACTGACACCCCAGTCCTGGCTCCTCCCACTCACTGACACCCCAGTCCTGGCTCCTCCCACTCACTGACACCACAGTCCTGGCTCCTCCCACTCACTGACACCACAGTACAGTCCTGGCTCCTCCCACTCACTGACACCCCAGTAGTCCTAGCTCCTCCCACTCACTGACACCCCAGTACAGTCCTGGCTCCTCCCACTCACTGACACCCCAGTACAGTACAGTCGTGTCTCTCACACTTGTTGTTGCTCCCCTCCCCCCATGTAAGGGACCTCAGGCTCCTCCCACCTCCATCCTCGCTCTCTACATCAGAGACAACAACACAGACAAGCCCCGCCCCCTCCATTAGAGCCCAAAGGAGCTCTCCCTTCCTCCCGGTCCCCGCACTCTGCTCCCCTGGGGGCCCTGTACGGGGTGTAGGGGGGGCCCCGCTCTCCTCACCTCAGCTCAGCCCGCACAGCGACAAACACTCTCCACCAGCTGACCAGCCGTGACGTCACCACAGACGCTAATGAGGGAGGAGAGAGGGTGGCTTCTTTATCGCGGGCTCCGCCCCCCTGCCCGCCCCTCTAGGCTTCTGCTGCCCCGCCAGTGTGCGTGTCACGTGCTCTGTATTGGGGCGGCCCGCCCCCTGGTCGGTAGCCCCGCCCCTTCGGCAGCGTTGGGAGAGCCGCCCATGCAGTCACGTGTCCAGCGCTCGCTGGGACCTTTAATTTAAAGGGACAGTCCATAGAAATGACAACTTGACATCTGTCCGGATCAATCGATCCATGTATGGATGTATGTAGGGCAATGGTGTGCCATATACTTATCCTCCAATGTTCATCTAGTCTTGTAGACTCCTCTCCCACAACATTGTAAGTAATCCAAATGTACCCCATACCATACACAGTACAATCTGATCGTACAATGTCCATCCGAGGAATTGTGAGGCCTGATTGGATATCCTGCCTTCCTGTATTCTACATACATGGCTCTGATCAATATACAGGAGATTGGAGAAGACTCTTGGATGTGAATCTTAGTGAAAACAATATGGGGGGATATGGGAAACGATTGTTCTACACACACCGACATGGGTTCAACTGGATGGACTGTTGTCTTTATTCAACCTCACCCACTATGTACAATCAGATTGTAACATGTGTGCCCAGCTCTCCGATCTCCCCTGTGATTGGCCGGATCAATGGAGATTTCTCTGCCAAATGAATGTGACACAAATAAACATCTCTACCAGATATGACCTCCGGGGGGCAGACATGCAAATGCTGAAGAAGAGAAAAAAACAAAATTACTTCTCCCTGCAACCAGTCAAAGCTGGATCCTGCCGTTACCCGTAGCAACCTTGTAGACTTTCTTGGCAATACAAACATCGGTAAAGTGAACGAAAGTTGCCAAATGTCCCAAATTACCCGAATAATATCCTCTGCCTTAATATGTCCCTGCCCCCCTTCCCCACCTTTCTCGTTCCTCTAACTCTGCCTCTTTCCCTCAGTAGCCCCAACCTAGTGCTCTCCGCTTCTCTCCCCAATCCTCCCAACCTAGTGCTCTCCGCTCCTCTCCCCAATCCTTCCAACCTAGTGCTCTCCACTTCTCTCCTCAAACCTCCCAACCTAGTGCTCTCCGCTCCTCTCCCCAATCCTCCCAACCTAGTGCTCTCCACGTCTCTCCCCAATCCTCCCAACCTAGTGCTCTCTGCTTCTCTCCTCAATCCTCCCAACCTAGTGCTCTCCGCTCCTCTTCTCAATCCTCCCAACCTAGTGCTCTCCGCTTCTCTCCTCGAACCTCCCAACCTAGTGCTCTCCGCTCCTCTCCCCTATCCTCCCAACCTAGTGCTCTCCACGTCTCTCCCCAATCCTCCCAACCTAGTGCTCTCCGCTTCTCTCCTCAATCCTCCCAACCTAGTGCTCTCCGCTCCTCTTCTCAATCCTCCCAACCTAGTGCTCTCCGCTTCTCTCTCCAATCCTTCCAACCTAGTGCTCTCCGCTCCTCTCCCCAAACCTCCGAACCTAGTGCTCTCCACTTCTCTCCCCGAACCTCCCAACCTAGTGCTCTCCGCTCCTCTCCCCAATCCTCCCAACCTAGTGCTCTCCACTTCTCTCCTCGAACCTCCCAACCTAGTGCTCTCCGCTCCTCTCCCCAATCCTCCCAACCTAGTGCTCTCCACGTCTCTCCCCAATCCTCCCAACCTAGTGCTCTCCGCTTCTCTCCTCAATCGTCCCAACCTAGTGCTCTCCGCTCCTCTTCTCAATCCTCCCAACCTAGTGCTCTCCACTTCTCTCCTCAATCCTCCCAACCTAGTGCTCTCCGCTCCTCTCCCCAATCCTCCCAACCTAGTGCTCTCCGCTCCTCTCCTCAATCCTCCTAACCTAGTGCTCTCCGTTTCTCTCCTCAATCCTCCCAACCTAGTGCTCTCTGCTCCTCTCCCCAATCCTCCCAACCTAGTGCTCTCCACGTCTCTCCCCAATCCTCCCAACCTAGTGCTCTCCGCTCCTCTTCTCAATCCTCCCAACCTAGTGCTCTCCGCTCCTCTCCCCAATCCTCCCAACCTAGTGCTCTCCACTTCTCTCCTCAATCCTCCCAACCTAGTGCTCTCCGCTCCTCTCCCCAATCCTCCCAACCTAGTGCTCTCCGCTCCTCTCCCCAATCCTCCCAACCTAGTGCTCTCCGCTTCTCTCCCCAATCCTCCCAACCTAGTGCTCTCCGCTCCTCTTCTCAATCCTCCCAACCTAGTGCTCTCCGCTTCTCTCCCCAATCCTCCCAACCTAGTGCTCTCCGCTCCTCTCCCTAAACCTCCGAACCTAGTGCTCTCCGCTTCTCTCCTCAATCCTCCCAACCTAGTGCTCTCCGCTCCTCTCCCCAATCCTCCCAACCTAGTGCTCTCCGCTCCTCTCCCCAATCCTCCCAACCTAGTGCTCTCCGCTTCTCTCCCCAATCCTCCCAACCTAGTGCTCTCCGCTCCTCTCCCCAATCCTTCCAACCTAGTGCTCTCCACTTCTCTCCTCGAACCTCCCAACCTAGTGCTCTCCGCTCCTCTCCCCAATCCTCCCAACCTAGTGCTCTCCACGTCTCTCCCCAATCCTCCCAACCTAGTGCTCTCTGCTTCTCTCCTCAATCCTCCCAACCTAGTGCTCTCCGCTCCTCTTCTCAATCCTCCCAACCTAGTGCTCTCCGCTTCTCTCCTCGAAACCTCCCAACCTAGTGCTCTCCGCTCCTCTCCCCAATCCTCCCAACCTAGTGCTCTCCACGTCTCTCCCCAATCCTCCCAACCTAGTGCTCTCCGCTTCTCTCCTCAATCCTCCCAACCTAGTGCTCTCCGCTCCTCTTCTCAATCCTCCCAACCTAGTGCTCTCCGCTTCTCTCCCCAATCCTTCCAACCTAGTGCTCTCCGCTCCTCTCCCCAAACCTCCGAACCTAGTGCTCTCCACTTCTCTCCTCGAACCTCCCAACCTAGTGCTCTCCGCTCCTCTCCCCAATCCTCCCAACCTAGTGCTCTCCACTTCTCTCCTCGAACCTCCCAACCTAGTGCTCTCCGCTCCTCTCCCCAATCCTCCCAACCTAGTGCTCTCCACGTCTCTCCCCAATCCTCCCAACCTAGTGCTCTCCGCTTCTCTCCTCAATCCTCCCAACCTAGTGCTCTCCGCTCCTCTTCTCAATCCTCCCAACCTAGTGCTCTCCACTTCTCTCCTCAATCCTCCCAACCTAGTGCTCTCCGCTCCTCTCCCCAATCCTCCCAACCTAGTGCTCTCCGCTCCTCTCCTCAATCCTCCCAACCTAGTGCTCTCCGTTTCTCTCCTCAATCCTCCCAACCTAGTGCTCTCTGCTCCTCTCCCCAATCCTCCCAACCTAGTGCTCTCCACGTCTCTCCCCAATCCTCCCAACCTAGTGCTCTCCGCTCCTCTTCTCAATCCTCCCAACCTAGTGCTCTCCGCTCCTCTCCCCAATCCTCCCAACCTAGTGCTCTCCACTTCTCTCCTCAATCCTCCCAACCTAGTGCTCTCCGCTCCTCTCCCCAATCCTCCCAACCTAGTGCTCTCCGCTCCTCTCCCCAATCCTCCCAACCTAGTGCTCTCCGCTTCTCTCCCCAATCCTCCCAACCTAGTGCTCTCCGCTCCTCTTCTCAATCCTCCCAACCTAGTGCTCTCCGCTTCTCTCCCCAATCCTCCCAACCTAGTGCTCTCCGCTCCTCTCCCTAAACCTCCGAACCTAGTGCTCTCCGCTTCTCTCCTCAATCCTCCCAACCTAGTGCTCTCCGCTCCTCTCCCCAATCCTCCCAACCTAGTGCTCTCCACTCCTCTCCCCAATCCTCCCAACCTCCCCGCTCCTCTCCCCAATCCTCCCAACCTACTGCTCTCCGCTCCTCTCCCCAATCCTCCCAACCTAGTGCTCTCCGCTCCTCTCCCCAATCCTCCCAACCTAGTGCTCTCCGCTCCTCTCCCCAAACCTCCGAACCTAGTGCTCTCCTCTCCCCAAACCTCCAAACCTAGTGCTCTCCGCTTCTCTCCCCAATCCTCCCAACCTAGTGCTCTCCACGTCTCTCCCCAACCCTCCCAACCTAGTGCTCTCCGCTTCTCTCCTCAATCCTCCCAACCTAGTGCTCTCCGCTCCTCTTCTCAATCCTCCCAACCTAGTGCTCTCCGCTTCTCTCCCCAATCCTCCCAACCTAGTGCTCTCCGCTCCTCTCCCCAAACCTCCGAACCTAGTGCTCTCCACTTCTCTCCTCAATCCTCCCAACCTACTGCTCTCCGCTCCTCTCCCCAATCCTCCCAACCTAGTGCTCTCCTCTCCCCAAACCTCCGAACCTAGTGCTCTCCGCTTCTCTCCCCAATCCTCCCAACCTAGTGCTTTCCTCTCCCCAAACCTCCGAACCTAGTGCTCTCCGCTTCTCTCCCCAATCCTCCCAACCTAGTGCTCTCCACGTCTCTCCCCAATCCTCCCAACCTAGTGCTCTCCGCTTCTCTCCTCAATCCTCCCAACCTAGTGCTCTCCGCTTCTCTCCTCAATCCTCCCAACCTAGTGCTCTCCGCTCCTCTTCTCAATCCTCCCAACCTAGTGCTCTCCGCTTCTCTCCCCAATCCTCCCAACCTAGTGCTCTCCGCTCCTCTCCCCAAACCTCCGAACCTAGTGCTCTCCACTTCTCTCCTCAATCCTCCCAACCTACTGCTCTCCGCTCCTCTCCCCAATCCTTCCAACCTAGTGCTCTCCATTCCTCTTCTCAATCCTCCCAACCTAGTGCTCTCCACTTCTCTCCCCAATCCTCCCAACCTAGTGCTCTCCACTTCTCTCCTCAATCCTCCCAACCTAGTGCTCTCCGCTCCTCTCCCCAATCTTCCCAACCTAGTGCTCTCCACTTCTCTCCTCGAACCTCCCAACCTAGTGCTCTCCGCTCCTCTCCCCAATCCTCCCAACCTAGTGCTCTCCACGTCTCTCCCCAATCCTCCCAACCTAGTGCTCTCCGCTTCTCTCCTCAATCCTCCCAACCTAGTGCTCTCCGCTCCTCTTCTCAATCCTCCCAACCTAGTGCTCTCCACTTCTCTCCTCAATCCTCCCAACCTAGTGCTCTCTGCTCCTCTCCCCAATCCTCCCAACCTAGTGCTCTCCGCTCCTCTCCTCAATCCTCCCAACCTAGTGCTCTCTGTTTCTCTCCTCAATCCTCCCAACCTAGTGCTCTCCGCTCCTCTCCCCAATCCTCCCAACCTAGTGCTCTCCACGTCTCTCCCCAATCCTCCCAACCTAGTGCTCTCCGCTCCTCTTCTCAATCCTCCCAACCTAGTGCTCTTCGCTCCTCTCCCCAATCCTCCCAACCTAGTGCTCTCCACTTCTCTCCTCAATCCTCCCAACCTAGTGCTCTCCGCTCCTCTCCCCAATCCTTCCAACCTAGTGCTCTCCGCTCCTCTCCCCAATCCTCCCAACCTAGTGCTCTCCGCTCCTCTCCCCAAACCTCCGAACCCAGTGCTCTCCACTTCTCTCCTCAATCCTCCCAACCTAGTGCTCTCCGCTCCTCTCCCCAATCCTCCCAACCTAGTGCTCTCCACTCCTCTCCCCAATCCTCCCAACCTCCCCGCTCCTCTCCCCAATCCTCCCAACCTACTGCTCTCCGCTCCTCTCCCCAATCCTCCCAACCTACTGCTCTCTGCTCCTCTCCCCAATCCTCCCAACCTAGTGCTCTCCGCTCCTCTCCCCAAACCTCCGAACCTAGTGCTCTCCTCTCCCCAAACCTCCAAACCTAGTGCTCTCTGCTTCTCTCCCCAATCCTCCCAACCTAGTGCTCTCCTCTCCCCAAACCTCCGAACCTAGTGCTCTCCGCTTCTCTCCCCAATCCTCCCAACCTAGTGCTCTCCGCTTCTCTCCCCAATCCTCCCAACCTAGTGCTCTCCGTTCCTCTCCCCAATCCTCCCAACCTAGTCCTCACTGCTTCTCTCCCCAATCCTCCCAACCTAGTGCTCTCCTCTCCTCAATCCTCCCAACCTAGTGCTCTCAGCTTCTCTCCTCAATGCTCCAAACCTAGTGTTCTCCGCTTCTCTCCTCAATGCTCCCAACCTAGTGTTCTCCGCTTCTCTCCTCAGTCCTCCCAACCTAGTGCTCTCCACTCCTCTCCCCAATCCTCCCAACCTAGTGCTCTCCGCTCCTCTCCCCAATCCTCCCAACCTAGTGCTCTCCACTCCTTTCCCCAATCCTCCCAACCTAGTGCTCTCCGCTTCTCTCCCCAATCCTCCCAACCTAGTGCTCTCCGCTCCTCTCCCCAATCCTCCCAACCTAGTGCTCTCCACTCCTCTCCCCAATCCTCCCAACCTAGTGCTTTCTGCTCCTCTCCCCAATCCTCCCAACCTGGTGCTGTTCGCTCCTCTCCCCAATCCTCCCAACCTAGTGCTCTCCACTCCTTTCCCCAATCCTCCCAACCTAGTGCTCTCCGCTTCTCTCCACAATCCTCCCAAACCTAGTGCTCTCCGGTCCTCTCCCCAATCCTCCCAACCTAGTGCTCTCCACTCCTTTCCCTAATCCTCCCAACCTAGTGCTCTCCGCTCCTCTCCCCAATCCTCCCAACCTAGTGCTCTCCACTCCTTTCCCCAATCCTCCCAACCTAGTGCTCTCCGCTTCTCTCCACAATCCTCCCAAACCTAGTGCTCTCCGCTTCTCTCCTCAATCCTCCTATCCTAGTGCTCTCCGCTTTTCTCCTCAATCCTCCCAACCTAGTGCTCTACGCTTCTCTCCCCAATCCTCCAAACCTCTCTGCTCCTCTCCCCAATCCTCCCAACCTAGTGCTCTCCACGTCTCTCCCCAATCCTCCCAACCTAGTGCTCTCCGCTTCTCTCCTCAATCCTCCCAACCTAGTGCTCTCCGCTCCTCTTCTCAATCCTCCCAACCTAGTGCTCTCCACTACTCTCCTCGAACCTCCCAACCTAGTGCTCTCCGCTCCTCTCCCCAATCCTCCCAACCTAGTGCTCTCCACGTCTCTCCCCAATCCTCCCAACCTAGTGCTCTCCGCTTCTCTCCCCAATCCTCCCAACCTAGTGCTCTCCGCTCCTCTCCCCAATCCTCCCAACCTAGTGCTCTCCACTCCTCTCCCCAATCCTCCCAACCTAGTGCTCTCTGCTCCTCTCCCCAATCCTCCCAACCTAGTGCTCTCCGCTTCTCTCCCCAATCCTCCCAACCTAGTGCTCTCCGCTCCTCAATCTTCCCAACCTAGTGCTCTCCGCTTCTCTCCCCAATCCTCCCAACCTAGTGCTCTCCGCTCCTCTCCCCAAACCTCTGAACCTAGTGCTCTCCGCTTCTCTC
This sequence comes from Aquarana catesbeiana, assembly GCF_042186555.1. Taxonomy (NCBI): domain Eukaryota; kingdom Metazoa; phylum Chordata; class Amphibia; order Anura; family Ranidae; genus Aquarana; species Aquarana catesbeiana. Next base: position 24,784,983 of record NC_133335.1, on the reverse strand, counting down.
CTCAATCCTCCCAACCTAGTGCTCTCCGCTCCTCTCCCCAATCCTCCCAACCTAGTGCTCTCCACTCCTCTCCCCAATCCTCCCAACCTCCCCGCTCCTCTCCCCAATCCTCCCAACCTACTGCTCTCCGCTCCTCTCCCCAATCCTCCCAACCTAGTGCTCTCCGCTCCTCTCCCCAATCCTCCCAACCTAGTGCTCTCCGCTCCTCTCCCCAAACCTCCGAACCTAGTGCTCTCCTCTCCCCAAACCTCCAAACCTAGTGCTCTCCGCTTCTCTCCCCAATCCTCCCAACCTAGTGCTCTCCACGTCTCTCCCCAACCCTCCCAACCTAGTGCTCTCCGCTTCTCTCCTCAATCCTCCCAACCTAGTGCTCTCCGCTCCTCTTCTCAATCCTCCCAACCTAGTGCTCTCCGCTTCTCTCCCCAATCCTCCCAACCTAGTGCTCTCCGCTCCTCTCCCCAAACCTCCGAACCTAGTGCTCTCCACTTCTCTCCTCAATCCTCCCAACCTACTGCTCTCCGCTCCTCTCCCCAATCCTCCCAACCTAGTGCTCTCCTCTCCCCAAACCTCCGAACCTAGTGCTCTCCGCTTCTCTCCCCAATCCTCCCAACCTAGTGCTTTCCTCTCCCCAAACCTCCGAACCTAGTGCTCTCCGCTTCTCTCCCCAATCCTCCCAACCTAGTGCTCTCCACGTCTCTCCCCAATCCTCCCAACCTAGTGCTCTCCGCTTCTCTCCTCAATCCTCCCAACCTAGTGCTCTCCGCTTCTCTCCTCAATCCTCCCAACCTAGTGCTCTCCGCTCCTCTTCTCAATCCTCCCAACCTAGTGCTCTCCGCTTCTCTCCCCAATCCTCCCAACCTAGTGCTCTCCGCTCCTCTCCCCAAACCTCCGAACCTAGTGCTCTCCACTTCTCTCCTCAATCCTCCCAACCTACTGCTCTCCGCTCCTCTCCCCAATCCTTCCAACCTAGTGCTCTCCATTCCTCTTCTCAATCCTCCCAACCTAGTGCTCTCCACTTCTCTCCCCAATCCTCCCAACCTAGTGCTCTCCACTTCTCTCCTCAATCCTCCCAACCTAGTGCTCTCCGCTCCTCTCCCCAATCTTCCCAACCTAGTGCTCTCCACTTCTCTCCTCGAACCTCCCAACCTAGTGCTCTCCGCTCCTCTCCCCAATCCTCCCAACCTAGTGCTCTCCACTTCTCTCCTCGAACCTCCCAACCTAGTGCTCTCCGCTCCTCTCCCCAATCCTCCCAACCTAGTGCTCTCCACGTCTCTCCCCAATCCTCCCAACCTAGTGCTCTCCGCTTCTCTCCTCAATCCTCCCAACCTAGTGCTCTCCGCTCCTCTTCTCAATCCTCCCAACCTAGTGCTCTCCACTTCTCTCCTCAATCCTCCCAACCTAGTGCTCTCTGCTCCTCTCCCCAATCCTCCCAACCTAGTGCTCTCCGCTCCTCTCCTCAATCCTCCCAACCTAGTGCTCTCTGTTTCTCTCCTCAATCCTCCCAACCTAGTGCTCTCCGCTCCTCTCCCCAATCCTCCCAACCTAGTGCTCTCCACGTCTCTCCCCAATCCTCCCAACCTAGTGCTCTCCGCTCCTCTTCTCAATCCTCCCAACCTAGTGCTCTTCGCTCCTCTCCCCAATCCTCCCAACCTAGTGCTCTCCACTTCTCTCCTCAATCCTCCCAACCTAGTGCTCTCCGCTCCTCTCCCCAATCCTTCCAACCTAGTGCTCTCCGCTCCTCTCCCCAATCCTCCCAACCTAGTGCTCTCCGCTCCTCTCCCCAAACCTCCGAACCCAGTGCTCTCCACTTCTCTCCTCAATCCTCCCAACCTAGTGCTCTCCGCTCCTCTCCCCAATCCTCCCAACCTAGTGCTCTCCACTCCTCTCCCCAATCCTCCCAACCTCCCCGCTCCTCTCCCCAATCCTCCCAACCTACTGCTCTCCGCTCCTCTCCCCAGTCCTCCCAACCTACTGCTCTCTGCTCCTCTCCCCAATCCTCCCAACCTAGTGCTCTCCGCTCCTCTCCCCAAACCTCCGAACCTAGTGCTCTCCTCTCCCCAAACCTCCAAACCTAGTGCTCTCTGCTTCTCTCCCCAATCCTCCCAACCTAGTGCTCTCCTCTCCCCAAACCTCCGAACCTAGTGCTCTCCGCTTCTCTCCCCAATCCTCCCAACCTAGTGCTCTCCGCTTCTCTCCCCAATCCTCCCAACCTAGTGCTCTCCGTTCCTCTCCCCAATCCTCCCAACCTAGTCCTCACTGCTTCTCTCCCCAATCCTCCCAACCTAGTGCTCTCCTCTCCTCAATCCTCCCAACCTAGTGCTCTCAGCTTCTCTCCTCAATGCTCCAAACCTAGTGTTCTCCGCTTCTCTCCTCAATGCTCCCAACCTAGTGTTCTCCGCTTCTCTCCTCAGTCCTCCCAACCTAGTGCTCTCCACTCCTCTCCCCAATCCTCCCAACCTAGTGCTCTCCGCTCCTCTCCCCAATCCTCCCAACCTAGTGCTCTCCACTCCTTTCCCCAATCCTCCCAACCTAGTGCTGTCCGCTTCTCTCCCCAATCCTCCCAACCTAGTGCTCTCCGCTCCTCTCCCCAATCCTCCCAACCTAGTGCTCTCCACTCCTCTCCCCAATCCTCCCAACCTAGTGCTTTCTGCTCCTCTCCCCAATCCTCCCAACCTGGTGCTCTTCGCTCCTCTCCCCAATCCTCCCAACCTAGTGCTCTCCACTCCTTTCCCCAATCCTCCCAACCTAGTGCTCTCCGCTTCTCTCCACAATCCTCCCAAACCTAGTGCTCTCCGGTCCTCTCCCCAATCCTCCCAACCTAGTGCTCTCCACTCCTTTCCCTAATCCTCCCAACCTAGTGCTCTCCGCTCCTCTCCCCAATCCTCCCAACCTAGTGCTCTCCACTCCTTTCCCCAATCCTCCCAACCTAGTGCTCTCCGCTTCTCTCCACAATCCTCCCAAACCTAGTGCTCTCCGCTTCTCTCCTCAATCCTCCTATCCTAGTGCTCTCCGCTTTTCTCCTCAATCCTCCCAACCTAGTGCTCTACGCTTCTCTCCCCAATCCTCCAAACCTCTCTGCTCCTCTCCCCAATCCTCCCAACCTAGTGCTCTCCACGTCTCTCCCCAATCCTCCCAACCTAGTGCTCTCCGCTTCTCTCCTCAATCCTCCCAACCTAGTGCTCTCCGCTCCTCTTCTCAATCCTCCCAACCTAGCGCTCTCCACTACTCTCCTCGAACCTCCCAACCTAGTGCTCTCCGCTCCTCTCCCCAATCCTCCCAACCTAGTGCTCTCCACGTCTCTCCCCAATCCTCCCAACCTAGTGCTCTCCGCTTCTCTCCCCAATCCTCCCAACCTAGTGCTCTCCGCTCCTCTCCCCAATCCTCCCAACCTAGTGCTCTCCACTCCTCTCCCCAATCCTCCCAACCTAGTGCTCTCTGCTCCTCTCCCCAATCCTCCCAACCTAGTGCTCTCCGCTTCTCTCCACAATCCTCCCAAACCTAGTGCTCTCCGCTTCTCTCCTCAATCCTCCTATCCTAGTGCTCTCCGCTTTTCTCCTCAATCCTCCCAACCTAGTGCTCTACGCTTCTCTCCCCAATCCTCCAAACCTCTCTGCTCCTCTCCCCAATCCTCCCAACCTAGTGCTCTCCACGTCTCTCCCCAATCCTCCCAACCTAGTGCTCTCCGCTTCTCTCCTCAATCCTCCCAACCTAGTGCTCTCCGCTCCTCTTCTCAATCCTCCCAACCTAGCGCTCTCCACTACTCTCCTCGAACCTCCCAACCTAGTGCTCTCCGCTCCTCTCCCCAATCCTCCCAACCTAGTGCTCTCCACGTCTCTCCCCAATCCTCCCAACCTAGTGCTCTCCGCTTCTCTCCCCAATCCTCCCAACCTAGTGCTCTCCGCTCCTCTCCCCAATCCTCCCAACCTAGTGCTCTCCACTCCTCTCCCCAATCCTCCCAACCTAGTGCTCTCTGCTCCTCTCCCCAATCCTCCCAACCTAGTGCTCTCCGCTTCTCTCCCCAATCCTCCCAACCTAGTGCTCTCCGCTCCTCAATCTTCCCAACCTAGTGCTCTCCGCTTCTCTCCCCAATCCTCCCAACCTAGTGCTCTCCGCTCCTCTCCCCAAACCTCTGAACCTAGTGCTCTCCGCTTCTCTCCTCAATCCTCCCAACCTAGTGCTCTCCGCTCCTCTCCCCAATCCTCCCAACCTAGTGCTCTCCACTCCTCTCCCCAATCCTCCCAACCTCCCCGCTCCTCTCCCCAATCCTCCCAACCTACTGCTCTCCGCTCCTCTCCCCAATCCTCCCAACCTAGTGCTCTCCGCTCCTCTCCCCAATCCTCCCAACCTAGTGCTCTCTGCTCCTCTCCCCAATCCTCCCAACCTAGTGCTCTCCGCTCCTCTCCCCAATCCTCCCAACCTAGTGCTCTCCACTCCTTTCCCCAATCCTCCCAACCTAGTGCTCTCCGCTTCTCTCCACAATCCTCCCAAACCTAGTGCTCTCCGCTCCTCTCCCCAATCCTCCCAACCTAGTGCTCTCCACTCCTTTCCCTAATCCTCCCAACCTAGTGCTCTCCGCTCCTCTCTCCAATCCTCCCAACCTAGTGCTCTCCGCTTCTCTCCACAATCCTCCCAAACCTAGTGCTCTCCGCTTCTCTCCTCAATCCTCCTATCCTAGTGCTCTCCGCTTTTCTCCTCAATCCTCCCAACCTAGTGCTCTACGCTTCTCTCCCCAATCCTCCAAACCTCTCTGCTCCTCTCCCCAATCCTCCCAACCTAGTGCTCTCCACGTCTCTCCCCAATCCTCCCAACCTAGTGCTCTCCGCTTCTCTCCTCAATCCTCCCAACCTAGTGCTCTCCGCTCCTCTTCTCAATCCTCCCAACCTAGTGCTCTCCACTTCTCTCCTCGAACCTCCCAACCTAGTGCTCTCCGCTCCTCTCCCCAATCCTCCCAACCTAGTGCTCTCCACGTCTCTCCCCAATCCTCCCAACCTAGTGCTCTCCGCTTCTCTCCCCAATCCTCCCAACCTAGTGCTCTCCGCTCCTCTCCCCAATCCTCCCAACCTAGTGCTCTCCACTCCTCTCCCCAATCCTCCCAACCTAGTGCTCTCTGCTCCTCTCCCCAATCCTCCCAACCTAGTGCTCTCCGCTTCTCTCCCCAATCCTCCCAACCTAGTGCTCTCCGCTCCTCAATCTTCCCAACCTAGTGCTCTCCGCTTCTCTCCCCAATCCTCCCAACCTAGTGCTCTCCGCTCCTCTCCCCAAACCTCTGAACCTAGTGCTCTCCGCTTCTCTCCTCAATCCTCCCAACCTAGTGCTCTCCGCTCCTCTCCCCAATCCTCCCAACCTAGTGCTCTCCACTCCTCTCCCCAATCCTCCCAACCTCCCCGCTCCTCTCCCCAATCCTCCCAACCTACTGCTCTCCGCTCCTCTCCCCAATCCTCCCAACCTAGTGCTCTCCGCTCCTCTCCCCAATCCTCCCAACCTAGTGCTCTCTGCTCCTCTCCCCAATCCTCCCAACCTAGTGCTCTCCGCTCCTCTCCCCAATCCTCCCAACCTAGTGCTCTCCACTCCTTTCCCCAATCCTCCCAACCTAGTGCTCTCCGCTTCTCTCCACAATCCTCCCAAACCTAGTGCTCTCCGCTCCTCTCCCCAATCCTCCCAACCTAGTGCTCTCCACTCCTTTCCCTAATCCTCCCAACCTAGTGCTCTCCGCTCCTCTCTCCAATCCTCCCAACCTAGTGCTCTCCACTCCTTTCCCCAATCCTCCCAACCTAGTGCTCTCAGCTTCTCTCCACAATCCTCCCAAACCTAGTGCTCTCCGCTTCTCTCCTCAATCCTCCTATCCTAGTGCTCTCCGCTTTTCTCCTCAATCCTCCCAACTTAGTGCTCTACGCTTCTCTCCCCAATCCTCCAAACCTCTCTGCTCCTCTCCCCAATCCTCCCAACCTAGTGCTCTCCTCTTCTCTCCACAATCCTCCCAAACCTAGTGCTCTCCGCTTTTCTCCTCAATCCTCCCAACCTAGTGCTCTCCGCTTCTCTCCCCAATCCTCCAAACCTCTCTGCTCCTCTCCCCAATCCTCCCAACCTAGTGCTCTCCGCTCCGCTCCCCAATCCTCCCAATCCAGTGCTCTCCACTTCTCTCCCCAATCCTCCCAACCTCTCCGCTTCTCTCCTCAATCCTCCCAACCTCTCCGCTTCTCTCCTCAACCCTCCCAACCTAGTGCTGTCTGCTCCTTTCCCCAATCCTCCCAACCTAGTGCTCTCCGCTTCTCTCCTCAATCCTCCCAACCTAGTACTCTCCGCTTCTCTCCCCAATCCTCCCAACCTAGTGCTCTCCGCTACTCTCCTCAATCTTCCCAACCTAGTGCTCTCCTCTCCTCTCCTCAATCCTCCCAACCTAATGCTCTCCGCTCCTCTCTCAAATCCTCCCAACCTAGTGCTCTCCGCTGCTCTCCCCAATCCTCCCAACCTAGTGCTCTCGTTCCTATCCCCAATCCTCCCAACCTAGTGCTCTCCTCTCCCCAATCCTCCCAACCTAGTGCTCTCCACTTCTCTCCCCAATCCTCCCAACCTCTCCGCTCCTCTCCCCAATCCTCCCAACCTCTCCGCTCCTCTCCCCAATCCTCCCAACCCAGTGCTCTCCGCTTCTCTCCCCAATCCTCTCCACAATCCTCTCCCCAATCCTCTCCCCGATCCTCTTCATGATCCTCTCCAGAATACTCTCCCCGATCTTCTCCACAATCGTCTCCCCGATCCTCTCCCTGATCCTCTCCACAATCCTCTCCACATTTGTCTCCCTCTCCATCACTCTCTCCTCCTCTCTCTCCATATATCTCTCTACACACACAGTATCTCACAAAAGTAAGTACACCACTCACATTTCTGTAAACCTTTTCATGTGACAACACTGAAGAAATTACACTTTGTTACAATGTAAAGTAGTGAGTGTACAGCTTGTATAACAGTGTAAATTTGCTTTCCCCTCAAAATAACTCAACACACAGCCATTAATGTCTAAACCGCTGGCAACAAAAGTGAGTACACCCCTAAGTGAAAATGTCCAAATTGGGCCCAAAGTGTCAATATTTTGTGTGGCCACCATTATTTTCCAGCACTGCCTTAACCCTCTTGGGCATGGAGTTCACCAGAGCTTCACAGGTTGCCACTGGAGTCCTCTTCCACTCCTCCATGATGACATCACAGAGCTGGTGGACGTTAGAGACCTTGTGCTCCTCCACCCTCCATTTAAGGATGCCCCACAGATGCTCAATAGGGTTTAGGTCTGGAGACATGCTTGGCCAGTCCATCACCTTTACCCTCAGCTTCTTTAGCAAGGCAGTGGTCATCTTGGAGGTGTGTTTGGGGTTGTTATCATGTTGGAATACTGCCCTGCGGCCCAGTCTCCGAAGGGAGGGGATCATGCTCTGCTTCAGTATGCACAGTACATGTTGGCATTCATGGTTCCCTCAATGAACTGTAGCTCCCCAGTGCCGGCAGCCCCAGACCATGACACTCCCACCATCATGCTTGACTGTAGACAAGACACACTTGTCTTTGTACTCCTCACCTGGTTGCCGCCACACACGCTTGACACCATCTGAACCAAATAAGTTTATCTTGGTCTCATCAGACCACAGGACATGGTTCCAGTAATCCATGTCCTTAGTCTGCTTGTCTTCAGCAAACTGTTTGCAGACTTTCTTGTGCATCATCTTTAGAAGAGGCTTCCTTCTGGGACGACATCCATGCAGACCAATTTGATGCAGTGTGCGGTGTATGGTCTGAGCACTGACAGGCTGACCCCCCACCCCTTCAACCTCTGCAGCAATGCTGGCAGCACTCATACGTCTATTTCCCAAAGACAACCTCTGGATATGACGCTGAGCACGTGCACTCAACTTCTTTGGTGGACCATGGCGAGGCCTGTTCTGAGTGGAACCTGTCCTAATAAACCGCTGTATGGTCTTGGCCACCGTGCTGCAGCTCAGTTTCAGGGTCTTCTTGGCAATCTTCTTATAGTCTAGGCCATCTTTATGTAGAGCAACAATTCTTTTTTTAGATCCTCAGAGAGTTCTTTGCCATGAGGTGCCATGTTGAACTTCCAGTGACCAGTATGAGAGAGTGAGAGCAATAACACCAAATTTAACACACCTGCTCCCCATTCACACCTGAGACCTTGTAACACTAACAAGTCACATGACATCGGGGAGGGAAAATGGCTAATTGGGCCCAATTTGGACATTTTCACTTAGGGGTGTACTCACTTTTGTTGCCAGTAATTTAGACATTAATGGCTGTGTGTTGAGTTATTTTGAGGGGACAGCAAATGTACACTGTTATACAAGCTGTACACTCACTACTTTACATTGTAACAAAGTGTCATTTCTTCGGTGTTGTCACGTGAAAAGATATAAAAAAATATTTACAAAAATGTGAGGGTGTACTCACTTTTGTATCTCTCTTGCCATATCTCTCCCAGTAGCGGTGTGTCAATAAGGGCGCCCCCTCTCTCCAGCCGCCCCCTCTATTACCAATGGATAGATTCATGCATTGCATGAATCTATCCATGGCCGCCGCTGCCACCCCCTATTCAGGCACCCGGCCCCTTTTCGGGCGCCTGAATTACAGCGGCGGAGGTGTTTTTGAAGCACCTGATTAGAGCCATAGGCTCTAATAGGTGTAAAAAAAACGGTAAACAGTTAGCGCAATGTTTGGCGCTCGCAGTTCACCCAGCTGTGTTAGAAAAGCGAATGAATATTCGCTTTCCTAACACTGAACCGCCTCTCCGCCAATCAGGTGCTCTGGTCTGTTACCCGTCACCTGAATGGCTAAAATGACAGGCGCTGTGATTGGATGCCTATAAGGGCATCCAATCATAGGAGAGGACGGGAGAAGACATCGAGGAAACAGAGGACACCGCTTGCCGCCCGCCGGCATCACCCGCTGCCCCACCGAGACAGGGTAAGTTCTGGGCAGACGGTGGGCAGGGGAGGCACAGTGGCAGCATTCGATGGGCACAGTGGGAGCATTTGATGGCACAGTGGCAGCAATTGACGGGCACAGTGAAAGCATTTGATGACACAGTGGCAGCATTTGATGGCACAGTGGCAGCATTTGATGGGCATAGTGGAAGCGTTTGATGGGCACAGTGGCAGTGTTTGATGGCACAGTGCCAGCATTTGATGGCACAGTGGGAGCATTTGATGGGCACAGTGGCAGCATTTGATGGCACAGTGGAAGCATTTGATGGGCACAGTGACAGCGTTTGATGGGCACAGTGGCGATGTTTAATGACACAGTGGCTGCATTAGATGGGCACAGTGGGGCTGCAATTGATGGGTACAGTGGAAGCATTTGATGGCACAGTGGCAGCATTTGATGGCACAGTGGCAGCAATTGATTGGCACAGTGGCAGCATTTGATGGCACAGTGGCAGCATTTGATGGGCACAGTGGGAGCATTTGATGGGCACAGTGGCAGCGTTTGATGGGTACAGTGGAAGCGTTTGATGGGCACAGTGGCAGTGTTTGATGGCACAGTGGCAGCATTTGATGGGCACAGTGGAAGCATTTGATGGCACAGTGGCAGCATTTGATAGGCACAGTGGAAGCATTTGATGGCACAGTGGCAGCGTTTGATGGCACAGTGGCAGCGTTTGATGGGCACAGTGAGGTTGCAATTGATGTTTTTTTTTTTTCAGAATTTTTCAGTTTGTTTGCGCCCCCCCAAAAATGTTGAGCACCAGCCGCCACTAATATCTCTCTCCATATCTCTCTCCATATCTCTCTCCATAGCTCTCTCTCCCCCCTGAGATCTTGCTCTCTCCTCATCGCTCTCTTTCTCCATATATCTCTCACCCGTTTCTCCCCTTTTCTCCTTCATATCTCTCTGTCTTTCTCTCACTATATAACCCTCTCTCCACATCTCTCTCTCTCATCTCCCCCCTTCTCCAGCTCTCCTTTCTCCCACTTTTCCCCTCATACTAAAGACGATTTAATTCGGGCAGACACGGGGATATGATGTCCTGAGAGTAGAATAGAGATGGTGTGACACAAAGGCAGGCAATGGAGAAGTCATTATATGAGGATAATGGAAGAGATGACTATTGTGTGTCTGCAGTGGTCCATAGCCGCCGTGGCAAACCTAAGCTTCCATTCATGCTGTCAATCACACATTAGGGAAGGTAAGCCTATCAGTGAGCAATGGTCAGCTCACAAACATTGCCCGATGATTGTCATGTCTCATAGACCTCTGATCTCCATCCATCACCGGGTACACCTACCTGCCTCTGGTGTTGCTCCTGGCTGTGCTTGGCATCTGCACTGTGAGTGGGAAAGGGATTGAACCTGTGGTCAGCTGAAACTTTTCCAGCGTGTTGGTCAATTTTTATATACACCTTAAACTTTTGGTATTTCAGTTCCTTTAATGATTTTATATCTACAAAAAGTTTTGGTAAAAGACCAGCATATGTATGTAGCCAAGTGAGCAGTGTCTTCATTGTGAATCGTTAGCGATTTGAGTTGACAGTGGCAAATATTTGAGCATGGATATGGCCTACGATTGTCGAAAATCGGTCATGTTATATACATATTGGACGGTGCACAGACCTAAAATTGACATTGAAGAATGTGAACATAATGTTCCTGGCCCCTTAAATTACCTTCAGATTTCCAAAATAGGGTCCAACTTAAACAAGCTATTAAATCCAGGCCTGGGATTTTTTATGGCTTGCAGGCCGCCTCCGGCCCTTTGGCTGTTCCTGTCCGGCCCATGCGAGGTCATCCAGAAATGACAAATCCCTGGATCTAGGCCGGCTAGTCAACAAGATGGTAGTATCTGTGCTTCTCTCCTTGTTGGTCTGCCAGTTGCCAAGATGGCGGCAATCATCCTTTCCAAATAGCTTTGGCCGTGTAGAAGGAGCGGTGCTGCCCCTCAAGTGACTGGGATGGACCATGGGTGATTGGTAACAGGGGTATGATGCAGGTAAGGGCATGTGGGGAGGTGGTGCCATGTCTTGCTCTCCACCCCACAGATAAGGGGTGAAGCCTACACCCACACTAATCGGCCTTAAATTCTCCTCAACTTTACAGCCAAAGAAGTGGACATATCTGTTTGATCTGCAGTTGCCATGGAGCTTCAGGTGCAACTGCACATTTTTGGCGCGTCCCCACACGCCCCATTCATTTCAATGGGCTGCCCTACACACAAGAAACGTGGAAAAGAAGTTCCTGGACTCTTTTCCAAAAATGCCCCACACCAACTAACATGGTTCTGCTGCACCATTTGGTTTGGCATGCAAAAACGCTCGCATTTGCGGATCCATGGGGGTACCAATAACCATGAGACCATGGGAGGTCGGCAACAGGGCTATGATGCGGGTGAGGGCATGTGGGGAGGTGTTGCCAAGTCTTGCTCTCCACTCCACAAGTAAGGGGTGAAGCCTATGCCCCCCTTAGTCGACCTCAAACCCTCCTCTCCTTTACAGCCAAGGAAGCGGACATCTTGGCCTCTGTTCGATCTGCAGTTACCATGGAATTACAGGTGTGACCACACGTTTTCAGCGCATTCCCACACACCACATTCATTTCGAAACACGAAAAAAAATGTGGAAAAGAATTGGAACTGGATTCTCTTCCATGTGGTTTGGCACACAAAAACGTGTGCGTTTGCAGATGCGTGGGGGCACCAATAACAAAAAATGGCAGCACAGCGTGTTTGCATGTTGGGAAAGTGTCAGGCTCAGCCCTTCGTTCACTGAGCTGGCCGCTCAGCTGTCGGCTAATTGCCATCTCTCTCCACAGTTACTCAGCTGTTGATGATCCTGCTCGTCAGTCCTGCCTACTTAAGCCATCCAGTCCAGAGGAGCTCTGCCTTCGCCACATCACAAGAAACTATCACCTGCGTTCCTGTTTAAAGACTGGCTTTGCTGACATCCTTTCTGGCTCCAGATCCTGCTTGCTGTTCCACTACATTGATCCCTGACTTTTAGCTTGACTGACTATCCATTCCAGTTACTGAACTTTGGCTATGTTTTGACTACATTTGTTCTTTTTACTTTTATTATTAAACAAGTGTGGTTTAACTGTACTTCTGTCTCGGTCTGATTTCATGGTTTCTGACAGAAAGTGCGTGATTTTGTGTGCGTTCCCAACACACATAGATGTGAGCCTAGCCAAAAGCACACCAACAATGTTACAATCTGATGGTACTTTAGATCCACCAAGAACTATATGGTGCATAGGCCAGTTTGACTGGATAACTTAGGTAGTTCCTCATATTACAACGATTTTGGTAAATCTAAAGTTGATTGTACAAAAATTATCAGATTCTAACTTGTATGGTGACCCCCAAAACTAAGCTAACCCATTCTCCATTATACTGACCTTTTCCTGAAACAGAAACAACAGCACTGTAAGCTGATAATCTACAGCGAGATACCGGCACTGTAAACTGGTGACAAAGAAAACGATGAAACTTTGATTCCTTTATGAACAGACCCCTGTGTCTTCCCAACAAAAGATTTGTCTCGTTAAAGTCCCGTTTTACTCTTCTGCTCCCCCACCCCGATCAACCCCAATTTGTGCGAGAGTGAGTTCTCACCCCAGGGAGCTGCCCCATCCACACCAAAGGCTAGAAGCTGGCCTGTCACCATTTGTTCCCCCCACCACGTCCTAGCAAAGGACAAGCTGATGGAGTTCAGTTTCCCATGAAAATCCTTCTCACTTCCCAGATGTCACCTCTCCTGCCCTCGCCGGCTTGATGAATACATTAGCGCCCACTTCTTAACAACTGTTCCTGCGAGGTTAAGTCGGTTTCCTTTGTGTCCTACGACTTGGCCGGGGAGGTTGTTTAATTCCTTCGCTAGCTTGGGGCACGAAGGATTCCAATGTGACAATGTTGAAATCGTCAGTGAAGAATGCAGACGGCGAATGTGTTTTCTTCACCTGGATAGAAAAAAAAACCTGCAGAGACCATTCACGTCCTCTCCTTCTGAAAATGCTAATTACCTATCATGCTCATCCACTGGAGTCACTGACCCCGAACAAGTTTGAAGCCTTATAGGAACCAGGACAGGTTCCATTCCATCAGCAAAGGGGGCAATTAAATGAAAAAAGCCAGTTTTGCTTTAATCTGGGGTTTATATAATCCAAGTTAGCCAGATTCAGCAGGCTTCTCACAGTGCTTCTGGTTTGTATGGTGGCTTACCGCTTCATTCCATGTTGTGCAACCTCCTTCGTAGTGCTGGAACTACGGAACCTGTTCAGAAGATGAAATAATGGGCAATTTATGGGAATTAGCTAGTAGGGAAGAAAACAGCCAAACATAAAGGTCAGAATTTGTACACGAGTAGACATGGGATTGGATGGGGTATCTGAGAGCAGGCTATCTAAGTGGTCCCGACACTCCTCAATAAATATATATATATATATATATATATATATATATATATATATATATATATATATAGTGTATATATATATATATACACACAAACACAATATATATATAAATATATGTATGTATATATATATATATATATATATATATATATATACACAGTATATATACATATACAGTATATATACAGTGCCTTGAAAAAAAGTATTTATACCCCTTGAAATGTTCCACATTTTGTCATGTTAAAACCAAAAACGTAAATGTATTTTATTGGGATTTGGGAAGTGGCACATACAATAAATGTGAAGTGGAAGGAAAATGATAAATGGTTTTCAACATTTTTTACAAATAAATATGTGAAAAGTGTGGTGTACATTTGTATCCAATCTTAGAAGAAAACCTGTTATGCAGCGTACACACGACCGGACTTTCTGGCAGACGAGGTTACGGCGGACTTTCTGAATGAACGGATTTGCCCACACACGGACAAGTCCATTCATTTTGAACGTGACTCGGGTACGACGGGACTAGAAAAGGAAGTCAATCTCGCTGCTTTTATCGATGAGATTCACACCTTGCGAGCCCCGTAGCGGGGCATACCAGGCCCTTAGGTCTGGTATGGATTTTAAGGGGAACCCCCTACGCCAAAAAAAGTTGTGGGGTCCCCCCAAAATCCATACCAGACCCTGATCCGAGCATGCAGCCCAGCCAGTCAGAAAAGGGGGTGGGGATGAGCTAGCGGCACCCCTCCTGAACCGTACCAGGCCGCATGCCCTCAACATGGGGGGGTGGGTGCTTTGGGGAAGGGGGCGCCCTGCGGTCCCCCCCACCCCAAAGCTCCTTGTCCCCATGTTGATGAGGACAAGGGCCTCTTCCTGACAACCCTGGCCGTTGGTTGTCGGGGTCTGCGGGCGGGGGGCTTATCGGAATCCGTAAGCCCCCTTTAATAAGGGGGCCCCCAGATCCCGGCCTCCCACCCTATGTGAATGAGTATAGGGTACATCGTACCCCTACCCATTCAACTAGGGAAAAAAGTGTCAATAAAAAAACACACTACACAGGTTTTTAAAGTAAATTATTAGACAGCTCCGGGGGTCTTCTTCCGACTTCGGGGGTCCCTCCGGCCTCTTCTCCCGGCGTCCAGTTCTTCTCCGCTCTCTCCGGCCTCTTCTCCTGGTGTTCGACCTCTTCTCCCAGTATCCGGTTCTTCTGCCGACTCCTCCGCTATCTTCTGCCGCTCTTTTGCTAGCGGTGGTCCGGACTTCTGCGTCATCTTCTTCCCTTTTCTCTTCTTCCGATGTTGACATAACGCTCTCTCCGGCTGTAATGCTGTGTGAGCGCTTCGCAATGACTTATATAGGCAGTGACCCTGCCCCCTTATAATGTCACAGTCCCTGGGCATGCTGGGACTGTGACAGCATAAGGGGGCGGGGTCACCGGGTGATGTTGACCGTGTGTAATGCCCGTGTGTACACGGCATTAGAGTCTGCAAAAGACTTGAGACTGGGGCGGAGGTTCACCTTCCAGCAGGACAACAACCCTAAACATACAGCCAGAGCTCCATTGGAATGGTTTATATCAAAGCATATTCATGTGTTAGAATGGCCCAGTCAAAGTCCAGACCTAAATCCAATTGAGAATCTGTGGCAAGACTTGAAAATTGCTGTTCACAGACGCTCTCCATCCAATCTGACAGAGCTTGAGATATTTTGCAAAGAAGAATGAGCAAAAATGTCCCTCTCTAGATGTGCAAAGCTGGTAGAGACATCCCCAAAAAGACTTGCAGCTGTAATTGCAGAGAAAGGAGGTTCTACAAAGTATTGATTCAAGGGGGCTGAATACAAATGTACCCCACACTTTTCACATATTTATTTGTAAAAAATGTTGAAAACCATTTATCATTTTCCTTCCACTTCACAATTATGTGCCACTTTGTGTTGGTCTATCACATAAAATCCAATAAAATACATTTATGTTTTTGGTTGTAACATGACAAAATGTGGAAACTTTCAAGGGATATATATATATATATATATACACACACACACTGTATTACCAAAAGTATTGGGACGCCTGCCTTTACACGCACATGAATTTTAATGGCATCCCAGTCTTATGCCCCGTACACACGTTTGGATTTTCCGACGGAAAATGTGTGATAGGACCTTGTTGTCGGAAATTCTGACCGTGTGTGGGCTCCATCACATATTTTCCATCGGATTTTCCTCCACACAAAGTTTGAGAGCAGGCTATAAAATATTGCAACAACAAAATCCGTTGTCGGAAATTCCGATCGTGTGTACACAAATCCGACGGACAAAGTGCAGCGCATGCTCAGAATAAATTAAGAGACGAAAGCTATTGGCTACTGCCCCGTTTATAGTCCCGACGTACGTGTTTTACGTCACCGCGTTCAGAACGATTGGATTTTCAGACAACTTTGTGTGACCGTGTGTATGTAAGACAAGTTTGAGCCAACATCCGTCGGAAAAAATCCTAGGATTTTGTTGTCGGAATGTCCGAACAAAGTCCGACCGTCTGTACGGGGCATTAGACTGGGATGCCATTAAAGTTCATGTGTGGTAAAGGCAGGCGTCCCAATACTTTTGGTAATATAGCTTATATATAAATATATATATATATATATTTTTTTTTTTTGTCCCAACGCATATTGTGTTCACATAATAAGCTTACTTTCAACAGTCACTCCACCAAAACTTTTTTGTGTGTGAAGTAACAAAACAAAAGGAAGGTTCTGTTGCTTTCCATCTGCCACTTTATTTCGGAGACCTGATTACCATAATAACCGCAACAGCTTAGAGCAGAATGTCAGAACACTCAGCGACAACTTACCATTGTTGTACTGCGCTCAGCTGTTGTCGGGGTTTGAATAACGGAAAAAAAGACCTCACAACTTCAGTCAGTCAGTCAGAGCTCATATAGAGCGTCCTCCTGCACCTCTTTCCAGCACGGGGCTCCACACTCTCAAAAGGAAGGTGGGGGGACTTTAAATGAGGCACATATGTGGTGTGCCTCCATCCCTGGTACATATGTATGCAAAAAGAAGGAAAAAGTGGGACTTTGAATGAGGCACATATGTGGTGTGCCTCCATCCCTGGTACATATGTATGCAAAAAGAAGGAAAAAGTGGGACTTTGAATGAGGCACATATGTGGTGTGCCTCCATCCCTGGTACATATGTATGCAAAAAGAAGGAAAAAGTGGGACTTTGAATGAGGCACATATGTGGTGTGCCTCCATCCCTGGTACATATGTATGCAAAAAGAAGGAAAAAGTGGGACTTTGAATGAGGCACATATGTGGTGTGCCTCCATCCCTGGTACATATGTATGCAAAAAGAAGGAAAAAGTGGGACTTTGAATGAGGCACATATGTGGTGTGCCTCCATCCCTGGTAAATGTATGCAAAAAGAAGGAAAAAGTGGGACTTTGAATGAGGTGGCTGACATGTGGAGGTGAATCTGAACAAATAAAGTTTATCAAGCAAGAACATTATATGAAACATGGCAGTATATAAACCACATATACTCTGGTATACTAAATTATATTGATCCTCCCGCACGTAACATACAGGTGTGGTGTGGATATAAAGTACATATGTAAAAAGTTTCTATCTAATACATTGCATGAAATAAATTGATATAAAATTGCATTGGACATGGAAGCAGCACTAGCAGCAAGAGTATGGATAAATAAATAAAACAATGAGACCGTAATTGATACCTCAAGTAAATAAATAAATAGTCTATTTGAGACAAAAGTCAACATCATAATTCATTGTAGATATGGGTCAGCATCGCATATGCCCGACGCATTTCGTGTAAAAACACTCTTCAGGGGCGGATGCTCAATTAATCTATAAAGTATACAATATGGTAACATTAGTCTAGTTGTAAATAATATAGAGGGAAGGCAGATTGGCCCATCCTAGATACTTACAGGGGGTCCAATATGGTAAAATACTGCGGCCATGTTACCAGCTTTCTCTGAAGATTACAGAACACCTCCCCACGATGTCATGTAGAAGAGAAGGGGTGTTCTGATGTCCTGTCCTAGGGTGGCAACACTGCTCCTGCATAGATACAGTACAGCGAGGAAGCGTTGTCACCCTGCGGCAGGAAGAGGTTACTGGCAAGATCGCCAAAGTACAGGGGTCTTCAAATTACTGCCCGTGGGACGGATGTGACTCCTTGCTTGCCTTTCTTCAGTCCTATTTCTTCCACTGATAGGAGACACTATTCCTTCCACTGACTCCAACAATGGGGTACTATTCTTCCCACTGACACCATTAATGGCGTACTATTCCTCCCACTGACACCAAAGATGGGGTACTATTCCTCCCACTGACACCAAAGATGGGGTACTATTCCTCCCACTGACACCAAAGATGGGGTACTATTCCTCCCACTGACACCAACGATGGGGCACTATTCTTCCCACTGACACCAAAGATGGGGTACTATTCCTCCCACTGACACCAAAGATGGGGTACTATTCCTCCCACTGACACCAAAGATGGGGTACTATTCTTCCCACTGACACCAATTATGGCGTACTATTCCTCCCACTGACACCAATGATGGGGTACTATTCCTGACAGTGGCGGCCCGTCAATAGGTGGCGCAAGGGTGCCGCTCACTCAAACTAGTCATAATTTTTTTTTTTTTTATAAAAGTGGTCCTTTAAGTGTGTCCAGGCGCCGGACACACAGCTGTCTATGGGACGCTTTCACAGCTTGCAATCAGCTGATTCCAACTGGGAAGCTGATTTGTCTGTGTTTAGGGAGTGTTCGGGGCGCCCGCAAACACTCCCACTCTCCAATGATTTGTCTCTGGCCTCCTGTGCTGTTTTTTTATTGGCGAGGACCGGAGGACGGTGAGCGGTGCTTTTTTGCGGCACCGGGCCAGGGCGGGTGAGCGATCACGTGGCTGGACTGGTCACTGGAGCATCAGGGTGTCAGACAGTGTCAGTGAGCATAGGTGTGTGCAGCCTATTGCATTAGGGTGTGCACCCCCAAGCTCAGACACATATGTCTATGAAAGTGTCATTGGAGCAATGGATGGTGTCAGTAGGGCAGTGGACAGTGTCAGTAGTTTTTATTTTTATTATTTAATTTTATTTTATTTTTTTTTTCATTGAATTTTTTTTAATTATTGTATTGTATTTTTTTTTTTTTTTTTAGGAGCCCCGTTAGGGGGCTTTGATGAGATAAAAGGGGTCTAAACAGGGGGAATCTGTGCCACACAGAGCGATTAGGGTGTGCCCAGGCACACCTGGCACACCCTGTGCACACGCCTATGTCAGTGAGTGTGACACATCATGTCTCGCTGGCTGCAGTGCAAATACATGATTTTGGGGATTTCTGCCATGCCATATACTGACTACTGACCAGGGCTGGGACAAGGGGTGGGCAGTAGGGGCGACTGCCCTGGGCACTGTGGTATTATGTGAGGTAGGGGGGCACCACAAGGAGATTGGGGGGAGGGGATTTGTGTTGGGTGGGGGAATTTAGGGGGGTGGTAAGGGTTACGAATTGTTCTAGAAGGGCAGATTTGGTGAGATGTACTAGGAATGCTAATTTGGTGGGATTTGTGTTGGGAGGGGGGATGGGGGAAGAGGATTTGTGCTAAGAGAGGGGATTCGGGGGGGTTTGTGCTATAGAAGTAATATGCTTGAGGGATTTTTTTTTTGGGGGGGGGGGTGCTAGTAGGAGTGATTGGGGGGTATTTGTGCTAGGAGGGGCAGTTTGAGGGGGGAGATCTGTGCTTGGATAGGGGATTGGGGGAGGGAATTTGTGCTGTAAAGGGGGGGGGTTAGAGTGGGGGGGTGTTGTGTTTGGAGGGGAAAGTTGATTTTTGAGATGGGAATGAGGGACACCTATTAGCAAAAGTATGCAGGTATAGGACACACCCCTTGCCACGCCCCCTTAAAGGTGAATTGTACAAAAAAACAAGATTGGGTAAACCCACAAGTGCTTTTTTTCCACTACTATTCCTTTATATTGGCTTTTGGAATTTACAAATGCAGCAATTTAGAAATCAGATGAAAGGTTTAGGAAAACTCTTTTTTATAGATAAAAACTGCATTTTATATACATCTATGTAGCACTTACCCCCGAAGGAGCTGCTGGTTTAAATTGGGTCTTACCGTACCTGTACTGTTTCACCATATCTGTCATAGGGGTCCCATTAAAGAGTTCTTTTTAGTAATTTCATCTCCGACACACAGTCTCTTTCTTGAATGCTTTATTTAAGAAAGATTCTTGCAATAGAGGGGTGGAGGGTTTAGGGAGAATTCAGGTACCTTGAAATTGCAGATCAGGAACACTCTCTTTGATCCAGAGGGCAACAGCTCCATAACTGGATTCAGCAACCACCGGACAGGCCTCTCTCACTGAACCTAGCAGCCGATGTGATGCTCGGTCATAGTCTCTGCCACAGACTTTAAGATTCGGTTTAACTGTTACACAATCCTCTGTCACAGGATTGGGTAATTAGCGACTTGTTGCAATATCAAAGGCTTGATCACACAATACCAGTTCCCTTCATCCGAACTTACAGTACTGTGTGGTATGTGACCCATGATGCATCCTCCAACTGAGTCTCCAGGCTCTTCTAGAGGCACCGGCCTTATCGCGCAGTCCTCTCCTGAAAAGTCCTATCCTGGATTCTCCAGTCGCTTGGCTTCTACCCGCAGGCAAGACAGCACAGGAACATCCCTGGATCGGTAGGCCCCAAGACTTTTGGGCCTACCTTCAGTAGCTACGCCTCAGGCCAGCCATCCCGAGACTAACTTGACAGCAACGGCACACCTTAGGCCAGGAGGGCCATCAGATCTGAACTCTTTTGTGTCGCGGGGTCTGTCCCTTAAGTACCCTCTCCCAGAAGGCACAGCAGGCAGACCACACCCACTGACTGTTTTCCGGGCAAGTAGGCACTCAATACACCCAGCTTGTTGCAATTTCCAACCTTGGCCGAAATAATAGGGCGCCATCTTCAGGCCAAGGGGAAAACCACACAACCAGCCAAGCTGAAACAGAACCAGAATTTATAATAATCGCAGTCTGAGTTAAACTACAGCCTCAGACAACTAAATTTTTACTTATAGCATCTGTATTAAAAATACCAGCGCTACATCTATATAGATCGGACCAAAATGAGAGACAAATGAGGAGGAAAGAGGGACAGAGGGACATTGCTCCAAATCAGGGACAGTCCCTCGAAATCAGGGACAGTTGGGAGCTATGGACTCTCTATATACATGTAGCAAGGTCCCAGGCCTCCTTCGGTCTAATGAGAATCTCCATGGCCAGAGATAGCTGACATCCTTCTGTGTATAGTGGGTTGTGAGGCATGGTGGGTGCAAGGTGATTAAAGTCATTGGGCGCCAGACACTTCTTGGATGCAAAAGAGAGTTTATTTCTCTTAACAAACTTTTGGGGAAAAGAGGGTTAGGACCAAGACCCCCTTAGGTAGTTCAATTGGCAGACTTCAAGACTTCAACAGGAGGACAGCCATGCAGGGAAAGGCATCCAGCAAGACGCCACATCTACATGTTCAGGAATGCTGTCTCCTATGGCAACAGTCTTTAACAGTTCCTAACACAAACATAACAGTTCCTTTCTCTTTCACTACAACTTCTCCTTGTAGTTCTTCAGCGCACTGAGCTCCCGATGTTTTACTAGACCCACTGAATCACTGCCACTGAATCCCTTGAGCTCCTCCAATCTTCAGGGTGGTATCTTCCTCAAGCATCACCCCCGCCTCTCTGCTGGGTCCTTGGTTTGACACTCAAGATACTTCTCAAGCTTCACCCCACTGACCTGCTCGGTCCCTAGCTTGACACACAAGGCTGCTCTGCAAGGGTCACCTCCGCTGGCTGGGTCCCTGGCTTGATTCCCACTGAAGTTTCCCAATTCTTCACCATCCCTGGTTGGTGAGAATGCTGCTCTGATACTTGCTTCAGAACTCACTGTGGTCCCTGGTAATAAGGTGGTTGGTCCCTTAGTGGCGACAGCTTCCCTTCTACCTCTGACCACGACAGGTTCTCCAGCCGGTAGAACCGCCACTTCTGGTTGGACTGCAAGCCACAATCCCAACCCTGCACTGCTCTCCCACTTCTGGATAGGCCCTCAGACAGCCTAGCAGCCAGATGTGCCCGGGATAGGCCCAAACTCTGGCCTAGCAGCCCGGGCAATACAACACCCGTCCACCCAGACAGCCGTCCAGGTGGCATAGAACCCCTGGTCACTAGACATGTGAATTTGTTTTCATCCGAATGCATTTTCGTCCGAATTTCAGGTATTTTCGTTATCGTTTTAACGAAAGTGCAGAATCCGAAAAACGAAAGATCCGACATAAACAAATGCTTTATTTTCGTTTTCGTTGCTACAACAGTTCGATTTAGATAGAAGATTCGACATAATGATGACAATGATGCCCCGTACACACGGTCGGATTTTCCAACGGAACATGTGCGATCAGAGCGTGTTGTCGGAAATTCCGACCGTGTGTGTGCTCCATCGGACATTTTCCATCGGATTTTCCGACACACAAAGTTTGAGAGCAGGCTATAAAATTTTCCGACAAAAAAAAATTTGCGTAAATTCTGACCGTGTGTGGCCAATTCCGACGCACAAAGTGCCACGCATGCTCAGAAGAAATTCCGGGACGGAACAGCTTGGTCTGGTAAAATTAGCGTTCGGAATGGATACAGCACTTTCGTCACGCTGCAGTGTAAAAAATTGTTTAATACAGCGCACTCTCTAGCAGCGTAGTTTTGCTGCTCATATTCACACACACTTCTCACAAACTTCTTTCTTTATTATTTATTGTGATTCCCTCAATATATTTTGATTTGTCACATCTGACCAAATTTGTTTTTTGTTGTTTTATTTTTGTTTTGTATTTTTTTCAAGGCTGATTTTTTTTTAGTTTTGTTTTGTATTTTTTTCAAGGTTGTTTTTTTTTTAGTTTTGTTTTGTATTTTTTTCAAGGCTGATTTTTTTAAATTTTTTGGGGTTTGTATTTTTTTCAAGGCTGATGTATTTTTTTTGTTTTTTTGGGTTTTACTCCATAATATTTTTGTGTGTGTTTTGTGTGTCAAGTTACCACCACACCATTGATATCTTGTATTATTTAATCTCAAGGAGATTGTTTGGTGTTGGTGTCTAATTTTACATTGTATTTTTGAAATGTACCTGCCTCCTCACAAACAAACTGTCCTTTTTGAAGGAAAACACACATAGGCAAGTATAGTTGAAACAAAAATTCCTTTATTCCTTTAAGGGCTCAGAACCAAACAAAGAGGGAGGCAACGCTGGAGAAACAGCAGAAATTGGTGAAGCCTTTGACCCCCAGGGCACACATCATATCTTTTCCAGCAAAATTGGTGGCCTGAGGAGTCCATATGTAAGGGAGTGCAGTCTGGTCCAGAAGTCCCAAAGATCTGGAAAGCAGCAGATGATATCTGTGTCCCCAGGCTGTGGTACTACAAGAGGCTGCATATTTTGACCAGACCAGACTGAACCCAGACCATCACTCTCTGGTCTTCCTTCCACGCTTCCTTCCCGGCTGTGGTTTTGGTGTTGGAGATGTGGCAGGAGGAGGAGTAGGAGCTGGAGGAGGAGGAGGACTATGTGTGAAGTCACAAATGTTGGTAGCACATGTTATTTGGCCCCTCAACCCCTTATTGAGAGATTCCAAAATTAAGAACTCACACAGGAGTCGTTAGCCCTCCTCCATCTGCATCATTTTGCAGGCAGTTATGCCAGCAAAATCATCTTCCACACTGTGGGGGGTTCTCAGGGCCTCTGTAGCCTTCCAAAAGAGGCCTATGGCAGCCTCCTCCAGGTTACTCCTCTTTCTGCCACTTTGTCTTTGAAGGTGTAGGGGAGGGACCTGGGTATTGGGCAGCCTGCTTGGCCCGGCCACCTCCTGGCTGAGACTTTCCTGTGTATGAAAAAGGGACATGGTTTTAGTTTTTGCATCATCAATCACAATCAGAAATTAGTACTCCAAACTAACATCTAGTTAACATCATTGATTGGACAACCATAAATATTTAGAGGAATGCTATACCTGGCTCAAGCTGGGCTCCTCCACATGTTGCTGCCTGGAAGGCCCAGGTTAGGCATCAGAAGCCTCAGCTGGGGGGGAAGGAAGCGTGGAAGGAAGAGTGGAGAGTGCTGGCCTGGGTTCAGTCTGACCTGCCAGAAAATGCAGTCTGTCATAGTACCACAGCCTGGGGACATAAATGTCATCTGCAGCTCCTGATCTCTGGGAATCCTGGACCTTCTTGTGCTCCCTTAGATAAGTGCTCCTCAAAGCCACCAATTAGGATCTTCAAATAGGTGATGTTTGCCGTGGGGATCACCTGCTTCACAAATTGCAACAAATTATCCAGCGCTGCCTTCCTCTTTGGTTCTTATATTCCATAGACAAGGCAGCTCCCTGAACATATCAATGAAGATTGGCATAAAGCCCTTATCTTTCAAGATATCCATTTTCACTGCAAGACACAACACAAGACAAACCCTAATGTCAGCCTAAAGTCTTCTAAACTTGTCCAAATACAGGCCTCAATCTAGAAGCAGTATAGGCCCAATGTTAAATCTTACCTTAATAATCTCGATCGGCGCCTCCGTTACTCCTTCCTCCGCTCACAGATCGTACGTACTACGCACGCGTGTTACGCTTTATAGACACTGCACATGCGTGAGACTCCGCCCACCCCTGACCTTCTTTTTAGTCTATTCCCCGCCCCTTCTCGTTCGGCGCAGTGGGGGAAGAGCACATGGCGGAGACACAACAGGTGCGTGCTAATTACAGCAACGAGGAGGAGGAGGAAAGCCCGGAGCCAGAAACGTCCCGATCCAGAAGGAGACGATTTAAGGCATCGAATATGTCCTTTGGGGAGATGTTGGAGATGGTGGACATCCTGAAGAGGGCCGACTATGATGGGAAGTATGGACCTTACCCCAACCCCAATGTCAGAAAGGCCAAGATCATGGCGAAAGTGGTCAAGAGTCTGTACCGGAATTTCGGGGTACGACGATCGAAAGATCAGCTCAGGAAACGGTGGTCGGACCTCAAATTAAGAGAGCACGAGCAGTACAGAAAGATCCGGAGAGTGCTGCAAAAAAGTAAGTAGTTGTCCTGTGTTCCTATTCTTTTTCTGTTTATTACGTTTGTGCTGCTCCATGTGCTTTTCTTAACTGTTATCCAGTTTAAAATGGCAACTTTCATGTTCATGGGCACATTATTCGTTCATATAAAACATTGTTCGTTCGGCCTAGAAAACACCATTGTTTTGGCCATATGCATTTGCCCACATTTTTTAAGGCCTACTTGTCTGAAACTAATTTGGTTGGGTAGATGGGTTTGTAACTAGAATGAAATGCAAACTAGATTCTGTGTAAGGAGAGGACACTCAGCAGCAGTTTTCACATCTGGACGCTGGAGCACTAGTGTGGGACACAAGAACACCCTTTTTATTAGGGGGCCCACACAGGTGCTCCAGTGTATACTATAGGGGTGTCTCCATCTGTGAAGCTTGTACAAAACAGGTAAATATTCAAGCTTGACAAAGGACACTAAAAATTCTACATCTTGGAACTCTGCCAAAATAGACAATTGTACCCCACTTCCAAGCAATGTTTCGTATTCCTATTTCTGCCATCAAATATCTGTGTGCTAAGTATACTTATTTTTTTTTTACATAGGGGATAAAAGACTCGGAGGACACCCCTCATCCGAGGAGACCACAGACCCCCCACCTCTGGAAGAAGGGGAAATCCACCCAAGCCAAGCAGAGCAGGAGGAGGAAGACGTGGTGGAAATTGGCACCACAACAGGTGAGTGTCTGCGACCACAGGCTCAGGTAAGAGATGGATGCCGGCATATTTATAATACATGTGTGTTTTTGTTTCTATCTTTTTAGGTGATCGTGATGTTGTGGATCCAGGGCATTTCACCTCGGAAAGTGCACAGATCCTGATTGGGGAGATTATGGGGTGTAATAGGGACTTGGAAAACATCCTTAAAAACATCAATGATGTTCAACAAAAAATGAAGAACGTCATTGATGTTTTAGGAAGAGTTTAAAACCCCTCAAAATCCCTTTTTTTTTTTTTTGCACTTTTTGTGAGCTAAATTTTTTTAGCATTTTTTGACATATTTGCAAAAAGCCAAATTCTGAAGAGGCCCACAGTATGTCAACATGTGCTATCTGCCATCACGGGAGATCAATGGACGCGTTTTGGGGGTGCAACCCCTTCCTCAATAATAAAGTATCTGTGAGGAAGGGGTTGCACCCCAAAAACACGTCCCTTGATCCCCCATGATGGCAGCTAGCACATGTTGACATTCGGCAATTGGTGTGCATCTTCAAAATTTGGCTTTTCTAGGGGTGACTTCATCCCATCTGAACGCAATATCAAACACAGTTTGTAAATACTCATGTCTGATATTGCCTTCAAGTTCTACCAAATGTGAACTTGGTAAGTTCAAGATTTGTGTCTTTCATTTCTACTTTTTCTAATGTGACCCCAAAAATTGTTGTACAACAAACATGTTGGTTTGTTTTAAAAACCTTTTCTAAATGCACATGTGATTGTGCTGGTATTAAAAAGATTGTTAATCAAGAATGTGTGGATTATTGTTTCAACGCTCCAACACTTTTGTTATGCTCTAATTGGTGTTTTCAGTGACAATGGGGGTTATTTCCTAAGGGCAAATCCACTTTGCACTCCAAGTGCAGTTTCAAGTGTACTTGTATTGCAAAGTGTCTTTGCCTTTAGTAAATAACACCCAACAATGCTTTGTAATGTTACACAATCACGCCATTTTCAGGACTCACCACATTTCTGTCAGGGTCAGCTAAAAGAAACACAAGCAGTAAATGTCACCAAAGATTTCAGTAGGTAATTTTTTTTTTATTTGAAAAAGGTTTCAGACATTGTCTGGCATATTAATAGCCCCCCTACCCGCAAAGTATTCAAGGTATCTTAGACAGACATCGTGGGCACTCAGGGGGGGCAAGCCAGGACGGCCACTTTCAAGCGCCGCCAGGGTTGGTTCATTTTGAATTCCAGCCTCAGGCCCAACTGAGTCAGCACAGTTGGCAGAATGTTGCCGTAAAAAGTTGTGTAGAACACAGCACGCCAGGATAATATGATTCAGTTTGTACTCCGCCATGTGTATGGGTGTAAGACATAGGCGGAACCGGCTGGCCATGATTCCAAACGTGTTCTCCACCACTCTTCTGGCTCTGGCCAGCCGGTAATTAAAAACCCTCTGGTCCGGGGTGAGGGTCCTCATCGGGAATGGCCGCATAAGATGGTCCCCCAGCGCAAACACTTCATCCGCAACAAAGACGAACGGGAGTCCTTTCACATTGTCTTCTGGAGGTGGCAAGTCCAAGCTGCCATTCTGGAGACGCCTGTAGAACTCCGTCTGGGCGATGACTCCACCATCGGACATCCGGCCATTCTTCCCCATGTCCACATACAGGAACTCGTAAGTAGCCGACACCACCACCAACATCACAATACTATTGAACCCCTTATAGTTGAAATAGTATGACCCCGAGTTGGGTGGTGGGACGATGTGGACGTGTTTCCCATCAATTGCCCCTCCGCAGTTAGGAAAGTCCCACTGCTGGTCTGTCATTCCTGTGGTGTGGAAGGAAACTGTGGAGTCAAACAAGAAAAAAAATTATGTACAAGGAAAAGAGAGTGGGACATAGGGGACAGTGGCTGATGTTGGCCCCATAATGTTCGCACCCTAAAATAGGCTGGACTATACCGGTACAGATAAACGATGATAGACAATATGTATAAAAGAAATTTATTACAAAAGAAAATACATGGTATATATAATAAAATGCAAAAAACAGAGATTCAAGGTTCAACAAAGAATATCTGTAAATTACAAGGTATTGACTGGTCTGGGTCTCGACTAGTTTCGCGATATTATCGCTTCCTCAGGAGGACCAATCTATAAGACAAATAATATAATGCAATACAAGCAAAAAGATATACAGTACACTACAAGTAGTGATCATAAAAAGCAGCATGTAGAAAAGGGAAAAAGTAAAACATAATAGCTAGTTCGGCTTACCCTATAATTGGGTGATCGTGTGCGGCACCGGGCCGCCAAAAAACTCTCCCCCGCGGCGGACAAGGGGGATAATGTAGAGCCCCCTAAATGAAAAGCATAGCATGAGTAGGGGGCCACAAAGATAGCTGATGAAAGGATACGATGGATTTAGCCATACACAAATAGAAGGGACGGAAGGGGGGAGGGAAAGAGAGGGCTAAGGGAAAAGGGGAGAGGGAACTGGGGGGGGGGGGGGAGGGGGGAGAGGGGGGAATGGAAGGGGGGGGGAAGGGGAAGAAAAGGGGGGGCGGGAAGGGGAGAGGGGAAGGGAGGGTAAGGGTAGTGAAGCAAGGAGAAGGAAAAGGGGGAGGGGGGGAGGGGGAAGGGAGGGGGGACGGGAAACAAAAGGAAACACCGGGGAGGGGGTGGTGGAGGGAGAAGGAGAGAAGGGGGCAAGGGACAGGGTGAAGAGGAACAGGCCATACACAGGGAAGGGAAGGATAAGGGAAGGGGGGGAAAAAGGAAGTAGACAGGGGGGTTGCACTAGGCTAGTAAATAATTGAAGCGTGTAATGTAGCTCACCACAACGGTTGACCAGAGGGTAACAAAGGTGCTAGCCACGAGGAGACTTGCAATGGCGCGGGGGTCGGGTGGCCCATAATGAGCAGGGGAGCCAAACATTTCCAAACACTGGGGCATCGTGGGCGTCTCCGGGTTGGGGAGCTCACTTAATGGGCCCTCGGGCCTGTGAGTGAGCATCTGAGCTCTCTCCATGATAGACTGCTGACATGGGGCTGGGATGGAAAGGAGGCCTTCAACACCTCACTGGTGTACATCTATAGGTACGTTGTATGCTCTCTTACCTCGGATACTATCCTTTACCCGATGCTATCTATTATAGATACCTTCATATGGATTTTATCCTGTATCTCATGTTACATTTGATACTGTTTTATTGACAGACTCCCAGGCAACCCTGTGGTTATCTGCCCCTAGTGGTGGCTTCCACACATTGTACCCTACACGATGCCCCAGTGTTTGGAAATGTTTGGCTCCCCTGCTCATTATGGGCCACCCGACCCCCGCGCCATTGCAAGTCTCCTCGTGGCTAGCACCTTTGTTACCCTCTGGTCAACTGTTGTGGTGAGCTACATTACACGCTTCAATTATTTACTAGCCTAGTGCAACCCCCCTGTCTACTTCCTTTTTCCCCCCCTTCCCTTATCCTTCCCTTCCCTGTGTATGGCCTGTTCCTCTTCACCCTGTCCCTTGCCCCCTTCTCTCCTTCTCCCTCCACCACCCCCTCCCCGGTGTTTCCTTTTGTTTCCCGTCCCCCCTCCCTTCCCCCTCCCCCCCCTCCCCCTTTTCCTTCTCCTTGCTTCACTACCCTTACCCTCCCTTCCCCTCTCCCCTTCCCGCCCCCCCTTTTCTTCCCCTCCCCCCCCCCTTCCATTCCCCCCTCTCCCCCCTCCCCCCCCCCCCCAGTTCCCTCTCCCCTTTTCCCTTAGCCCTCTCTTTCCCTCCCCCCTTCCGTCCCTTCTATTTGTGTATGGCTAAATCCATCGTATCCTTTCATCAGCTATCTTTGTGGCCCCCTACTCATGCTATGCTTTTCATTTAGGGGGCTCTACATTATCCCCCTTGTCCGCCGCGGGGGAGAGTTTTTTGGCGGCCCGGTGCCGCACACGATCACCCAATTATAGGGTAAGCCGAACTAGCTATTATGTTTTACTTTTTCCCTTTTCTACATGCTGCTTTTTATGATCACTACTTGTAGTGTACTGTATATCTTTTTGCTTGTATTGCATTATATT
This sequence comes from Aquarana catesbeiana, assembly GCF_042186555.1. Classification (NCBI taxonomy): domain Eukaryota; kingdom Metazoa; phylum Chordata; class Amphibia; order Anura; family Ranidae; genus Aquarana; species Aquarana catesbeiana. Next base: position 24,755,652 of record NC_133335.1, on the reverse strand, counting down.
ATTTGTCTTATAGATTGGTCCTCCTGAGGAAGCGATAATATCGCGAAACTAGTCGAGACCCAGACCAGTCAATACCTTGTAATTTACAGATATTCTTTGTTGAACCTTGAATCTCTGTTTTTTGCATTTTATTATATATACCATGTATTTTCTTTTGTAATAAATTTCTTTTATACATATTGTCTATCATCGTTTATCTGTACCGGTATAGTCCAGCCTATTTTAGGGTGCGAACATTATGGGGCCAACATCAGCCACTGTCCCCTATGTCCCACTCTCTTTTCCTTGTACATATTAATTTGGATGATGGTACGGTTTACTTTCTATTACCCTTGACTACATGAGGCTATACTCACAATTTGTGCAAGAAAAAAAATTAGTCATTTTGCACATAAACAGGGAAAGCAGATTAGACACAAACATTCTTGGCCAACATCAAGATAACATTTATTTGAGGGAGTTTTTAATGACCAAAATATAAGGTACACCTATCAGATTCCCCCTCCCCCACCCCCTCTTATGGGCCATTTGTAACATTATAGGGGGGGGGACTCTTGGACAGGTAACCCTCTCCACTTCATTGAGAGATGAATGCCTAAATAATGGGTATTACTTTGGCCAGCCCCTCCTTAGTTACACTATTGGCAGCCCACTGGACAGGTAAGAAGTGTCATAATACAAAGATATAAATACACATTGTACACATTTGGACATTCAGCTATTACCTATCAAGATAATAATAGTATGCAAAAACTTTTAACAGTACCATTTGAAAGTATTCAGGCAGGCCCTTGCACTACATGCTTTGGGGAATTCATCCATAAATCTGACCACAAAAGAGATGGGTACAGTGTGTATGGGTTTGGCAAAGTCAGCAGATAGATGATTGAGGATAGATAGAGAATTGGTATCAGCTGACTTAGCAGTTGGGGGGAGGGAGGGTTCCAAATGATTTGGGGACCCCAAAAAAAGCCTCTGGCACTCTGCCTGAATTTAAAGCACAAATCAGATTTCTAAACATTTTAGGGGGTGTTTGGGGTAAAGCACTACTATGGAGCTGATAAAATACATTGTAAAGTGAATACATGAGATGAATATAGGGCCAGGAGAGCATGCTGGGGAGGTTAGTGAAGGCAAATATGTATGAAGGACAAAAAAAAAAAATAAAAGAAAAATCCAGCATGCATAAGGACAAGAAGACATTCACAGCATATTACAATCATGGTAATTAGGGAATGAGAAAGAAATACAATATATTATGAAACATTAAATACAATAAAATGTGATATTAAAGATAAAAATCTTACCTAATATACTCCTTCTGCAGGACCTGTATGATGGCAGAACAGGTCTCAGGGATAATGATCCCCAGACGCTGGGGGATATGCCTGTCAAGAACTTTAAGTCCTGCAGGCTTTCCCCGTCGCAAAGTACCGCAGGGTGGCGACGAGCCTCTGCTCCAGAGTGATGGCTTGCCTCATGCAGGTATCCTGCCTGCTGATATAGGGGGTCAGCAAAGCCAACAAAACGGTGAAATACGGGGTCCGTCATCCGGAGAAAGTTCCTGAAATCATGAGGATTATTCTCACGGATCTCACGAGCAAAGGCATGTGAGAGAACTGGTCACGCTGGAGCAACCAATTCTTGGTCCATGAACTCCTCCCCACCCTGTTCATGACTGACTTGTGTCAAGGTCATGACCCCAACACCAAGCCCCGCACAGCACGAACTCTACGAGGAGTACGCATACGAAACATGGCTAGAAAACGGTCGGCTGCTCAGAACGAAGTAACAAAACGCACAGAAGAACAGCAAGGCCTGTGATGAGCGACCTGAAAAACAGTAACAAACGAACAAGAACACAATGACAAGTCACGTGTAACTCGCTGCACGCACTGAAGACCAGATACAAACCCACAAGCACAAACTGAACAGCAGAAAAACGATCTGAAAACCACAAGTCTGAAAAAGAGCGAATCGTCTCTCACCAAACTTTTACTAACACGAGATTAGCAAAAGGAGCCCAAAAGGGTGCCGCGCTTGGTTCTGAACTGGCCTTTTCTAGTCTCGTCGTACGTGGTGTACGTCACCGCGTTCTTGGCGATTGGAAATTCCGACAACTTTGTGCGACCATGTGTGTACGCATAACAAAGTTTGAGCCAACATCCGTCGGAAAAAATCCATGGATTTTGTTGTCGGAATGTCCGATAAATGTCCGACCGTGTGTACGGGGCATGACAATCTGTGTCCATCAAACCTGTGGTCGAATGTACCTTAACTCTATTAATCCAAGATTATTCTACATAGAGAGAAAAGATTCGACGTAGGGGAGAAAAGATAAATAAAAATAATGATGATGATGAATGTTATTGGCTGATTGTAATCAAAGAGGAGAGCAGTAAAATAGCTAGAACTAAGTACACACGTACTTTGGCTTATGGTGTCTGTTGAAAGTTCTAAGAAGATTCGACGGAGCAGGTAAACTATACAGTGTCACTAGTTTAGCTGCTCCAGTCGAATCTTCTTTGAACATTCGACAGACACCATAAGCCTTCAATGACAGATTCGACCTTAATTTGGATTTTCAGACGAATGCATTTTTTAGCGAAAAACGTAGTAAATAAAAACGAATTTTGGGAGTAACTAAATAAATTTATTTTTCGGACGAAAACGAAATTCCGAAACGAAATATTTTAGTGTGCACATGTCTACCGGTCATCTGACTCCACCCGAATATATAGGCTATCCCAGCAGGCCAAGGGATCCAAGAAAATCCCTGCCCATTGGCTGAGATACCCCATATACCCATAACCTGACCTTGCGTTGCCCTTTTCGTATCTAGTACCATCAAGTACCCGACCACCTAGTGGTAGAAGAGAAAAGGGCAACAAGGCCAAACTTAGGGAGAAATCAATAGATCTCTAACAATCAACCAGGATCATTATTCCTGGCAAGTAAATTTGTGAGGAGCAACCCTGCCTAAACTCCAGGGTGCTACATACAGGAAGGAAAAAAGTGTGTGTATAGCTGTATACAAAAACATACTTGGGGAGCACACCCTAAAATGCTTTACATTCAAGATGGTGCTGCTATAAGACCAAAAACAGTACAAAACAGATTACAGCGCACACATACAAAAATGACATTTATCCTCCAAGGCTAGTTGAAAACACCTGAACATATTCAAAAATATGGGGGGTTTGGTCACACTATATGGTCATATAGTGCTAAGCCCACTTACTGCGACAAAGTATCCTGAATTAGTGGGTCCTACGCTAGTAATAGAATGAAAGTACCCCTCTTCATTATCTCTTTTTAGTGGCCACCATTGCATAGGAGGAATCCCTTCAGTTCTCCCACATAGAGTTTATCTCTCATGGTTGATCCACAGGTCCATTCATTCTATTACTAGGGTAGGACCCACTAATTCAGGGTACTTTGTAGCAGTAAGTGGGCTTAGCACTATATGACCATATAGTGTGACCAAACCCCCGTATTTTTGAATATGTTCAGGTGTTTTTACCGCTTCAATACCGGGCCAATTCTGACACTTTGCTCCTACATGTAAATATCATCATTTTTTTTCTAGAAAATTACATAGAACCCCCAAACATTATATATGTTTTTTTAGCAAAGACCCTAGAGAATACAATGGCGGTTGTTGCAACTTTTTATCTCACACAGTATTTGCGCAGGAATTTTTCAAACGCGTTTTTTTGGGGAAAAAAACTGTTTTGTGTTTAAAAAAAAAAACAAAACAGTAAAGTTAGCCCAATGTTTTTGCATTTTGTGAAAGATGAAGTTACGCCGAGTAAATAGATACCTAACATGTCATGCTTCAAAATTGCACACGCTCTTGGAATGGCGCCAATGTTCGGTACTTAAAAATCCCCATAGGCGACGCTTAAAATTTTTTTACTGGTTACATGTTTTGAGTTACAGAGGAGGTCTAGGGCCAAAATTATTGCTCTCGCTCCAATGTTCGCGGCGATACCTCACATGTATGGTTTGAACACCGTTTTCATATGTGGGCGGGACTTACGTATGCGTTCGCTTCTGCATGCGAGCACACGGGGACAGCGGCGCTTTAAAAAATTTTTTTTTTTTTTAATTGCTAATTATATTTTTTTTTTTTTATTTTGACACATTTTTGAAAAAAAAAAAAAAAAAAATTGATCACTTTTATTCCTATTACAAGGAATGTAAACATCCTTGTAATAGCAATATGACATGTCAGGTGCTCTTAATAGTGAGATATGGGGTCAATAAGACCCCATATCTCACCACTAGGCTGGGAAGCCTGAAATTAAAAAAAAAAATAAAACGATCGCCGCTTCCCAGCCGAAGCGGCGCCGTTTTTTTGAATGGAGAGGCTGGGCGTGACGTCATAACATCGCGCCTGGCCTCCGACGATCATGGAGACTCCGGGGACCATCTGGAGAGCCGGGATCGTACCCTCATCTGTGAGGCTGAGCTATATACCCTGATCTGTAATACTGAGCTATATACCCTGATCTGTAATGCTGACCTATATACACTGTTCTGTAATACTGAACTATATACCCTGATCTGTTATGCTGAGCTATATACCCTGTTCTGTAATGCTGAGCTGTATACCCTGATCTGTAATGTTGAGCTAAATAACACCATGCACTCTGTACATAACGCACTCCTGAATCCCGCACTCTGTGCATAACACACTCCTGAACCCTGCGCTCGGTACATAACATACTCCTGAACCCTGCGCTCGGTACATAACGTACTCCTGAACCGTGCACTCTGTACATAACATGAACTCTGCACTCTGCATGTAACACACTCCTGAACCATACACTCTGTACAAAGCGCTTTCCTGAACCGTGCACTCGGTACATAGTGCAATCCTGAACTCTGTACCCAGTAAGTGGTGCACTCCTGAATGCTGTACATAGTGTACTCCTGAACACTGTACATAGCGCACCCCTGAACCCTGCACTCTGTGCATAGCGCACTTCTGAACTCTGCACTTTCTACATAACATGCACCTGAATCCTGCACTCTGTAGGTAATGTATTCCTGAACTCTGCACTCTGCACTCCTGATCCCTGCTCTCTGTACATAGCGCACTCCGGAACTCTGTACCCTGTGAGTAAGGCACTCCTGAACACTTTACATAGTGCACTCCTGAACACTGTACATAGCGCACTTTTGAACATTGTACATACCACACCCCTGAACCCTGCACTGTGTGCGTAGCGTACTCCTGAACTCAACACTCTGTACAACACAGTACATAGCGCACTCCTGAACTCTGTAACCTGTGCATAACGCACATCTGAACTCTGCACTGTGTATGTAACATACTCCTGAATCCTGCACTCTGCACATAGCACACTCCTGAACCCTGCACTCTGTACATAGCACACTCCTGAACTCTGTACCCTGTGAGTAGCACACTTCTAAACACTGTACATAGCCCACTCCTGAATCTTGCACTGTGTGTGTATTGCACCTCTGAACTTTGCACTCTGTACGTAACTGTATGTAGTGCACTCTTGAACTCTGCATGCTGTATGTAGTACACTCCTGGTATTTAATGGCCCTTTAAGATCCTCCTACTACATGACCGCAACTAACGTGCACTGCCATTTCAAGCAAACAGAATTAAGGGGGGAAAAGGGGAGGTTTAGGGCATTACAGAAGATGTTACAATTTCATGAAATATACTGTAGATTGTACGTAGTGGATGCGTATGAATGGTTTTTGGAGAACAAGAATATCATCATAAAGGTGCTCTTTCCACATACAGAAAGGATTCTTTACTGTATGAGCTGTAAAAAAAAGTGGAATTGTCTTCTACAGCAACAGGTTCCAGTAGCTTCAGTCGACTGCTTCAAAACGTTCTAGAAGCCCAAAATATAAATAAATATTCACATTTACAGGAAATAAGTAATTGATCTGAGTTATCTGATTGCCTTTCAGGATCTGGATTTTTTCACCCACGCAACCAATCCCTAGACCTGATCATGTCATACGTTCTCTATGCAAATACAGACTTTGACATGTTTTTCTGATTGTACAGCATAACTGGTTAAAAAAAAGCTAAACTCAAGCTTCTCGGCTTGCAGCACTCAGTGTAAATAGCAAATGGGTGGTGAAGCCCAGCCATTATCAATGACATATATCCTGCCAACATCCTACCTAAATCTGCTAGGCCAGTTTCCATAGTTACTGATGGCAGAAAGAGCATCTTTCACAGTGTAATCATTCATCCTCTCATTGCTCAATCTTCCCCGGACTATATATACATAAACAGGTAGTGCAGGTGCAGAATACAGATACAGTAAGCTGATATGATGTATAGAGGGGATGGGTTCTTCTTCATGGAGTGAGGATTGCTAGGTGGAACCACAAGACCCAGCAAGGCCTGCCAGGAGGAATCATACTGATGGATCAGTGTTGTGCAGAGTCAGAAGTGGGCTGGAAATGGCATTCCTGTTTTCAGGGTATATAAATTGTAGGAAGTAGAATTTATTTTTTATGGATTGGCTTTTTATAAGGATTTAGAAGCACTGAGGCTTTTAGGGTTCAAAACAATGATTTAATTGTACATGGAATGCTATAGCAAGAACACACTGACATTCGGCAACCCAGAACAATGAGACACTTAACTTGGAGTCCCACAGCAATAACACACTGGCATTTGGGGGACCTAGCACAATGAGAAACTGCCACTTGGGGATCTTGAAACAATGACACACTGAGACTTGGGGGTCCAGAACAATGACACGAATATGTGTGATAGCTGCGCTTAGGACAAAGGGTTGAGGTATGCAGCCCCCCTAAAGGAGCTTCCCTGAGGATCCTCCACAAAAGCACTTGAAATTTATAATGGGGTATGGCGCTTCCTATAGGATTATATGGGATGGTATAGTGGGAGGTGTGGGGGGGGGGTTGTGATCCCTTAGTATCCTAATGTGAACTATCTAAATGCAGTTTATACCCCCACCATAACCCCTAGTGGTGGTTCACGCTGCCACCAAAAATTATTATGCAGATATGACCGATCTTAAATTATTATACAAAATCATAAAAAACCATAAATGTGAACACAATAAATATAGGGGAGTAAACTAAACACCTAAAATTGTGATCAGACTTCAAAGAAAAAACCACCATAGGTTATAGTGGCTTGGCATTAGACGGAAACATATAAGTGCATCTCTGCCTAGTTAGTGCAAGTATATACAAGTTAGTTTATAATTAGTGATCATAGTCCATAGGATGATGCATCATTGGCATTAAACAAAAAACATAAAAGTGCACCTCTCCCTAAATTAGTGCAAATATATGCAAATTAATTTATAATTAGTGATCATAGTCCATAGAATAATGAATCTCTTCAGAAACCAGTGTTCAAATTTTCTTCAAGAGAAACCGTGACTGGGGTGCTCTCAGATGATCTTAGTGACTTTTGTGCTCCCCCTCAAGGGTCCCCACTCACCAAATCCAACAACCCCAAAAGGGGCAAACAGCATAAGATATCTCCACCACGATCTCCTCACCGCCACGATCATATAAGGCGTCCAGGGTGGTCTCCGCTCTCCGTATTGGTGGTTAGAATATGTTCATAGTAGCTCCCTCATAAGGAAAGGAATAGAAGGCTCCCGTAGTGTAGTAGGTAGAATTTATTCACAAATCTCCATATAAAATAAATATAGACTGAATACACCAAACTGGTTAAAAATTAAACTAAAAACAAAAAACAAAAATAAAATAAAAATAAAATAAAAAGTCCAGCAGTAGTGTATCAAATACAGCATAAATCAGGGTGCGGATACCATAAGTGGAACGTGCCTGAAAGAATTAGGCCAAGTGTGGAAGCAACAGCGTGGCGCTGGTTGGAGGTAGTGCTAGTGTTTGCACTCCACCTGCGTTCCAAAAGGTCCATACCCGGAAGTGACGTAGCGTGCGTGGTGCCGTCATTACGCGTTTCGTCATTGACGTCTTCAGCAACGGTGCCAGCACGCCACGCGCTACGTCCATTTGTAAGGAGCCGCCACTTCCGTTACACCCCTCTGTGTGGGATGTCCAATCACACCATGATGAGGCGGAATGGCCATTCCCACTATAGTGTCAGCAAAGGTGAATCAGTAACGATCCTCCCGTGGAACACTATAGAGCTGTGTTATATTCTCAACATAAGGTTAAAAATTAAAAACATTATATTCCCAGCGCATTGCTAGTATTTATAAGATACATTACGTCCTTATGTTATTTAAATACGGTGTCCGTAGAGCTTAACTAGTAAAGCCACCATAGACCTTCACACATATCCCCATACATACTTCCAACTGTGCTACATCTGGCATATAAGTTCCCTTACCATCTTTATTATATGGGAACTATAACTCATGATAACCATCATACCTATTTTATTCCCGAGTGATTAAGCATTAGGTCATATGTGAAAATTACACATCTCCACGTTGTACATTATGTGGGGTGCCTTTAGGTGATCTCCTAGTGTGAAGTACTGCTATGGGGGATTTTGATGGTTTACCATCTATGATGGGTCAGATGAATAAAACACAGTATTTTGAAATAAATCTATACGAATATAAATATATGAAATATATAAAATAACGGATCCATACAACGAGAGGAATCCCCTATGGAGTACCCACATATAACCAGTAATGAGGGGATAGTTTCACCCACACGGTTTGAGGGGCTGTAATTATGAACCCATGATAAAACCCACCTTAATACCCTGCTAATGGCATGTACAAGTCTCTAGATGGAGATAGATAGGGATCCGTATTCGTATCCCTTATAGTGTACATTTCCATATATGGGTGGGGGGACCTCATAGTGGGGTTCTAATTAATTAGCCAATACATATCTAATATGGCTGTACAACCAAAGTCTTATTTAACCTTCCCCCCACTTGGGAAACACTTGGGTAAGACCCCTACCATAAACCCCATGGCTTAGCTACCGAGGTGACCTCGCTCACATATAGCCCTTGGTTATATGATTGGTCATACATGTGCACCTCAGGGGTTGGCTAGAAAGCAGTTTAAATCAATATCCAGGTTGAGGCCCCTTGGGGCAAGGGACCCCAAACTGTATATCCAGGCGGTTTCGTTCTGTGAGATAAGTATGGTTTTATTACCACCTCGCCAATGATCCTTGACGCAGTCGATACCATAAAAGATCAGCCCCGAGGGGTCACGATTATGTACTGCATCAAGGTGGCGAGAAAGGTGGTGTTTTGGGAACCCTTTTCTAATGTTTTTAATGTGTTCACGTATTCTCACATGTAAGAGTCGGGTAGTTCTGCCCACGTATTGTAATTGACATGGGCACTCGATGACATAGGTCACGTGTGTACTCTGACAAGTGATGAGTTCCCTGATACGATATTGTTTGTGGTCTGTTCTTGATTTAAAGGTTTCCCTTTTCCGGGGCTGCTTTTTACTGACCCTACATGGTAGGCATTTTTGACATTTGTAGAACCCTTTCATGTCTGGAAAAATCCGGGTTGTCTTGGGAGGATTTATAACATTGTGCACCAAGAGATGTCGTAGGGTGGGGGCTTTTCGATATACGATACTGGGCTTGTTGGGTAGTACATTTGCTAGTGCTCTGTCCTCTTTTAGGATAGGCCAATACTTTTTAAAGATCTGCTCAAATTCTTTATATTGGGAATTGAACCCTGTGATAAACACCAATTCTGCATTCTTTTTCTTTCTTTTAGGTTTTGTTAGCAGGTTCTTCCGATCTAGGTGTGCTATATCCCTCTTCAGCTTATGCAGCATATCTAGATTATATCCTTTTTCATGGAACCGCTCTATTAGGATGTCTGCTTGTTCTAGATAGTCTTCCGTGGTTGCACAGTTCCTCCGCAGTCTCGTAAACTGGCCTTTGGGGATATTCCCCTTCCACTGAGGGTGATGGCAACTAGTGATTGGGATGTAACCGTTATCTTGTTGTTGCCTATATGGGAGCCTACTATTAGTTCTTACTGTCTGTTGCGGTGTGTTGTTGATCGGTCCCTCCATCTCCATCTCAATGGAGGTGTCAGGACTATCATCTACTCCCAATTCCTCCTCTAGTAAGCAAGGGTCTACGTTGGTGGTTTGCCATTTATAAACATTCATGCCCTGATAGTCAATAAGGTCCCTTTTGTATTTTTTCTGTTTTTTTGCTTTTATTTGGATGTCATATTTTTTAATTATTTCCTGGAGCTCCTTTTCTTTATTTTTATAATCGGTCTGATTGATAAAGGGTAATAGCTGGTTTTTAATTTCAGTAATATTGGCCTCAATCCCCTTAAGTTTAAATTAGAAGAACTACAGCAAATAAACGAAGCACAAGATTACATACTAGCCACCATTGATGTAAACATGCTGTATACCAGCATTGTGCAACAAGATGGTCTGCTGGGTGTGGAAAAAGCCCTTCACGAGCTAACCAGCAAGCTACCAGAGACAAGAACAGATCGACTTTATACTTGAAGGCCTAGAGCTAGCGATGTCATGCAACTACTTTTGGTACGATCAAAATTACTATGTCCAGACTAAAGGAGTCGCTATGGGTGCACGTTACGCACCAAGCATAGCCAACCTACTTATGAACATGTGGGAGGAAGAGTACATCTATGCTAGAAATACACCACAAGTGAAACTGTACCGTAGGTACATAGACGACCTAATTATATTCTGGGAAGGAACACCTGAGACCTTTTGAAAGTTTTTTGCAAGATTTAAACAACAACAGATATGGACTAACCTTCACAGGGAAATGGGACCCCCAAAGGATCGAATATCTTGACCTTGAAATCTTCAAGAAGGATGATGGCCTATATACAAAAACCTTCTTCAAGGCAACAGACAGAAACGGTTACATCCCAATCACAAGTTGCCATCACCCTCAGTGGAAGGGGAATATCCCCAAAGGCCAGTTTTACGAGACTGTGGAGGAACTGTGCAACCACGGAAGACTATCTAGAACAAGCAGACATCCTAATAGAGCGGTTCCATGAAAAAGGATATAATCTAGATATGCTGCATAAGCTGAAGAGGAATATAGCACACCTAGACCGGAAGAACCTGCAAACAAAACCTAAAAGAAAGAAAAATAATGCAGAATTGGTGTTTATCACAGGGTTCAATTCCCAATATAAAGAATTCGAGCAGATCTTGAAAAAGTATTGGCCTATCCTAAAAGATGACAGAGCACTAGCAAATGTACTACCCAACAAGCCCAGGATCGTATATCGAAAAGCCCCCACCCTACGACATCTCTTGGTGCACAATGTTATAAATCCTCCCAAGACAACCCGGATTTTTCCAGATATGAAAGGGTTCTACAAATGTCAAAAATGCCTACCATGTAGGGTCAGTAAAAAGCAGCCCCGGAAAAGGGAAACCTTTAAATCAAGAACAGACCACAAACAATATCGTATCAGGGAACTCATCACTTGTCAGAGTACACACGTGACCTATGTCATCGAGTGCCCATGTCAATTACAATACGTGGGCAGAACTACCCGACCCTTACATGTGAGAATACATGAACACATTAAAAACATTAGAAAAGGGTTCCCAAAACACCACCTTTCTCGCCACTTTGATGCAGTACATAATCGTGACCCCTCGGGGCTGATCTTTTATGGGATCGACTGCGTCAAGGATCATTGGCGAGGTGGTAATAAAACCATACTTATCTCACAGAACGAAACCGCCTGGATATACAGTTTGGGGTCCCTTGCCCCAAGGGGCCTCAACCTGGATATTGATTTAAACTGCTTTCTAGCCAACCCCTGAGGTGCACATGTATGACCAATCATATAACCAAGGGCTATATGTGAGCGAGGTCACCTCGGTAGCTAAGCCATGGGGTTTATAGTAGGGGTCTTACCCAAGTGTTTCCCAAGTGGGGGGAAGGTTAAATAAGGCTTTGGTTGTACAGCCATATTAGATATGTATTGGCTAATTAATTAGAACCCCACTATGAGGTCCCCCCCACCCATATATGGAAATGTACACTATAAGGGATACGAATATGGATCCCTATCTATCTCCATCTAGAGACTTGTACATGCCATTAGCAGGGTATTAAGGTGGGTTTTATCATGGGTTCATAATTACAGCCCCTCAAACCGTGTGGGTGACACTATCCCCTCATTACTGGTTATATGTGGGTACTCCATAGGGGATTCCTCTCGTTGTATGGATCCGTTATTTTATATATTTCATATATTTATATAGATTTATTTCAAAATACTGTGTTTTATTCATCTGACCCATCATAGATGGTAAACCATCAAAATCCCCCATAGCAGTACTTCAAACTAGGAGATCACCTAAAGGCATAATGTACAACGTGGAGATGTGTACTTTTCACATATGACCTAATGCTTAATCACTCGGGAATAAAATAGGTATGATGGTTATCATGAGTTATAGTTCCCATATAATAAAGATGGTAAGGGAACTTATATGCCAGATGTAGCACAGTTGGAAGTACGTATGGGGATATGTGTGAAGGTCTATGGTGGCTTTACTAGTTAAGCTCTACGGACACCGTATTTAAATAACATAGGGACGTAATGTATCTTATAAATACTAGCAATGCGCTGGGAATATAATGTTTTTAATTGTTAACCTTATGTTGAGAATATAACACAGCTCTATGGTGTTCCACGGGAGGATCGTTACTGATTCACCTTTGCTGACACTAGAGGAAAAGTGGGAATGGCCATTCCGCCTCATCATGGTGTGATTGGACATCCCACACAGGGTGGTGTGACGGAAGTGGCGGCTCCTTACAAATGGACGTAGCGCGCTGGCACCGTTGCTGAAGACGTCAATGACTAAATGCGTAATGACGGCGCCACGCACGCTACGTCACTTCCGGGTACGGACCTTTTGGAACGCAGGTGGAGTGCAAACACTAGCACTACCTCCAACCAGCGCCACGCTGTTGCTTCCACACTTGGCCTAATTCTTTCAGGCACGTTCCACTTATGGTATCCGCACCTTGATTTATGGTGTATTTGATACACTACTGCTGGACTTTTTATTTTATTTTTATTTTATTTTTGTTTTTAGTTTCATTTTTAACCAGTTTGGTGTATTCAGTCTATATTTATTTTATATGGAGATTTGTGAATAAATTCTACCTACTACACTACGGGAGCCTTCTATTCCTTTCCTTATGAGGGAGCTACTATGAACATATTCTAACCACCAATACGGAGAGCGGGGACCACCCTGGACGCCTTATATGATCGTGGCGGTGAGGAGATTGTGGTGGAGATCTTATGCTGTTTGCCCCTTTTGGGGTTGTTGGATTTGGTGAGTGGGGACATTTGAGGGGGAGCACAAAAGTCACTAAGATCATCTGAGAGCACCCCAGTCACGGTTTCTCTTGAAGAAAATTTGAACACTGGTTTCTGAAGAGATTCATTATTCTATGGACTATGATCACTAATTATAAATTCATTTGCATATATTTGCACTAATTTAGGGAGAGGTGCACTTTTATGTTTTTTGTTTAATGCTAATGATTCATCATCCTATGGACTATGATCACTAATTATAAACTAACTTGTATATACTTGTACTAACTAGGCAGAGATGCACTTATATGTTTCCGTCTAATGCCAAGCCACTATAACCTATGGTGGTTTTTTCTTTGAAGTCTGATCACAATTTTAGGTGTTTAGTTTACACCCCTATATTTATTGTGTTCACATTTATGGTTTTTTATGATTTTGTATAATAATTTAAGATCGGTCATATCTGCATAATAATTTTTGGTGGCAGCGTGAACCACCACTAGGGGTTATGGTGGGGGTATAAACTGCATTTAGATAGTTCACATTAGGATACTAAGGGATCACAACCCCCCCCCCCACCTCCCACTATACCATCCCATATTATTCTATAGGAAGCGCCATACCCCATTATAAATTTCAAGTGCCAGAACAATGACACACTGACACTTGGGGGTCCCAGAACAATGACACACTGACACTTGGGGGTCCAGAACAATGACACACTGACACTTGAGGTTCCAGAACAATGACACACTGACACTTGGGGGGTCTAGAACAATGACACACTGACACTTGGGGGTCCAGAACAATGACACACTGACAATTGGGCGTCCAGAACAATGACACACTGACACTTGGGAGTCCAGAACAATGACAGACTGACACTTGGGAGTCCAGAACAATGACACACTGACACTTGGGGGTCTGGAACAATGACACACTGACAATTGGGGGTCCCAGAACAATGACACGCTGACACTTGGGGGTCCCAGAACAATGACACACTGACACTTGGGGTCCCAGAAAAATTACACACTGACACTTGGGGGTCCAGAACAATGACATACTGATACTTGGGGTCCAGAACAATGATACATTGACACTTGGGGGTCCAGAACAATGACACACTGACACTTGGGGGTCCAGAACAATGACACACTGACACTTGGGGGTCCAAAACGATGACACACTGACACTTGGGGTCCCAGAACAATGACACACTGACACTTGGGGGTCCAGAACAATGACAGGCTGACACTTGGGGGTCCAGAACAATGACACATTAATATTTGGGGTCCAGAATAATGACACACTGAAACTTGGGGGTCCAGAACAATGACACACTGACACTTGGGGGTCCAGAACAATGACACACTGACACTTGGGGGTCCAGAACAATGACAGACTGACACTTGGGGGTACAGAACAATGACACACTGACACTTGGGGGTCCAGAACAATGACAGACTGACACTTGGGGGTCCAGAACAATGACACACTGACACTTGGGGTCTCAGAACAATGACACACTGATGTTGACCTGGGAAAAGTGTGTGGGCTGCTCAGGCTCCATGGGGAGGGGGTATGTAGTACATCCACAGATGCTGCCAGAGTGCTGACAGGGGATGGAGCCCGTCCTGGCTCCTGCAAATGTACAAGAAAGGAAGGGTGACCCCTGGAAGTCCATAGGTAAGACCTCTAGGAATTCTTGTATCCATCCTAAAGATCCAAAAGACCTCCATTTTGCAAAGAAGGGAGAAGCTGTCTCCGCCGTGGATCGGACAGTTGACTTTTTCAATGATTTGGTCTTTGAAGGTCTGTATATTTTGTTGATGAAATTGGTTGAAGTATTTCGCTATGTTCGTATTCATGTTGGTTCCAATATCCAACGGGTGATCTGTAATTCTGTATATAGTAGGAAGTGCAGCGCAATAAACAATAAAAATCACAGAAGAATATATAGGGATAAATTATTATGGCATAAAGTCCGGAAATAGTCCTTATTAAAGCTGGTGGACTACAAGTCTCAGAAGATTCAGCAAAAAGGCTCCACAGGTGACAGCCAAACAACAGTAAATGGTGACAGACCCTCCACCTCTGGTAGTATATCTATATCTCACCTCAATGCATGGACTCCTGAGCTAACAGGTAGTCAATGAAAGCAGATCCCACACAACAAGGTAAGTAGCTGGTGAATCAATAGGAACAGTTCCTCCAGAGTTTTCACATCAAGTGACGGTATCCAAATAAGTATGAAAAAAAAGATGGAAGGATCCAAGTGCTCACTGTGCAATATTGCCAGTTTAATTTATTAAAAGCCCAAAATTGGGCTACTCACATTATACAGGTAAAAAACAGGCTTTTTGTACAACCACTATGTACATGTATCATGTAGATGGCAGCGGGTGACGTCATCCAGGTGTGGTTCTCAGAAGATTTGCTGAATCTTCTGAGACTTGTAGTCCACCAGCTTTAATAAGGACTTTTTCTGGACTTTATGCTATAATAGTTAATGCGGCACAGTGGTGTAGTGGATAGCACTTTTGCCTAGCAGTAAGAAGGGTCACTGGTTCGAATCCCAACCTTGGCACTACCTGCCTGGAGTTTGCATGTTCTCCCTGTGCCTGCGTGGGTTTCCTCCGGGTACTCCGGTTTCCTCCCACACTCCAAAGACATGCTGGTAGGTTAATTGGCTTCTGTCTAAATTGTCCCTAGTATGTATGAATGTGAGTTAGGGACCTTAGATTGTAAGCTCCTTGAGGGTAAGGACTGATGTGAATGCACAATGTATTTGTAAAGCACTGCGTAAATTGATGGCGCTATATAAGTACCTAAAATAAATAAATATATATCCTTCTGTGATTTTTATTGTTTCCTGCGCTGCACTTCCTACTATATACATTTCTTTTTTCGTTTCTTGTGAAAAATCATAGGTGTTCAGCTTGCAAATTTTAAAATAGGGGGGTGTTGTTTATTTTTGCGCAGATTGCTCCTTTACCACTTTTGATCTGTAATTTGATTTGTCACTGAGACATCTGGTAGTTCGGCCTATGTATTGGATTTTACATGCGGTACACGTGATAATGTAAATTACATATTTAGTGTGGCAATTGACTAACTGTTTGATGGTTATGGAAAAGCCACTGGAGTGTGAGATTATAGTATGGGGATCGCCTAAAAGATTGACACTTGGGGGTCCAGAACAATGACACACTGACACTTGGGGGTCCAGAACAATGACACTCTGACACTTGGGGTCCCAGAACAATGACACACTGACACTTGGGGGTCCAGAACAATGACACACTGACACTTGGGGGTCCAGAACAATGACAGACTGAAACTTGGGGGTCCAGAACAATGACACTCTTGACACTTGGGGTGCCAGAACAATGACACACTGACACTTGGGGGTCCAGAACAATGACACACTGACACTTGGGGGTACAGAACAATGACACACTGACACTTGGGGGTCCAGAACAATGACACACTGACACTTGGGGGTACAGAACAATGACACACTGACACTTGGGGGTACAGAACAATGACACACTGACACTTGGGGGTCTAGAACAATGACACACTGACACTTGGGGGTCCAGAACAATGACACACTGACACTTGGGGGTCCAGAACAATGACACACTGACACTTGGGGGTCCAGAACAATGACACACTGACACTTGGGGATGCAGAACAATGACACACTGACACTTGGGGGTCCAGAACAATGACACACTGACACTTGGGGTCCCAAATGTCTTGTAAGATTAATATATAATCTTTATATTGATTTGTGGGCAGGTAGTGGTTAACACCCGGGTGTTTCTTGGTGGGTTTTTCCTGGGTCCCCCCCCCCCCCAAGTCCTGTGTGCTTTAAAAGGGACAGAGGCTCAGAACTGGGGTTCTTTTCTAGTTGCCCTTCTGTTAGTTTAGTTCTGACCTGTCCCTTTTGGGTTGGACTCGCTCAATGCCATTACCAGAGTCTAGATTTCCAATGCCATGAAGATGTCAAAGTTCCCCACTGACCAGAATTCCTAGGACTTTCAGTCCTTCCTGAAGATATCTATCACCCATGGACTCTTTGCTATGCAGGTATGCTGGGGCAGCCACAAGCCTGAAGTTAGGGATGTTAGAAGAAGACTGCACTTTATTCCGGACTGTTGTCTATATATATATTATCATGTTAATTTATTCAAGTAAAGCATTAGAAACTTTGCCTTTGCATGCTCTGATATTACTAATTATGCAAGTAACCGGCACATATAGTCACAGTTTGGGTCACTAAACAGATTGTGGTGTGAAAATAACAGTACAAGAGTTAATACAGTGTGAAGTACAAGCAAGTGGTTACCAAGAGTAGGAAGGTTTTTTAGTAGCCTGTTGTAAGCCTGTACACGTGACAGGTGGGATAGCCTCTTGCAGTGAGGGAGATGTTGTCTGCACTCCTTCAGCAGCGATCCTTCTCCCATAGCTACAGGAGCAAATCTGCACTGCAGAGACCTCCTTCCTGTACACATGTAGGGAGGAAGTGCATGCATGGAGTCTGCTCTAGGTGCATGCTGGGACCCCATAGCGTTACTGGGGGAGAGGTAGTGGATAAACACTGGACAGGTGAAGAGGGCATCGGCTCTGCGTGTCCCTTATAAATGCACAAGGGACTGTGGTGATATACAGTAACATTGAAAGAGTTTATTAGAGTTCAGTCGTCTGTTCAAATAAAGGTACCCCCCGTGTAAGGTAGTGACTCTATTCAAAGTGCCTAGCGTAGCTCAGAAGAACCCACTTTGGGGTAGGCCTTTCATGTGACCCTTGCTTGGTGCCCAATGAAGAGGGGAACATGGAGGACGTGACGATCACCCTACCCCCTCTTACATCCTATCTTGGATTATACTGAGATGGAAAGAACCTGAGAATGAGACCTGAGACTGCTATTTTCTGTTATCTGTTATCAGTGGAGTACATGTTTTTAACCACTGTCTGCGAGCACTGATCAGATGGTGGTTTCCTAGCATGCTCGCTCAATAGAAGCCGTTCGGGTGACCAGCTTCTGTCAGACAGGGAGCTGTACACACAGGGCTGAAAACTGGCCGGTTCCTGCCAAACTGACCGTTTTCGGCTGTGTGTATCCAGCCTTAAATCACAAGTATGATTCATTTCCTTGGGGTTATTGCCAACTAATTTAAGATGAACAGTGCCAGGCAATTTGAGGTCCCTTCAAGATCTGATCATTGAATTAAGAGTCTAAACACCAAGGATTACACCACAACA
Source organism: Aquarana catesbeiana (assembly GCF_042186555.1). Classification (NCBI taxonomy): domain Eukaryota; kingdom Metazoa; phylum Chordata; class Amphibia; order Anura; family Ranidae; genus Aquarana; species Aquarana catesbeiana. The sequence continues at coordinate 24,737,048 of NC_133335.1, read as the reverse complement.
ATGTGACACTGATACTTGGGACACAATAACACAAAAACTTGGGGGGCCCATAAAAAGACAAACTAACACTTTGGGATCCTTGAACAGTGACACAGAACATTGGCACACCAACAGAGAAGGTCTAAAAACAATAGCAAACTCACACTTGGGGTTCAGAACAATGTTACACTGACATGTGGGGTCCATCAACAATGACATTTGACACAGATATTCTAGAATAAACATACACTGACACTTGGGGGTCCCAAAACAATGACACACTGACACTTGGGGTCCCAGAACAATGACAACTGCAATTTGGGGGTCCCAGAACAACGACACACTGACTCTTTGAATCCCAGAACAATGACACACTGACACTTGGGGGTCCAGAACAATGACACACTGACACTTGGGGGTCCCAGAACAATGAAACACTGACACTTGGGGGTCCAGAACAATGACACACTGACACTTGGGGTCCCAGAACAATGACACACTGACACTTGGGGTCCCAGAACAATGACACACTGAAACTTGGGATCCCTAACAATGACACACTGACACTTGGGGGTCCCAGAACAATGACACACTGACACTTGGTCCAGAACAATGACACACTGACACTTGGGGGTCCAGAACAATGACACACTGACACTTGGGGGTCCAGAACAATGACACACTGACACTTGGGGGTCCAGAACAATGACACACTGACACTTGGGGGTCCCAGAACAATGAAACACTGACACTTGGGGTCCCAGAACAATGACACACTGACACTTGGGGTCCCAGAACAATGACACACTGACACTTGGGGTCCCAGAACAATGACACACTGAAACTTGGGATCCCTAACAATGACACACTGACACTTGGGGGTCCCAGAACAATGACACACTGACACTTGGGGGTCCCCGGACAATGACACACTGACACTTGGGGGTCCAGAACAATGACACACTGACACTTGGGGGTCCAGAACAATGACACACTGACACTTGGGGGTCCAGAACAATGACACACTGACACTTGGGGGTCCCAGGACAATGACACACCTACACTTGGGGTCCCAGAACAATGACACAGTGACACTTGGGGGTCCCAGAACAATGACACACTGAAACTTGGGGGTCCCAGGACAATGACACACCTACACTTGGGGTCCCAGAACAATGACACACTGACACTTGGGGGTCCCAGGACAATGACACACCTACACTTGGGGTCCCAGAACAATGACACACTGACACTTGGGGGTCCAGAACAATGACACACTGACATTTGGGGTCCCAGAACAATGACACTCTGACACTTGGGGGTCCCAGAACAATGACACACTGACACTTGGGGGTCCCAGAACAATGACACATCGACACTTGGGGGTCCCAGAACAATGACACACTGACACTTGGGGGTCCCAGAACAATGACACACTGACACTTGGAGATCCCAGAACAATGACACATGGGGTTCAATACAGATAATATTTATAATAAGTGCTATAGGCCCTTTGCTTTATGTTTGTATTAAAAAAAATAAAACTTGTGACGTAATTAAAAAAAAGACAGATTTCCGCAAGTAGAACATGACCTTTATTTCTGAAGTGAAGTCAGGTTGATTTTTGAAAGTTCCCTGAGACAGGAATCACAGTATCTGAAAGATTATCACAGAACAACAGCAAATCAGCCTTGACCTTCATTGCAACCTTTTATTATTAATATTATTTTTTTTTTGTTATTTTACTTTAAATATTAACAGGATTTTTTTCACATAAACAATCACAGAACAGACTCACAAACATGACAAAATAAATATACAAGTTTCACAAGTTCATTTTCATTTTTTTTACTTAAATAATTAATAAATAAATACAGCATTTTAATATACTGTTGTCAGTGCCTGGAATATCGTGGCCCTTTTTGTGATGGAGAAGGACGCAGTGGGTTGTAAAAATGTACCACTGAAGCCTTCACCAGCAAAGAAAGGGGTTACATAAATTAAAAAAAAATTACAACAAACAAAAAAAAAAAAAGAAAAAAATAACTTTTGTTTTTCCCTTTACCCAATAAAATGAAACTAAACAAAAATATCAAAACTCCTGCTTTATAAAATATCTTTAAAAAAATCCCATTGCTTAAAAGAATAAATAACAAAATATATAAAAAATAACTAGGTTTTTTTCAAAACTATTAGCTGTAGATAGTGTATTTTATTTTTTTTCCCCCATGGAATATAATCTGTGAAAAGTTTTTTTTTTTTGTAGTTACTGTTTTTCCATATTTTTTTCTTTTTTATCTTTTTGCGCTTTCCCCTCATTGACATGGGTGTCCAGTTAAAATAGGCAACAAAAGAAAAAAAATGAATAATTTAAAATAAACTTTAAATAAATATGAAATGTGTGGATTAAAAGGAATAAATTACAACCGAACTTGTTAAAAATTAAATAATTTACATAATTAATTAAAACTATCGCTATGTTTTTTTTTCCGTGGAAGTGCAGCTGTTCTACGGGTTATTATGCTAACTGCTTCGTATTCACAAACTTCGTGGATTCTATTTACAAAGCTAGGGCTTTTTTCCTTTTTTTTTCTTTCATTTGCAAAGTACATGCAAGCTTTAAAAACCAGAACTTGAAGATGTCGGATTGTACAGATCCAATTATTTCTTAGGGACTTCATTCTCTAAAACATCTCTACACCATAAGGATAAAATAAATTCTGGATTTTTTTTTTTTTGCCCGTCAATTTAAAATACGTATCCACGGAAAGCCTCAGTGCACTAGTCAGTAGTTTTATTATTTTTTTTTTTTGACAGGCAGTCAGTTAAGAGTTCATGTAGGTCCTAAAGTGCACAGTGAGAAGTTAAATGGTATTTTGAACCCCGTCAGTGCTTTTTTTTTTCATGCAATAAAATTTTCCTAACAGTCCCCAAAAAATAAGATTATATGGGGTGGAAAGGATAAATATGAAAACAATAAGGCTGGACTTAGCAAATTAAATTTTTTTAAAAGTTAAAGAAAACACTTAGAACTATCTTTTTTTTATCTCTATGCCTAAATACAATAACCTATTATCTCCGTTACAAAATAATTTGAAAATACGAGCTGTTAATAACTTTGTTAGGAGCGGTATTATTTACAAGGAAATGATTACAGAACTTAGGACCTGACAAAGGTTCCCTAGCGTTTTCACCGGAGTTCATAACCAAGGTCTAGCCATGGGTTTGCCTAGGTTTTTTTTTGTTTTTTTTTTTCTAGTTCACAACTAACATGTAGACGTTAGATGTTTAATTATAGGTCAGTTATCTAGGGTTAGGCATAGGTTATTCAATTATCTTCCTTTCAATGGGGTCCAGGTGTAGGGTTTACCTGTATCTGGTTAGCTAAAATCCAGACCTATATTAAATAGTTATGCATTTTTTACCAGGATTCAGGACTAAGGCCCAGGTATGAGTTACATGCTTGGCTGTTACTGAAAACAGATATAGGGTGAATGCTTGTTTTTTTTTTTTTGTTTTTTTTTGTTTTTTTTTTTTACGGACGAACAGATACAGGTCACTTAGTTAGTTTCTTTTATGGGGAAATACAGTGGGGAAAATAATCATTTGATCCCCTGCAGATTTTGTAAGTTTGCCAACTTACAAAGAAATGAAGGGTCTATAATTTTTATCATAGGTGTATTTTAAATAACAGAGACAGAATATCAACCAAAAATCCAGAAAAAACACATGATACAAATATTATAAATTGAGTTGCAATTCAGTGAGTAAAATGAGTATTTGATCCCCTTCAGACCAACAATAATCTCTATCTCCCACAGACTGGCTACAGTAGGCGCTCATGTGGTACACAGATTTGTCTTCTCAATTTAAGAAGGTGCTCCTAACGACATCTCGTTATGTGTATAAAAGACACCTGTCCACAGAATCTCCTTCTTCCATTCAAACCTCACCATCATGGGCAAGACCGAAGAGCTGCCTAAGGACATCAGGGACAAGATTGTAGACCTGCACAAGGCTGGAATGGGCTACAAGACCATCAGCAAGAAGCTTGGTGAGAAGGAGACAACTGTAGGAGCGATTATTCGCAAATAGAAGAAATACAAAATAACCATCAATCGCCCTCGTTCTGGAGCTCCATGCAAGATTCCGCCTCATGGGGTAAGAATGACCATGCGAAAAGTGAGGGGTCAGCCAAGAACTACATGGGAGGAGCTTGTGACTGATCTCAAGGCAGTTGGGACCAAAGTCACCAAACAAACCACTGATAACACAATACGCTGCCATGGATAGAAATTCTACAGTGCCCGCGAGGTCTCCCTCCTCAAGGCACATGTACAGGCCCGTCTGAAGTTTGCCAATGAACATCTAAATGATTCAGAGAAGAATTGAGAGAAAGTGCTGTGGTCAGATGAGACCAAAATTGAGCTCTTTGGCATTAACTTGACTTGTCGTGTTTGGAGGAAGAAAAATGCTGACTATGACCCTAAGAACATCATCCCTACAGTCAAGCAGGTGGAAACATGATGCTTTGGGGCTGTTTCTCTGCTAAAGGTACAGGCTAACTTTGTCGCATTGAGGGGCCAATGGATGGAGGCGTGTATTGTAAAATCTTGGATGAGAACCTTCTTCCCTCAGCCAGAACACTGTAGATGGGTTGTGGATGGGTCTTCCAGCATGACAATGACCCAAAACATACCGCCAAGGCAACAAGGAAGTGATTCAAGAAGAAGCACATTAAGGTCATGGCGTGGCCTAGCCAGTCTCCAGACCTTAATACTATAGAAAATTTATGGAGCGTGCTGAAACGTCGAGTTGCCAACCGAAAGCAATCCTTAAGGGTTCAGAGAAGATCTGTAAAGGAGAGTGGACCAAAATCCCTCCTGAGATGTGTGCAAACCTGGTCACCAACTACAAGAAACGTCTTACCTCTGTGCTTGCCAACAAGGGTTTCTCCACCAAGTACTAAGTCATGTTTTGCTTGGGGTTCAAATACTTATTTTACTCACTGAACTGCAACTCAATTTATGACATTTGTATCATGTGTTTTTTCTTGATTTTTGGGTGATATTCTGTCTCTATCATTTAAAATACACCTATGATAAAAATTATAGAACCTTCATTTTTTTGTAAGTGGGCAAAGGTATAAAATCTACAAGGGATCAAGTAATTATTTTCCCCACTGTAGAGACAGATTGCCTACTTTCTAAATTTCACGGTGAAGGATCATTGACTTATTTGCCTTTCACTGTGGCATAGACATAGGCCACCTAGTCATCCACTTTTCCCCTAATGTTCACCTAAAAGCCTATTATAGGATTGGAAAATGTATTGCAATTAATATACAACTGTTTTTCAGCTGTTTTCCTGAATAATTAAAAAAAATAAAGGTTAAAAATAAAAATGTCCATCAAATTTACATTTAGGCACAGCAGACTCCATTAAATGCAACAGATATTGATGCTCTCGTAGGCGGGGTGGTACTGCTATCTTTTTCGTTAAAACCAAAGAACTGGTGCCAGGCATCCAATTGAAAAGGCATCCCACCCCTTTCCTGCGAGATGCAAGGAACATCGTTGCTTTACAATTCTTGCACTGCAGCACACAAGGGACAAGAACGATACCGAATTAAAAAATAAATAAATATAGACACGTTAACATGACACAGAGATCTGGCCCTCCCACATCCACTCGACATCGGCAAATTCACGTTTTTTAAGGACGTTCACGTTAGCAATGCATTTTTGAAGCGGCTAGTTTACTGATCTCCAACTGCTCATGGTAGGGTTAAGACACAAAAAAAAAAAAAAAGAATTGCGCAGTTGGTAACTCCAAAAGCTTTCCCTGAGAACCGATAATCCTTTGCGCTTCTGTCGGAATTAGAGAACTGCTCTTCAAATGTTTCTCGCAGAAAAAACAAAAGTAAAAAAAATAGTAAGGACTCTTCTTTTGTATAATACTTTGTCTTTATCTTCCCCTGCCAGACGTAACTGCAACAGAACACAATGACTGACATGGCCCAGACAGTTCATCCGTGGAAAAAACGCTCCCATTTTGGCTTCCAGTTGGGTATGGTCCATTGTACAAATCTCATGGATTTGCGGCGGTCAAGTCATTTTTCCGGGATCTCGTACGCGGGATGCAGACAGTGGGGGCTGGCTTGTGACCATTCTTCACTTGTGAGAACCTCCTTTTCGCAAGTGATCCCCACATTCTGTCTGATAGCCACATACAACGGACGGAAAAAAAAATACAGTTTTTGTCCAACTTTTTGGGCTTCCTCATTTTCTTTTAAATTATTTTGGTCCTTTAAGTTTTGATTCAAAGTACAAACCGCGAAGGTTCGTGAACCTGAATACTAAATGGGAAAGTCCATCTATTCCCTTTTTTTTTTTTTAGACCTGAATACCTTTAACCGCTTGTTTGATACTTTCAAGCAAAGCTTTGTTCTCTGGGTTTTGGTAACACTCTTTGTTACTGTACATGTCGGTTAGGGTGTTGACATAGGAATCAAAATTCTGTTCACTGATGGGCTCCTGTTTATAAGAAGAAAGCAAAAACATTATATTTTAAAAATAGTGTTGATTGTTTATACAGTTTTACATTCTATGACAGCCTTTCTAAACTCTTTCAACACAGAGGAACCCTTGAAATAACTTTCTGGTCTCAGGGAGCCCCTGCTAAAAAGGACTATCTACTGTACAACTCATGATGCATTAGTGTGATGGTCAGTGGAAAGAATTCCCCCCTTACAGATAGCTAAAAAGATCAATGGTGTCAGTGGGAACTTATCTAACAGGCAGAACTTGCTTATTGCTTAAGGAAACCCTAGCAACTTCTGGAGGAACCCTAGGGATCCATGGAACCCTGGATGAGAAACCCTGCATTAGTGTGATGGTCAGTGGGAAGAATGCTCCTAACACTTGTCATTGGGAAGAATTACCCCCTTATAGATAGCTAAAAAGATCAGTGGTGTGAGTGGGAGCTTATCTGAGAGGCAGAACTTGCTCATTGCTCAAGGAACCCCTAGCAACCTCTGGAGGAACCAGGGCATCCATCAGAAATTGTGGGGCCCCTTACAAAGCTTTAGGCCCTCCAAGCCTGACCACTAACATTCCCCACTGGCCGTCTCTTCCGATTCTGCTCACTAACCATCCCACCAAGTCCTCCAGTGCCTCAGCCCCCCTCAAACCTGTACGCTTTCAGCCCCCCTCAAACCTGTACGCTCTCAGCCGCCTCACACTTGTATGCTTTCAGCCCCCCTTACACCTGTACACTCTCAGACACCCCTAACACCTGTACGCTCCCAGCCACCCCTAACACCTGTACGCTCTCAGCCCCCCTCACACCTGTTCACTCTCAGTCCCCTCACACCTGTACTCTCTCAGCCCCCCCCCCCCCCACACCTGTACGCTCTTAGCCCCCCCTCACATGTGTATATATGACACACACAGGCATGTACACACACACAGGCATGTACACACAGAGACATGTACACACACACACACAGCCACCCCCCCCTTCCACCCCACTTGTACAACAGCCCTTACTTGTAAGGTGATCCTCCTAGTCCCAGCTCTTGTTTCCACATGTGGCCGAGACACAGATATGAGCTGCATACAGAACACTGAGTATAGGCAGCTCACACAAGGGGTGCACATGCAGGAAATGGCCAGAGGTGGCAGCAAAGAGCTCGAAGTGAGCTCAGTGACACAGAGCAGCAGCTGCTGACTCACACTCATACAGAACCATTCACGGAGCTCCTCTGCACCCGCCTCTGCCTTCTCACATCCCTGCCAGTTGGCCGGGCCCATTCAGATGCTCGGGCCCCATACAAGTGTATGGGCTGTACCCCCCTGATGGCAGCCCTGCCTAGGGTTACATGGAACCCTGGTTGAGAAGCCCTGATCTAGGCAATAATATTTTGTAAATAGAGAAAGAAAACTGCTCTGTATACCAATAACTTCTAAATAGCAGCAAACTCTGCTGCGAGATATACACAGGGGAAATACTGTTTAAAAAATAGAAATGCACGCTAACACCTGAAAATAAAAAATAAATGCTTACTAACATATAAACCTATGATGAATAATAACAATAGATAATGGTGAGCCACGTAAACATCAATATTACTAAAGATCCACGGAGATTAGGTGGGATTAGAGAATGTTCCTTGGTAGGTACCATAAGATGGCATCACATCCCCCATATAAATAAAGTTGCAAAAAGTCAAAAAATAGAAATCCTCATCGTGATGTATCAGATCACACTGACAAACAAAGTGAAATCCACCACCAAGCTGAATTGCTTGTGGCTAATACCCAGCGAGGGCCCTTTTCTCACGGGATATCAAGGAGATGGCAATCTGACCAGATAGGCTTTCACAACACATTGGTAAACCGGATGGTCATATTTTTCCACTGCGTAAGGGATCTCCGTGGATATTTAGTAATATTGATGTTTAAGTGGCTCATCATTATCTATTGTCAATATTCATCATAAGTTTATATGTTAGTAAGCATTTATTTTTTACTTTCAGGTGTTATAGAGCGCAACTCTATTTTTTAAACAATACAATTTTGTAACTGTCAAAAAATGTTAGGAAAAAAAGTGAAGCATGGGAACAGCATTTGCTTTGAGATAAGTACTTATGCTATAACAATGACTCACAAAGATCTAGAACCACATTTTTGGTGTTAAGTGATGGTGGAGTTTGACTTTCTGTCTAGTCTTAAAAAGGAGGTTTTTGGGTTTATCTGTGAGACAACTCACCAAATGTGGAAGGCGAATGTTGGTAAGACTTCGTATGAGGGCATGACTCAGTCCAGAAAGTTCTACAAATAGGGCATCGTTTTGCTCCTCGATGACCTTGTTTTCCTCTTCAATGTTCTTCAGATTCTTTTCCATTGATGTTATCTGTTGTCATTAGAAAAAAAAAATCATTAATGATTTGCAGAATTAAAGCTGAGAATGCAGCCTATCCATTCACTAGAAATCGGTGACATCACTAAGTATGCATCCTGTTCATTTGTTAGGGACAGATGACATCACTGAGAATGCAGCCTATCCATTCACTAGAGATCAGTGACATCACTGAGAATGAAGCCTATCTATTCACTAAAGATATAACTAGGCTAGACATGTGCGCCGTCAATAAATTTGTTTTGTTTCGTTCCGTTCCGTATTAGAATTAATTCGTATTTCGTAATTCGTGTCCGAAATTCAATTTGGATTCGTACGAAATATGAATTTTCGTTAGGTTCGTTAACTTCAGGTTTTTAACTTTTAGGTTCTTTAACTTTTCGTAACAATTACGAATGTTCGTTATGATGAATTTATCATTATGAGGTGTTTCCACCATCCCTGTGCTGAGTTCCCGGGTCTGAGTGTACACCCGCTGTGCCCATTATGAGGGGTTCCCACCATCCCTGTGCTGAGTTCTTGGGTCTGTACACCTGGTGTCCCCATTATGAGTGGTTCCCACCATCCCTGTGCTGAGTTCCCAGGTCTATACACCTGGTGTGCCCATTATGAGGGGTTCCCACCATCCCTGTGCTGAGTTCCCAGGTCTATACACCTGGTGTGCCCATTATGAGGGGTTCCCACCATCCCTGTGCTGAGTTCCCAGGTCTATACACCTGCTGTGCCCATTATGAGGGGCTCCCACCATCCCTGTGCTGACTTCCTGGCTTTTTAACTTCGTAGGTTTGTTAACTTTTCGTAATGCCACGTACACACGGGCGGACTTTCCGGTGGACTTTGCGACGGTCTTTCCAATGAACGGACTTGCCTACACACAATCAATCGAAGTCCGACGGATTCCTACGTGATGACGTACGACCGGACTAAAATAAGGAAGTTCACAGCCAGTAGCCAATAGCTTCGGTTTTAGTCCATCGGACTAGCATACAGACGAGCGGACTTTTCGACCGGACTCGAGTCCGTCAGAAAGATTTGAAACATGTTTCATTTCTAGGTCCGTCGAACGTTTGGGGAAAAAAAAAAGTCCGCTGGAGCCCACACACGACCAAATTATCCAACGGACTCCAGTCCGCCGGACCAAGTTTGCCGTAAAGTCCGCTCGTGTGTAGGCGGCATAACAATTACGAATGTTCGTTATGATGAATTTATCGTTATGATGGGGTCCCACCATCCCTGTGCTGTGCTGACTTCCTTGGGTTTTTAACTTCATCATAACGGATAATTGTAATTAAAGAACATTCTTATTTTGTCCGATTCTGTTGTAACGGAATTTGGATCCGAAGTTCGTAAACAAAATTTCATATTTCGTACAAAATTCGTATGCATAAAAATTTATATTTCGGATCCACACGAATGTACGAATTTCCGGAAATTCGTACGAAACTAATCGCACAAGTCTAAACTAGGCTGGAGGGTCAGAGAGACTTTGATAAACTGACCTGAGACTGTAGGTTGACCATGTCTGCTTCCATCTCGGTGTTGGACTCTGTGAGCTCGTTAATCTCCTTGTTCAGCTGTTTAATCTCTTCATCATTCTCTAACACTGAAAGAGGAAGCCAGCTGTCAGAAAGGCACAGGAGAGCAAACCAAATGTTGACAGCGATGGCTTTATATAAACTTTATATCACCTTGGTATTTATATGGTAAACCTGAAACAGAAAACCCTAACTGGGGTATACAAAGACCAGTCACCCAACTTTCCTTCTTCTACCTATATATTTGTGCAAAATGCACATCAGAAGTGCACAATGACAAGTTCCAAAACATTCTAATGTATATTTTCTTCTTTGAACTCCATTTTTCTCTGTTTTCAGGCGTGGAAATCTCCAAGTTAAGATGTGCACAACAAATTTCCATCATTTCTGTAGGACTTTTACAAGACATAGGTGGACATGTTGTTGATAGACTTTTACATATTATATATCACTTTCCTTTTAGAAATAGTTGTCTTTTTGGTACAGTTGGTTGCACTTATATCTAAGAACAACAGAAAACAACATATCTGTCCAGTTCGGCTGAAATTTCATATTCTAGGACCCATTATGACTTTAAAGGGGACCTGTCTAGATGGTTGCTGTTTGGCACAGTGCAACCTCCCGTCCAGTGCTGGAATCAGGACAAAGAACGACTCTGCTGTGGAGTCAGAAGCTGCCTTGGGCTTGATAGTTAACAAATGTATTATTAATATTATCATCCAGGATTTATATAGTGCCGACAATGTGAGGGCCTTTTATCCCTGCCTGGTTGACATGTGGATGAAGTAGGTGATTGTGCCCGTATCTCTTGGAGAAAAGGGAACACTGTGACACAGCCAAAGATTTTTCAAGCACTTGCTGTTTGACAAAGCAACGTTTTAATTCATGCAAATAAAAAGAATCTGGGGCACTTACCATCGCTGGTTTTGAATTTTGTCCCTAGAAGCTCGTCACCTGAGAGTTTTCCCTTTTTGGAAGCAAAAGAAGCCCGTGGACAGCCTGACAAGCTGCGGATAAAAAAAGAGAAATTCAGCTTCATTTACTGTAGGCAAAGCAACAACGGCAGGCGCTCAGATCAATTTAAAGCAAAGGGGGAATTGGTGCACATGAGCAGGGCGATACGCTGATCAATACAAACATTCCCCAGCACACAGGGCCTGCTGATGAAGCCAGCCCTCCTGTACTGGGCCCCATCAATTCAAAAGGGGGGCTCAGGCACCTGCCTAGCAGGAAGGCCGACTGTACTGTCTTATTGCAGAGACCGATCCTCTTCTGTCTCTCCCTTCAGTGCTGCCTGCTTCTCCTCTTCTTTCTCCCTCTGGCTGCACAGCAGGGGGATTGGACCTAGCACATGCCCCCTTCCATCTGTTCTCCGGACCCCCATGCCCCTTCCCCCCCCCCCGCAGCGCTTCCGGCTTCCCTCCTCTCTTCTCCCGCTGGCAGCTGCTATGGGCACACAGGGGGATGTTTCAGGAAGGAGAGCGGGAGAGGGGGCAGTAAATATGTAATTTCTGAATGAACGCAGTGAATGAACTTCCTGAATGAACACAGTGAGCAATTTGTACCAATCACTCCTGTGCAGCAGAAAATGGTGTTTACCCACTTGCCGACCAGCCGCCATCATTACACAGCGGCACGTTGGCTCATTCCCGCAAATCTCCGTAGATGTACATCGGCTCGTTAAAGAGCCATGGCAGACGCGCACGCACCCGCTACACGGCAGGGGACCCAATGCGCGTGGACGGCAGCCACGATGTCGGCCGGCCACCCACGATCGTGGGAAAGAGAGCCAGAACGGGGATCTGTCAATGTAAACAGACAGATCCTTGTTCTGACAGGGGAGGAGAGACAGATCTGCTGTTCCTATGATGAACAGTGATCTCTCTCCTCCTCTAGTCAGTCCCCTCCCCCCACAGTTAGAAACACCTCCCAGGGAACACATTTAACCCCTTGATCGCCCCCTAGTGTTAACCTCTTCCCTGCCACAGACATTTACACAGTAATCATGGCATTTTTATAGCACTGATCGCTGTATAAATGTCAATGGTCCCAAAAAAGTGTCAAGTGTCCGATCTGTCCGCTGCAATGTCGCAGTCCCGCTAAAAATCGCAGCTCGCCGACAGTACTAGTGAAAAAAAAAAAAAGAAATAATAAAAATGCCATAAATCTATCCCATATTTTGTAGACGCCATAACTTTTGCACAAACCACTCAATATACGCTTATTGCGATTTTTTTTACCAAAATATGCAGAAGAATACATATTGGCCTAAGCTGATGAAGAAATTTTTTTTTTAGTCTTTCTGTCATTTCATTACCTGCGGTGGGTTAGGAAGCTTCCGTTAGCGTGGCCTGATCCGTCGCAGCCAGGCGTTGGGCAGGAAGGGCCTTCGTTTTTCAGAGACTTCCAGGAAAAGGCAGATCCGTTGAGAGTTCCTTCTTTCTGCCTGCGAGCAGCTAACGGGCAGCCGGACGCACTGCGGTGAGACGCGTATTTTCCGCTGATGTGTCCCAGTCCATCACACCCTGGCACTGGACACCTGTGTGGAGAGAAATGTGTTATATAAATTATGTACATTCTATCAACATGAACAATATATTTAAAGGGTTACTACACCCTTGTTTTTTTGTTTTTTTTTTAAATAACAAACGTGTTATACTTACCTCCGCTGTGCAGTTGGTTTTTGGAGTGGCCCCGATCCTCCTCCTCTGGGGTCCCCCAGCGACGTTCCTGGCTCCTCCTCTTCTCAAGTGCCCCATCGGAGAAGTGCACTCCTTCAGGACTACCAAGTGGGCGTGCTCCCGAGTCCTGCTGCTGGGTCTATTGACACAGACAGCAGGACTCGGCCCCGCCCCTGGCGCCTGCGTCATTGGATTTGATTGACAGCAGCGGGAGCCAATGGCTGCGCTGCTATCAATCTATCCAATCAGGACACAAGACACCGCCCGGAGCTGGTGTGCTCGTTCCCGTTGCGAGAATTACGTGGTTCAGGTAAGTAAAATGGGGGCTTGGGGGGGGGGGGGGCAGCTGCATGACAGGAGCAACACAAATAACCATCAGGATGTTTTACATTAGGGGGTGTCAAACCTTTTGACCTTCCTGGGCCACATTGGAAGAAGAGGAATTGTCTTAAGGATAACTGATGAGCAGAAAAAGTCGGGCAGATCACAAGTTGACAATCACTGATAATGTACCTATCTGAGTAATAAAACTTTTTTTGTAATCTTTTTTATTATAAAAGTAAGAGAGGGCAACATAAACTAGTGTGATATTTTTTTATATTGAATATGTCCGGCTAAAGGTAGAACACCCAAGTATTTGGCACCTCATCCAGCTAAACTTCACTTTCGGGAAGTTTGGCGTGGTAGGTTCTCCTCCCTTAGGGGCGGGCTTCGGCAAGTGATGTATACCTGTATATTTAATGATGTATTTATGTCTTTGATATTTTGTACTTATTTCATTCTTTTTTTTTTACAGCCTTACGCATTTCCTGACTGATTTGTATATCCCCTGATGAAGCTAGTAGGCAAAACATGTTGGGCTAATATACGAATATGAAACCTTTGTTTAAGCTGAACATTACCATATGACCACCTTCATCTTTAAATGTTGGATATTCCTGAATGAACTGCTGAATGAACTGGCCCTGTTTTGTTTTAACTTTATTCTCATTAAAATTATATATATTTTTCTATAAATATATGGTTTCCATTATTATCTGTAAGCACCGCGACAATCCCCCTTCTCCTATACCATTTCATATAGTGTGATATTTGTTTTTGATAAACGAAATCATCAATATCTGGTTGGATGGATGGAGTAGCAATTCTCAATTAATTCTCAAGGTGCTCATCAGATAATTTGGTTCTAATTTTGCCCTTCGTGTGCTTCATCCTTGATGGTAGTTGCTCACAAATCTAGGTGCAGCCGAAATGACCTGGATAAGGTGTGATTGTGAAGAGTGGGAGATTTTTCTTTGGGAAGATAAAACTTATAAAAGTCCAGCAAAGAGGCACTGTCAAATTTTATCTTTGGTCGCATGTGCGCAGATTTTGCCTCAACAGCGTTCCTTATGGGCCCTCCTCCTACCCCCAGGCCCCACTGCAGACACAAGATCTTCTATAGCCATGGTTTCACCCAGGCCTGGGACAAGGGGTGGGCAGGAGGGGAGGCTGCCCTGGGCACTTTGGTATCAGGAAATTGAGGTGGGGAGGGGATTTGTGTTGGGAGGGGTATTTTTTTGGGGGGGGGGTAATAATTGTTCTAGGAGGGGAAGTTTAGGGGTGGGTGTGCTAGGTGTGGTGACTCAGGGGGATTGTTATTGGGAGGGGGGATGGGGGAGCAGGATTTGTGCTAGGAGTTCGGATTCAGGAAGTTTGTCCTAGAAGAGGTGATATGGTACAGGGGAGGAGGAGATTTGTGCTAGAAGGAGAAACTTGTATTGTTTTTGTGGGGTGGGGGTGTGTTCTAGTAGGGGTGATTGGGGAGGTATTCGTGTTGGGGGGGTATTTGTGCTAGGAGGGGGATTTGGAATGGGAGGAAAGAATGGGCACTCAGAAGGAAAATTTTAGGGGTGGAGGATTTGTGCTAGTAGGGGTGATTGGGGGGGGGGGGTGTTTGTGTTAGGGGGGAGAATTTTAGGGGTGGAGGATTTGTGCTAGTAGGGGTGATTGGGGGGTATTTGTGTTAGGAGGGGGGGATATATGTGCTAGGAGGGGGGTTTGGAATGGGAGGAGAGAATGGGCACTCAGAAGGAAAATTTTAGGGGTGGAGGATTTGTGCTAGTAGGGGTGATTGGGGGGCATTTGTGTTAGGAGGGGGGGAATTTTAGGGGTGGAGGATTTGTGCTAGTAGGGGTGATTGGGGGGTATGTGTGTTGGGGGGGGGGGGATATTTGTGCTTGCAGGGGGATTTAGAATGGGAGGAGAGAATGGGCACTCAGAAGGAAAATTTTAGGGGTGGAGGATTTGTGCTAGTAGGGGTGATGGGGGGGGGGTTGTGTTAGGGGGGGAGAATTGTAGGGGTGGAGGATTTGTGCTAGTAGGGGTGATTGGGGGGCATTTGTGTTAGGAGGGGGGAATTTTAGGGGTGGAGGATTTGTGCTAGTAGGGGTGATTGGGGGGCATTTGTGTTAGGAGGGGGGGGATTTTAGGGGTGGAGGATTTGTGCTAGTAGGGGTGATTGGGGGGTATTTGTGTTAGGAGGGGGGGATATTTGTGCTAGGAGGGGGATTTAGAATAGGAGGAGAGAATGGGCACTCAGAAGGAAAATTTTAGGGGTGGAGGATTTGTGCTAGTAGGGGTGATGGGGGGGTTGTGTTAGGGGGGGGAGAATTGTAGGGGGTGGAGGATTTGTGCTAGTAGGGGTGATTGGGGGGCATTTGTGTTAGGAGGGGGGAATTTTAGGGGTGGAGGATTTGTGCTAGTAGGGGTGATTGGGGGGCATTTGTGTTAGGAGGGGGGGAATTTTAGGGGTGGAGGATTTGTGCTAGTAGGGGTGATTGGGGGGTATTTGTGTTAGGAGGGGGGGAATTTTAGGGGTGGAGGATTTGTGCTAGTAGGGGTGATTGGGGGGCATTTGTGTTAGGAGGGGGGGATATTTGTACTAGGAGGTGGATTTGGAATAGGGGGAAGAATGGGCACTCAGAGGGAAAATTTTAGGGGTGGAGGATTTGTGCTAATAGGGGTGATTGGGGGGGGGGGGGGGGATTTGTGTTAGGAGGGGTGTGGATATTTGTGCTAGAAGGGGGGTATGGAATGGGGGGCAATTTTAGGGGTGGAGGATTAGTGCTAGGAAGGGTGTTTTTTTTTTTAGGGGGATGCTTGTGCTGAGGGGAGAGGGGATGGAGAAGGCAAAGATTTGTGCTGAGAGGGGGATTTCATTAGGGGGGGGCAAATGTGTAGTGAGAGAAGTGGGAATTTGTGCTTAGGGGTAAGCATGCAGATTAGTGCCCAATTTTTTTTTTTTTTGGGGGGGGGGGGATTTTTTCTGACACATACAGTAATGCTCATACATCTTGGGGGGAGGGGGTGCAGTTTGGCATGCTCACTCTGGGCTCTAGGTTACCACTGGATTGAATAGCAGAAAAGAACAAAATCGGATTGCATCGCATTAGGTGTTTTTCCTCCAGTCCACACTTGCATAGTAATCCATACCACACCGGGGAGAAGTGTGTGGCACATTAGATTTGAATTTATCCGCACGGTCCAGGCAATTAGAAACCAGGGCACGCCATGTTAACTGGGCTATGCTGTGTGAAGGAGAGTTTAGCGGAGCCCTTCTTTAATTGTCTCTCGGTGCCGCACAATTTCCTTCTAATATTGTGATCAGCAGGAACCCAGGAAAACATTGCAAGCAAGCTGCTGTGCGCTGATACATTTGCAAGCAAATTAGGAGGTCCTCCAGAGAGGGGGAGTGCCACGCCGTTATCGCAGTTAATCTACCAGATTTACACGGCTATTAGAAACTTTATGACATGTTTGAGGGAATAACTCACAGCGCTGAACATCTGTCTTCTGTGCCCATTCCACCCTTGGAGGATTTCCTGCGATATGCTTTTCTAGTCACAAAAATGGATCTACTCGAGTATTTATAACAGCGACTACCAGACTGGAATATCTCCTTCTGTGCAGCCAGGACTATCAGGGGCTCTCTGACCACATACTCTACTTGAACCCCTTCCAAGCCTTCAAGAGTTGAAACATGAGACTGTTAGATCTACATTGTCTAAACTTGTTGTATTTTTTTTTTCTAGAAAGTCCCTTCTCTATTTCTTAACACATGCCTGAACTCTGTGAGCTGTCCACTTGACTTCCAGTTCTTGAATCAGACATCGGTTGGATCTTTAGTTCTTACTTTAGCAGCCAGTGCAGGACTTCCCACTGTCTGATCCACAATTTCAGATGGTGTGCAGGGATGATGTGTATTTAATATAAGGAAGGAATTAGTATGACTATACTTATTTCAAGCTGAACCCCCATGCACCTACACTATATTACCATAAGAATAAGAAAACCGAGGTTCCCGTCCTACCTGACTGTACTAAAAAATGGTGCTCTTGCTGTGGTTGGTGTCCCTCCCGGGAGATGTCTCCACACATTGTCATCAGGTCAGGAAATTAGGATGTACACTATATTACCAACGGTATTGGGGCGCCTGCACTTACACGCACATGAACTTTAATGGCATCCCAGTCTTAGTCCGTAGGGTTCAATATTGAGTTGGCCCACCCTTTTCAGCTATAACAGTATCAACTCTTCTGGGAAGGCTGTCCACAAGGTTTAGGAGTGTGTCTATGGGAATGTTTGACCATTCTTCCAGAAGCGCATTTAAGAGGTCAGGCACTGATGTTGGAGAGAAGGCCTGGCTCGCACTCTGCGCACTAATTGATCCCAAAGGTGTTCTGTTGGGTTGGGGTCAGGACTCTGTACAGGCCAGTCAAGTTCCTCCACCCCAAACTCGCTCATCCATGTCTTTATGGACCTTGCTTTGTACACTGGTGTGCAGTCATGTTGGAACAGGAAGGGGTCATCCCCAAACTGTTCCCACAAAGTTGGGAGCATGAAATTGTCCAAAATGTCTTGGTATGGTGACGCCTTAAGAGTTCCCTTTACCGGAGCTAAGGGGCCAAGCCCAACCCCTGAAAAACAACCCCACATCATAATCCCCTCTCCACCTAATTATTTTGACCAGTGCACAAAGCAACATCCATAAAGACACGGATGAGCGAGTTTGGGATGGAAAAACTTGACTGGCTTTCATAGAGTCCTGACCCCAACCCAATAGAACACCATTGGGATGAATTGAGGATGAGATGAGACTACAAGTCAGGCCTTCTCGTCCAACATCAGTGCCCGATCTCACAAATGCGCTTCTGGAAGAATGGTCAAACATTCCCATAGACACACTCCTAAACCTTGTGGACAGCCTTCCCAGAAGAGTTGAAGCTGTTAATGCTGCAAAGGGTGGGCCAACTCAATATTGAACCCTACGGACAAAGACTGGGATGCCATTAAAGTTCATGTGCGTGTAAAGGCAGGCGTCTCAATAATTTTGACAATATAGTGTATATATATATATATATATTTTTTTTTTTTACATAGGCCTACATTTTCCTTTAACAGCAAGAAAGATTCCATTGAAAAATGTGGCTTGTCACGTGAGGGTAATTGCAACAAGAGTTATTTGTGTTAACATCTGTGATGGCTTCTTTGAAGGATAATTAACGTGGCGATGGGTTCGGAATTGCTCGTTGCCCAGTGGGTGGCTGCATAGCTCAGTCTTGTATCCTGAGTGGCGCGCGGTATCCCGCCGCTGCCGCAGAATAGCATCCATTCCAGAAAACTTAGCCCAACCGCTGGGGGTGACTATTGATAGAAGGCCGCTCTCCTGCCCCCGAGGGGCCGGAGGCAATTGGCAGCTGTGGGGGTTCATAAATGTGTTGCTTCTACGTGATGCGCTCACCGTGGTGACTGTCACTCGATGCCGACGGGAGCCCACCGATTAAATGCGTTTCATTTTTCATCCCCGGCTGATATCGCCCTGCGCCGTTCTTGAGAACAAGGGACTGTCTTTTTTTTTTTTTTTTTAATGTGACATCCCCCCCCAGTAAGACACAAAGTACAATAAAGTAGTGAAATTATTTTAAGCCATAGTTTTCGTGTTCAATTTGCAGGAAAGCCAGCAAACCAGCCGAAATGAAAAAAAAAATGCTGACAATGGAGTGCCTGCGCACACTGCTGTGATGTTGCTGAGGAGATCTGTTCTTGCTTAATGGATCTATTGTTGCTGTGGGGATCTATAGTTGCTGGGGAGATCTATTGGTGCTTTGATAAAGCACAATTCCTGTACAAAACATGTAAGCTGTGTCTCCCTTGCTTGTACATGTAGTGCTCCTCATGTTCTTCATGGTTTTATGTGAAGAAAGACATTTGGATCTGAGTTTGGTGTGCAGCCATCCGGACTTTCCTTTCATTATTGCTTCAGCTGCGACTGGGTGAGCTCCCTGCAGTGAGGAGATCATACTGTTGGAGCCGGCTCACCTGTGAGCAGTGTGGACCTTTTGTTCGAATGGATCTATTGTTGCTGTGGGGATCTATAGTTGCTGGGGAGATCTATTATTGCTGGTTGCAGGGGACCTATTTTACTGCCTTTCATGAGCAAATTCCACACAAAACTACATAGTACCAAAAATGATTCTTGGTTCTGTATTCTCTACATAGGTGGTTTAACCAAGGGGCGGTGCTCAGAGGTGGGTAGAGGGCGGAGACAAGAGGTGACTCGGAAAGGGGGAGTACCTGTATCTATTGTCTGAGAAAAAAGCCCTGTGTATCAGAGTATATAAAAAGGGGGAATGTGACGCAAAAAGTGACGCGTGTACACAATAATGGCCTAATGAGATCAGCATAAAATCCGTAAGGTCCAACTGGATCTCCAGGGATGACTCTCTGCTGGCCTCAGACACTTGATGCAGCACCTCTTAGGAGACTGAGGAATCTCTGGATGAACAAGTAAGGAGAACAGGAGGGCGTGATCTGAGTGTAGTATATTACACATTTAATGTGGTGAAAGACAATTGGCAACTCACATGTGGCAGATAAACACAGGTTGATGTGTTTATCTGCCACATGTGAGTTGCCATTTGTCTTTCGCCACAATAAATTTGTAATATACTGCACTCAGATCGTGCCCTCCTGTTCTCCTTACTGGCATCATAGAAATAAGGAATTGGGAGCCTGGTCCCCATCCAGGCTGCCACAAGGACATGGGGGCAATTGGACAATTGCCCCCCATGTCCTTGTGGCAGCCTGGTTGGGGACCAGGCTCCCAATTCCTTATTTCTAAGAATTCTGGATGATGGTACAAGTTTCTTAATTTTTATCTTTAGCAATCAGTTATAGAGGCCACACCCATTTTCTCTTACTGGCATCATAGTATAAAAGTGACATCACATGCATTGTATTCTTGTTCTGTATAGACTAAGTGGTTACTGCCACAGTTAGATTGATGAGAAGTGGCTGAAAACCTCTGTCCTCTTATCCAAGTGACAACCACACTCCCCCTCCCCTTCCCCTCCTTTTTAGTCCCGCTGTCACTGGGACAGGAAGTGAGGTGTAATATGCCCATCAGGTGTTACAGTCATAGGTAAAAATGCAACAAAATTATTTACTATCAAGACTATCCTAAAGTTTAAAAGAAAAAAAAAAGTTTTGGCTGGAGTTCAGCTTTAAGATTTTTTGACCTTTGACAGCAGCCTAACTTTTATGGTGGTGTCCCAGCCCCACCCCCTTTTTATCACTTGAGGATGGAATTGCGCGGTACACCGGCTACTATTACATGCTGAGCCAATCAAGAATACAAACAGAAATAGATTTTTTTGGCCAACAAACTTTTCTGAAACTTGCATTAAAAATCTTTTATATCATTAGATTGAATCTCAGCCACAACACCACTCCCATGGAGTTTGCATGTTCTTCTTGGGTGGGTTTCCTCCGGGTACTCCGGTTTCCTCCCACACTCCAAAGACATGCTGGTAGGTTGATTGGCTCCTGTCTAAATTGGCCCTTGTATTCTGATGTATGAATGAGAGGTAGGAGGACCTTAGATTGTAAGCTCCTTGGGGGAAGGGCCTGATGTGAATGTACACTATGTAAAGTGCTGCACCAATTGTAGGTGCTATATAAATACCCCATAAAAAATAAATATACTCTTTTGGGATTTCTTTTCAGACTGACACTATATACAAAAAATTTGATTGTATTTGTATATTTTGTGTTTGCATCCTTCATAACTTGACGAGCCTTTTTTTTTTTTTATCCTGAGCACGTTCCCGTGAGGTACTCACTTCAGGAGTTCTGGGTCGTCCTTGTCGTCTTTCGTGGGCGTAACCTTCATTCCGCTTTTCTTGGCACGAGGACAACCTGACAAGCTGTAAATCGAAAGAAGAGGATGTAATTATTGCCGTATGGTGTGCTGAGATAGCGTACATTCTATTCCCTGGCTTCTGTTCACCTGAGTGGCCTGGCAGATGCTATAAGGAGGGTTCTAAGGGAAATGAAGGCCAGTCAGTCAGACACTGCTGGGTCCCCGGGGCAATTAAACCAATCGCTTTTCTCAGGGCTATTCAAATGCAAAGGCTTCTCTTTCCAGGAACGGTATCAAGTCATTCAAATGTCATTTTAAAAAAGATTTTCAGTTTGGCAAGCAATACTTGTATTAAGGCAAGGCTTTCATGATATGTCAGTAGTTGGTGGATGATAACAAAAGGTTATTTTACTTGACTGCTTTCTGTATCTCTTGATGGCCAGGGCGATAAGATCTTCGCACTTGGATCACCAAGGCACGTCACCTGTCATGGCCATTATGATGGTCCCATTCTCCCTGTTGGGTTTTTACATTATTTTATATTAGAGAAGAAATGGGAACATCACAAGATGGGGATGTTTAGTGCTCTAATGTGGGTGGAAAATGAGCCAGGAACAAGGGTATATTTCATCACAAGAGTCTTTAAGAAATAGGATACAGGGACTTCACTCAATCCACCAGGCTTCTCAATAATCAATATAATAGCATGGGGTGCACACACCCTTTTAAAGCAGGGGTCTCCAAACTTTCTGAACAAAGGGCCAGTTTATTGTCCTATAGACTTTATGGGGGCCAGACTGTGGCCAGTAGGAGTGGAAATTGTCCTGGCATCAGTGGGAGTAAACATCGCCACATTTGGTATTAGGGGGAGGAGTGGTGCCTCATCATTGGGAGGAATATTGCCCCATCATTGGCATCAGTGCTACATTGTTGGTGTCAGTTGGCAGAATAGTGTCTTGTTTCAGTGGGAGGAGTAGTGTCCCAAATGGCCGGATAAAGGCAAGCAAAGGGCTGCATTCGGCCCCAGGGATCGCTGTTTGGAGATCACTGTTTTAAAGGAAGGTCCACCCAAACTTTGTGGTGGGATCTCTTTGTCAAACTCCTCAGTTCTGCCTTTAGAACAATGGTCTCCAAACTGTGGCCCTTTGCTTGCCTTTATCCGGCCCTTGGGGAATACTATTTATCCCACTGATACACCATTCAGCCCACTGATACCAACACTGGGGCATAATTCCTGCCACTGGAATCAACAACGGGGCACTATTCTTCCCAGTGACACCAACAACGGGGCACTATTCTTCCCACTGACACCAACAATGTGGCACTATTCCGCCCAAGGACACTAAGGGTGGGACACTGCTTTCTCCCACTGATGCCAGAAAAAAATTCTATTCCCGCTGACCACAGTCCAGCCCCCCTAAAGGTTGGAGGACAGCAAACTGCCCCTTGTTTAGAAAGTTTGGAGACCCCTGCCTTAGAACAAAGTCAGCATGGCCTTCTTTCTGGATTGTTTATGATATGAAAATATTGTAGGTAACTATCTTGTAATGCCTGGGTAGGTTAGGTGGAGCCAAAAGTTACAAGAACTGGGAACTCTGGAGAAGAGAAGAAAACAAGCCATTTTTGTTGCTCTCTTTCTTCAGCCAATAAGTAAGATGTCCACAAAAAGACAAGCTAGAAAATGACAGGACTTAATGCTATGCCTTGAGGAAGCAACATCAACCTGGCCTACTTGCTCCAACAATCTGATGTAGATAACATAGAACAGGCTTGCATTATTATTCCGCTGTGATGAGGATCATAATGGAAGTCATGGAAAAGGTTTCTCCCGTGTGTTGTAGGAACATAAAGAAGAAACATAATGATGTCTCAGGGGACCGTACCTCCGATGAGACGCATAATTCCCTGTAATGTGTCCAGACCCGTCACATCCTGGAGTGGGGCACCTGGAGAAAACCAAACAAAAGAAGGAAGTTAAGCCTCCAGCTTATTTCACCTAGGACTTTTCTTACTGTAAAGACAGTAAAGAATAATTGAACTTTTTACAATGGTACATCTGTTCGTGTAAAGAACAAATGTCTGGGAACCATTCCGGCTCCTGAAAACTGTCTAACAATCTTTGGACAAGACCACTATATGGAGCTAATGGTGGACAATCAAGCGATAGCTTATTCTTGGTTTATGAATGATACAATTAATTTTTAAGACAATTTGTCATCTCTATACAATGATGATTGTTACAGCTAATTTTGACATCCTTTTTTTTTTTTTTTTTGCTGTTAACTTTAAAAAAAATTTCATGCAAGCAGGCATGGCAATTTGCCGTGAAGAAACATAGACAAAATCTGCTTAGAGTTTTTTTTAATTTTTTTTTACAATAGATTGAGCTTGTTGAAAATGTAAAGGTTTATTCCACCTTTCTGAGAAACCAGATATTCCGAGCCAGAAGATGTTGGTAATGACCTTTATAGACAGCGAGAGTACACATTGGAGACCAAAAGAGTCCTGCAGAAGGGGATGTTTACCACGAAACGTGTAGACCTTGGTTCTCATTTTGTATTTATACTCTCCTTTATATGCAGTATGGTTCATGAAAGATATTCTAGATTATGAGTTTTTAGGCCCCTTTTGGGGTTGTTTTTATTACAATTTTTGAATATATACAATACTTGGGGTTTTATTCTTATGCCACGTACACACGGTCGGACTTTGTTTGGACATTCCGACAACAAAATCCTAGGATTTTTTCCAAACGGACGTTGGCTCAAACTTGTCTTGCATACACACGGTCACACAAAGTTGTCGGAAAATGCGATCGTTCTAAACGCGGTGACGTAAAACACGTACGTCGGGACTATAAACGGGGCAGTGGCCAATAGCTTTCATCTCTTTATTTATTCTGAGCATGCGTGGCACTTTGTGCGTCGGATTTGTGTACACACGATCGGAATTTCCGACAACGGATTTTGTTGTCGGAAAATTTTATATCCTGCTCTCAAACTTTGTGTGTCGGAAAATCCGATGGAAAATGTCCGATGGAGCCCACACACGGTCGGAATTTCTGACAACACGCTCCGATCGGACATTTTCCATCGGAAAATCTGACCGTGTGTACGGGGCATAATATTCTATATTTGAGTTATTATTGAAGGTACCTTGAAAGTCACCTTGTTCATGGTATATGCGACTACTTTTGTCTACAGTCACTTTAATTCTGCCCACCAAGCATTTGAAAAAACCTGGTGAGCACGTGAAACAGCCAGAAGTTCAGTGATGAGCCTGCAGGTCTGAGGATCTGCATACAAACATTCAGCCAAGTTAAAAATGTGCTAGTTTCTGATTCTTCCAAAGTAAAAAAAAAAGCTAAATCTGACTATGATAAACTGTACTTGGACGTTCAATAGCTAAAATACCCACATAGAGGTCATTGAGAGACATACCATTAGGGACAACGGATGTTTCAAAATCCTGTACAAACATATCAATGGGTAGGATGGTTTAAATACCTGATAATGTCCTGAAGAATAATCTAGCAACTTGCAAAAGGTGGAATAATCCTTTAAACCACATGTATCTTTTAGGATTAAACATAATACTGTAAAAGAGGAGGGTAGGGGAAGGAAATGCCATAACTGGACTTTCCAATGATAAGTGTATTTTTGGAGCAACATTTTGTAGGCCTACTAAATTCCGGCCAAAAGGTGTTACAACCTGATTGTACAATTTAAAGGTCTACTTAACCAATCCATTCCATTTGTATACAGTCAGGCAGGGCATGTGGTGCTATGTGGTGCTTTGTGGTGCTTTGTGGTTGTTTGATATTCTACAGTCAAACTGTAAGATATATGACCAGCTTTAGTCAATGTTCCTCTATACCAGCGGTCTCCAAACTTTGGCCCAGGGGCTAAATGTGGCCCTTTTGCCTTGGGACACTTTTCCTTCAAGCTGACACCAACAGTAGGGCATAGTTCCTGTTACTGACATCAACATCAGGGCACTAGTTCTCCCAATGACACCACTGATGGGGCACTATTCCTCCGATTGACACCAATGATGGGGCACTATTCCTCCGATTGACACCAATGATGGGGCACTATTCCTACGCCTAATGACAAAGATGCACTGTTTCCTCCCACTGATGCCAGGGCAATTTCTACTTCTAATGGCCAAAGTTTGACCCCCCCAAAAGTGTGAAGGACAGTAAGCTGTCCCTTTGTTTAGAAAGTTTGGAGACCTCAGCTCTTATTCCTCCCACTGACATCAACAACAGGGCACAATTTCTCCCAATGGCACCAATGATGGGGCACTAATCCTCCTACGGACACCAATGACGGGGCACTATTCCTCCCAATAACACCAATGGTGGGGCACTATTCCGCCCGCTGACACCAATGATGGGGCACTATTCCTCCCACTGACACCAATGATGGGGCACTATTTCTCCCACTGACACCAATAAGGGGGCACTATTCCTTTCACTGACACCAATGAGGGGCATTATTCCTCCCACTGACACCAATGATGGGACACTATTCCTCCCACTGACACTAATGAGGGGCATTATTCCTCCCACTGACACCAATGATGGGGCACTATTCCTCCCACTGACACCAATGATGGGGCACTATTCCTACCCCTAATGCCAAAGATATACTGTTTCCTCCCACTGACACCAGAACAACTTCTACTTCCAATGGCCACAGTCCCTGAAGTCTGAAGGACAGTAAACTCCCCTTTTGTTTAGAAAGTTTGGAGACCTCTGCTCTATACTGTTTTTCTTTTACCATGTCAGCTTTTGAGTTGGATTGTAGGGAAGTTAGTAAGAAATTGAGGTACACTATATTACCGAAAGTATTGGAATGCCTTCCTTTACACAATATAACAGCTTCAACTCTTTTGGGAAGGCCGTCCACAAGGTTTATGAGTGTGTCTATGGGAATGTTTGACCATTCTTCCAGAAGCACATTTGTGAGGTCAGGCACTGATGTTCCATGAGAAGGCCTGGCTCGCAGTCTCCGCTCTAATTCATCCCAAAGGTGTTCTATCGGGTTGAGGTCAGGACTCTGTGCAGGCCAGTCAAGTTCTTCCACCCCAAACTCGCTCATCCATGTCTTTATGGACCTTTCTTTGTGCACTGGTCCAAATCATTTGGTGGAGGGGGGGATTATAGTGTAGAGTTGTCCTTCAGGGGTTGGGCTTGGCCTCTTAGTTCCACTGAAGGGAACTTTTAAGGTGTCAGCATACCGAGACATTTTGGACAATTTCATGCTCCTATCTTTGTGGGAACAGTTTGGGGATGGCCCCTTCCTGTTCCAACATGACTGCACACCAGTGCACAAAGCAAGGTCCATACAGACATGGATGAGCGAGTTTGGGGTGGAAGAACTTGACAGTCCTGCACAGAGTCCTGACCTCAACCCGATAGAACACCTTTAGGATGAATTAGAGCGGAGACTGTGAGCCAGGCCTTCTCGTCCAACATCAGTGCCTGACCTCACAAATGCACTTCTGAAAGAATGGTCAAGCATTCCCATAGACACACTCCTAAACCTTGTGGACAGCCTTCCCAGAAGAGTTGAAGCTGTTATAGCTGCAAAGGGTGGGACAACTCAATATTGAACCCTACAGACTAAGACTGGGATGCCATTAAAGTTCATGTGCGTGTAAAGGCAGGTGTCCCAATACATTTGGTATTATAGTGTATTTCACAACCAAACTTCAATCAGCTGTCAGGGTACCATGACTATACGTCGCTTAGAGAATGGCGACTTAGCAATTTGCACTTTTTCGTGCAGTGAAGGGATCCTTTGCTTGACTACAACAAGTGACCTAATTTGGATGGAGTTTGCAGGGGCGTTTTCTTATATTTCCTACCATCCCCATTTGAGTGTATTGTACAATGGACAGGGGAGACCAAATCGGGTCAATCTAAGCAGATTTTGGCATGAAGCAGGAGGATACAAGAGCAGGGGGAAGAGGACAGGCAGAGGCAGCGGGAGTTTCAGCAGCAGCAAGTGCAGACATATCTCAGTGCAAACATACTTGAGATCAGCAGAATGGGCAGCCATGAGATTTCTGAGACTCTTGTCAGCAAGAGGACAACCAGAAAGGCTGAAAGAGAACAGATAGAAATCCGGATAAGCAAAACAAAAAAAAAAAGGAGAATGCGGGATAGTACTAAACAGCCTGCAAGCCAAAGCGGAGAAGAGCATTGCAGAAACCACTAACCTGCGGTGGGAGGCATAGTTCCCTGTGATATGCCCACTGCCATCACATCCCGGGGTTGGGCAACTGTGGGGAGAGAAGACGGTATTAGAGCCTGGTACAGAATAGGCATCACACAGACCTTGGCAAGTGTCAATCAATGGTTACATGACTAGAAGGCCTCATTTGCTAAAAATCTGGATCTGCATTGCCTGCAGCTACCAATCAGAGAACAGCTGTCATTCACCAAGAGCAAATGGGAAAATTAAGCATCTGCATGTGTCATACGGCATCATTTCCTTTGTGCCAGAGGTTTGTAGGTGAACCACGGAGAGAAACTCTAATTTAGCAAAACTGCAGTCAATGAGACCGCCTGTAGCAACAAGCTGGCACTAGAAAAATGAGAGATGGGCGACGTGCCCCCCGCTAAAAGCCCCAGATTACAAATAACTAATCAGAGGGAGTTTTTATATCGCTAGGGTGTATTACAAACAGAAAGAACAGATTGAATTGATATCTAATGGAAAGCAACTGAATGTTTTGGCTACGTTCCATCAGAACCTATTGATTACCCAGCAGATATTCTGTTCAATACATTTTTTATTTCAGCATAAAATTTAATAAGAATTGAGATTGAATAATTGTATTCCTACATGTATGGCTAGCATAGGAGCTCATTTAAACAGCATACTGCTTGTGGCTTAACCACTCTACTGGCAGGGCCTGAATAGCCATAGAAAACAACTGAGCAGACATGCTACAATGCCCTCTGGCCACCAAGCATGAATTGATCCATTTGTTGTTTAGCGTTTCAGTGTTTTTTTTTTTAGCCTTTTCAGCGTTGTTTAGCGTTTCAGGGATGCTTGGCATAGGACCACCTGCCAAGGGTCCAAAAAATGCCAGGAGAGGCCACAGTGTGAGCAAGGCAACTAAAAAGGAACTTTTAAAAGGAAGAATATCAAAGCTAACTAGCTCCCATATTTTCGTCTGTTTCAGTAAACAGCTAATATTGTATATCAGCGGACTCCAAACTTTCTAAGCAAAGGGCCAGTTTACTGTCTTTCAGATTTTAGGGGGGCCTGAACTGTGGCCATTGGGATTTGAAAAGATCCCAACGTCAGTGGAAAAAATAATGCCCCATCGTTTCTTTTAGTGGGAGTAGTTGCACCCCATCATTGGTGTCAGTGGGAGGTATTGTGTCCCATCATTGATGTCATTGGGCCCCGTTGTTGGTGTCATTGGGAGGAATTGGGCCTCATCTTTGGTGTCATTGGGAGGAATTGTGCCCCTTCATTGATGTCAATGAGGGGGGATTATGCTCCATTGTTGGTATCAGTGAATGAAAGTGCCCCAAGGGCAAAAAAACAAAACAAAAAAACAAGCAAAGGGCCACATCTGGCCCCCGTGCTGCAGTTTGGAGACCACTGCTGTATATAATGCCATTATATCTACTTTTACATGCTTTCTTGGTGCTGCCTGGACAATATTGTTTAAAAAACCTTATCGATATTAAAAGAATCTAGACACTGGCACCAATTTATAGCACATAAAAGTGAATAAGCAATAGAAGGGAACTTGTTACCCCAGAGTAGCCCTTTTCAAAACAAAGGAACCCTTGAAATAACTTACTGGTCTCAGGGAACCCCCTACTAAAAATTACTACAAGGGGTCTTCAAAAAGTTTCCGCACTTTTATATATGTAATAGAGTTTAAAAAAGTGCAGAAACTTTTTGAAGAACCCTCATATATCTACAATTTATGATAGATTAGTGAGATGGTCAGTGGGAAGAATTATCTCTTTACAGAAACCTAAAAGATCAGTGGTGTCAGTGGGAACTTATGTGAGAGACAGAAATTGCTGATTGCTCAAAGAACCTCTAGAAATCTCTGGAGGAACCCTAGGGCTCCATGGAACCCTGGTTGAGAAACTCTGGTCTACACTGTTTAAAAGCAGATCTGTATATAAACCAGACCCAACAATGCCTCCAACTTATCTGAGAGGCAGAAATTTCTGATTGCTTTAGGAACCTCTACAGCAGGTCTCCAAACTATGGCCCTCCAGTTGTTCAGGAACTACAATTCCCATCATGCCTAGTCATGTCTGTCAATGTCAAAGTTTTATAATGTCTCATGGGACGTGTAGTTCCGCAACAGCTGGAGTGCCATGGTTTGGAGATCCCTGCAGTCTAGAGGAACTCTAGGGTTCAATGTAACCCTGGTTAAGGAACCCTGCCCCAGAGAACCCATTTAGAATTTCTGTTTAGGTTTTCCATAAGCTGGTAACAGGTCTAATTTTCTGCTCACCTTAATTTCCCTGGCTTTAATTAATCAGCCTCAGCTAAAAAAAAAAAAAAAAAAACCTGAATAAGGTAGGCTGTTGCATTTGATGCACGCATCACAATGAACATCAAAGACAACAAAAGTTACAACACGGAAAACCACACGCTATGCTGTGGACAACCGTCAACCTCCAACACATGAGGCAACATGATCCAGAGAAAACGAGAAATAAAAAACTACAGGCTATTCTGGCAGGGAGCTCGAAGCAGGTGGCGCCCGTGGAATAAAAAAACTCAAATTACTCCCTCTGCGGAGTTGAACGTTCTAGGGTTACCTGGGCTCCTAAAATTAAAGCCTCATCGGTTTTCGGAAGTCTGCTCTGTTCCAGGAAATCTAGCCAGGCAGATAATCATCTTATCTATTTTCTAACACGTTATTTCACACAATGGAGTTTCAACAAAACACGCAGTCTGGATAGGGAATGGATGAAATAGCGTGGTCCTGCAAAGACCCCATGAAACCTAAGCCGAAATCTAGGGCATGCCGTTTGGATGGGGTAGGCAGGATTATAACTTTGAGAATGGTGATACAGTTGTATATCTAATTTCATGGTAACAAATCCAGTCTACAACATCGATGTTATAGAGAGAGTGAGTGAACAACAATGGCAGACTATTCCTTAAAAATGACAAATGCAGAGCCTGGGGCCAAAGCCTTTATCAAAGGTCTATAATATATTTTATAATCAAGAATTTTGCTATATTTCTCAAGATGGAATGACTGCATGCTACTCTGAAGTTTGTAAACTTTTGACCAGTGTATGTGTATAAAAATATCAACTGCCAATCTGCTGCACATGAAGACTTAAAAAAAAAAAAATTAAATTAAGGGGTCATGTGATTCCAAATGAGCTAAGACTTAAAACCCATCCCCCAACAAAAACTTTTTTTTTTTTTAGATCTGGATATGGTGGGGAACTCTTAGAAGGTCTGATAATATTTTATAGCTGTCTGTGTCCCAATTGCTTTTTCCCTACTTCCTGCGTGTTTGAGGAATGTTGGAACACAAAATATGTAAGGAGTAGTAAAACAAATTGGGATTGATTTACTAAACCTGGAGAGTGCAAAATCTGGTGCAGCTCTGCAAAGAAACCAATCAGCTTCCAGGTTTTATTGTCAAAGCTTAATTGAACAAGCTGAAGTTAGAAGCTGATTGGCTACCATGCACAGCTGCACCAGATTCTGAGTTTTGGTAAATATACCCCATTTTGTTGACAATAAGGAAATGTTAGAACCTCTACAAGTTTTTTTGTTGTTGTCTATACTCCATGGAAGATTTCCCCTTACTTCCTGTCCAACTTAAGTTGTCAGACAGAACAGAAATTAAGGAAAGAGTGGGGAAGGTTTGGGACCTCTGACGGTACTTTATTTCTGTGGGTTCACACTGGGGAGATTTCTCCTCAGGTCCAGTGACGGATATCAAACAGAAACAGAAGCTTTGAAATTTTGAGGTTCTAGAAAAAAGCTTTGTCTGGAGTTGGGTTTTGAGCCTCCCAAACATTCTTTAATAAAGCAAATTCATCAATCCAACCAACTTTTGCTTTACCTGTTCTCAGGACCTTTTAAGACGAGTCATGAACCATTAAACATTACAATTTCACCATCCAAGACGCATTGCAATTTACACATTTCCTAGAGTATGTATCAACACAGCAAAAGAAGCCATGAAAGTCTGGCAGATGACTAGTCTGCTTTACAGTGGAAAACTAATCAGTGCAATGGATGACCCATTAAGCCAAATTTTGTAATATCCCCATTCTCATGGTGCTCTTGCTGTACAGATACATGGCTCCCAAAAGCAACATCATTCTACTTTAAGGATTGAAGCAGAACTTACTCATTCAGGAGAGCTCCTGCCTTTTTTCCAGCTTCTCCCCCTTTTGGACTTGCGCACCCCCCATCACGTACTGGCCGAAAATCCCGTTGAGCAGCAAAATATCTGGGAAAATATTGGTTTCAAGTAAGTTCAACGGGAGGGCCATCTTCTGCCAGACTTAAAGTGTACCCATCCACCTACACATGGTCGAGGCTGACATTTTAAAAGGCTCAGCAGTTGTTCAACAAGTAAGCAGCTAATGAAATGAGGGCATGAACCATCCAGCCAATGTTGCTAGTGTTAGACTGAATTCTTGTGAGCATTTGCTGAGCCTGCAATATGTCTTTCTCAGCCATGTGTGGGTGAAGGGTACGCTTTAATGCAGGGGTACGTCTAGGCAAAACAGGGGACCCTTTATATTTCTTGAGGGTAAAAGGAGCTGACTTACCTGGGCAGATGGAGCTCTAGGCTAGAACATACTACACTTTTTTGTGCACCATTTTGTAGTCTAGAGCAGTTTTCCACAAATGCAAAAATACAATATCCTACAGCCTATAATTGTGCAGTAGTCAATAGATTGAAGCCCGTCTTCTTGGTGTTCTTCAATAAACTTTGGCTATGTCTAATTTTTGAGAACCATTATTAAAGAAAAGCATCATAGACAACTTTGGGCACTCCTTTTGTCCACTTACCTGGTCGTGCTAACACACGTACGGGAGGTCATAACTAGAAACCTAAGAAAAGTCTCATGGATTTGCCTACTGATTTACTCAGAACTAATGTTTCTGGCTCCCAGACTAAGCTATTGACCAATACACAGTTTACTTAGCCAAGTCCCTTCCAGTTTTACTTACGTCAGTAACTCTTTCTTGCTGTCCTTGGAAAGAAACTTCAGTTTGAAGTTGCTGAGCGTGACATCACCAGGATATTTGCGTTCTTCAAAGCTCTCCTCCTGCATCTCTTGATCATCGGCTTCTGATGAAGCAAAAGAGGCGCCGGCGGGTTCGGACTTTAAAGGAAGATTTCATAATTAAGTTTTACTTTTTTACACTAATTAGAAACTCTGCATCACCAGACAGGGTTTGAAGGAACATGTCCTCCGCAACCTACTTCTTCTGGCTCTTCTTCCCGCTGTCGATTTGGCTTGGTGTAGTCGATGGGCCCATCCCAGTCATCCTGTCGGGAGGTCTGGCTGGACTGGGGTGATGTTATGTTGCTGCTGGTGGCACTTGTGCAGTTTTGGCGTTGTGACTGGTCTGGGGATTTCATGCTGGGACTGCTACTGCAACTGCTGCTACTGGGGAATGTGCTCTCCCGCTTCCGGTGTTTGTTCATGCTTAAATCCAAAGTGCCGTTTTCATCAACTTCAATGTCCATTGACTGCAACCACAGACAGATCATTTTTTTTTTTCTTTTTCTTTACTGAACCATTATCAAAATGTACTGGTGTAACTGGATAACATCTCCAGAACAGGAAGGAAAGAGCATGAAATGACCTTCTACCAATGACTAAACAAATGATATCATATTTAAAGCGCTCTTGTAACTTTAGGACCAGATTCAGTACAGAAGGGGCAGCTCTGCATTTTGTGAAGCATGAAGATTTTGGTCAGTTTTTTTTTTTTTTTACTTTTAAAAAAGTTTTTTTCTTTTAATTTAAAAAAAAAAAAATCTTTAAAAAAAGTTTTTTTTTAACTAAAACTGACCCTGTCACCAACTTGGATAATTCAAACTGAGCACATCATGAATATATTAACTGAGGTCTTCTTTAGTGAAAATTGCATGTCAAAACGACCAGTTAGGTAAAGTCACATGCAAGTCTTGATAAAGTTTAGTTTGGCTTCGACCTCTTCTGCTTCCCAAGCCTACCTTTTCTGTTAATGTGATAGGGGGCCTAACCGACTAAGGGGGGGAGTTTGGAAGATTAGAGAAGATAGTGGCATATTCGACTTTGGCTATACCTTTAGCTGCCTATATCTCAGCATCTACTTATAATTTTAATATACATTTTTGCTTAAAGTGTCATTAAACCCATATCAATAAAATGATCAATAAATGGTGTATTACATGCTATTCATACTCACCCAGTCACTATGAGATTCATTTTCTGTATTCTGCAAAAAAAATGTTGATCCTGCTGCTCTCTATCTCCCCCTTCTGCCCATGTCCCCACTGCAGTTGGGGTTTTTGTAGAGCACTGTTGGCATCTGGTGCACATGCTCAGTTTTCAGTTTATTTTCTACCCTGAGCATTTCCTTCCTATCACATATGGGCAGCCCTTGTGACTACAGAGTCACACATGTGGGCATATACACAGTGGTAAATGGCAGCCCACTCCCTCCCTCCTCCTCCATGCCCACTAACCAGCTAAACACAATGGGGGTGGGATTACATTTTGATTGATGAAGGCTTCACCTCCCTCTTATTCTAAGACACAGGCTGGATGGGGTATGACACAGCCTGTGACTGGCAGTAATCTTCCCACACCATGTTATTGCCAAAAAATATTTGATTTCAAATATATATGTCACGGGCATGGCCAGAGGGGAGGCTGTTGGAGAGGACTGTGTGCAAGCCTGTTGCCCACCGATTATGGGCCCTAGCATTTGAGGTGAATGAGAAATCCAGTCTGAACTGTATTAATCGGACTCAGTCATGTATATATTGTATGGGGACTCCTTACTGTATATTTGTGTCCCTGAAGAGGGAGGGGGGATTCCTCCAGCAGCCCCCTGCTGATAAGACTGATTCATTCTGCTGGGACACATCCTGTGAGGAGATGCTGGTGTTATCAACATGTGTTTATGTTAATTGAGAGAGCTGATCACATTAGCCACCAGCCCTGGCTAATAGACGAATGGTCTAGGCTGAGGAGGGGGGAGATTGTTGTTTGTATTGTTAATTGTATTAATGTGTGAAGCTCGGTGCCCACAAGACTGTCATCTGGTCTGGGTACATTTTGTAGTAAATTAGGTCATGTTAATTAGGTTAGCTTTGAGTCATCCCTGCTGTATAAAGGTCTGTGAGATCTCAAAATAAAGGTAGTTCTGATGTACTCCAAGACTGGTGTTGTCTAGTTCTTGGGGTTCCTATGGCCAGATCCATTGGACTCGTGTTCCAGAACTTAGGAAGCGGTATATGACGGAAGCACTCAAGCGGAGTGTGGGGCGTTCCGTGACAATATATTTGTATGATGATTTAAAACAGTTTATTGATATTAAATATTTTTTTAACTCTGTATCCTAAAGGCTGTTTTTTTTAAGCATGTGACCAGCAGCAAAGGACTAGAAGGGTGGGAAAGATCTGGGTCATGTGACAGCTATATATCGATTAAGAAAGAAGGAACGTGTTTTTTTTAATTAAAATAATTACAGTGCCATCATCCATATACAGAAAGAGAAGGGATAATGTAAATCAATCAGTGTGGGTTTAGTATCACTTTCAGGTAACCAATGCTTATGTATTTTTCATATACTCAGTTTAAATTGTCCAAGCGTGACACTTTTTTTTTTTTAAAGATGTATTTCTTCTGCAGATGTTACCATTGCAGTAATGGGAGGTGGTCTGAATTAGGTATGATTAACACTGATGTTTTCATAGGACATTTATTGATAAAAAGGAGTAAGCCAGTACGATAGGGCCACTACAAATGACAAACCAACTTATCTTCCAACACAATATGTTGGCAATATGTTGACTCAGATTTGGAGCTTGGCTTAGAGTTCTCGTGTTTTATCCCAGCCCAAAAATCTCACATTTTCATTGGTTATCCTAGAATTGATGGCTGATCAAACATGGATTTGCCTAAGCTGGGTGGTATTTCTTTAAAGATGAGGATTAATCCCCTGGATTTCAGCCATGCAGTATATAACCTTCTCCATGTCACCAGTAATGGAAATGACAGAGCTGAGGGAGTACCATTTATCTGAATAGACATTTTTAACCAATGCTTGTCAGTAACACCTAATCTTTTAGAACTGAACTCACTTTGTTTGGCAGGTCCTGCTGTTTCGTGCTAAGATTCTCTGGCATCTCCCAGCACCGGGTGGAAAGGTTCAAGATCGCTGTTGCCGCCATGTGAGCAGCCTCTGCGTCGTGGGTGTAGTCAAAACCAGAGGAGGAAGAGGAAGTGCTTTTAACATAACTGCTGGATGGGCTGTGGTTGGGTGATGAGGCCTTTGGATATGGTTTAGCTGCAATAAATGAAAACACAAGTTAGCATTCAAGCCCTGAGGGCCAACATAGGGTACAACATCAGCTTTGCATCACTAGGAACCGATCACATCATAGAGAGGGCCAGCACCCTAAACCAGTCAATGCTGTCAGGCTATCCCTGTTGCTTACTCAAGGGGAAAGGTTATGGATGACCTTGTGGGTGTTCTGCTGCTCTTTAATTGTCCAGTCAGAGGCAGGGGGAAGTGGGGTGACTAAGGCTGTGCATTGACAGTTCGAACCTCGGCTAGTTCAGCAGGAACCGGCCAAGATTCTAACCATATATGGGCAGGCTGAATGTGCCCAAGTTGATTGATCGATCAACTTGGGTACAACCAGCCTGCTGGATTTTACACGTATTTATTGCTAGCGACTGGTATAGCCACTAGCAATAATCACTTAGTTCTACCAGCGGGAACGGCCCCCCCCCCCCAGGGCAAGGAGGGATTGCCCTGTCAGCACTGTGTTGATGGCAGAATCAAGCCAATTTTATTTCTTGCAACCCGTGTTTGCAGAAAAGAAAATCGCTCTGTGTATGGCCTGCTTAAGAAAGCAGAGCCTGGATGGCCATACTTAAGCAAGCCATACACAGAGTGAATGTCTTTCCTGCAACCACAGGAGCCATTGTATTCTCCCGGCGAGGGGACGGGGGAAGTGTCCCCCCCGCTGGGAGAACTCAGTGATTATTGCAATAATCACATGTAAAATTAGGCAGGCTGGTTGTTCCTAAGTTGACCGATCGATCAACTTAGGTACATTCAGGCTGCCCATACATGGTTCGAATCTCAGCTGGTTCAGCAGGAGCGCCTATGGCCAGCCTTAGTCACCCATTAAATGAGGAAGAATCATTATCAAGATTTCAGTGGGACGTTATCAAACTTGTTTTAAGAGGATAGTTACAGTTATATTAAACTAAGGTAGGACATGTGTATGGAACTTATAATTGGTATCCTAGATCAGTGGTTCTCAACCCTGTCCTCAAGTACCCCCAACAGGCCATGTTTTGGGAATTTCTCTAGGATAAAATAGCTGTCCAAAATACCAAACCATTGACTCTGATTTAAAGCACTTGTGCAAAATAAAGGAAAACCTGAAAACATGGCCTGTTGGGGGTACTTGAGGACAGGGTTGAGAACCGCTGTCCTAGATTATGATTTTGCCATGATTTAAAGGTCGACTTGCATATTTAAATAACCGATTGCACAGAGAGCAGTCTCTGTTTGCTTTGCATGACTTCTTTTTGTCAGTGGAGTTACCTCGAGATCTTCTGTGCTATTAGTGCAATGAGCGGATCCTATTACACCAGAGAATTATATTTTCCTATGGAGCAAAAATGACTTTTATATTGGGGCTAAAGAGAGCTATCAGCAGCCCAGGCATATTTGGCTAGTCGCCAATGTTGCCGCTGTGCTGTGTGCATGTTCAGCCTTGGCAGCAGAAGAGGGCGTTCCACTGTGTTGCAACAACCAGGCCAGTGTGCAGCCTCCTTGCTGAGCATCTGTGGCAGGATTACATAAGGCTCTTGGAAAGTCGGATTAGTTATGAACACTAAGGATTCTTGAGGCCGCCGGCATTCTTAAAACATTTTTCTACAGCTTCCGCATGGTGAACAATGCTTCCACATGCAGACAGCCATCACCTTCTCAGACTACTCATCAAATAAATTTTAAAAAACTTGAATACACGTACTTGTGCTTTCCAAAATCATAACATTATTTTTCATTGCTGTTTCTGAATGAGCTGAAAAAGGCAAGCTTGAGCGAAATCCTGTCGGAAAAGCCATCATATCTTTTTCCGATGAGAAAACCAATCGTGTGTACGCGGCATAAGGTGGTGGAAGGAGGTGTTATGGACTAAGAACACTTATCATCATATCATCTAAAGGACTTTATTGGATCACTCTTTATTTGGTGTATTCGCTCAAGTTGCAGTAGTGCGACTCTGTTAAAGTTTACCAGGTTATATGCATAACTATAGACACTGACCCCCTTATGCTATGATTTTTTTAGCACCCCAGAGAGATTAAAAAAAAGCCTGTAAAAATATTTTGTTGATTCTGTGGTAGAATTCACAAACCATAATAGACCAATGTAAATAGCATTGTTTGGTGCAGAGGTCTCACTAAAATGTAAAGTTCGGTTTTCATTATGGCTTGGTGTCTTTTACTTACATTTAAAGGCTTTGGGTGAGTTTTCACTTGTCATAATCTTTGGGGCAATCAGGCGTTTGCCGAAAACCTGAGCATCGAAACTTGCATAATCGAAGGTAACCTTGGAGTACTTTTCCAGTTCCTTGGCTAGATTGGCTCTTGGCGTTGAAGGAACCATATTGGGTCGGTAGCTGCCGTACTGGGGGATCTCCAGCTGCTTCACGAAGCACATGGGCCTGTTGGGTACAAGCAAGCGATTATTTTTTCAAGGAGCCTCTGCATCCATCAGAACCCAAATGTCCCAGATGTCACAATTGGTGGGCAAGTCTATTTCCCGAATCTCAACTGTGTAACTTGCTCTCTGTATGAGTAGTGTTAATTAGGTTAATAATTTCCAAGGCAAATAGGGATTTAACAAGTGGCTGTGAGGAAATTCTTAGTATTAAATTAGAACTATAAGCAAAACTTTTTTTTTTTTTTTTCATTTTGGATAGAGTAAGGAAGGGTTATAACCCCCTGTAAGATTTTTTCTCACCATCTGTATCCCATTGCGGAGATTCCCCGCAATGTCCCATAGCCAAACAGGAAATAGATGGAAATCCCTGCAAATTAAGGGAATTCCTTTGGACCCCCCTCAGGTCACCAGAACTAGTGTCCCAATTGAAAGATTTCCTCCCTATTACTTTTCTGGGGACAACCCATAATTTGGGGGATTTTTTTACTTTCACTTTCAATGATAATGGTAAACAAGACACATAGAGAGGGTGAATCCCCTTAACTGGGGCACAGACAGCAATATAAACTGAAAGGTGGTCTAATCCATCTCCACTCCATCCAAAACTAAAAAAAAAAGTATTGCCTTGAGTTATACTTTAACCCTTTATAATAGCAGGCTTTACATATGTGAGAGACAACGAGGAGCTTGCAGTGGGCGTGGTGAGGAATACCTCTTCTGTATTACAAACAAGTTGCATACAAATGTATTACAACAATGCCTGGATGCAAAATTGAAGGTATTAGCAGCTAGGCTACCTTTAAACCTTTGCAGCATTGCCCCAATTTCCCTTTACTGCCCCACAGTTTCTAGATCAGTCTGTAATCTATATGTAGGCCACTTGGCGTTATCTAACCTGAGTATCCTGTCGGAATTTGTGTTATTTTTGGTGAGATCTCCGGGCTGTGGTTGCTTCTCATGGGACCGAGCCAACTTTTCAGCTGCAGCGATAGGACATCCAGATAAACTGAAAGGAAAAAAAAAAGAAAATGCTATCAAGACCCACACATGATCTGCCGTATCCAATTTGCTTCATGAAATATTTAAAAGGGTACAAGGCTCAAAAAATGTATTTGTTCTTTGTGCTCAAGTAGAAGGATATTATAGGTACTGTATAAAATTTGACTAACAGTCTTAATAATGCCTTCATAGAAGCTAATAGAAAGTTCTACAACAAGGATACAAAAATAATCCCTAAAAGAGGTTCTTCAGGAAACGCTTGCCTCATTTAGGGGGCTTGACATTGATTTACAAGCACCAATCTTTCTTTTTTGAGAAAAAAACAGCTCATCTCAGCATGAATGATCTAAGAAAAGGGTCTCCATACTTTCTAAACAGTTTACTGTCCCTCAGATTTTAGGGGGGCTGGATTGATAGTAGAAAAGATCCTGACATTAGTGGGAATAAACAACGCCCCATCTTTGGTGTCAGTGGGAAGAATAGCGCCCCATTGTTGGTGTAATTGGGAGGAATTGTGTCCTATCATTGGTGTCATTGGGCCCTATTGTTGGTGTCATTGGGAGGAATTGTGTCCCTTCATTGGTGTCAGTGGAGGGAATTATGAGCCATTGTTGGTGTCAGTGGATGATAACAGTGCCCCAAGGGCCATATAAAAGCAAGCAAAGGCCGCATCTGGCCCAGGGCCACAGTCTGGAGACCACTGATCTAAGATAAAGGCTTGGTTCTTATATACCTGTAAGCTTTATTGTGGAAGTTAATGGGCTGAAGGTTCTAAATAATAGAATGGTAGCCTATTAGGTAAAGTTCAGTTATTTCACAAGGAACTTCCAATGGAAAAAAAAAATGAAGAGGAATTGTTATCTAGTCACCAGCGCAGTTACCTTCGGTGTGTGTTGCGGTTGCTGTTCACGTGACCCTGTCCTGTACATCCAGGCGTTGGACACTTTAATACATTCTCATGCATGGCCAGAACTGTATAATAGTAAAAGGACAATGAGAAATCTGTACACCCCATATCTCCATTCTTGATAATAAGGGCAGCAAACACACTTCTTTAACAACTTTGTCACCCAGTTTGAGGAACAAAAAGTATTCTTACTCTCTGGAGGGATTCTGTCTTTGTGAGGACATCCTGAGAGGCTCCTGTGATGGGGATAAAGGCCGGTGACATGGCCAGTGCCATCACAACCTGGAGTAGGGCATTTGATCTCTCGCTTTTCAGGTCTTGCTGCATCTTAGAAACAAAAGCAAAAGCAAAAATTTTATTAGAGTGACATCAAAGCAGACCTCACCAAGCTTTCTAAATATTCCAACATGGTGGAGAGAGTAAGGAGGGTTTAAAACCCCTAGCATGATTGGGAGAGATTTCCCCTCACCTCCTGTCCTGAAGAAATAAGAGAAAATGAAGGGATATCTTTACAAAAAAGAGGAAAATTTTCTCTTAGATAGGTGTCCTCATTGGACAATGTGCCCCCTATTCCTGATCTATTGATGACCAGGGCTTTTTTTTTGAGAATAGGTGCAGGTACTCCCCCTTTCCGAGTCACCCCTTGTCTCTGCCCCCCGACCCACCTCCAAGCACCTTCCCTTGGTTCAACCCTTTACCCACCTTTTAGAGAATACAGAATAATTAATTTTGTGATGCTAAGTAATATGTATGGAACTTGTTAATGCCAACATGGAAACCAATAATATAGATCCTCTACAGCCATCAACAATAGCTTCCCTTCAGCAACAATAGACCCCCCCCCAACAAAAACAGACCCTCCTGCAACAAAATACCACCCACCAGAAACAATAGGATGCCCAGTAACACTAGACCTCCCCCAGCAACACAATACCCCCCAGTAACAATAGATCTACCCTAGCAACAATAGATCTCCCAGCAGCCACCATCAATAGACCATCCAGCAGCCAGCAACAAAAGAACCTTTCCTTCAACAGTAGATTCCTTCCAGCAACATAAGGCCTCACAGCAAAATAACACCTTCCCAGCAACAGTAGACTTCCCCAGCAACAATAAACACCCCTTCAACAAAAGATCCCCCCTACCCAGTGACATTACATCCCCAGCAGCCAGCAAGAATAAACCCTCCAGCACACCCCACCACCCCTTGCCATTACATACATTCAGTGCTGGAGGTGCCAGAACTGCGCCCCCCCCTCGTTCCCGCTGAAAAAAGCCTTGTTGATGACATCTCAAAATGTTGGAAATTCCCTCGCATTCCTAGTGAAAATGGTGATCGGTACAAAAAAGAGAGCGAAAATCTATCTAACAAAGATACAAACAACAACAAGAACCTAACAGGGGTTCTAAGCTATCACCACACTATCGAAACCTAAATTAAGTTTTGGCTTTAGTTATCCTTTAATAGAGGACACATGACCGAGGTTCGTGGTCAAGCTGGTGGTAAAAGAGAAAACTTTCTTTTAGCTTATCAAATTTTTTTTCCAAAATTCTTCAAGGATGAAAAAATTCTTATTGGCCAAAAGTGGCCAAAGATTTGTGGTCAAACTGGTGGTAAAAAGGTAAATTTCCTATTATCACAGGCTTGTAATTTTGATGGGAAAAAAAATGCTCCCAAAATAATTTGAGATTTTCAGCAAAATGAAAAAGTAGCATGGTGCTTTTTTGAGAAAAGTGAGACAAAAAAAATAAGAATAAAAAAAATAACACATCAGCTAAAAACGACACGAGGATCGATGGCGAAGATTGTTTTTCCCTCTCGGTTTGGAGGATCTATTTCCGGTAAACCATCAGACGGCCCCGAAGGGATTATTTTACACGTTGTGTTCATGAAGCTCTCAGATAAGCGAGAGAAAGCCGCGGAAGGGATCAAAGGCTCGTAAATTGCTTAGGAAGCAAAAATTTTAGTCACCCTTGGCAACAGAACAATGATCATTATACTGAAGTGCATTACGCCGTTATTTCGGAAAGTGTGTGTTCCTTCACCAGATAAAAAAATAAGACTTCATAACATGTTTTTGCATAGTCAGAACTGCGACAGCATTTTCTGATTATTTAAAGCTGAACTCCAGGCTGATTCAAAAGATGCAAATGAATGATATGAAGGCCTACTTAAAAGTGGAACTAAACTGCACTTGAGCATCACAAACTTAAAACACTGTTTAATTCATTTTTATTATTTAAAGCAAACTCACCTATCCATCTGTGTCTCCGTGTTTAATTTTTTTGAGAAATCACTTTGAAGAACACCTCCCTAACATTTCTAGCCACAGCCATCAGATGATTCATGTAACATTTACTTCCTGGAATGCATCTGTCCTCAGTTTAGGCACGCAAACAGGAGGGTAAACTGAGAAAACCCCTCCTGCCCTCCTCCAGATGAAAGAAAAAAATGTCCAAGAAGACTCATTGTGTGTCCTCATATATGGCTAGGCCAGAAACCAGGAAGCAACTGAAGAAATAGGTTCAAAATATTCGATTGAGAGAGTTTAGTTTTGCTCTGCTGGGCTATGGACTTTCATAGATATACAAATTCTTAACAAGCTGTCAATGGGTTTTAAAGCAAGTCCTCAATGACCTCTGTAGGTACAAGCAACGTGGAGCAACTCATTCTGGAAGATCAGAGCACAAGTCCTTCTATCAGCAGCTCAGTCCACCCTGCACCCCACTCGGAACTTCTGCTTTGTGTTACATTAGGAATTAAAAGGCTGCTGAGTCAATGTTGGAAGGGGAAAGCAAAGCGACTGAGTCACTGCTGGCATGGGAAGCATGAGGAGCTGATCTTCTGAGTCATTGTTGGGAGGGGGTGCAGAGGGAGTTGAGCTGCTGAGAGTTATCACTAAAAGGAGAAGCAGGGGGAGCTGATCTTCTGAGTCATTGTTGGGAGGGGGTGCAGAGGGAGTTGAGCTGCTGAGAGTCATTACTAAAAGGAGAAGCAGGGGGAGCTGATTTTCTGAGTCATTGTTGGGAAGGGGGTGCAGGGGGAGCCAAACTGTTGAGACACAGCTGGGAGGGGTAGCTGAGCTGCTGAGAGTCATTACTAAGAGGAGAAGCAGGGGGAGCTGAGCTGCTGAGAGACTTGAAGGATTCTGCTTTAAACTACTCCATATTGCCTGCAGCTACATAGGTCAGTGAGAGTTTGTTTGAAAGCTCATTTACTGCTTGCTAAGATGATACAAATACTGTACTTACATTTTCATAGCCTGGCCACAGGTTCACTTAACTTCATCCTAATAACTAGCTAAGGGTGCCATACTGACGATCCAATATATTCACCCAATATACACATCAATTATAGTATATTTAGTAATAGATAACAAAGAAACAGAATTACCATAAAAGTTTTTTCTCATGGTATCGATTGATCTATTTTGCTTCTCATCGGTTTGAAAGCTTTTAATGTTGTCCGTCGTCACCCTGCTCGGTTCCCGGACAACTTTAACTTGCTCGGCCTTCAGAGCTATTGCCTGCTCCAGAAGCCCCAGGTTCCCCCGAGTCATCATGTCGTACATTTCTGACTCGTCGGTCACTGCTGATTTTTGGGAGTGGCTATCATCATCCTTATCATCATCCGACCTGACTTCCACAGTGACCGAGTATTCAGGTTTTGGGCTGAACTGTTCTTCACAGTGAATTTTTGGGGAGGCCTGAGAAGCACGGGGGGCATCATGGGTCATCATTTCCGATGTCTGTTCTTCTTCTTCATCATCATCATCATCTAAGTCATCCTCATCATCGTCGTCAATGTCATCATCATCTTCATCTTCATCTTCATCCTCGTCGTCTATGATGTCTTTCTTGCATATTTCCTCTGAGTTGGTGTCCTCTCGAGGCTCCAGACATGATTCGCTGCTTCGTTCGCTGGCCACTTCAATGATTTCTTCTGCATCTTCTGTCTGGATGATGATCTCTTTGTCGCACACTTCCTCCACCGCTGCTTCTTCCACCTCCGGCTGGACAATCTGCACCACCCCGGAGCTCGGTTTGGGGGTTTCCAATTCACTTTCTGGCAAGTGGCCCTCTGACACCAAGGTCTCTTTTGCAATTTGGCCCAGATTTAAGAGGGAATTGGCAATGATTTCGTGATAACTGCTGTAAGTGGCTTTTGTGGGCGTCTCATTGTTCGATGGTCGATCTTCGTAGGTCTCTTTCGTGGAAGAGTTTTCAGCTGCAGCAAAAAGAGAAAACGAAAATAGGTTATCGTTCTCACGTCTGCAATTACCGCCTGAAATGTTCAGATCTTGTAATTATGCAGTTCAAAAGCACAGCTGGAACAAAAGCCTGATTAGCAATGTCACGGAGAAGCAACAAAAAAAAGACGAGGTAATGGATAAACACCAAAATTACAACGATGATGTTTCCACTAGAGAGACCCATTTGGAAGATTTTTGTTTGACACCTCTACAACTGAAATTTTACAAACAGAAATCTGGAGCGCACATTAAAGCTTCAATCAGCCTAAATAATAGGTCATGTAAACAAATTACTAATGCCATTAACAAATATATGTAAATGTATACCAGCAGAGGAAATTAGGTATAAGTATTTATCTAAGTTAGCTTGAAGCCTTTTGCTTTGTACTAGGCTAAAGGAAGCTTTAAAGTCCTGGGGCCCAACCTGTGGCCTGAGGGCTCCA
This sequence comes from Aquarana catesbeiana, assembly GCF_042186555.1. Lineage (NCBI taxonomy): Eukaryota > Metazoa > Chordata > Amphibia > Anura > Ranidae > Aquarana > Aquarana catesbeiana. The sequence continues at coordinate 24,692,192 of NC_133335.1, read as the reverse complement.
TGCAACCCTTTGGTACTGATAATGTGGCCCTTGGGTCCCAGCACCAATAGCGGACTGGAAGCCTTGATTTGTAAGGGACTGGGGATCTCTTGCACTCTTATATAACATGTTCCCAATGTCTGACTATCTCTTGCAGTATATGTTCAGGCTCCATTCACACCTGTAAGTATAAGTATTTATCCAAGTTTGCTTGAAGCCTTTTGCGCTGTATTGGGCTAAAAGAAGCTTTAAAGTCCTGTGGCCCAACCTGTGGCCCAAGGGTTCCACGCAATCCTTTGGTACTGATAATGTGGCCCTTTGGTCCCAGCAGCCACAGGCTGACTGGACGCCTTGAGTTGTAGGAGGCTGGGGATCTCTAGCACTCTCGTATTACATGTTCCCAGTGTCTGACTATCTCTTGCAGCATATCTCCGGGTTTCATCCACACCTGTAGGATGTAGTCCGTCTCTGATAATCCATAGTAGTACCTCTGCAGTTTCTTTTTCTGACAGTAAGCCTCCATTCACACTTCACAATTTGAAATCTCAGACAGAATCCCCGCAATTCTGCCCGCGATTCCAAATCGCGTTGCAAACGCAGCACAACTCGTGGTGCGCGTTTGGGTGCCACAGTCTTTCAATGGCACCCCAACCGCTATGCAGTTCTGCCACATTTGTTGCGTTACAGGTTCGTGCGGCAATCGCGGCAAGCCACTCCTTTAAAAATCACGTGAAGCTTGTTGGCCAAAAAGGAGCAGGAGCTTGTTTTTTGGGTGACGAACGCGCATTAACTTGAATGGTCTGCCCTATGCAACACGCAAAATTGTGTGAAAGTCCCTCTGTCAGAATCGTGTAACAGGAATGCTCGTTCCCACTACATGATAATGGGAACCAGTGCTTTAACATTACATGAAATTAATATTATGTGGGTGCTGTGAGTTTGGAGTTTCGCAAGGTTTTTTTTAGCTTATTTTTTATTGTCTTTCCATTGAACCTTATGGAAAGGTATCTTTTTATAAAGACATTGTTGCAATGTGGTGGGCCACAATAGGGGCCCTTTATATGTTAAGTACCATTGCTTCAAAGTGATCTTTCTATAAAGACCTCGTTGTAATGTGGTGGGCCATGGTTGGGGCCCCTTATAGGTTAAGTACCAACTTAATTTTATGTACAACGCTACCTTAAAATGTTATCTTTGGACATTATTATAAGCTCACACAGCACTCTCTTGGATTAGTGTTCACTTACTTAAAATTGATGTACATCTTTGAAATGGAGAATTAACAGAGCATATGCCTCTATAGTGTGCACTAACCTTAAGCCAAAGCACCAAGTACCATTTCTGTCTCGTCTCACTTCCGTCTGCTGTCTGCCCCCCCCGCCGCACACAGAAGAGGATTGACAGCCTCAGATGTGCATGTTTCCCTATGAGCCTGTGTAGAGGGGGTGTGTCCTTTCCCTCCATCAAGGTCTCAGATTACACTCAGCTCCCTGCTGTATGATGTGCAGTGCGTGACATCAGATCCCCGCCCCCGTCTGCTGGAGCTGAGAAAAACTCTTTGATCTGTATGTTTTAGAAGGCTGTAAAGAAGAGAGTGGGCTGCAACTTATATTGGAGGATTTGTTTCATCTCTATGTATCATGTGAGGCTGGTCACTTCATTGGGTATAAGTAAGGCCTGGGTAGGCAACCTCGGCACTCCAGCTGTGGTGAAACTACAAATCCCATCATGCCTCTGCCTCTAGGAGTCATGCCTGTGATTGTCAGGGTCTTGCAATGTCTCATGGGACTTGTAGTTTCACCACAGCTGGAAAGTCGGGGTTGCCTACCCCTGATGTAAGGGTTTACAACCACTTTAGGAATTCACTTGACCAATTTATTAAAGGGTTAGTCCATCCAAAAGTGATATTTTAACTATGGGTGGGTTTTGGTGGGTTGTCATACCCAATGTTTTTTTTATATATTTTTCTTCTGCATTCCAATAAGATAAAATGAAAGAAAAATTCAACATAGGGACAGAGGACTCTTTAAAACAGCCATGGAATGTGGGTGGAGTTTGACACACCGATGCACTAGAAGCTAGTGTCTTACTCAAAATACTGAGCAGCATCTAAATGAACTTGAATTCTTGGTTTTAGATGAACCAACCCTTTAATAGTCATAGACAGGTGTAAGATAAAGAAGCACCTTCTCTGGGTTCAGGGCTTGGAGGCTCTTTGGGTTCAGTGCTTTCAGATTCCTCTTCCGTTTCTACTATTGTCCCTTCGGAGTCTTCTGTTCCTGATTCTTCATCTTTCGCTTCTGTCTCCTCGCTGCCATCACTGTCCATGTTGTAGCCCTCATCCATGGCCAGTTTGAGAGGATGGGACTTCCTCTTCAAAGATAGGAGCTCCTCAGCCTCCGCGTCTTCCAGCTTGCGCTTCCGGGCCAGGGGGCAATTCTGTAAACTGCAATGACAACAAAAGACCCTGATAAATACTGAATTGTACAGTGATTTCATGTAGGGCTTCCTGCTTAATGACAGAGCACCGAGTGTCAAAACAGCACACAACCGGAGCTGCATATCCTTTCACTGGTTTTCTTACAGCAGTCATTAAGTAGGGATGCTGATTGCATTGTATAATATCCAGATGGCCACTAGAGGGTACACCAACACATCTCTACATGAAATATTGGAATTAAAAATATCATTATACTTTGGCTTCATGCATAACGTAGCCTTACCTTCTGTGTCTTGCGTACTTTGCGCTGATGTGTCCTGAGCCAATACAGCCTGGGGTTGGACAGCTACAGAAAACAGAAGAACAAACCATAAAGTTTTATTGCTTGGAAGCAGAAATGAACCACTTCTGGTTTTCTTCCCAGCGTAGGGTTGTGCTGCTCGTTTGGATTGCGTTCTGGTGAACCATGTGACCCGGCCTCCACGTTTCTCCAAAACAGATGAAACACTTCACCTACTTTAATTAATTGAGTGCTTCATTACGGTTTTATGGCTATGCTTAATTAAAGATTTGTATGTGCAACTACAGACAAAGACACCTTCCGAGCCGACATTAACTCGGCGACTGCATGAAGAAATAATTAACGAATGCTATTTGACATCGGATGTGTGGAGGATGATAGCGAGGGGGAGAAGAGGCTCAAGGCGTTTCTCTTACTTCATTTTTAATTGCTGCGTTCTTCTCAAATCTAGCGAGGAGGAATTTTACTTTTTTTTTAAGAATTAAAAAAAAAAAAAAAAAATCATTAGAGGCTGCTGACATCACACAAAATGCAGCTGATCTATTGAGTAGAACCAGTGACATCACTGAGAATCTAGCCTATCCTTCAAGTAGAAAATGGTGACATCACTGAGAATGCAACCTATCCATTCACTAGAGACAGGTGACATCACTGAGAATGCAGCCTATCCATTCACTAGAGACAGGTGACATCACTGAGAATGCAGCCTATCCATTCACTAGAGACCGGTGACATCACTGAGAATGCAGCCTATCCATTCACTAGAGACAGGTGACATCACTGAGAATGCAGCCTATCCATTCACTAGAGACAGGTGACATCACTGAGAATGCAGCCTATCCATTCACTAGAGACCGGTGACATCACTGAGAATGCAGCCTATCCATTCACTAGAGACAGGTGACATCACTGAGAATGCAGCCTATCCATTCACTAGAGACCGGTGACATCACTGAGAATGCAGCCTATCCATTCACTAGAGACCGGTGACATCACTGAGAATGCAGCCTATCCATTCACTAGAGACAGGTGACATCACTGAGAATGCAGCCTATCCATTCACTAGAGACCAGTGACATCACTGAGAATACAGCCTATCCATTCACTAGAGACCAGTGACATCACTGAGAATACAGCCTATCTATTCACTAGAGACCGGTGACATCACTGACATCTATTCATTATAGAACAGTGACATTACTGGGAATGCAGCCTATTTACTAGAAAAGTATTGTATCTCATCATAACCCTTCTAAGAATTCACTCCTTACCTCAAGTCCTGTCCAATAAGTTCAACCGGGATACCTACAAAAAAAGCACAAACAATATACACACATTTACAACGGCTTCAGTGGGAAGCAGTAAATTGTTTCCTGTGGGGGCCGAGCCAGGTAAGAGTTGCCTGTGATGTCATCAGTAGGGCCAATAAAAGAGGTGGCAGAACCAGCCAATGACTTTACTGATACATCACACAGAAAAATAAAACTAAACAATAAATACTTTTTTTCTGAGCTGGTCGTGAATCAGTAAAGAAAAACTTAGCGGCAATGGATTCCTTCAAATGTACTCTAAAAAAAAATCCAAGGCAGCCTTTAGATCGTTCCAATTACAAATAAAATGCAGGCAGCAAGTAATATTGAGTGCTACACTCCAAATGCTATTCAGGAAGCGCTGCACCCAGTTTACTCTGGATTTTATATCATTTACAGCAGCTAGATTCAGCAGGATTTTCACAGTGCTTCTGATGAGAAAGCAAATCATTCTCTGTTATCTTTATTCTGTACAGTGCAGGCTCCTTCTACAGAGGGTGGAAATCTCTGCTCGTCTTCTCGTGGTCACAGACTAAGGGCCCTTCAGAAATAAAAAGACTCAGCCGAATCTGAACACCATGTCCTCATAGACAGCGTGTGTGCCCTCGCATCGCTTACCACCGCCCCCCCTGGGACCCCTTGCGCTCTCTGCTATCTATGCTCTGGACGTAAATCCTTGTACGTAATTAAAGGCTTTCCGGAGTTCACGCAGGACTAATGAGAATCCGTGTTGGTCTATATTTGTGAATGAATCTAACGAGAGATGACTTAAAGGGCCACTCCGGGAGGAAAAAAAAAAACAAGCTATGTAAGATGGACCATTTCTAGGCCTTGACTTTTTCCATCAGGAACAATATGTGGATGGTTTTCCATAAAAGGGGTGAGATGATCATTTTCTAAAATAGGGGATCTAATTCTTGCTTGCCTGTGTATTACCTAAAGGGCTGGCTATCTCCTCATGGGTGGTGCAGGTATCCTTATCTTCTGATTGGCCCTGAATCCAATCCAGCAGCCAGAATGCAGCTGGGTGTGTTCACAGGTTCCAGCACTGCCCTCACATTCATCTGACTGTAGCCTCAGACTGCACAGCGCAGAATCATGGGATGAGAAGCTGTAGTCCCTCCCAGAAGATTTTTAATTTGGTTGGATTGGATTTTTATAAAAGACACATAAGAAGCAAACTGAATAAAGGCTCTGAAGTTAGCGTGGTTGCAGAGTTTTCTGGACACTGTTGGAAATTGTCATTTAAAGGGGCCCTACAACTGAAACATACATTCCACTCAGAGCAGAACTAAACCCATCGATTTAACGGTTTTCCAAAAGTGTTACATTGGAGGCATGCCATAAATGATAACTGTCCCATCTACTCAGTGCCCCCCTCCCCTAAGATGTATAGGCATTATGTGTCTACAAACATCCCCCCCCCCCCAAAAAAAAAAATTTTTAAGCACAACTCTGCATGCTCACCCCCCTAAACAAAAATCCCCCGTCCTCTCCTCCAAGTACAAATCTGTATCACCCCTCACCCCAGCACACATCTTCACCCCCCCATTACCTCCTAGCACAAATCCTCTACCCCTCAAATTTCCCCTCCAAGGACAAATCCTGCACCCCCCCTCCACACCAAATCCCCTCTTCCAGCATACATTTCCCTCCCCCAACCTAGCAATAATCCCCTCCATAAATTCCTCCTCCTGGCACAAACACCCCCCCCAATCATCCCTACTAGCACAACCCCCCAACAAAAAAATATATTTTCCCTCTACCATTTTACTTTTATAGTACAAATCCCCCCTCCTAGTTCCCCCTTTCCCCCCACATCACCACTCCCAGCACCCCCCCCTCAAATTTTCCCCTTTTAGAACAATTCTTACCCCCTGCCACCCCCAAATTCCCCTTCTCAAAACAAATGCCCTCCCTCCCACTCTCCTTGTGGTGCCCCCCCCCACCTCACATGATACCACAGTGCCCAGGGCAGCCGCCCCTCCTGCCCACCCCTTGTCCCGGCCCTGCATCTACCGGTGCTTTCAGCAGAACTTCCAAGCCATCAAATGGCTGGTGTTGTAACTGATCACATGTGCGGCACCATGGCAACTGCATATCAGAGAGAGGCCAAGATGGCAGCCTCCTTGGCTGTAAAGGAGAGGAGGGTTTAGTTCCGCTTTAAGATCTGGCACCACAATTTGCTTGCTTGTACCTGTAAACGTGCGGCCAAGATTCCCCAAACCCAGCAGCTCCCAGGAAGCAAGGCCCTGACTTTTCTCTGACCTGGAAACTCTTAGGCCTCATACACACTGGATGTTTATAACGCTGCTTCTAGGGGCATCTGGCATTTTGTTTTCCGCCTCTAAAAGCCCCTGTTATCCCATGTGTCCATACACACATAGGCGTTTAGAGGAGTTTGAAGGCTGAGAAAACACTGCCAGTGCATCCAGGAGCAGCAACGTTTTGGCAGAAAACACGATTGACACCTGTAAACGCGTGTTAATGCTGGGAACGTTTACAGATAGAGATAGTCCGCAACTCCTTGCTTGCTCTTTAAAATTTTCAAAATTTTTTATGGTCCACTACAACCAGGTCCACAAGGCTGGAACACGTTTACATTTGCTGTCTGATACTGTGTCTTTTATGGAGAACCAATACATTTTTAAGATTTTAAAGAACAAGCAAGACTATCTCTTTTCATGCCTTTCCGCACCCGGCAACTCTAAAAACTCCCTCATTTTATTGGGTAGTACCGTGTTTCCCCAAAAATAAGACCTGGGCTTATATTAATTTTGGGTACAAAAAAAAAACACTGGGGCTTATTTTCAGGGGATGTCTTATCTTTGAGGGAGGGGCCACTGATGTCAGCCCCACTCTGAGCACTGCAGAGGGAGGGGCCGAGATCCCCGCTGGCGTCAGCCCCGCTCCGAGCACTGCCAAGGAAAGGGTCAAGATCCCTGCTGACGTCAGCCCCGCTCCAAACACTACAGAGGGAGGGGCCGAGATCCCTGCTGACGTCAGCCCTGCTCCGAGCACTACAGAGGGAGGGGCCGAGATCCCCGCTGGCGTCAGCCCCGCTCCGAGCACTACAGAGGGAGGGGCCGAGATCCCCGCTGGCGTCAGCCCCGCTCCGAGCACTACAGAGGGAGGGGCCGAGATCCCCGTTGACGTCAGCCACGCTCCGAACACTGCAAAAGAAAGGGCCGAGATCCCCGCTGGCGTCAGCCCCACTCCAAACACTACAGAGGGAGGGGCCGAGATCCCCGCTGACGTCAGCCCCGCTCCGAGCACTACAGAGGGAGGGGCCAAGATCCCCGTTGACGTCAGCCACGCTCCGAACACTGCAAAAGAAAGGGCCGAGATCCCCGCTGGCGTCAGCCCCACTCCAAACACTACAGAGGGAGGGGCCGAGATCCCCGCTGACATCAACCCCGCTCTGAGCACTACAGAGGGAGGGGCCAAGATACCCGCTGACGTCAGCCCCGCTCCAAGCACTGCCAAGGAAAGGGCCAAGATCTATGCTAACGTCTGCCCTGCTTCGAGCACTATGGAGGGGGGGGCGAGATCCCCGCTGACGTCAGCCCCGCTCTGAGCACTACAGAGGGAGGGGTCGAGATCCCCGCTGATGTCAGCCCGCTCCGAGCACAGCAGGAAGAAGGGCCGCTGGGAAAGGGCCGAGATCCCCGCTGATGTCAGCCCCGCTCCGAGCACTACAGAGGGAGGGGTCGAGATCCCCGCTGATGTCAGCCCGCTCCGAGCACAGCAGGAAGAAGGGCCGCTGGGAAAGGGCCGAGATCCCCGCTGATGTCAGCCCCGCTCCGAGCACTACAGAGGGAGGGGCCACTGATGTCAGCCGGGAGGAGAGGAGAAGATCTCCAGCGTTTCACGTGAGCGCCCAGCGGCGCTGTAAATAAGGTATTTTTCAACTATAAAGTTACAAAAAGAGACACACTGGACATTATATAATCTTTTTACAAAACGCATTATATATTTTTACAGGGACTTTACTAGGTCTTATTTTCAGGGTAGGGCTTATTTTCGGGGAAACACGGTAGCACCCCAACCTCTGCTTTATTTTATGGCGTTTAGCGCTTGACCTTTAATTCATTTCAATGTCCAAAATAAATTGTTATTCTGGCCAATGAAATGAATTAACACCCAAGCGATTGACGCACCTAAGCGCACCTAAACGCATTACACGCATTTTTTTCTACCAAAACACCGTTTGACAGGAGGATTGGCTTCTAAGAAAATGTCCAGTGTGTATGAGGCCTTATCCGTCCTTCACCACCTCACTATCAAAGGAGCATTTCTTTATTGCTTGGGAATGCTCCCAATTGGATGGCAAGGGCGAGGGGGGTTGTCGGTGCTCCAGATCCAAGGTGTGGCTTGGTAAGTGCAGTGCCAGGCTAGTAGTCACTGCCTCTTAGTGCTGCTGTTGACAATTCACTGACAGGTTCCCTTTAAACTGAGGAATTTGTGCCGCTCACTTCAGCTCTCTACCTTCACTCTCATTCTAGAAGCCTATTAGGGCACTTCCAATGTTTGCCTCTAGCGCAGAGATGACCAACCTTGGCACCCCAGATGTTTTGGAACTACATTTCCCATGATGCTCCACTACACTGCAGAGTGCATGAGCATCATGGGAAATGTAGTTCCAAAACATCTGGGGTGCCAAGGCTCGCCATCACTGCCCCTAGAGCAACACAGCTGGTGTGCAGGGGATGGACATAAAGGAGGAGTACAGAGATTACACAGAGCAGAAACTAGGAGAATTATTAGCACATGCACTGAACTGGGGGCTTTCCTGGAGTGATAATCTAACAGAGAAATCAAATTACAGGGGATCTTACCTCTGATTTTGGATCGTGTGCGTGTCCTATTATCATCATGGTCTACATTCATCTGAAACGAGATATTTCCAGGAAGTGACGTCAGCAGATTTTATAATATAATTCACATTTACGGTGGTAGAATCACAATGCAGAAGTTGGTTTTGAACTCCAGGCACATAAAAGCACACCAATCAATGCAGCCCTGTATTCATCCATGCATCAATAAATGTTGTTTCTCAATGCAAACAGTGTCTGTCCCTAAGTTGCAGTGCCCTGTACAGCACAGCTCGGAGCAAGGGATTGAGAAGCAGCACAAGCAGCTAATCAGGAATGCTGCAGCGCTGATATGCTGCGAAAAAGCACGCTGGTAGAAGTGGAGAGCAAAGCGATGAGCTCATCAGTCTGCTGCTTTTCCTTTGACTGTCCAATCACAGGATGGGGGAGCGACATGGCCTCTAAGTGTCACCCTAACAGACATGGCTGTGCATTGTGGCAGAGCTGTGTAAATCTCAAGGACTGGATGGCAGGTAAAAGAGCGCTCTTATATGTATTTAATTTGTGTAATTTAGTTAATTTCATCATTATTTATGATACAAAGTGTTTTATCAAACTAAATGCCATCTGGTTGGTGTTTGCATCTACATCAATGAACAATACAGCGGCCTTGCCTCTGATAAATTAAAGCAGTAAAATACCAGACTGGGTTTTAATTTTACAGATATTTTTAATTTAATATATATTTTATGACATAAACCCCAAGGCTCCCTTCACAAATAAATGGGCTGTTTGTGTGGAGCCAGGAGAGGGCATCTAAGCTCCAGCAGTGAACAGAAGTGACTCCATATTGTTCTCTCCGGGGAACGGCCATGAACCGCTGCTTTGTATAGTGTTTGCATAGCAGGAAGAGTTCTTTCAATTTTTTTTTTTCAGCTCAGATTGCTCTCTGGGATGTTCCATTTCCTGGGAACAAAAAAGCCCCAGGCCAGATCTGCTTTCTAATTATTTTGCGTGTGTGTCCTATAGCACACTCTCTGATCTGGGCTCAACGCTCCCTCTGTTAATAAGTGCAGCAGACAGCCAGGTTTGTTTAATGATGTAAAGTGCAGTAACCAATAGCAGTTAAGTGATTGGTTTTTAAGGAATACTGAACTTCCTGGGCCTGCACACCTACTGTGCTCATTACAAGAGGCTACCACCATCCTTGTTCTGACTTCACAGGTATGTACACCGGCTGTATCTATTACAAGGAGTCCCCACCATCTCAGCACTCAGTTCCTGGGTCTTCACACCTCCTGTGCATATTATGAGAGGCTACCACCATCCTTATGCTGAGTTACCAGGTCTGTACACCTGCTGTGCCCATTATGAAGGGTTCCCACTATCCCTGTAGTGAGATACTGGGTCTGTAGACCTGCTGTGCCCATTATGAAGGGTTCCCAGTATCCCTGTGCTGAATTCCACGGTCTGTACACCTGCTGTGCCCATTATGAAGGGTTCCCACCATCCCTGTGCTGAGTTCCTAGGTCGGCACACCTGCTGTGCACATTATGAAGGGTTCCCACTATCCTCGTGCTGAGTTCCAAGATCTGTACACCTGATGTGCCCATTATGAGTGGTTCCCATTATCCCCATGCTGAGTTCCACGGTCTGTACACCTGCTGTGCCCATTATGAAGGGTTCCCACTATCCCTGTACTGAGTTCCTAGGTCTGTACACCTGCTGTGCCCATTTACAGTGGTTCCCACCATCTCTGCATATGTTCCCAGGTCTGCATGTTCACTGTGCCCATTATGAGGGGTTCTCATCATCCCTGCAGGATTTAATTATTTATTGTATATTATGGAAAATCTAACAAGAGGAGCTAAGAGACACAAAGGAGGGTGAGGATACACAAAACTCCCTTTTGGACAGGAGCAGAACCAGGATTTGTAGGATTTATAGCACAAATAATAAAGCCAGGGCCTGATTCACCACATAGGAAAAAATATCACTTTTTTGGGTGGACTGACTGTTTAAGCAAGCCCATGAGTCTGTATGGAAATGTGAGGATTCATTCACACTTCAGAGTTTTAAAAAAACACAATCTGGAATCGCTGTATTCGAGCGTTATATAAATATTAATAATGTTTCAGATCTCTTTAGCTTCGGTTTAGAAAGGGCTGGGGGTGTAAGTGGGGCCTAACTGCTGAGGGGTTTAAGTAAATCCAGTGTGGCATTTTCTTTATTAAACTTAAAGGAAACGGCATTATAAGTGAATCGACTGGAAAAATCTAGGCTTGATGCCGGGGTAATTAGGTTTCTATAGATCTTCACGTATCGGAGTCCAATAATACCAATTAGTGTTGGAATTTCAAAGCATCCTTGGTTTTATTTGTATTTATAGACCATGTGACTGTGGCTGCCTAAGCTGGGGGTTCAGGAACAGCTTCTTGTTCTTTTTATAAAGATAATATTGGGATCTTGTAATGTTGACATTTTACCTGCTGATCGTGTGAAGCTGAAATGCAACAGACAGGGCCACTTCAAAAATAGGTCAGCTTTCATATTGCCTTTAAAGGAAAACCCAGAATTGAGGTTTCTTAGTGAGCAAAGTTGATGTTTGGAGGAGCTGCTGTTGGGTAGAAATGTATTGTGCGATGGCTGTTGTGTTTCTGGAAGACCCAGAAGCTGAAATTGTAAGTACCGGCTTAAACTGCACGTCCTTTTTATCCTTCTTCTGGATACACTGAGAAGAATTTGGAACCTATGTCAGGTTTCTACAGCTATGCAGGGCTCTGTTAGAGCGATTTCCCGTGACTTGCTGTCCTGGTGACAAAGGGATTTACCAGACAGGTGGTGACAGAAACCATTGTCACCGTCAAGTGTGGATATTAAGAACCGGTAGAAACCCAACAGAGGTTGAAATAGTTCCCCACTTTACCCAAAACAAAAAAAAAAAAAGTTTTGACATACAGTTTAAATGTAAATTCTCAAAGGTTTGATAAAGTCCCTTTTTTCTTCCCAACAGTGACTTCAAAAAACAGAATCGTTCCGTAGATTACTGAATTCTGTTCTCCTCCTGGAATCTCCCTATAAGGAGCGGTCCTCTTAAAACTCCAGTCACGTGAGCGACTCAGAGGCATGTTTTATTTTGATGGTATTCCCTCTGGGGGTGTCTTCCCTGCCACTTCATTTAAATATCCCTGACAGTGGGCCTATTGTTAAGGCCATTCAGAAGACAAACACACAGCAGTGGCTTCCTGATCGGCTGACACAAAGGATTCCAAAGCTGTCTCACTCCCAATGACATTAGCGTGGCTGCGTGTGTTTGTGTGTGCGTGCATTCATTTGTGTTTATTGCAGGACAGGCAGTGCCCTCAGAATCATGTTCATTAATGGTTCACTATCTGACCTTCCCTTATTTTTGAGGGACTGTCCCTAATTTTTAAAGTAATAGGACAATAAAGAACAACTTTGAACACCAGAAGTGCTCAATATTAAATACATAGAATTTCCAACTTACTGGAAAATCTTTATAAAACAAAAGTCCCTTCTGCACTCTCCTCCCATGGGCAGATAGATGTCTTGCTGCCCATTGTTCTTGGTGAGACACCTCCTGTCTATGGGCAACCTTCATCTGTTTTTGCAACCAGTGAATATTTAGTGACAGGTCCTTGTGAGTAAAATTATCAACCAATCATGAATGGGACAAGACTGGTTCATGAAGGGACCAAGACTGGTTAATGAAGGGGGCCAAGACTGGCCAATGAATGGGCCAAGACTGGTCAAAAAAGAAGCCAAGGCTGGCCAATGAAGGGGCCAGGACTGGTCAATGAAGAAGCCAAGAATGGCAAATGAAGGGGCCAGGACTGGTTAATGAATGGGTCAAGACTGGTCAAGGAAGGGGCCAAGACTGGCCAATGAATAGGTCAAGATTGGCAAATGAACCGGTCAAGACTGGCCAATGAATGGGTCAAGACTGGCCAATAAATGGGTCAAGACAAGCCAACGAATGAGTCAAGACTGGCCATTGAATGGGCTATAACTGGCCAATATACGGGAGAAGACTCACCAATAAATAGGCCAATACCGGCCAATGAATGTGTCAAGACTGGCCTATGAGTGGGTTCTGGACTCTTACCTTGGACTCTCGGCTGGTTAGTCTTGGTGTTGTGAGACAGCTGTTGATTTTCTCCCCACGGGTCCACCTTTGGTTCAGAAGCTCACCTCGGAATTCATTTTCTGAGATAAAAAAACAAAGAAAAGGTGATATTAGCAAACAAAGGCTCAACCGCAGCAGTATTGTCACCAACTAAATTTTTAAAGCAAGTAAACAGGTGGCCTTGACAAGTTGTAAAACATCTTTAAAATTCTAGTTGAAGGTGACCAACTACAACTAGCTGTACCATGACCTGGATAAAAGAGAACGTTTACAGGCTCAACATTTTATATGTACAATATATAAATCAGCTATTTTCCACTACAAACAGAATATTGGTAGGAATGTTGATGGAACAATACTTGTCAAACAAAACTTCAGCACTAATAAAATGAACACCAGTAAAGTTTCTAGACAGATATACTGTATATTGGGCACTTAAAGTTTAGAAGAAAGAGACAAAAAAGGACAAGTCCATTAGGTTGTCAGGTGTAAAGGATAGTCTTTTATTATACGTTGTAAGTATATGACACTTAAAGCACATATAATATTTTACAGTGGCAATACTAATATTGGAAATCCTAAAACGAGGTAATTTATTCTAACCATAACTGGGTCTGCACCACAGAAACTAACGTTTTGAGAGATCACCAATGGCAGCCCACATATTTCCCTTGTGAAAGGTTTTACTTAACCCTTCAAACGCTAAAATGCAATTGGGGCGCAAGGTTATCCACATGTGTATGATGGAATCTACCCTGCTGTCTATTATACGCAGACATCTGCAGTGCACATGGCTGTCTGAATACCCAAACAGTGACTGCATATGAGTGGTTAAGCTGACCAGTTGGTGTCGACAGGGCCAACTGCAGCTCAAAGATTGGCCTGATTCAGCAAAACTCAGCAGGAATATGGGTCATGTATGGCCAGCTTAACCACTTCAGTTCCAGAAAGGTTTTATCCCACTTCATGACCAGGCCATTGTTATCTATTCGGCACTGTGCTACTTTATCTGGCAATTGCGCGGTCATGCAACACTGTACCCAAATAAAAGTTAGATAATTATTATTGTCTCAAAAAGAGCTTTCTTTTGGTGGTGGTTGATCACCTCTGGGCTTTTTTATATTTTGCAACATGAATGACCAAAAATTCAGAAAAAAAAGAAAACAATATTTTTTACTTTCTGCTATAAAACATATCCAATAAAAAGCATAGCCAATATGTATTCTGCTACATGTCTTTGGTACAAAAAATCCCAATAAGTGGATATTGATTGGTTTGTGCAAAAGTTATAGTCTCTATAAACTATGGGATATATACTGGAACATTTTTTTATACTAGTAATGGTGCCATTTAGTATATATATACTTATAGTGGGATAGTGATAGTGTGTTCCTGGGGAGACCAGATATAGTGAATCCATGCTCCTGGGGAGACTGGATATAGTGAATGCAGGCTCCTGAAGGAGACCAGATATAGTGAATGCAGGGTCATGGGGAGACCAGATATAGTGAATGCAGGCTCCTGGGGAGACTGGATATAGTGAATGCAGGCTCCTGGGGGGACCAGATATAGTGAATGCAGGCTCCTGAGGAGACCAGATATAGTGAATGCAGGGTCATGGGGAGACCAGATATAGTGAATGCAGGCTCCTGGGGAGACTGGATATAGTGAATGCAGGCCCCTAGGGAGACCGGATATAGTGAATGCAGGCTCCTGAAGGAGACCAGATATAGTGAATGCAGGGTCATGGGGAGACCAGATATAGTGAATGCAGGCTCCTGGGGAGACTGGATATAGTGAATGCAGGCTCCTAGGGAGACCGGATATAGTGAATGCTGGCTCCTGAAGGAGACCAGATATAGTGAATGCAGGGTCATGGGGAGACCAGATATAGTGAATGCAGGGTCCTGGGGAGACCGGATATAGTGAATGCAGGCTCCTGGGGAGACTGGATATAGTGAATGCAGGCTCCAAGGGAGACCGGATATAGTGAATGCAGGCTCCTGAAGGAGCCCAGATATAGTGAATGCAGGGTCCTGGGGAGACCGGATATAGTGAATGCAGGGTCCTGGGGAGACCAGATATAGTTAATGCAGGCTCCTGAAGGAGAGCAGATATAGTGAATGCAGGGTCCTGGGGAGACCGGATATAGTGAATGCAGGGTCCTGGGTTAAGTAACACTTTAAGTTGTAGTGACTGCATTCTCTAACACATAGGCATGCATACAGGGGAGACCCAACTGTGCATGTTTACGCCAAGAAAAACATCTTCGGATGGTCAGATTGAGTGATTATGAAAAAGTCTTTAACAGAAAGCCGCTTATATTGTTTTGCGACCTTTATATCTTAAAATGGGAGCTTAATATAATCCGCAGCCAAAAGCACTGCATTGATGGCTATAAAGAGAAATGGGAATTGACTGCAGGGCTGCGGTGCTGCAAGGCAAGATGGCGAATAACTCTAGCCTCAGAGAACTTCATCAACAGCAGTTATTTTAGAGAATGTTGAGGGCTATGCACCTGTCATTGTGAAAGAACCACAAGTACAAGCATGCCCTGGGCTGCGGGGGCCTCTTTAAGCCTGCATGTAGCGTGTAAAGAGCTGTGGATTTTTACGGTGATCTCATTTGCCAGCTTGCCTTGATAGGAATGGATAGATCACAGAGCGGCGGTGGGGTGAGGGGCTACACTATTATATTGCTTTTCCCTCCCTCCTTCGCTCTCTCTTTTGCATTCGCTGTAATGAATTTCGCCTGCAGTAAAAATGGCATTTTATCCTTCCTCCAACCAGGCCCACAATGCCCTCTCCCTTCTCTCATTTGCTCTCCAGCTAATGTTTGTTGCGTGTCGAGCGATCACAACATGCCAGTCACGAAGGAGCGAGCGCCGGCGTTCTGGCGGTTTTAATGCTAATTGTGAATATTTGCTGCTGACAAACACGAAGGACAGATGACTGACAGCTGCGCTCCCCGACAGGCGCTGGCAAACCTCGGAGAGGAGCAGGTGGAGATGTGCCGCCTGTTTATCAAACGCAATGTTCAAATCTCTACAGTGCCGCCGAATCATTATCTGGGGTTGATGTTCTATTAAGCTCCAGCCAAACGGTTAGCTAGCGGGAGCGCAGATATGGGGATTGTTTACCTGACAAAGGATTTGTAATGTGAAGCGTTCAGTTTTGTGATCGCCGCCCCACCTCCCACCACTGCTGCGCTACAAAGCAATTCCCAGCTCCAGTGCCACTGCCCCGCCTCCCTGTGAACTTCATCACACTGGTTACGCCCACTAGGAGCCTTCTAGCTTCTGTAAACCCCGCACTGCAAGCCTGATATCACTTTTTAGCTGGCATGTATACTAGAGGCTGCTAGAGATCACATATAGTGAATGCAGGGTCCTGGGGGGGGGCCAGATACAGTGAATGCCGGGTCCTGGGAGGACCAGATATAGTGAATGCAGGGTCCTGGGGGGGGCCAGATACAGTGAATGCCGGGTCCTGGGAGGACCAGATATAGTGAATGCAGGGTCCTGGGGGGGCCAGATACAGTGAATGCCGGGTCCTGGGGGAACCAGATATAGTGAATGCAGAGTCCTGGGGAGACCGTATATAGTGAATGCAGGGTCCTAGGGATACCAGATATAGTGAATGCAGGGTCCTGGGGGGACCAGATATAGTGAATGCAGGGTCCTGGGGGGACCAGATATAGTGAATGCAGTGTCCTGGGGGACCAGATATAGTGAATGCAGGGTCATGGGGGAACCAGATATAGTGAATGCAGGGTCCTGGGGGCACCAGATATAGTGAATGCAGGGTCCTGGGGGGAGGACCAGATATAGTGAATGCAGTGTTCTGGGGGACCAGATATAGTGAATGCAGGGTCCTGGGGGCACCAGATATAGTGAATGCAGGGTCCTGGGGGACCAGATATAGTGAATGTAGGGTCCTGGGGGGACCAGATATAGTGAATGCAGGGTCATGGGGGAACCAAATATCGTGAATGCAGGGTCCTGGGGGCACCAGATATAGTGAATGCAGGGTGCTGGGGAGACCAGATATAGTGAATGCAGGGTCCTGGGGGGACCAGATATAGTGAATGCAGTGTCCTGGGGGACCAGATATAGTGAATGCAGGGTCCTGGGGAGACCAGATATAGTGAATGCAGGGTCCTGGGGGGACCAGATATAGTGAATGCAGTGTCCTGGGGGACCAGATATAGTGAATGCAGGGTCCTGGGGGGACCAGATATAGTGAATGCAGGGTCCTGGGGGGACCAGATATAGTGAATGCAGTGTCCTGGGGGACCAGATATAGTGAATGCAGGGTCCTGGGGGGACCAGATATAGTGAATGCAGGGTCATGGGGGAACCAGATATAGTGAATGCAGGGTCCTGGGGGCACCAGATATAGTGAATGCAGGGTCCTGGGGGGAGGACCAGATATAGTGAATGCAGTGTTCTGGGGGACCAGATATAGTGAATGCAGGGTCCTGGGGGCACCAGATATAGTGAATGCAGGGTCCTGGGGGACCAGATATGGTGAATGTAGGGTCCTGGGGGGACCAGATATAGTGAATGCAGGGTCATGGGAGAACCAAATATCGTGAATGCAGGGTCCTGGGGGCACCAGATATAGTGAATGCAGGGTGCTGTGGAGACCAGATATAGTGAATGCAGGGTGCTGGGGAGACCAGATATAGTGAATGCAGGGTCCTGGGTTTAGTAACACTTTAAGTTGTAGTGATTGTACTCTCTAACACATAGGCATGCATACAGGGGTGACCCAACTGTGCATGTTTATGCCAAGAAAAACATCTTCGGATGTCAGATTGAGTGGTTATGAAAAAGTCTTTAACATAAAGCAGCTTATATTGTTTTGCTACCTTTATATCTTAAAATGGGAGCTTAATATAATCCACAGCGGTGCCAGCACCGGCCTTCTAAAAATGCTAACTTGCCTGGCTGTCTTTTTTTTTATCAATGCTTGCTGGGTCACTGATCAAGCACAAGTCAGAATGAAGTTAGAACTCGGGTAGTGGTTAGGGGAGTGGTAAAACCCTGTGGTTGAGACACACTTTTAACACCCTCCAACTGCTACCCCCTTTAGCTGCAGAGCCAGCGGCTGGGGGTGTACAAATTCCACGGCTGCGGTGCTTTGCTTTGTGGCCACGGCAGGAATTATACCCCCTGTCACTTATAGTACCCATCAAATGCAACCCATTCAAGTGAATGGGGCCGCTCTGCAAGCACCCCACAACCGCGTGCAATGCACACAGTTGCTGCAAGCTATTGTGGAGATCAAGGGGTTAAGCAGGTGTGTGTGTGTGTGTGTGGGGGGGGGGTTAGAAGATACAATGCTTCCTCACTGCCTGTCAAAATCTCTCTGAAGAGCGTTCCAAATGCAGATCGCTCTTCAGAGAGCAAAGCAAGTGTGAACAGGCCAGTTTACACTAGCGTTAGCCTTCTATAGAGCAATCTGTGGTGGATTACTCTTCAGGGTGCGCTTGCTAGGTGGTAAGAAGGTGTTATGTCGCCTCCTCACTGCCATTTTTAACCCCTAAAAACCCACACCACCCTTTGCAGCGTGGCCCCAATCAGGTAAATGTGTCATGCTTAGTGGCCAGCAACAGGAGGATCGTTTTTGCTGTATGTTAAGCATTGCAGCTGCAGAATGCCTCCACCCCGTCCGCTGCCGTTGTAGCTTAAGGAAGAACGGGGGGGGGGGGGGGGGGTGAAAGGTAAAAAACAGTAAATCAGTTGAAGGTCATTTTAATTTGATCGATCGTGTAGTTTGATTATTTTAACCTCCTGTACATGAGAAAAATACAAAAAAAATGCAACAGACGATAGCAATATCGCGATCACAAACATTTTGCACTGACTAATATAACCTGTAGGATCTGGTTGGCCTTCCCTATGACAATTGTTTTAAATACAAGCCATCGTGTAAAGTGCGGGACAATTACAATCTAAGCAATATCAAATCTCAAGTGACGGCCAACGACCGACTCCCCAAAAGCAAACGACTGAAGACTAGAACTGACTGCCGTTCTTTTACATATTCAAACCTGTCCATAGCTAGAACAGAGACATTGTCCATCAGTATAATGAAATAAGCCCCACCGCCTGCCACTAACCGGAGAACAAGTCCTTTTTTACGCTCTCTAAGCTGCGCTACCAGTGTGTAAGAGCCATAAAGTGATCGTAAAGCAAATATCCTGCGGATAAAAGGATTCTTCATCAGCCTGCGGGTGGGCGGCAGAATCTGTGAATGAAAAATTTACAGCGCCTTCCAACTTGCAGAGATTGGTAGTAATGTTTACATTTTTCATATGCTGCCGAAGATAATTCATGGAACACAAGCGAGGGTGACAGCCGCCCTAGGAAAGCAGGCGCACTTACTCATAGCTGCATTCGTTGGCAGGGAAATCAGCAAAGATATCTCTCTACGATGGCTTGTATTGTTCTAAGTGCTAAAGTGGGAAGGTGTAGCACTCGCTGTGTAGCATTGCTATATAACATGGCAGCACTCTGGTCATTTAGCAGCACTCTGATCACATGGCAGCATTCCGGTCACATGACAGTGCTCTGATTATTTAGCAGCACTCTGGTAATTTAACAGCATCAATCTGGTCACTTGGTAGCACTCTGATTATTTGCCAGCACTCTGGTCATTTAGCAGCACTCTGGTCACTTAACAGCACTCTGGTCACTTGGTAGCAGTCTGATTATTTGCCAGCACTCTGGTCATTTAGCAGCACTCTGGTCACTTAACAGCACTCTGGTCACTTGGTAGCACTCTGGTCACTTGGCAGCACTCTGGTCACTTGGCAGCACTCTGGTCACTTGGCAGCACTCTGGTCACTTGGCAGCACTCTGGTCACATGGTAGCACTCTGGTCACTTGGCAGCACTCTGGTCACTTGGCAGCACTCTGGTCATTTAGCAACACTCTGGTCACTTGGCAGCACTCTGGTCACTTGGTAGCACTCTGATTATTTGCCAGCACTCTGGTCATTTAGCAGCACTCTGGTCACTTAACAGCACTCTGGTCATTTGGTAGCACTCTGATTATTTGCCAGCACTCTGGTCATTTAGCAGCACTCTGGTCACTTAACAGCACTCTGGTCACTTGGTAGCACTCTGGTCACTTGGCAGCACTCTGGTCACTTGGCAGCACTCTGGTCACATGGTAGCACTCTGGTCAATTGGCAGCACTCTGGTCACTTGGCAGCACTCTGGTCACTTGGCAGAACTGTGGTCACTTGGAAGCACTCTGGTCATTTAGCAACACTCTGGTCTATTGGCAGCACTCTGGACACATGGCAGCACTCTGATTATTTAGCAGCACTCTGCTCATTTAAAAGCAATCTGGTCACATGGCAGCACTCTGGTCATTTAGCAATACTCTGGTCACTTGGCAGCACTCTGGACACATGGCAGCACTCTGGACACTTGGCAGCACTCTGGTCATTTACTGGCACTCTGGTTAGTTGACAGCATTCTAGGTGTCTAACAGCATTCTGGTCATGCGGCAGCACTCTGCTAATATTGGGCATTCTGGAGAAATGCTATCCTTCTATTATGATCATTTGATTTGCCAACATGACACTGTCTTTAGTAGTCTGACATCCTGGCGGCACTTCTGTATCAATAGCTGGAGCTGCACTGGTCACCTGACATAGTCAG
The DNA here is from genome assembly GCF_042186555.1 of Aquarana catesbeiana. Taxonomy (NCBI): domain Eukaryota; kingdom Metazoa; phylum Chordata; class Amphibia; order Anura; family Ranidae; genus Aquarana; species Aquarana catesbeiana. The sequence goes on along the minus strand of NC_133335.1, from coordinate 24,671,524 downwards.
GGGTAACATGGCACTGATTTTGGCTCTCTTCTGTCTCCGAAGTTGGGGATATTCTGCCTGCCAGCCCATAAGCTTATTCCTGAAGCCAATCAATTTCCTACAGAAACAAGTGTTGTCACCAAGGCACAAAAAAAGCATTTTATGCTACTCAGGATCAAGACTTTCACACCATCACATGTGCCATCTTAACATTTCCACCATCTGTTTAATCGGAACCCTGAAGAAGGGGGAGTTTGTCCCCTGAAACTCGTTGGCTGTTTTGTGCTTTTACTGCTATAAACCAATTTATATCATTAAAAGATTTTGGACCCTTGGTCGTAGCTTTGGCACTCTTATTAGACTGTACACACCAAGGCAGAATATGGCCACCACAACAGCCCAAGGGCATATACAAAACACTCATTGCCATATATTTAGTAGTCATTCCTATGGGGACTCATGTCTCTTTGATGACACACTGGGAGAAGGAGCTAATTAAAGATAGTGCTGGTTAAAAATGACTCCGCGGCTTGCAAACAGTTACATCATCAGAGGTGTTTTAAGAACTGGTATGATTAAGCTCTTTCACTGGCATTACTCAAATAACTCCTTTGTTCCTCTTTCATCAAGAAGAGCTGTCACTGGTGCCAGCTCTAAACTTTTTACATACAAAAAGAGAAGGAGGGCGCACCGACCTTGTGCGTTACCAAAGATAACGTTTATTTAAAAAATATAACAAGAATTATATTCACAAACGAGCTTTAAAACAAGGCTTATCGATACAGCAATTATGACCAGTATCTCTAGACGCCTGCAAACCTGGACCAGATATTTGGAGGACCCAGATGGCATCACAAACGGCTTACGCGTTACGAGGGAGAACCCTCTTCCTCAGAGCCACAGCTCTAAACTTTTACCAATCTCCCCATAGAGAATCTATACTGGGAAATCACTAAAAGCAATGTAAATAATAACTCTACCTTGCTATTTACTAAAAAGCTTTATATAGAATGAGCTTTAGGTAGGGAAGTCCTAAGGCACATCACAAGTCTGCTCCTTCAAAGGGTCTCCTAACTATTTAACCTTAGTTGCCCCACACGGTTTAAAGACTTGGCCTTGCACCCTCTGGACCATTCTTATTTGCCTTGACTTTGAAGAGCCCCAACAGTACATATGTGTGCAGTCTTTCTGGGTGGCACCTGAATCCCAAAACTCCCATGCCACCCTCATTGGCAGTACAGCAGGTCCAACCCTCCTATACACACTATGCCAAACCTATAGATCCCTGTTTTACACAGGCTGTGTGCCAAGGGCCAATGCCATGAATATACTAAATGAATGCGAATATACGGTACGAAATGAATCCAAATATATGAAACGAATCCAAATATAAAGAAACAAATCCAAATATACAATACGAATCCAAATATAAGAAACAAATCCATATATATGAAACAAATCCAAATATACGTAACTAATCCTAATATACAAAACAAATTCGATTATACGAAACAAATCTTAATATACAAAACGAATCCAAATATACGAAACGAATTTGAATATACGTAAGGAATCCTAATATACAAAACAAATCCAAATATACAAAACTAATTTGAATATACGTAACGAATCCTAATATACAAAACAAATCCAAATGTACGAAACAAATCTCAATATACAAAACAAATCCAAATTTACGAAACTAATCTCAATATACAAAACAAATCCAAATTTACGAAACTAATTTGAATATACAAAAGGAATTTGAATTTACTAAATGAATGCGAATATATAGTACGAAATGAATCCAAATAGAAGAAATAAATCCATATATATGAAACAAATCCAAATATACGTAACTAATCCTAATATACAAAACAAATCCAAATATATGAAACAAATTCGAATATACGTAACGAATCCTAATATACAAAACAAATCCAGATATACGAAACAGATTATACAAAACAAATGTTAATATACAAAACACATCCAATTATATGAAACGAATTTGAATATACGTTATGAATACTAATATACAAAACAAATCCAAATATACAAAACAGATCCAAATATACAAAACGGATCCTAATAGACGAAACAAATCCAAATATACGTAACGAATCCGAATATACGAAACAAATCCAAATATACATAACGAATCCGAATATACAAAAGGAATTTGAATATACTAAATGAATGCGAATATACGGTTCAAAATGAATCCAAATATATGAAACAAATCCGAATAAAAGAAACAAATCCGAATATACAATACGAATCCAAATATAAGAAACAAATGCATATATATGAAACAAATCCAAATATATGTAACTAATCCTAATATACAAAACAAATCCAAATATACAAAACAAATCCAAATATACAAAACAAATTAGATTATACGAAACAAATCTTAATATACAAAACAAATACAAATATACTAAACTAATTTGAATATATGTAAAGAAACCTAATATACAAAAAAAAAAAACAAATATACAAAACAATTCCAAATATATGTAACGAATCCAAATATACGAAACAAATCCAAGTATACTTAACCTCCCTGGCGGTATGATTATTTCGGATTTTAGGTGCTGAAAGCGGTACAATTATTTTGCATGGAAATTTGGCGTTTTATATTGTAGGTCTGTAAATCTTAACAATAACACACTTAAATCTGTCCAAACCAGAGTCTAGTAGATATCCCGGGTATGATAAAGTTTGAAACACAAAAACATAAATTATAATATAATAAATAAAAATAAATAATTTAAAAAAATTAAAAAAAATAGTAATAAAATAAATTTCCCCACAATTCACTATCGCTCAATTCTGCAAGTGTTCTAATTTACTATCGCTGTTTTCTAGCTGGTCTAAAGCCACGTTTGACGTAAAGGGACACTTTTTGGTTGCTATGGACAATCTCCAGTTTCCAGGCAGAAAGAACAGTGTATATCATGTAAAACTGCATGCAGGGCATGGGCCAGAGCACTGGGGACAAAAGGGATGTGAAATCATTTCATACAGTACTGTAATCTGTAAGATTACAGTACTGTATGTGTTATGATTTTGACATTTTTTTTAATTTGCCGCCAGGCTCCGCCCCCGTGCGTCGCGCCGCTCGCAGGGAACGGAGCCTGGCACGGAGAGGCTTCGGAGGAGGACGGAGTCCTCGGACACTGCGGGTGACATCGCAGGATCCCGGGGACAAGGTAAGTAACGCCGCCCCAGGATTCTGCAATGCGATCCCGAGTGTGGCTCGGGGTTACCGCTAATGGTACTGAATTTTAACCCCGAGCCACACTCTGGAAAACCGCCAGGGAGGCTACCAAATTTGAATGTATAAAACTTTTTAACATAAGGTATATGACGAAACGAAACGATTAACTTAACGAATGAATGGGAAATAAAAGGTAACAGATTTTTCCGCCGGTCACATCTCTAATTCCCAATGCTGGGCAGATATAAAAACACACATTAATGAAGTTCTGTATTCATTAATACTTCATTAAATTTGTTTTTCAAATGCCAGCTGTGTAAGTACCTGAGTTTGACCTGATATCAGACTCAGTCCCAAGTCAGCTGACTTTAGACAAGGAGAGAAGAAAGAGCACAAGGAGCCAATCAGTTGTACTTAGTGCCAACAGGGAGTATGCTGATAGGAGGAGAGAGCAGGGTGACAGAGAGATGAGCTCTTATTGGTCTGCTGCTTCTCCTTTCATTGTCCAGTCACAGGCGGTGGGGGGGGGGGGAACAAGGCCTGGAAGTGTTACCTAACTGAAGCAGAGAAAAAAACTGGTTTGCTGCCCTGCCAGACAGGTTTGTGCTGTGTAAATCTCAGGACTGGATGGGCAGGAATTTGCATACTGTAAAACAGCTCCCATATATGCATTTAATTTGTGTGTTGAGCTGTTTGCCTGGAGTCCAGCTTTGATAAACGCATGATAATGCAGAATAGTGCATTTGTGTGATGCTAACGGACTTCGATAAGTGGACATAGTAATAATATACACATTAATGTCAGTCTTTATGGAATCCCAACTACAAATCGGAGTTGTCCACTCCAAATTCACGCTGAATCACAGGACAAACAGCCAACCAGAAACTGTATAAGGTTCTAAACTGTATACCAATTGAGCTGAGAGCAGCATCAATGCATCACCATTTGTACCGCAGCTAAGCCGCGTGAGGGCTCTTTATTAATCATCACTGTGCTGAAATAGATTCTCTCAGTCACTCTGCCTGTGCATACATCCAACCCACTCCCAGAATATATTTTCCACACTTGCTTGTTCTATTATTATTCTGCAGCCAGCGAAAAACCGAGAAAGAGTGAAAAAAAAAAATGGATGCAGGGAGGCGTGAAAGAGCCAATGGGAAGGGGGTTGCATTACAATCTAGCGCAATGTAATAATAAATGATGGCATCATATATGCCTGCCCACTTCCTGGATGATATTTGTGGCTGGCGGACAAATTGAGAGAAAGATGCATTGTTAGCAGGCAGGGAGGGGGGATATAAAACAGTTTTTTTTTTTTTCATCTCCATTTCAGCGTTATTGAAAAACTGGCCTTTTACAGGATTTCTGCTCTAGCCGATTCCGAGAACTGGACAAGGAGTCGCGTTTAATGGGGGGATAAATAGGAGAACTCTGTTTTAAAGGCTGCTGATTTTCAGGTTGGGTTCAAAGGATGTATTTATTACTGATAATTGAAAAAGCTATACAGAAGAGGGGGGAATTCACCTAGAGGAGGGGGGAAATATACCTACATTGGAACTTGGACGACATCAAAATGTGATAATAATTAAACTACAGAGCTGGAGGAGACAGGTAAAGTCCTGCTCACGGGCACAGTCATTTTCCTGTGCACAGCTGGCTCCCTTTCCTGTTTTCTACATAGAAAACATTGCTAAAAAGTGGTTTGAGAGGTCAGACTTAAAGTATATCTAAAGTCAAAACTTTTTTTTTCTTTCATTCCACCATGAAGAAAACAATAGCCATGGAGCTATACCCTTCCTGATTGGTTAATTTTCAGGGGACGCTTGATTACCACTGCTCCACTGGACCACCAACTGATCCAACCAATAGAGGTGACACTAGACCACCATCTGATCCAACCAATAGAGGTGACACTGGACCACCATCTGATCCAACCAATAGAGGTGACACTGGACCACCATCTGATCTAACCAATAGAGGTGACACTGGACCACCATCTGATCCAACAAATAGAGGTGACACTGGACCACCATCTGATCCAACCAATAGAGGTCACACTGGACCACCATCTGATCCAACCAATAGAGGTGACACTGAACTACCATCTGATCCAACCAATAGAGGTCACACTGGACCACCATCTGTTCCAACCAATAGAGGTCACGCTGGACCACCATCTGATCCAACCAGTAGAGGTCACACTGGACCACCATCTGATCCAACCAATAGAGATCACGCTGGACCACCATCCGATCCAGCCTGTCTGTTTTTTATTTGCCTTCTGTTTCCCATTGGGGATTTCCCTTCACTTCCTGTCCTGTAGACACAACAGGAAGTAAGAAGAAATTTCACAAATGTGAAGGAAATCTCTTCTTAATTGTCACTGGAACAAGTGTCCTCATTGAAAGATTTCCCCTCTTTTGCTGTTCTGGTGACAACTCAAAACATTGGATTCCCTGTCGCTTGTGACTGTGGCCACCAGAACAACTAGAGGGGATGACACAGACAGCAATAACAACCTGACAGGGCTCCTAACTGCTCACCTCTCTATCCAAAACTATGTGAAAAGTTCTGTCTTTATATACACTTTAATGCAAACATGCCAATACAATATGGAAGCTGACATTGCAAGAGAATTGTTTTTCCAAAGTGAGCAGAGTAGACATGGACCTGTAATCCACCCGCTCTGTTTTGATCCTGCTGATTACGGAGTACACCCCGGGTGAAAGGGTTCTTACATTGGTGGTCAGTGTAGAAGTGACCCTTTATGTTGGTGGTCAGTGTAGAAGTGACCCTTTATGGTGGTGGTAAGAGTAGAAGTGACCCCTTACATTGGTGGTCAATGAAGAAGTGACCCCTTACATTGATGGTCTTTTTAAATGTGACCCCTTATATTGGTGATCAGTGTAGGAAGATCAATCTACCATTGCTCTCCTCTCAGAGAATCTTGTGAGGAACCCCAGGATTCCCTGGAACTCTGGTTTAGAAAAGCTAATGTAATCTGAGAACTTTGGCGCACAGCGTAGCCAATCCGACATTACGTAGAGGAACTGGGTCACCTTCAGGTGTGCTCAGGGCCTGTACACGTCCCTCGCTCTTCGTCTCTGGGAAATACAGTGACATGAGAAGTATGTTATCCGCAGAGTGAGGGGGGAGGAGGTGGGGACAGGATGAGAAACAAAAGCTTCAGCAGCAGGTTGAGAACTGAGAATCGAGCAGGTGGGTCAAGTGGTTCTTATCTGCTGTCACTCTACGCCTCGGTAACCAGGGAATAGGAAGCAGACGTTAACAATCCATCTGTCCTCGGTTGACAAAGTGAAGGTGGCAAGAGGAGAGTTCATACTACTGGGAGGATAAGGATACTCCCTTGGATGTTGTTAGAGGCCCCTCTTGGTTGTTGGTGCCACACCTCTTCTACCTACATTGCTCCCATCTCCCGGAGGCATTGCCTGCCCATCTGTCACACTGAACATAGGAGAAGCAGAAGAAAGATTGTCTTTATACCACATGACTCAGATGTAAAAGTACTCAAAGATGGTAGAATTCTCATTTCAGTTTCATTAACAATATGTCAAACAGTTTGTTACATTTTACAAGTCCACCAGAAGTCTAAGTTGTCTGTTGCCTACCGCTGTACTTTTTGGGTTGCTTCACCCAAGAATTTTATCCAGAGGTATCAGGGCCTGAGATACCCTTTGGTTTACTTATTCTCTTAAACAGTATGTCGAGCCAAGAACTTTTTTCTTAGTTTTAGATAGGGTGGAAAAGTATTAGAACCCCATCTGGGTTTTTACTGCTTTCTGGTGCCCCATTAGAGAGATTCCCCTCAGTTTCTATACGACTGACAACGGTTTCACCAGACAGGAAGTGAGGGGAAATCTTCAAGAGGGACACGGACATAAAGATCTGACAGGGTTTCTAGACTTCTCCTATTCTAGTTCTGGTTTGTGTTACTGTCACTTCCTGTCTGGTAATAGGCTGTCAGCAGGACCGGAAGTGATGGGAAATCTCTCTAACGAAGCCTTGGATAGCAGTAGAAATCTGATAGTAGTTCTACCTTTCCTTGAACTAAGATAAAAGTTTCGGCTGGATTTAAGGTAACCCTGTCCCTTTATCAAGCACATGCATCTCCAGCCAAAATTTTATTCGTTATGGATAGAGTGAAGCAGGGGTAGGTTTTATTTCCTCTCACTGGTGATTCGGGTGTCAGTGTCACAGGAAGTAATAGGAAATCTCCAAGAAGGATACGATCAGCAATAAAAGGAGGTTCTCAGTAAAGTATGGAGTCACACTTTAATTTCTCCCACCCATTCAACACTTTCGTAACTGATTCCAGCCCGCAGAACTGGTTGAAATTTATCATAATCCTAGTCAAACATAATTGATCATTGCTAGATTTGATCAGAATACTGAAATAATCATTTAGTCAAATGGGAGGAAGTATGGTATTAATATTGCTGACCTACCCTTCCGACTAGAACCCCATATGTCACGCTGATCCGAAGGCTTACTTTTTCAGTTTCTGACCTTGAACAAGCATACGGAGTAGGGTTGCCACTTGTCCGACATTCACCAGGGCAATCCAGGTTTTGAATCATGTGTTCGGGTATTAGTCCACCTGAAAGCCGGACACAATATTCAGACAGGAATGTGGCTTGGGACAGGGCCTGACAAGAGAATGGGGGGGCACTATGTGCGCCACATTACTATTCTCTTTGAAGTGTCCATAGGTGTCCCAGGTCTGTTACAATCCTATAGTATATACTAAAAAAAAAAAAAAAAAAAATCTAAATCGTTCGGGTTTGGCTTGAAGAAAAAGTTGCAACCCTAATACAGTCCTGAGTTTCCTGGTCTACACACTTGTTCCAGGTGAGGAACTCACAAAATACTAAAGCCGATGACATCCAGGCAAGTAGCATTTTTAGAGGTAGTCCACCAATGTCAAGCCTCCAAACTTTCACAATACAGAGAAATACAAAATTAAAACAAAATGTAGACTGTATAAATCATTACATTTGCACTCTCCTTTGTATATTTTGCTACACATACAACCTACAAATCTTCGACCCCGTGTTTTTAGCATCACTACCTCGTGGGTGGTAAAAACTATTTTGGCTGCTCAGCGCGAGAAGATTGTTCCAAGTGCAAATGTCCGAAGTCTAAACTTACAAATGCTTGAAATTAGTCTTAAGGTGGACCTTATGGGCCTCATTTACATGGGTGTACTATAGCATACGAGGGCCATGTTTGCCCGCACAGGGATGCACAGGTGACCCCGTGAATCCCCATGCAAGTAGTCCCTTTCAAGTCAATTGGGACACAGTGGTTGCATGGACAGCCATTGCTCCCAATAAAATGGCGGTGTGGGTGCACATCCCCAAATGCAGACAGTATGGGCTCGGTTTACTAAAAATGGAGAGTGCAAAATCTGGTGCAGCTCTGCATAGAAACCAATCAGCTTCCAGGTTTTATTGTCAAAGCTTAATTGAACAAGATTAAGTTGGATGCTGATTGGTTACCATGCACAGCTGGACCAGATTTTGCACTCTCCAGTTTTAGTAAATCAACCTCTATGCGTTCGGGATCATGCCCCCACATGGCTGCCAAATTGGGAGCAGCGGCTGTGTCCATGCAACCACTGCGTCCCAAAAGAAATGAATCGAACTGCCTGCATGGGTCTGCATGGAACGTCTTTGCATCCCCATGCAGGCAAACATGGCCCTCGCATGGGTGCACGCTATGACATGTCTATGTGAACAAGGCCAAAGTCACTTTACTAGTTTGCATGGATATATTTCTGACCCGTCACTATATTCAGCTGGTGTAATCAGTCTGCTGCAGGTAGGAGGAAGCATTTCTCCTTTCCCCCAGTGATCCATTAGACTGTACAATGTAACATGGTAGGAAGTCGCAAGGTTAGAGCACCTCATATCGCAACCACTGTGTGTTTTGTCATGATGTAATGGGATGCGAGCCACACGTAGGTCATAGGGAGCCCATATTCCATCTGCTTAGGAATTAATCAATAATCCATCAATCACTGGTGGCTTTAGCAGCGCCATTGAGTTACATTAACACCCATCCACAGAATCAGAATTGTAAAGGATCTCAAGAACTGTGACTTGTATGAGGATAGTCAAATGTCTTCTGATCATGAATGATATAAGATGTGTTTCTTTTCTTTATATAGTGCTATCCACATACATGCAGTGAAAAGATCACCACCAACAGCATCAAATTTCCAGTTCGCTGTTTAGTTATTGCAACCAGCGCCAGTTTTTTGAGACACCTCCTAAAAAAAAAAAAAAGAAGACATTTTTGTTGCATCGTGCCCATGATAATATCCTGGATAGTTCAGCTATTTCTTTAGCACAAATACCTGCGTAAACATGGGCTAAATGTCGCTAGCCTCCGTTGCCGGTCTCCATCTTGTTTCCTTTTTTTTTTTTTTTTCCCTCATTACTTTGCCTGTGATTTAGCATCTGAACCCTTTCACATTTAGCAATAACCAAATGCAAGCTGTGTACTTTAATCTTCCAAACACAGGCGCACCGCTGTGAAAATCATACACACGCGGCTCCCCCTGAATCGCGTGCCCCCATCCTTTTCCATTTATATGCAAATGCCGACCTTTCACCCCAGCTGGCTATGCACAAGAATATTCCTAAAAATGCAAATAAAAGCGTGCAGTCATTTTCACACTGCTGGAAGGTTTTATTCCCCAGTGTGCGAGTGAGAGGCCGGGCGTAGTGGCCGGGCGTAGTGGCCGGAGTAATTATATTCTGTGTATCGAGCTGGGGGTTTTACAACAGCCGCTGAGGAACTGCAAGTTCCAGCATGACAAGCCAGACAGTTTTCACTCGGACATAGAAAAAAGTAAAGGGATAATCAGATTGGTTGATTGGCGTCAAGGGCGCTTTCAGTCATGGGGCCCTGTGTGTTGCCCATACCAACCAGAATCCACTTCAAGATCTTACACGCAGTCATTTTCACATTGCTAGAAGATTTTATCCCCAGAGAGAGAGAGAGAAGCCTGGTGTAGTGGCCGAAGTAATTATATGCTATTTATCTAGCTGAGTATCTACAATGGTCACTGAGGAAAAACAAGTACCGTCATGACATGCCAGCTAGACTGCTTTGTAAACATCAATAATCGGATTTATTGATTGGCGTTAAGGGTGCTTCCTGTCTTGAGACACAGTGTGTTGTCCTATAAACAACCAGGCCTTACTCCAATAAAGAGTTCTTATTCCTAAATGCAGTGTCCCATGGCAACCAGCACCAGCCTCAAGGCCTTACTCTTGTAAAGAGTTCTTAGATGCAGCACCCAATAGCAACCAGAATCCTTCTCAAGGCCTTACTTCTATAAAAAACCTCTAAGATACAGTGTCTCATAGCAACCATAATCCTTCTCAAGGCCTTACTCCTATAAAAAGTTCTTAGATGCAGTGTCCCGTAGCAACCAGAATCCTTCTCAAGGCCTTCCTCTCGTAAAAAGTTCTTAGATGCAGTGCCTCATAGCAACCAGAATCCCCCCTCAGGGCCTTACTCCTATAAAAAGTTCTTAGATGCAGTGTCACATAGCAACCAGAATCCCCTAAGGCAGTGATGGTGAACCTTGGCACCCCAGATGTTTTGGAACTACATTTTCCATGATGCTTATGCACTCTGCAGTGTAGCTGAGCATCATGGGAAATGTAGTTCCAAAACATCTGGAGTGCCAAGGTTCGCCATCACTGCCCTAAGGCCTTCCTCCCTTAAAGAGGTCTTGGATGCAGTGCCCCATAGCAACCAGAATCCTTCTCAAGGCCTTACTCCTATAAAAACCTCTGAGATACAGTGTCCCATAGCAACCAGAATCCCCCTCAAGTTTTTGCTCCTATAAAAAGTTCTTAGATGCAGTGCCCCGTAGCAACCAGAATCCTTCTGAAGGCCTTCCTCTCGTAAAGAGTTCTTAGATGCAGTGCCTCATAGCAACCAGAATCCCCCCTCAAGGCCTTACTCCTATAAAAAGTTCTTAGATGCAATGTCACATAGCAACCAGAATCCCCTAAGGCCTTCCTCCCTTAAAGAGGTCTTAGATGCAGTGCCCCATAGCAACCAGAATCCTTATCAAGGCCTTACTCCTATAAAAACCTCTTAGATACAGTGTCCCATAGCGACCAGAATCCTTTTTAAGGCCTTCCTCTTGTAAAGAGTTCTTAGATGCAGTGCCTCATAGCAACCAGAATCCCCCCTCAAGGCCTTACTCCTATAAAAAGTTCTCAGATGCAGTGCCACATAGCAACCAGAATCCTTCTCAAGGCCTTCCTCTCATAAAGGGTTCTTAGATGCAGTGCCTCATAGCAACCAGAATCCCCCCTCAAGGCCTTACTACTATAAAAAGTTCTTAGATGCAATGCCCCATAGCAACCAGAATCCCCCTCAAAGTCTTCCTCCCGTAAAGAGTTTTTAGATGCAGTGCCCCATAGCATCCAGGATCCCGCTCAAGGCCTTACTCAGCAAATTATTCTTAGATGCAGCTCCTTATTACAACCAGACAGAATCAAACCCTTTTCAGACCAGGACAGTTCAGGTTCTGATTGATTGCTGCAGGCTATGGGCATGTAATTAGCACCTGAAAACTCTAAATAAAGCCAATGCATTTTCAATCCGATACTAAAAAATTAACAAGTGGAATCGGAAGGGTATACTGTGGCCAACATACAAGATCTCTAGACTAAGAATGCCTGAAGAAGAACTCTTCTTGTTGACCAAATCACCCAATTAGATTTTCTCTTTCATAGTTTAAGTGGGAATGGTTCTTCTTGGTTGTTGAAGGAGGTAAGAAATAAAAACTGCTGTCCCTTTAGACCCCTTTGAGATCTGAAAATATTATAAAGTGTGGTCCATCTTCACTGATATCACACTCTAGGTGGCCATTTTGTTTGCATAGCCAACTTTCATCAGCATGAACTGTATGTAAACCTCTAGAAGGAGAAACTGGCCTCATGATGAGCACATGGGGGTTCAAGGTGCCTCGGAAAGGTTACAAAAATTCTGGCAGGATGCCACTCAATCAGTGAACGCCGAGCCAGCTCACTGAATGGACGCAGAGGCAACTTAAGTGTCAGCCACACGTTCTGACAGAATAGATCATAAAGCATTTCAGTGAGCAAAATGGCTACCTCAAATCTGTGGAGGTCTAAAAAAAAAATAAAAGTCACAACCTGACTGGACATACTGTATATTCAGGCTTCTCTGAGGCAGTCAGCACTAGCCATGCTAATAAGACTTCTTCCATTGGCCACCAGAAGAGACCTTTTCTTAGTTAAGTAACCGTACTTTGCGCGCTGTTATTGCCCTGCCCTTACGGGATAAGCCCCACAAGTGTCCAATTATTTGCAAGCTAATATTATGATTTCCATAGCAAAACCTTGCAAGTGATTACATATTGTCTCCCCCCCATGTAGCCAAAGCCGGAAGCAGAAATCCAGGCAGGAAATAAGAGACAGCTGTGCAATCCGGACAAGCTGATTATAAAATGTAATAGAAATTGAAGAAAATGAGTGTCCGGCTACCCAATAAATACCGGCTTTTAAGTAAATGAAAGGCATGCGCCTTCAGAGTTTGTGTTTATACTGGTTCAGGGGACTCAGCTACCCGTCGGCTGGCATCCATCTGGTATACCATGCTTCCCCGCTAACTAAACCTCTATGTTTGCTGGTATCATCTAAATAGCCGGGAAATATACAATCCGGCACCTTCCATGGTTTCAGCATTCTACCCACATTAGATGATAGTCTTTTGCAGGTAGAATGGGCAATCAACTTGTTCATCCAGGACAAATTGTGAAATTTTAGTTACAGCCGTATATCTGGCAAATGTCTTCTTTTTTCCATAATGCAAGGGATATGTCGCCATGTCCAAACACCTAAATATGCAATTGAAATGGGGAATGTGTTACCTACTAAAGGATTTCTATATCTGTCCATCCAGTCCTGAGATTTACAAAGCCCAGCCAATTTCGGTAATCTGATCTTTTTCTATTGCAGATAAGCAAGACAGTTAGGTCACCTCCTCCACCCCCCAGCCTGTGATTGGACAGTGTGTGAGCAGCAGAATACTGATGAGCCATTTCTTTCTTCTCTTCTCCTGTTGGCATTTTCCTTGTCAAAATATTTGCATTCAGCACTTAGTGTTGCCCCTCCCTCTCCCAGTTTGAGATCTGCTGTATGGCGGATTAGAAGAGGCTTGTGTCAAGACACATTCAGTTGCTTTCACTAGTTACATGTAATGAACCGGCCTGCAGTTCAGCTTATAGATAGCCCAGTGGTTCTCAAGCAAGAAGCCTCCAGGTCCTGGGATGATATCTAGGTTCCCCTAGGGTGCCTTGAGCATGGGGCCCAGTTGGCCCTGGATCAGTGTGAATTGCTATATAGCAGAATGGCCAGCTCTGTGATGGGGGGACTATGTGATTTGGGGGCTTTGTGGTGATGGAGGCACGCTGATATGATGAGGAGGCACTGATGTGATGGGGGATTCTAATGTATAAGAGGGCCTCTGATGTGTTGGGGGGACCTCTGATGTGATGAAGGATTCTAATGTATAAGGGGACAGCTGATGTGATGGAGGTCCTCTGACAGGAAGGGGTGATGTGAACATGAGTAGAGGACTTTAATGTGATGTATTGGCTTCTGATGTGATGGGATGACCTCTTATGTGATGGAGGGGCTTCTGATGTGATGGGAGGACCTCTGATATAACGGAGGGACCTCTGATGTCATGGGGGATTCTCTGATGTGAAGGGTTGACGTGTACATGAAGAAAGGATTTTAATGTGCGGGAGGGACCTTTAATTTGATGAAGGGACCTCTGATATGATGGAGGGACCTCTGATGTGATGAAGGGACCTCTGATGTGATGAAGGGACCTCTGATGTAATGGGGGACCTCTGATGTGATGAAGGGACCTCTGATGTGATGGGGGACCTCTGATGTGCTGGAGGAACCTCTGATGTGATGGGGAGACCTCTAATGTGATGGAGAGACCTCTAATGTGATGACCAGACTTGCTGGTTGGAAGCTGAACATTGGGAACCTTGAGTGGAGAGTGTGAACAAGTTTTGCTTTTGACTGCTGGTGATTGCTGTGTTGCATTTTTAGTTTTTTTGGGTTTTTTTTTCCTTGCAGCTTATTTACACCTTTTAACTAAAATTTAACCTGATAACCAAACAATCGCAACATTGGTAGCATGGGTCCAGTACTGCCGCTCCTGCATTTTGCCAATAATTGACTTTGTCCAATTGCACTAATGGGATGATTGTTTGGAAGCACTGAATCTTTTCTGTACCCCCCCCCCCCCCCCCCCCACTGCAGCGATAGAGGCAGGTTGCACCTTAACACAGCTGCAGTGTTTCCTGAATAGCATCTGCTATCGTCTTGCCTGGATTTTCTGTGAAACAGCGCAGGCCTAGAAAGAAGGGTTAACTGCTGAAAATATGTAAAAAGCATGCATGCAGCGGGGGTGATTCTGCACACTCAGCTACCTCTGGCGGGTCACGTGACTTCCAGCAATAATTCAAACGCTTCTGGTGCAATTTCACTCCTATCTAGTTACACTCAGGCGCGCGCGGCGTCCCCTCTCCCTCTTGAGTTGTTTTTTTTTTTTTTTCTGCTTCTCATTTCCAAACCGGCATCAGTGTTAATAAAAGACTCAGCCTTGAAATGACAGAGAAAGGAAATTGATTTTTTTTTTTTTCACTGCGTTCAAAAGATATTTTGCAAATTGCTGCACGCGCGAAACCTGCTGAAACGGTTGTAACTTCTTCAGTGCTGGAATACTGTACATCTCGCATAGGACTTAAAGAGGACCAGTCACAGTTGTTTTTTAATAGGGATTCTATTTTATATCAATATTAACAATTTACAGCTTGATTTACGACATATTTAAAAAACATGCCCTCCCCCTTCTTTTTTTGGCTTTTCTCCTAGGCTTTATGGTGTGTTACTGATGATTTAAATAAATGAATCCATAGTAAATAAAACCACAACCTGATTGTAAAATCCCCTCCCTCTTATTCTACATAGTTGATGGTAAACCTAAAGCTGGCCACACACATTAGTCTGATTTAAGATTTAGTATGAAGGCCCACCTAAATAATCCATTCAGTTTCTATACAGTTGGATAGACCCCCATATTGTGCAGTTAAAGATGTGGTAAATTCTCATTCTAAACTTGTACCCACAGGTAACCAGTGGTTTGCTGGTGCTAAACTTTTTTGGGAGGGGCGGCAAACAACCCCCCCCGCCCCCCCCAGGTCCGCACTCACCCTACCAGGGTCACGGCGCCGCTGCGTCCCCAGATTCTCCTCCCGGCCAAACCGGTCTTCTTTAGATCCGCCTCCTGTCCTGATTGGCCAGGTGAAGAAGAAGCTGGAATATTGATTCGCTAGTGTCACAAGTGGGTGGGTTTGGGGCGCAGAGCACTGTGCCCCGAGCTCAACCTTTTTTTAAGCCAATTAGAGCCTCGGGCTCTAATCGTGTGTTTGAAAAAAAAAAAAAAAATCATAGAGAGCTATGAGTCCGGTGCCCCACATGTAAACTAGAGGGTGGCACGCAAACTAGGGGGGCAGCGCCCCTGCGCCCATTATGGACCGGCTGCCACTGCACGTAACCTTATAATAAGGCTTACCTGTAGGTAAAGTGAATATCTCCTAAACGTGCGCCATATTCATATTGGCTGTAGCCGAGGATGTCACTGTGCAATGCTCTGCAATCAGGGCACACAGTGTGTGCCATGGATGAAGAGCGCTGCAATAATGGCATGTGCGGGAGTGACGTCATTGCAGCCCGGCCATTCAATCAGCCAGGAACAGTAACAGAGAGCGGCAGCAGCAGTGACAGAGAGCAGTTGGAGGGCGCCCTTCTAAAAGTAATTCTGCCATAATGTGCCAGTTGGCAGTGCATATTAGCTTTTTATAGAACAACACTGCAGGGGGCAGATTTAGAAAAAAGTTGTCGACTTCACTACCTCTTCAAAAAATTGTTACATCTGTGGCCATGCCAAAGGAGACTGTGCAGGGATTATCCAATCTCACTTCTACGTTTGTGCATGACTTTTAACAGGCTGATTAGACACCTTGTTCTGAATGCAGAGACCTATAGCTCTATGATTAGCAAAGCTGCTCCCTACTGATTGGATATCTCTGGCTCTGACTTAGTAGGGGCATGTTGGACCTCTGAAGAAAGACCACTGCTTCTACAAGAAGTGCAAGGGTCCTTGGTCCTTCTCTGTAGCATGCCAATAGCAGGCAGGCTTTTCTACTCTAAAGAGAACAAACCACCTCCCTCCATTAGTGCAGACCCCCCCCAGAACAAACCCCCCCTCCATTAGTACAGACCCCCCCAGAACAAACCACCCCCTCCATTAGTACAGACCCCCCAGAACAAACCACCCCCCCTCCATTAGTACAGACCCCCCAGAACAAACCACCCCCCTCCAAAACAAACCACCAGCTCCATTAGTACAGACCCCCCATAAGAAACCACCCCCTCTTCATTAATGCAGACCCCCCCCAGAACAAACCACCCCCCTCCATTAGTACAGACCCCCCTAGAACAAACCACCCCCTTTATTAATACAGACCCCGCCCAGAAAAAAAAACCCTCCATTAGAGCAGACCCCCCAGAACAAACCACCCCCCTCCATTAGTACAGACCCCCCCAGAACAAACCACCACCCTCCATTAGTACAGACTCCCCCCCAGAACAAACCACCCCCCCTCCATTAGTACAGACCCCCAGAACAAACCACCCCCCTCCATTAGTACAGACCCCCCCAGAACAAACCACCACCCTCCATTAGTACAGACCCCCGCAGAACAAACCACCATCCTCCATTAGTACAGACTCCCCCCCAGAACAAACCACCCCCCCCTCCATTAGTACAGACCCCCCAGAACAAACCAGCCCCCCCTCCATTAGTACAGACCCCCTCAGTACAGACACCCCCAGAACCATCCCTCCCTCCATATGATATAGCTGTGACCAGCAGCAAAAATCAACCTCATCAGCAAGCCCCCCTCACAACACCTCACCTCGGGTGGCGGAGGACATCTCCCCCCCAATCTCAAGCCGACACCCCTCGTACACAGAACACCTGGACGGCAGCTGGAGAGGAGAGGAGAGTGTGTAGCCACGCCGCCCAGGTGGAGAGCAGATCAAGACCCCCGAGACAGGTATGAGAGACGGAGGAGGAGGAAGAGAACACATGGCAGGCACGGCCGCTGCGCTGAAGGTGAAGAAAAAAAACTGCCAAAGGGAGCCAAGGCTTTCATTACCCCCGGGATGGTGTCACCCCTCTAGCGTGTGGCACCCGATGCGGACCGCACCCCCCGCCTAGCGACGCCACTGACAAGGTGAATATGGATGCTGATTGGTCACTGCGTAAAGCTGCTCCATTTTCAGTCTGATTCAGTTTAATAAATGTCCCCATTGTGTTTTAAAGCACCTGGAATGTATTTAAAGTACAGTTTCAGAAAACAGTTACATTCTCGGCATACCTGTCACACTGGTTGTGCTCTCAACCAAACCATCAAATGGTTGGTGTCATAACTGATCACATGCATGTGCAGCACCATGGTGGTTGCAGATCAAACAGAAGCCAAGATGGCAGCTTCCTTGGCTAAAAATGATAGGAGGGTTTAGTTCCTCTTTAAACTGAAATTTCTGTTGGGCTTTAAAGCAGAACTAAAGTTCAGCTGTAACAAACAGCAAGCAGACAGGCTTTTTATTGCAGAAGAGACATACAATAAAATACACCTACCTGCCTGTCTGTTGTCTTCTCCCACGATGTACACTGAGTTGTTCACCAACATGATCCCTGTGTTCCCGGATGACTGGCTCCTGCGCATGTACAGGAGTGACGTCATCCGGTTAATGAAGACGGCCAAAAGCTGGTGTTCTGCCGAAAACGCCAACTCACCAAAATCTACAACCATGTCACTTCCAGTGACTCTCCAGCAGCAATAATTGTAATTTGGACAAGTTGGCTGTTTTCACAGCACAGCGGCAGCGTATACACTACAGTACACGACGAGTTGGCTGTTTGGACAGAACACCGGGTAAGGAGGAAAAAAGTTGTCGCCGCCTTAGAGATGACCATGTTGTTGGTTACTAGCGGGTGGACTAACAATGTCCACTCATTATATCGTGTACCGTAGTGTATACGCTGCCGGTGTTCTGTGAAAACAGCCAACTCGTGGAAATCTCAAAATATTGCTGCTGGAGAGTCACCGGAAGTGACGTGGCTAGAGATTTTGGCGAGTTGGAGTTTTCGGCAGAACACTGGCATACAGAAGAAGATGAAGATAGAGGGAATGTTGGAGGAAAGGTGAGTATAGATCCCTTTAGTTCGACTTTAAGCTCTACTCAGTTGTGGCATTTTAGTTCCTATGGATCTAATTCCACTTCACATTAACATGCAATTGCTACTTAGATTTACTTCAATGGTCTGACCCTGCGTGGTCCCTCCTCACTGTCAGCATCTTCTGCCCAGCTTCTACTGGGTGTTGGTCTTCAGCCATCTTGATTGGCTGGTGCAGGATGATGTCACTCCTATGCATGCGCAGGAGTGCAGTCATCCCGGCACACAGGCACTGGCAGGAATGTACACTGAGCTGTGCAGTGTACATTCTACAGAAGATGGCAAGCAGGCGGGTACATTTATTTTATGGCAGAAGCAGTTGCATGTCTCTTTTGCAATAAAGAGCTTGCTCCTAGTTTTGAATGCTGCAGGCCTTGTATTGAAGGGGGGGGGGGGGGGGTTACTAAAACTTGTGCACACAAAATCTAGAGCAGCTGTGCATAGTAACCAATCAGCTTCTAACTTCAACTTTCAATTAAGCTTTGAGAATAAAATCTAGAAGCTGATTGGTTGCTATGCACAGCTGTACCAGTTTCTCTGTGCACCAGTTTTAGTAAATCTCCCCCATACTGTCAACTAACCATCAGCAAATGTGAGGAATCAAGGAACAGAATGGACAAATATAAATTGTATGCTCCATTGATAATTATGAGTTATTCTCAGGTCAGTTAAGCTAACAGGGCCTACAGACGTAAAAAAACATTCACCTAACATGGCCAGTTTTGAATGCATTGGGTTAAGTTACTCAAAGTTTGTACGTCTGTTGGCCTTCCCTGACCACTTTAGACTGAACCTGACCTTACAAGGGACAAAAAAATGATGTTTTTCCGGCTATTGATAAGCCAGAATTCAGATGCCATACTCTTTGTAGACCACAGCCTGCATGTACATCCACTACAACCAAGCATGCACGTACACTGATCTTCCTTAAAGTATCACCAAACGCTATCCTTATTCTCCATACGTATCCACTACTTAATGGCCCAGTAATCTATTTTTGCTGAGCACCCACCATTAGCTCAGGGACCTCTCCTTTTCCCCTTCACTTCCTTTTGTTGGAAACAAGCAGTGCAGGTTCGTTTCGGCCATGTGCACTGCGCTATTCACACTACAAATCCTATAGTCCCGGCCTAGTCCATGGGTGCTCAACCCATGGACCTCCAGCTGTTGCCGAACGACAAGTCCCATGAAGCATTGCAAAGCTGACAGTTACAAGCAAGACCCCCAAAGGCAGAGGCATGATGGTGCTTCTAATTCCTCAGGAGCTGGAGGACCACAGGTTGAGCACCCATGCCCTAGACCATCTCAGAAGTGAGCAAGAGGGGGTGGCTACATACCTACATATAGTGGGATCATGGAGAGGAAACATAGCCACCATCTAACAGAAAGTCACACAGCAGCAAAATAGGAATTTGGAGATTTGAAGGAGGCTGAGAGCAATTGAAGGTATACTTTCAAATTAAGAATACATACTTGAAAATATTTTTTTTTTAAACCATAATTTAGTGTCACCTTAAGAATGAGCATTCAGTGGCCCAATCCTGCAAGCAATGCCACTATCTAAATCTAAATGTTCAGAACTTGTGTTGCCCAAAGTGCAGCTCCACTTCTTCACCAAAATACAAACCAATAGCAGATACTTCCCTTGTGCTCAGACAATCTTCTTGGAAATATACCTTTCTGTGCAATGACCTCAGCCTTTTATCATTTTATGTCTGCCTCTATATCTATCATTTTCTACGACTCTGGCATTATGTGGATGGAACTTTACATAAAGCAGCCATTAGATTTCTCATTTATTGTGCCTCCTGTGCGTGAATGCCACTTGCAATCAGATTAGGTTGACTCCAGGAGCCATTTTGGGAGTTTCCATGTTTGCAAAGGTCACCAGTGAAATAGAAAAAGTAGGTGGGACCAGAAGTATATGGGAAAGCAAAGAACCACCCAAAAGAAGAAGGCACAGAAAATCCGTACAGACATACTAAATGGATTGCAAGGGGCGATGGTACATATGTACAAATAAACAAAACATAAACTACCTTTCTGCTTTTGTTTGCATTTTGATAGTTATTCTTGCTTATGACTGCACCAATTGTATAGTCCTTTGAATCAACTATGTTATTTCATCGATGCCTCTGCCTTTCCTTCAAGCTAAGATCTGGGCTTTCCTTCTCTTCTCAAGGCCAGGCATCTCCTCCTCTTCCAGCTCCGGGCCTCCTCTCTCTCTCTCTCTTTCTCATCCTCTCTCTGGGGCTGTTTCTTGCATTTTATTGGTCCCTGATGAAGTCTCAGCTGTTTAATTCCCAGTAATTATGAAGAGCTTGAAAAGTCTGGTGAAAAGTCACCTGGTCCTACAGCCACCTCTCGGCCCCCCGTAACCTCGCTTCGAGTCATGAGCCGTGCAAATCAGCTCTTGGCAAGTTCATTTGTAAAACAATGGCGAGCTGAGGCCTATAAAAAGCTTATGAATGTATGAGGCAACAAAGGGAGACGGAGACTGTCAGGCATTCGTTCTTTACGCTAAGCATAATAGAGACACAAGTGGGGCTCCAAAGAAAGACACTTAACCCACAGCGGTACTTCGCAGATTCCGTGTACTCTGTTGTATATGAGTGATATGAACAAGCTGAACTAATTATTTCTTCATGCTGGGCTGAAATTCTTCCAGCTCCGATGTATCACTCATGGTTCCGCTTTATAGTAGACCAAGCAATCAGCGCCGAGCGAGATTGGGGGCACGTAGGTAATAATGATGTGTTTAATAAAGAAACTTGGTGGGTGACTTGCTAGGCGTGTTTCCAGAGATTCCACTATGATGTTCTGCACATCAACAATCCTTAAAAGTAATATACATCTAAACACCTTTTTCATTTCGTCTAGTTGTCCTGTTGGTGGTAAAGGCTCAAGAGTTAGAACCTCTGTCAGGTTCTGTTGCTCATTCGGGGTCTCATTAAGGAGATCTCCTATCACTTCTTGCCCTGGATACACATGAAAGACACCAAGACAGCAATACAATTCAGATGTTGGTTCTAACCACTCTTGAACTTTCCAGAAGTATAAAGAATTGGCCAAAGTTGGCCTTAGAGTGGTCAAGGACAAAGTTGGTTTCTAGTAGATGTTGTGGTATTCCTACACCAGCAGGAAGTATAATATAACCCCACCAATGGTGCTAGGTTTGTCCTGGAGGTTCCACTTGAAACATCTCCTGTGAGTAGCTTCAACATAAAACTTATATAAAAGATTTGGCTGAAGTTGGCCTTTGCCTAACCAAGGACTAAGTATATTCTTAGGAGAGGTTGTGGTATTCCTACACCAGTGAGGGAGTATAATATAACCCCACCAATGGTGCTAGGTTTGTCCTGGAGGTTCCACTTGAAATATCTCCTGTGTATCTTCCATGTACAAGTTATACATATGATATATTGAATAAACTCAACATTAACCTTTTTGTTGTCCTGAAGGACAGTCATCATCTAAAGCAGTGATCTCCAAACTGTGACCCACGGGACGAATGTGGCCCTTTGCTTGCCTTTATCCAGCCCTTGGGGCACAATACCATCCACTGATGCCAATGATGGGACACTATTTCTCCCACTGACACCAACGATGGAGCACTTTTAAACCCACTGATACCAATGATGCGGCACCATTCCTTCTATTAAAACCGATGATGGGGCATTGCTTACTTTCACTGCCCCCAGGGCATTTTCTACTCTCACTGCCCATAGTCTGCCCCCCTAAAGCCTGAATGATGTAAACTGGCTCTTTGTTTAGAAAGTTTGGAGACCCCAAAGCCTAGAAGCACCATAAAGAAAACCAATACTGAGAGACATACAGGACATACAGGCAACAAAGGATGCCATTGCTGATCTTGTTTTGAAAATGCTAGGGTTCCCTGGCAGGCCTGGAACAAACATGCACATGCAAATTGTCACTGTAGCTTTTTCAGAAGGGCAGAAATTGCAGCCTTTATATTTCTCTTATTGTACTTTTATTTTAGAAAGACATTCTCATTGAAAATGCCATTGTTCTTGATGCAGGGATCTCCAAACTATGGCCTTCCAGCTGTTGCGGAACTACACATCCCATGAGGCATTGTAAAACTATGACATTCACAAACATGACTAGGCATGATGGGAATAGGGTTGCCACTTTTTCTTCAAGCCAAACCCGAACACTTTAGCGGCGCACAGATAAAAAATATTTTTTAGACTATAGGATTGTAACAGACCTTAGACCACCTTTGGGGACGCTTCAAAGAGAATAGTAATGCGGCATGCATAGTGTCCCCTCACCCTCCTGTCAGGCCCTGTACCAAGCCACATTCTTGTCTGAATATTGTGTCCGGGTTTCAGGCGGACTGAAACCCGGACACATGATTCAAAACCCGGACAGGTGGCAAGCCTAGATGGGAGTTGTAGTTCCTGAACAACTGGGGGGCCATAGTTTGGAGACCCTTGTACCTAGAGCAAGACTGTTATGAAGACCAAAAGCACAAGGCATCCAGTACTTATGCCAAACTGGTATGGCATCAAGGCCTTTGTTCCTCAGTGAAGTCACTGGCAAGAAGTGCTCAATTTTATTTAACTTTAGCTCCTCCCACAAAATTAAGACTTCCTCTCTAAAGCCTGCAGAACACCAAGCTGCAACCTACAGCAACCAATCAGCCTTTAATTTTTAGCCTCTAGCCTGCACTGGGAAAATAAAACATAAGGGGGGTTATTTACTCTGCATAGAAACCAATCAGCTTCCAGGTTTTATTGTCAAAGCTTAACTGTACAAGCTGAAGTTAGAGGCTGATTGCTTACCATGCACAGCTGCAACAGATTCTGAGTGCACCAGTTTTAGTAAATCTACCCCCAGGCTTGTTTAGCTAGTTCACCTAATAGGAGGCAGCAGCCCTATCTGGAAACACATGCGATTGCGGATGGAGACAAAGTTGGATCACATAAAACTCAGACAAAGCTAACAATAGTGGACTTTAGCACAGCCACAGCATTTCCTGGATATCAGGTTGCTGATGGCTTTACTTGCCCTCTAGGATAGATCGACAAGCATGACTGATATGCATAGCTGACCGTGGCTGCCATCTAAAGGGTATTTTACAGGCCTGGTGGGCAAAAATAATCTAAAGTTACTAAAGTTGTTAATAGGAAGGATATCATAAGGCAACCATAGTCAGCAGCTGGCTGCTGAGATAGCATCAGGATCCTAGGCTGGGCCCAGAGGCTGGGTGATCTCCTTCTGCATCCCAGGCCCCTGTAGACTCGGCCTTGCTTCTTCGAGGACTGGAGAAGCTTTTGAACGATGCTAATGTACAATCAAATATTTGCTGTCAGTGCTATGAAAGAAGCGAGGACTTCTCTGACTGTGAATGCATCCGTACTTTCCCTGCCCTCGGGGGCCATTCAGCAGTTATTACAAGGCCCGCTACAGTGACAAAATGAATCCCGTGATGTGATTCATTGTACGCTAGTTCAGGCAGGTCTGCGGAATTAATGAGCACCATTACAAAGCGTTGTGGAATATACTGGCACTGTATAATGAATGTGTAAGAACGGTAATAGTTGTGGTTCATTTATTAACAGCAGTTAGATACAGTAACACATAGCAACTGCATCTACCAGCCAGTAATCCAGCTCTTAAGGGCAATATACGGATACTTGGATATGCAGCCATTCACTTACTAGAGAAAATAACATGCTTCCCTTAGACCTGTCAGTGTCCACGTGATGCGATGCTGAATTCACTCAGGGAGCGGCCATTTTGAAAAATGATGTGTAGTGCTCAGGCACCACACATTCACCAGCTATGAACTGAGAGCGTTACTGGATATGGAATGGATCGCTTTGCACCCAGTTGTTGGTAAATCTAAAGGAAATTGGACTACATGCAACTCATGTAGTTATCTTAAATTATAGGGAAAATGCCCATGCTGCTCCTACAGCCAATCACATTCTTCCTTTTATTTTCTGATTCTTCCCTCTCCAAAAAAAAAAAAAAAAAAAGATAGCTATTTTTTGATTGGCTACATGCTTTGACCAGTCTGTCTCCTTTTTTTTCTCTCTTCTGCTTCTGTGTTGTATTGTCTGCCGTAACGTGACCCTCCATTCTGCCAAGAATGGGGCTGAAGTGTTTATAGTATTTTAATGAGGTTTACAAAGCCTGGCAAGCCGCGCTTCAATGTTCCCAAGGGAGGGACTTTGATTGGCCGGGCAAAGTTAAAGGCTTAGCCTGGGGCACTGTACAAGGAGGTGGGCGGGTGGCAGGGACCTTTGCATTGCCGCAGGCTGAGGCCTAGATGCCTCATGCATAAGATGAGCGGACTGGAATTTTGTAATCCCGCACATGAAAGATAATGTGGGTTCCATTGTATCGTTGGTCACAGACACAGGCAACCTATAGGTTCATTGAGGCCTTGGAACTACAAGCCCCAGAATGGCATTACAAACTTGTATGTCAGATTCCAGGAGACTGGTGGATGATTCACCTAAATAAGCCTGCTGTTGCCTAACTTTTTTGAGTTTTCTCTTGTTTTCAACTGAAATAAATGCCCACTGTATCATGGATTGGACATAAAGATTTTGGACATTATTTTGGACATTGAAGATATTTATATATGCTACACATTCAGGAGCATTTGCAGAGTGAAGTTACCTCTACCAACATTGCTCAGTGATCATGGCTAATATTTGGCCCTACAACCTACCGGTAAGTCTTTAAATTCTAGAAGGAAACCAAGGGACCTAGAGCAGTGATGGCGAACCTTGGCACTCCAGATGTTTTGGAACTATATTTCCCATGATGCTCAACTACACTGCAGAGTGCAAAAGCATCATGGGAAATGTAGTTTCTGGCACCTCAAAACAGATTTTGGCACCCCAAAACATCTAGGGTGCCAAAGTTCGCCATCGAGGAAACCCACATCATCAAAGGGGTGAAAATACAAACTCAAGCAAGAAAAAATCCTTCAATCAATCCCTGAACACAGTGGGATTTATTTACTAAAGCTGGAGAGTGCAAAATCAGTTGCCTACTGCATAGAAACCAATCAGCTTCCAGGTTGTATTGCCAAAGCTTAATTGAACAAGCTGAGGTTAGAAGCTGATTGGCTACCATGCACAGCTGCACCAGACTTTGAGTCCTCCAGTTTTAATAAATATCCTCCAGTGTAACTTCAACTGGATGTGGTCATTTTGCTTTTAAACCTTCTCAGATTTGAACCCTACCAGGATAGTGTCTCTACTGCTAATCTTGGGGTTGATCTTCTGCACCTCAATCTCTATAGAGGCCAGTATCTTTTGAATTGGCCTGAATCTGCTTCTATGGAAATGGAAGGCAATCTGAGTATGAGAGGGTGGAGAACCATCAAAGAATCCTAACGTAAGGCTGCAGTGCCCAGAAGTGCTGTGAAGATGTTGACTTGGATCATATAAAAGGCAGGTAAAATGTCACTAAAGTGATACTAGGGGCCACTTTTTAAATTAAAACAACAAAAATGACATCCTTACCTAATCTGTGTAATGGTTTTCCACAGAGCAGCCCGATCCTCATCTCCCCCCACGGAGTGCCCCCCTAGCAAGGCAGTTGTTATGGGGGCACTCGTGTGTGCTCGTTTCCAAGCCCTGCTCTGTGTATCCACACACACACACCAAAGGCTCCTGCTGCTGTTTCTGAGCCAATGAGGAAGGAGAAAGCCGGGAGAGCTATTGCTCTTGTGGACATCGCTGGATCGAGATTGACCTCAGGTAAGTATGGGGGGGGGGCTGCTTCAATAAGAAGGTTTTTAACCTTTATGGATAGAATGCATGAAAGTAAAAACCTTCAGCCTTTAGAACCCCATTCAAATTGGTCCTGGTTTGGCTTATTGCATGGTATTTTTTTGTAACTCTCCAGTTATCTGCCATGTCCACCCAACTCTTCAACTAACTACTATCTTGTAGCCTTCAGCCTTTCAAAAATAGTCCTTAAAGCGGAGCTCCACCCAAAAGTGGAAGTTCCGCTTATCTGCCTCCCCCCCTCCGGTTTCAGATTTGGCACCTTTTCGGGGGGGGGGGGGAGCGGGTACCTGTTTGCCACGGTGAGATCACCCAGAATTTCAGCCCCCACCTCCTTCCCCGCCGCTGAGCCATTCAGAAAGCGCAGCACGCTTCGCACATGCGCAGTAGGGAACCAGCTGTGAAGCTGTAAGGCTTCACTGCCGGTTTCCCTTAAAAGCAATGACGGCGGCAGCACCCGAGAGCCAATGGAAAAATCGGCTGGGGTGTTTACAATGTGGGATCCCTGGGACAGGTAAGTGTCCTAATATTAGAAGTCAGCAGCTACAGTAATTGTAGCTGCTGACTTTTCATTTTTTCTGAAGGAGGCTGGACCTCCTCTTTAAAGACTTTCTTACACCACTGAGGTCACCACCCCACCACCACCACCACAGAAAAAAATTAAAATCCAAAAATCAACACAACCACCACCAAAAAAAAAACCCCCACTAAGGCCGATCTACTATCTGCATGCTTGCCCATAGCAACCAATCGCAAGAGGTAATTTTTCTAAGCATCACACTGAGATACAGATTTGCATATTAACCTTGAACGCGAGGATGAACACAGTGGGGTTGATTTACTAAAGGAGAATAAACTGTGTACTTTGCAAGGTGCCGTTGCTCTCTGCAAGTGCAGTTGCTCCAGAGCTTAGGAAAATTAGATAAAGCTTCACTTTGCAAAGAATACCCAATCATGTGCAAGGAAAATAAAAAAAAACAGCATTTTTGCTTGCACATGATTGGATGATGCAAGTCAGCAGAGCTTTTGCTCATTTACTAAGCTCTGGAGCAACTGCACTTTGCAAAGTGCACAATCTATCAGCCTTTAGTTAATCAACCCCCATGTCTTAATAGTTCTGAGTGAATACGATGGAGGAATTACACTTATTGGGGTTGATTTACTAAAGGCAAATAGACTGTGCACCTTGCAAAATGCAGTTGCACTCTGCAAGTGCAGTTGTTCCAGAGCTTAGTAAATAAGATGACAGTTCACTTTGCAAAGAATACCCAATCACATTCAAGGAAAAAAAAACAAAACATTTTTGCTTGCACATGATTGGATGATGGAAGCCAACAGAGCTTCTGCCCATTTACTAAGATCTGGAGCAACTGCACTTGTAGCGTGCAACTGCACTTTGCAAAGTGCACAGTCTATTTGCCTTTAGTAAATCAACCCCAATAAGTGTAATTCCTTCATCGTATTCACTCAGAACTATTAAGACATTGGGGTTGATTCACTAAAGGCTAATAGATTGTGCACTTTGCAAAGTGCAGTTGCTCCAGAGCTTAGTAAATGAACCCCATTGTGTTCATCCTCGTGTTCAAGGTTAATATACAAATCTGTATCTCATTAGCTTTTGCTAAAACACGGCAATAATGGATGAACGTAACCCACGTGTGCATTAATGCATGTTAAGAAGTTGATATACTTAATGGGCGGGGGAGGGGGAGGGGCGTGGTTAAGCCAGAACAGCAAGCCTGTGATCACTTTAGGTTTAAAAAAATAAAAATAAAAATCACATCACCCAAAAAAAATATATAAACACATTTCATCATCTAAAAAGTTCTACCTAAAACTACTAGGTTCAAGGCAAGAGAAAAGGACAAAGGAGATCAACTTAATTACA
This sequence comes from Aquarana catesbeiana, assembly GCF_042186555.1. NCBI lineage: Eukaryota > Metazoa > Chordata > Amphibia > Anura > Ranidae > Aquarana > Aquarana catesbeiana. The sequence goes on along the minus strand of NC_133335.1, from coordinate 24,643,248 downwards.
CGTCGCACGTCATTACTGAGTCATAAAAAAAAAAAAAAATGTTTAAAAAACAAACTCAGCATAAAAGCTTTAAAAACCGAACCAAAAATGTAAAAAAAAAAAATGTTTTTAAACCAAAAAGTGTAATAAAGCATATGTTCTTTAGACCAGCTAACTGTAAAGAGGTGACCGTAAATAGATAGTAACTGGATATAAAAGGTCATAGCGATATCTAAACACGCTAATATGCAAACAAAAAAATAAAATCAGGTTTGTAATGCAAAGGCAGCAGTGAAGAACAATGCATGGAGCCCAGCAGGCTGATGTAGTGTTTGTGTTGAAGTTAATAGTACATAGTAGGGCAGGGGATGAGTCAGTTGTGTTCTTTTACACACACACACACACACGAACGATGGCCTTGTTGGTTGTAGTGCTCGCCTCTTGTATAGCACAATAATCACAAGGTACAAAGCATTGTTGGGCAAAGGGAGGCTGCTGACAGCTTTGGTTTCTATGACAGCATAAAAGGCTCACAGCAAAACCTAGGATTCCTGGAATCCTAGTCCTTTGTTTGCCATTAATTAAAGTGACCATATGGAGCAAGCTGATAATGGTAGCAGATGATCCAGAGGAAAGAGACAGACAGAGAGAGAAAAGAAAAGAAAAAAAATTGAATTTGTAGTAGGAAGAAGTATGAAAAGGCTTTTTCGGAGTCCGGATAGGTTTAAACATGGGAGGCTTGACAATGAATGCTTGATAAAGGTAGCAACGCCAATCACAGAATAGGGCTTACGCATGGGGGGAAAGCCTAAACTGGCAAATCCTACTTCACAAAATAAAAACAAACATAAAAAAAAAAACAATAATACTAAGAAGAAATGTAATTAATTTTAATAAGAAAGAATTTTAATAAGAAAGAATTTTATAAAAAGCGATCATAAACCTTCAAACGCCTCAATTATTCCGATGTTGCTATCGGTCAATCTCAACATATTGACAAAACATTACAATAAAATGTTCAATTTGGTAAGAAAATAATTGATACATTGTCAACTTAAGGAAAAATAAAATAGAACAACTCTCCAACACCAACCACAACGCAGCAAAAGTTCCAAAGAAAGTCTATCGGCACTTGATTTCCGTCTTAACAGGATGATTAAAACAAGCACAAGAAAAAGGAAATATATACAAAAGGGCATTAAAATTATTAAAGCAAAAGATTTTAATGGCTTGAACATTTTTTTTTTCTAATATCCCGTATCAAAGAAAAAAAAAAAAAAATCTTTTTGGTTAGAAAACTGTTTCCTCTCGTGGAGGTGACGCGTTGTTTCGTCAGCGAATTGCCCTTGCTACGAAATTGCCATTTTGCTATGACGAGGATAGTGGCCTGAAGGTTATGAAAATATATAGCAGGCAAGGGGGGTGGGAGGTGCCTACGGAAAATCACTCTTTATATTTATGGTCATGCAAACATCTCCGAACTAGTTCTAACAGGATTTTCTTTTTCTACAGTCCAGGCCTACACACAGAATATCTGCCCTAGAACTGATCCAGAGTTTGCTCTCAAGGGGTGCACGATAGAACCCCCCCCCACCCCCTCCTCCTCCTCCTCCCTCCCCCACAAAGGAATCACAGCCCTGTACACAAAGATATGACTTGACATAGTCCTGAGTGACCATGCAAGGTCTCCAACGAACGAGAACTGTCCAAGGTGCTGAACTGCTGGCTGTTTTCATTGTCCCCCCCACAGCACAAACACAATGTGACTTACCTTCTTGTTACAAATGACATCAAAGGGGAGTAGTCACAGGATGTGCATGCTTAGGAGGCTGTGATGGAGAGCAGTCCTTAGTAAGCTGTTTGTGGGTCCCACTTAAAGCTTTCTTCCCCTTCCAGCGAGCAATGGTGATGACTTGGACCTCATTCCCTTGATGGCCGATCTCAATAGGAGACCAAGCTTCCACCAAGAGTAGGGGGTGTGTGTGTGTGTGTGGGTGGGGGTGGGGGGGGCGGGGGTCCTCCGTAACTCCAAGCCTTGCAATGTATCTGTTTACTCTTCGAGGTGAAAGAAATTTACAGTACAGCACCAAAAAAGATGGAGCAGCTCATTTCCTCCAGGGGAGCCAGTGGGCAGGCCCAACTCACTACAACAACCTATGACTGCCTTCGCTCCAGCCAACAGAAGGTGCCTAGCTCAACCAAACTGTTTAATCATTAATATGCAAGAACGTTGGAGCTTCTTCAGCTGGGAGGGGGCTGTGAACGGCTGCAACTGTCATCCCAGGCCTCCCCGCACGTTGACAGCTTTTGGTAGAGTCCAATAATTTCCAACAGAAACACCCAGCGGATGATCTACGCTTGTGTGTGTGTGTGTGCAGGGCTAAGGGAAAGTTCCACTTCAGATTCATCTACGGGGTGACCTTTTTCCCTGGTAAGGAAGAGGCAAGTTGGCATTGGACCTCCATGATGCCGAGCAAGCTCTCCCTGTAAGCCTCTTAAAGTGCTCGCTACACAGTAAACAACTACACATGTCACCAGCGGCGAGAAAATGGAGCACTTAACTCCTTCCTGCCCTTGCTTGTGCAAGCAGCTCTAATTCCAAAGATAGCTAACTAAGCCTGACTAAGCAAAGGCTGGAGATTGCTTAAACAGCGATAAGGTACATCAAACCATGAGATGAAAATAATTAAATTAAACAAATAAAAATGCTATGCTCATTTTTCTGTATTTGCAGAATAATAAAATAGTGTTAGTTTTTTTTAGGAATTTTACTACTTGTTTTTTATTTATTTTTTGGTGGAGAATGCGGGCAATGATTTCATTACTTATTTTTAGACTTTTGTATTATTTTAACTAATGCGCAAGTTTGTAAATGTGTGCAAAGGGTTGCTAAGCTCTAAGTAAAAAAACAAAACAAAACAAGATTGAATACTTAATAAAAAAGCAAAGGATGAAGCATATCAAATGCACAAAGAATCTTGTTTTGCAGCAAGCAATAATTGCTTTGATATTAAGCAAACGTCATTGGTGTTCACCTTCGACTTTGTACTATTAAGGTCACAGAAACAATAACAGCTTCTACTAAACACTGCAATGATTGTGTCACACAATAACACATATCGAATGTTGGGTTTTATTCCTGCTACTATAAATTTCTTATATAAAAGCGGAACATCCTTTGCAGAACACACAAAAATTATTATTAGAGAAGACAGATCGGCAGGTGCAACCTACTAAAAAAAAGACATCACATTGTTTGATCAACATTTATAGAGATATGCAATACCATACTTACACAAAGACGTAGTTATTATATATCCTGTTTCCATTGTTACTGAGCACGATGTGTAAAAAGAAGAATAATGCTCCCCCAAAACAATCAGCACATATATGACATCAATCAAGCAACTTGTGAGCTATAAGAATGTTATTAACTTGTCTATTTGCCGAGAAACTCATCAGTTTATGAACTGGGGAATCTCAACAACTTGTAATACTCGGTAAGTGCGCTCAATGGGGGTGATTTACTAAAGCTGGAGAATGCAAAATCTGGTAGAAACCAATCAGCTTCCAGGTTTTATTGCCAACGCTTAATTGAACAAGCTGGAGTTAGAAGCTGATTGGTTCCTGTGCACAGCTGCACCAGATTTTGCACTCTCCAGTTTTAGAAAATCAACCCCCAATGTTTATTCATTGTTCAAGAACAAAAGACAGGTATGAGATACAAGCAAACTCATGCATCCTTCAACAGAAAATACTGTCAACAATGATAAATGAAACACCAAAAATTCATTGGAGACTTGACACAAGAATACAAGTTGGTAACAAATCACAAGGTGGACATACTATATTATATTTAAAGAATATAAAGTGTGAAGAAAAAAAATAAAAGGTTCCACTGTGTGGTTTGTAGTATGGATAGACTGGGTAGTATATTGCTATTTAGCCTGTAAAGATTTCCGTTTGATCCTAGCGGAGAATAATCAGCACCAACCGGCTGTGGACAGCTCCTCAATGACAATAAACTATGAAGCCTTCACACTCCGCTCAGGGCTCCCTACACAGCCAACATCAATAATATCATAAAAGATGTGCATGGAGATTTATTCAGGCAAAATACAAGGTCATTGTAATATTATACTACACATAAGGGTCATCGGAAGGACTTCTCCAGAAAATAAAGACATCAGTAGAAGGGTAAGAAGATGCCCAGCTAACTTTGCTGGGGGGAAGCAGAGAGGATACCATTTTGTAAGATATGGAAGTACACTACATGTTTTTTTAGTTTCTGAAAGTCAAAGAGGGGAAGTTTTCAAATATTTTAAAGTTATATATATATATATATATATATATATATATATATATATATATATATATATATATATACCCATACATACACTTTATCTCTCTCTACTTTCTATCTCTCTCCATCTTTTTCTTTCTCTCCCCCTTTCTTTGTGTTTTTCTCTCTGTCTTCCTCTCTCAACTTCTCTCTCTCTCTCTTTCTCCCTATTTCTTTCTCTCTCTTTCATTCTCTCTCCTTCTTTTTCCCTGTATTTATTCCTCTCTCTCTCTCTATTTCTATCTCTTTCTTTCCCCTTATTTCCTCCTTTCTCACAATCTCTCTCTCGCCTCCCTTCCTTTCTTTATCTATTTTTATTTTTCTTCCTTTCTTTCTCTCTATTTCTAACTCTTTCTCCCTTTATTTCTTCTTCTAGTTCTCTCTCTTAATTTCTCTCCTTCCTTGATCTTTTTTTATCACTCTCTTCTCTTCTCTTTTCTTTTCTTTCTTTCTTTCTTTCTTTCTTTCTTTCTTTCTTTCTTTCTTTCTTCCTCTGTCGTTCCACTGCTCCCCTCCCCTTTTTCTTTCTTTATTACTTTTTTCTGTCTCTCTATATTTATTTTTCTCTCCCTCTCTCTCTTCCTCTCTGTCTTTCCACTGCTCTCCCTCATTTTCTTTCTTTCTTTCTTTCTTTCTCTTTGTCTTTCCACTACTCCCCTCCTCTTTTTCTTTCTATCTTTCTTTTTCTCTCCCTCTTTCTCTTCCTCTCTGTCTTTCCACTGCTCCCCCTCATTTTCTTTCTCTCTCTCTTTCTTTCTTTCTTTTTCCACTACTCCCCTCCTCTTTTTCTTTCTATCTTTCTTTTTCTCTCCCTCTTTCTCTTCCTCTCTGTCTTTCCACTGCTCCCCCTCATTTTCTTTCTCTCTCTTTCTTTCTTTCTTTCTTTCTTTCTTTCTTTCTTTCTTTCTTTCTTTCTTTCTCTCTCTCTCTATTTATATTTCTCTTCCTCTCTGTCTTTCCACTGCTCCCCTCCCCCTCTTTCTTTCTTTCTTTCTTTCTTTCTTTCTTTCTTTCTTTCTTTCTTTCTTTCTTTCTTTCTCTCTCTCTCTCTCTCTCTCTCTCTCTCTCTCTCTCTCTTTCTTTTCTCTCTCTCTCTCTCTTTCTTCCTCTCTGTCTTTCCACTGACTTCCCCCCCACCCCCCCCCCCCATTCACCCCATTTTCCATTATCAGAGCCACACCACTGAAATGCAAAAGTAAGAAACTGATTTGGGTATAGATTAAACAAAAAATAAATATTTAAAAGTTAAGATGTCTCCAAACTTTCTTTTTCATATCTCATGCATACTGCATTCTCTAGATTAGAGAACATCAGGGAACACTTAACAGAGGAGCAGAGACTGTTGACTTTTTTTTGTCTCGCACATGATTCCCCTCATTCACCAACATTCACTTTTCTAGGTGAATTCCTTTTTCTCTCTCTATACACACAGAATGGTGCTGCTTAAACTTTACAGGACTGAGCACTTCGAAACCAAACTCAGATTGTGCAGAAACAAAGAGCAAGACAAAATGAGGAGGGTTGGATCTATTTTCCTGCACGCTGGCAATTTTTTACTGGCGATATTCTATAACTTGGAAGTGATCTCTTCGCCATGCATCTATAAGCACTATTTTTTTTTGTATGTGTAACCGCTGGTTTCAAAATCGGGCAGGTCTCTAATTCAGGGACTATTTACTCTCTCTGACCAGCTTAGCATCATTTAGCTATTGTTCTACACATCGTAATGCCTTTAAGTACTCGTGAATAGTACAAAGGTTTATTAAATGCTTACAATTTCGATCATTTAAGGTGCCTGTGTATGCTTCCGCAATAAGCAGATAGCTGTATGAACGGCTGAATGGACTCATTTGGCTCATGCGCAAAAATCTTTTTTTTTAATATACTATGGTTTGTGTGTGCAATTGCTGATAAATCGCTGTCTGGCATATAGGTATGTCCTAAAAAGTTTAGTGAGCATCCGATCGCTGCTTAAACCATTGTCTCCGCCCTTGTCTGGGCCCCTTTAATTCTGCAAGCGAGACCCGACCGATTGTAAATAAGCCCCCCTCTTATTGAAAACACGGAGACAGTCATTCTTAGTGGACTCGCTAACTCGGGACCTCAATGGGAAGAAAAGCAAGTTGTGCCTGCACTTAGCCTAATTGGCAAAAAGTCTTCTCAGCTAGCAGCTGGGGAAAGATTTGCCTTTCTCTATTCCCTCCTATGCAGATGGGCACCCTTAATACTACAGACTACAATTAATGCCGTTGTATTTGATGAATTTAAATGGCCCTGCATTAATATTGTATATGGAACAGCTGAAGGGCTGGGCATATCGGCAAGAAGAGACCCCTGGCAGATGGAAGGAAAAAAAAAAAAAGTTTTAATAAGCCCTGGAGCTAACATTGTCATAAAGCCCCCCTCCCCCGCCTTATATCCCACCCCTCAGGACATGCTATTGCCTTTGTCTGCAAAGAAAGTACAAGTCTAAACTTTTCTCTCGCTATCAATGGGATGACAGATTTACAATCAACTTTTTTTTTTTTTTAAGCAAATTCTACATCTTGGTTTGTGGATCACGTTAAAACTTAACTGAAATTCGGTCACACTGTGCTGATCTTTAGATAAGCTTCTGAAATGTTTTATTAAATAAACACACAACTACTGTCTCTATTAAACATATTTATCTGTTCTTCTTAAAATTTTAAAACTTTGTAAATTTCAAGACTACAAGAACACTTAGACATCAACATCAAAAAGAGCCGAGCTTTCTAATTCTACCCGTACATGAGAATGAATGTTTGTACATGGACCATTTCTGATGGAGGTCTTGCTGTCTGTATTTACTAAGAGATTGAAGGATAATAGTTGAACAATTCAGTAGGGACTTGAACAACATGAGGTTTATCCACAGCACTCAATGGTTCCCTAAACCTTGCACACTTGATATGGCACAATAGACTATGGCTTTCCAGTGTAGGAGATGATTTGGGGTACAATGGATTATGGCTGTCCAGTGTAGGCAATGATTTGGGGTACCATAGACTATGGCTTTCTAGTGTAGGCAATGATTTGGGGTACAACAGACTATGGCTGCCCAATGTAGGCAATGATTTGGGGTACAATATAGACTATGGCTTTCCAGTGTAGGAGATGATTTGGGGTACAATAGACTATGGCTTTCCAGTGTAGGAGATGATTTGGGGTACAATATAGACTATGGCTTTCCAGTGTAGGAGATGATTTGGGGTACAATATAGACTATGGCTTTCCAGTTTAGGAGATGATTTGGGGTACAATATAGACTATGGCTTTCCAGTGTAGGAGATGATTTGGGGTACAATTAACTATGGCTTTCCAGTGTAGGAGATGATTTGGAGTGTAGGAGATGATTTGGGGTACAATGGACTATGGCTTTCCAGTGTAGGCAATGATTTGGGGTACACTAGACTATGGCTTTCCAGTGTAGGAGATGATTTGGGGTACAATAGACTATGGCTTTCAAGTGTAGGAGATGATTTGAGGTACAATGGACTATGGCTTTCCAGTGTAGGAGATGATTTGGGGTACACTAGACTATGGCTTTCCAGTGTAGGAGATGATTTGGGGTACAATAGACTATGGCTTTCAAGTGTAGGAGATGATTTGAGGTACAATGGACTGTGGCTTTCCAGTGTAGGAGATGATTTGGGGTACAATATAGACTATGGCTTTCCAGTGTAGGCAGTGATTTGGGGTACATTAGACTATGGCTTTCTAGTGTTTGAGATGATTTGGAGTACAATAGAATATGGCTGTCCAGTGTAGGCAATGATTTGGAGTACAAAAGACTATGGCTTTCCAATGTAGGCAATCATTCAGGGTATAATGGACTATGGCTTTCTAGTGTAGGCGATGATCTGTTTTATCGGAACCCACCAAACATCAATCAATCCATTCTAAGTAGGAGTACCCTACATTATGCAATGTAATCTGATTGTAGGAGTGTTAATGATTATTGGGACGAGTGACACCAAAAAGAAATGTGTGGCAAAACTTAATTGCGTTGATTGCAGAGATTTTTAGAGGTTAGTAAAAAATCTCAGCACATAATAAAATAAAAGCGACTGTCTGAAGGGTTTTTAGAGGCGGGCTTTGAACTTGCGGTCCAGTGACCGTAGCATGCAGGCAAGGGCGTTGGATCTTTAACAACATGCAACAAACGTTCCAATCGTGCAATGTTGACCTAGGATGAAAACTGTTACGACTTCTTCTGGATCGAGAGTATTGGAATAAGTCTGTCTTTTTGTTACAGTAGTTATTGCTAAAGGATCTGACTGCAAAAAAAAAAAAAGCAATCAACAAATCGGGAGAGGCTGCAGGAACCTAATGGGGCAAATTTACTAGAACTGGAGAGTGCAAAATCTGGTGCAGCTCTGTATAGAAACCAATCGGCTTCCAGGTTTTACTGTCAAAGCTTCATTGAACAAGCTGACGTTAGAAGCTGATTGGCCACCATGCACAGCTGCACCAGATTTTTGCACTCTCCAGTTTTAGTAAATCAACCCTCAATGTTTATTCAATTATTCGAGAACAAAAGACAGTGCTCCAGTTTTAGTAACCCCCCCCCCCCCCTATACAGGCATACCCCACTTTTAAGTACACAATGGGGTTTATTTACTAAAGCTGGAAAGTGCAAAATCAGGCTCACTTCTGCATAGAAACCAATGAGCTTCTAACCCCAGCTTGTTCAATTAATCTTTGGTAATAAAACCTGGAAGCTCATTGGTTTCTATGCAGTAGTGAGCCTGATTTTGCACTTTCCAGCTTTAGTAAATAAACCCCATTGTGTACTTAAAAGTGGGGTATGCCTGTATGTACAGTCTGGAGGAAAGAAAGGGGAAGAGGGAGACGCGACTGAAAACTTTAAATACTCAAAGGGGGTAAATAAGGTTCAGGAGGGCAGTATTTTCAATGTGAAGCTAAGATCAAGAACACGGGGGGGACACGACCACAAGTTAGCAGGAGGAAAGTTCAAGACGAATCTTAGAAAGTAGTTAATGCTTGGAAGAGACTTCCAGCAAAGGTAGAGAGTCAGGCTTCAAAACATGCTTGGTACAAACAAACATCTATACTCCAGACAAAAAAAAAGTTACAAAATATAAATAAATACAAATTGGACCACTTTGGTTATTTTTCTGCTATGGCTTTTTTTTATGTTTCTATGTAACAATACATTTTATTTGCCACATATTGCATAGCCCAAAACATACTCCGTTAACTCAGAGCTTATAATAAAGATAATCCCTGCAGTAAGACTTTGGACAATAGTGAACAGATGTACTCGCCCCTCCCCTTTAGATTGTTAGCTCCCACGAGCAGAGCCCTCCTAACCCTCTTGTATTGAATTGTATTGGAACTGCACTTTATCCCTTTTATATGATTATTTTATATTGAAATATTTTGTATTAGAAAATGCTAAGTAACTTATTGGTGCTTTATAAATCCTGTATCACAATAACATAATATGATTTAATTGTTTTTTATTTATTTTATATAAAGTCATTTAATCAAAGGGATATGTCTAAAACCTTAGCTTTAGGTTAGTTATCTGATGTATGAAACACGAGGAACACACGAGAACCCAAACTCTACCACAATAAAAGTCTTAATAAACTGCCAAACTCAAACAAGTCAATGCTCGTTCTTAGGCAGCTGATATTAGCAGGTGTTTTTCTTTTGTTGTAATAAAAATGGACGAGGAGACGGAAAAAAAGAAAATCCATGCGACATTGATATATATGCAAGTAAATCAACTAAATCAGTTTAAAATGTTGTTTGAGATAAACCGATAACAGTTTTGAGATCAACTGATTACAAACCTCAAAAGCGTTCTTTATTGCAAAATTCTGCTACCAAATGAATGTATTTCCTTTCTCTACAGAAAAACGGGGGTTGATTTCTTTACTACGCGTGCCATGGTTGCCCAAGTGGGCACTAAAAAAAGTTGTTACAAAGGAAAAAAAAGTACCTTTCTTGCAACCTAAACATGATCACAAGTTCCATCAAAATAAAAGAAAAAACAGGATGCATACAATAACTGATCAAAGTTACACCAAAGTCACATAGAGATGTAGTAGGTAAAAAAAAAAAAAACAAAGTTTGCAAAAAATAAATAAATAAAAAAAGTTTACTGACCTAGAAAAGTTTCACACAACGTCATGTTGGCTGCTTGTCTGTCTCACCATCCACTTTAGAAACTGTTCGCCAAGTTGTTACTTCATTCCTGAAAACTTGCAAGTAAGTACCAAAAAAAGCTTATGTGGACAAGAGGCCGTGTCCAGCCCAATCACAGCGGGCCTGGGATAATTACACAACAATGGCATGGACGGGCAGCCAATCCAACCCTTGTAAGCACAAACAATTGCTATAGAGCAGAAGGACAATGACAAGCTGCTGACTCCCCCCCCCCCCCCCCACCCTTTCTGAAGACTATTCACAAAGTCCATGCAGCAACTTAGCAGCCCTGTACACTTGGAGCTCAGCCCACTTTATACTTCATGGGAAAACCTGTGTTTTCCTTTTACTGGTATTGCTATCCTATCTTAACCACTTGAGCTCTGGAAGATTTACCCCCCCCCTCCCCCTTCATGGCCAGACCATTTTTTTTTTGCGATACGGCGCTGCGTTACTTTAGCCGACAATTGCGCGGTCGTGCGACGTTGTACACAAATACAATTTATTACTTTCCCCCCCCCCACAAATAGAGCTTTCTTTTGGTGGTATTTGATCACCTCTGCGGTTTTCATTTTTTTGCGATATAAACAAAAAAAGAGCGACAAGATGGAAACAAAAAACTATATTTTTTACTTTCTTCTATAAAACATATCCGAAATTTAAAAAAAAAAAAAAATCTGATTTCTTCATCAATTTAGGCCGATATGTATTCTGCTACATATTTTTGATTAAAAAAATCCCAATAAGTAGTTCTCTGGGGGAATCTAGGATGGAGAAGGACCTGGGGGTCCTAGTAGATGATAAGCTCAGCAATGGCAGGCAATGCCAAGCTGCTGCTAACAAAGCAAACAGAATATTGGCATACATTAAAAGGGGGATCAACTCCAGAATTAGGATGAGCTCCGGTGTGTTCGCACACTCCATGTGCCGAGCCCGCCAGGAAGTCGGCACGGCGCTGCGCTATTCACAGGCAGTGAGACATTTCCCGATCTCTGCAGCCGCACATTGGGAAAATGTCTCACTGCCTGTGATTAGCGCCGCGCCGACTTCCTGGCGGGCTCGGCACGTGGAGTGTGCGAACACGCCGGAGCTCATCCTTACTCCAGAGATAAAACGATAGTTCTCCCGCTCTACAAGACTCTGGTCCGGCCGCACCTGGAGTATGCTGTCCAGTTCTGGGCACCAGTCCTCAGGAAGGATGTACTGGAAATGGAGCGAGTACAAAGAAGGGCAACAAAGCTAATAAAGGGGCTGGAGCAGGGGCGGACTGACCATTCGGGCACTCCCCGAGGGCCCCATGCCACTAAGGGGCCCCATCAGGGTTGCCAGCCTCAATAAAACCAGGGACAGTATGTAAAAATCTGTGTTTTTTAAAAAATCCCAAGATTATAGCTGCCCCGCCTCTCCAGTACCTTTTCAGTGTGTGTATGTGTATTCTGTGTGTGTATACTGTGTGTGTATACTGTGTGTGTGTATTGTGTGTCTGTGTGTGTATACTGTGTGGCCCTCTAATCTCCTATTGCCTGGGGGCCCCATAATCTCCTATTGCCCGGGGGCCCCATAATCTCCTATTGCCCGGGGGCCCCATAATCTCCTATTGCCTGGGGGCCCCATAATTTATTGCCTGGGGGCCCCATAATCTCCTATTGCCTGGGGGCCCCATAATCTCCTATTGCCCGGGGGCCCCATAATCTCCTATTGCCCGGGGGCCCCATGAGTTGTCAGTCCGCCCCTGGTCTGGAGGATATTAGTTATGAGGAAAGGTTGCGAGCACTGAACTTATTCTCTCTGGAGAAGAGACACTTGAGAGGGGATGATTTCAATTTACAAATACTGTACTGGTGACCCCACAATAGGGATAAAAAAAATTTTGCAGAAGAGAGTTTAACAAGACTCGTGGCCACTTATTAAAATTAGAAGAAAAGAGGTTTAACCTTAAAGTGGATGTAAACCCAATGTCATCCTTTCTAAACTACTGCCATAGGGGTTATCTATAAGGATATACACACCTCCTGCATGTATCTTTACCTGTCAAATGTCTCCCCTCTGTCTGTTATGAGACCCGAAAAACTGCAGATTCTGTGGGCGGGTCTGTTGTCTGGAGCTCGGTGGGTGGAGTCATGATGTCAGTAGACTCCCCGCCCACCTCTACACTCCCCTTGTCAATATGCATTTTCTCCTGTGTATTTCTAACACTGAACTTCTGCTATGATCTCTAACATCCAGTGAAAAGACAGGAAAGTAACCACATGACTTCAGCATGCCAAATCATGCTGAGGTGTGGAACAGCCAATCCTTGCAGAGCTGCTGAAGAAAGGAGTGGGGGAGGGAATTTAAAAGATAATGCCTGTCTTAGGCTAGTGCACGAGATGTAAATCACCTGTCACTCACAGCAAGGGGGAGGATTTGACAAAGTTTTTCTCTGTTTGTCAAGATTTATCTCACTGAACAATAAAAGAGGATTGCTCAGAGATGGATTAACTCTGTGTGGCAAGACTGGGCTCAAATGATAGGAAATATCATATCAATATGATCTATGCCAGGAAGTGGGAGCAAATACCTGTATTAGACAGGTATCTGCTCCCCCCCCCCCCCCCTGAAAGGTGCCAATTGTGACACCGGAGTGGGGAAGGAATCCAAAAAGTGGAAGTTCCATTTTTGGGTGGAACTCCACTTTAAACTACGTAGAGGGTTCTTTACTGTAAGAGCGCCAAGGATGTGGAATTCCCTTCCACAGGCGGTGGTCTCAGCGGGGAGCATCGATAGTTTAAAAAAACTATTAGATAAGCACCTGAACGACCACAACATACAGGGATATACAATGTAATACTGACATATAATCACACACATAGGTTGGACTTGATGGACTTGTGTCTTTTTTCAACCTCACCTACTATGTAACTATGTATATTGATTTGTTTGCACAAAAGTTATAGCATGTACAAACTTTGGGACTTTTTATGGAATTTTTATTTATTTTTTTATCTTTTACTAGTAACGGCGGCGACCAGCGACTGATAGCGGGACTGCAATATTGCAGCTGACAAATCAGACACAAAGTGACACTTTTATGGGGACCAGTAACACCAATACAGTGATCAGTGCTAAAAAAAAATGCACTGTCACTGTACAAACAACACTGACAGGGAAGGGGTTAACATCAGGGCCGATCAAAGGGTTAAATGTCTTCCTAGGGAGTGCTTGCTAACTGTGTGGGGGAGGTGCTTTTACTGTGGGAAGACAGAGATCCATGTCCCTGCTTAGCAGAAACACAAGATCTCTGTCTTCCCTTGTCACAGACCGCCATTCTGCCTCTGTCGGGAACGATCAGCAGGTCCCAGCGGACATCAGGTCCACCAGACCCGCTGATTGGCTCCTGCTGTGTCCAATCATAGCGGGGGCTGGTCGCCGACGGCGTGGGCGTGCCACAAACCCGGAAGTGGAGAAAACATACAGGTATGTGATATCACCTGTAGGAGCGGCCGCCCTGCACTACATATATGTGGGGCGGTCGACAAGTGGTAAAGAATACATGAATCCAGGAACAAACATTTAAAGCGGAACTTGAGTCATTTTTTCATCTTTCCATCTATTAAATCTTCTGCCCTTGTTGTTGTTTTAACTTTGGACAGTAAAACATTTTTTTCCTGCCAGTAAATCCCTTATACAGCCCACTTCCTGTTTCTTGTCTGGTCATTAGTCTAGGCTTATGACATCATACACAGCTCTCTAACTCTCGTGGTAGTTTGCCAGGAAGGGAGGGGGATGAGTCATAAGAGGGCGAATGAGAGCTGCAGAGCTGGAGCTGTGCCTCTGTGTAAATCCAGGAAGTGAACAGGCAGCAGCTTCAGCTGCCCACAGTTAAAATGGATGCAGCCAGACTGAGTGGAGGGAGATTTCTGCAGCATATTTGGCAAGTACAGAATTACAGTATATATAAAATAATATGCAAAGTGGTTGGAGGGAAGCTTCAGAATGGCAAAGATGTTTTTTTTTACAAATTATGTGAGCAGCTCCTCTTTAATATATTGCTGCTTACATGCCTTAGATGTGGTGGCTGTATTTATTTATTTTCTTTCTTTTCTTTTCAAGCCAAGAACATTTTCTGCAAAAATTTGTTGATCCTGTCAGAAATGCAGTGTCCTCATCACTATTTGTGAGCTGCAGAAAATTATTTCTTCCTTCCTAGCTATCGTCTGTAAACTACCAACTGCTCTGCCCCACCATGTAATGGAGATGAAGAGATACAAGTCAGGAGAACAAGTTAGGATGACAACCATGTCTCCCTCCATAGATACACCAGTGTTGCCAAACTACCAAATCGAAATTTACTGACACGACACCCCAAAATTTACTGGCACAGCCACTTTTTTTTTTAGGAAAGATGATTCGCACTCTGGTCGTTGCTCTTGTAAAAATCTTAATTTAATTGAAAAGCCACAGTGTAAACGCAGATAAAATCAGTTGACGCGTTTCAGCCTATAAGGCCTTAGTCATAGTGGTTATGACTAAGGCCTTAGAGGTTGAAACGCGTCAACTGATTTTATCTGCGTTTACACTGTGGCTTTTCAATAAAGATTTTTTAAGAGCAACAACCAGAGTGTGGATCATCTTTCATACATTACTCTACTCAGCCAGCGACTGTGGATCGAGTACCCGGGAGCTCTGCTATCTATGTGCTGTACGGGTAGTAGCACTGATTTTTCTGTTTGCACAGCCAAGTTTTTGCTGGCGTTTCCACAAGTTACAAAATTACAGTTTTAAGTGCAAACTTCAGCATTTAGACTACAATCAAGTACAATATGCAATTAGCAATGTGACTTAAGGTACATATTAAGGCATAAACATATTATTATTTTTTGGATATAGTAAGTAGTTTAGGGGTAGGACTAAGGAGGGCAGGAAATTAGAATGGGCGGCACACACACATGAAATTGACTCTCACAGTGACACTGACCGACACGACACGTCCCCTCCTGAGTTACATTGACATTCTCTCTTCATGCCAGGTGGTCCCTTCAGTCTACTCCAGTCCAAACAGCTCCACCCAGCTCCATTGCACCATGACATCACACGTCAGGCATCACCTCCACCAGACTACCCCCGTCACTGGCGCCGCCCAAACACACTGTAGCAGGCACTCGGTTGCAGTTGCTGCTGGTGCTCAAAATTTTTGGGGGGGATGCAAACAAACTGAAAAATTCTGAAAAAAAAACCCCCATCAATTGCAGCCTCACTGTACCATCAATCACAGCCACTGTGCCATCAAACGCAGCCACTGTGCCCATCAATTGCCGCCACTGTGCCATCAAACACAACCACTGTGTCCATCAAACGCAGCCACTGTGCCAAAGCAAATGCTTCCACTGTGCCATCAAATGCTGCCACTGTGCCCTATCAAATACAGCTACTGTGCCCATCTTATGCAGCCACTGTGCCCCATCAAATACAGACACTGTGCAGCATCGAATGCAGCCACTGTGCCCATCATATGTAGCCACTGTGCCCATCTTATGCAGCCACTGTGCCCCATCAAATACAGCTACTGTGCCCATCTTATGCAGCCACTGTGCCCATCTTATGCAGACACTGTGCCCCATCAAATACAGACACTGTGCAGCATCGAATGCAGCCACTGTGCCCATCATATGCAGCCACTGTGACATCATATGCAGCCACTGTGCCCATCAAATGCAGCCTCACTTTGCCCTATTAAACGCAGCCACTGTGCCATATCAAATGCTGCCAGTGTGTCCCTCGCCCGCTCTCTGTACATACCCTGTCTTGGTGGCGATGGGACAGCTCCTCCATGCTCCTCAATGTCTTCTCTCATCCTCTCTTCCCGTCCTCTGCTATGATTGGATGCCTGATAGGCGTTTCAGCCAATCAGGTGACGGGTAACAGATCCGAACACCTGATTGGCAGAGAGGCGGTTTAGTGTTAGGAAAGCGAATATTCATTTGCTTTTCTAACACAGCTGAGTGACTTCTGAGTCCCTAGCATGGCACAAGGGTGAACTTTAAGGGCCACATGCAGCACATATGCATTGCTGGGTGGCCTGTCAATAGCCTCTCAATTTCATGGACTGTCTGCAGAGTTTCTGGGTGGCTTTAGGTTTCAGTGATGACCATTGTACCATAGAACTGGAAGGAAATGAAAATTCTCATTATAAATTCATTTTCTTTTACTGTTTTCTGCATTTTGAATGCAAAATATCCACATTTTTATTTGAAAACCTCAGACACTGTGTTTTGTGTGATGTATATAGGTGGAGAGTCACCAGAAGTAAATGTAAACCCAATTACTAAAATGTCATAGAAGCTTTAACGTGCTAATCTCTTTTCAATATTCAAAATATAATATTTTTAAATCTGCAGCTTTTATTAAAATAATCCCTGGTGATCCTGCCATGAAGATTTCTTTTTCCGGCATTTCCTGGTAAAGGGTGGTAACACTGTTCATCTGCCAGTTGTGCTCCTGCATTGTCACCCCTGGCACACATGCTTTCAGTGAAGACCATTTCAACACATATTAGACAGGCATGGTCCACTGTTGTAGGAAATCCACCTTTGGAAATGACATGCAGCCATGGCTGTAGTGCAGGTAGACAGTAGATGGCTCAAAGGGGCTGCAGGAGATCAGCAAAAAAGAATGAAGAAAAGTGAAAATTGTATTTAATTGACCACCACCCGTATTGTCAAATAATGGGGGGGGGGGCAGCGGCTCTCTCATTCTAGGACGACATCACATGACGTCGTCCCACTCGCGCTGCGTTTGCACACCCGCGGGGGGGGCACGCAGTGTGGCAATCGGTGGTGTGATTTGTCCTTGGGACACGACGCATCACCGATCTCGGTAAAGGGCCAATGAAAAGGCTCTTTACCCATGTGATCAGCTTAATCTACAAGCTGAGGTCTGTAGGCATGGACCATAAGGTTTGTTCTTGGATTGATAACTGGCTACGGGGTCGTGTCCAAAGGGTTGTGATAGATAACGTATACTCAGAGTGGTCAAGAGTGGTTAGTGGGGTACCCCAAGGCTCTGTCCTGGCACCAATTCTGTTTCAGCTTATTTATAAATGATATAGAGGTTGGGATAAATAGCTTGATCTCAGTTTTTGCTGATGACACAAAAATATAAATAAAAATGTAGCAGGGCCTTGTCCAGTCTAATGAGGACCTCCAAGGCCAAAGATAGCTGACGTCCTTCAATATGTTGTGGGTTGTGAGGCATAGTGGGTGCAAATATGGTGAACGTCATTGGGCGCCAGACACTTCTTGGATGTAAAAGAGGTTTTATTTCTTTTGACAGTCCCTTTTGTATTTTTGGGGGAAAGAGGGTTAGGGCCAGGACACCCTTACGTATTTGTAGATCCAATTTGGCAGACTCCGAGACTTCAATAGGAGGACAGCCATGCAGGGAAAGGCCCCAGCAAGGCACCACTTCTGCACATGCATGAATGCTGTCTCCTATGGCAACAGTCCTTTAACAGTTCCTAACTCAAATGTAACATTTCTTTCAGCTCCACTACAACTGCCTCTTGTAGTTCTTCAACATTGAGCTCCCGGTCTCTCACTAGACCCTCTGATTCACTGACTCTGAATCCCTTGAGCTCCTCCAAGGTTGGCGGTGGTACCTCCCTCAAGCGTCACCCACGATTCCCTGCAGGGTCCCTAGCTTGGCACTCCAGATACTTCTCAAGCTTCACCCCTGCTAACCAGCTCGGCCCCTAGCTTGACTCACAAGGCTTCTCTGCAAGCGTCACCTCCCCTGGTTGGGTTCCTGACTTGATCACTGCCTGAAGTTTTCCGATTCTCCACTGTGCCCGTTCAGTGAGAATGTGGTTCCGGTACTTTCTTCAGTTACCCACTGTGGTCCCTGGTAAAGGTGGTTGGTCCCTTTGTGGTGACAGCTTCCCCTCTTCCATCGATCACTGACAGGTTCTCCGGCCGACAGAACCGTCACTTTCGGTTGGACTACAAGCCGCAATCCCAACCCTCTTACTTCTGAATAGGCCCTCACACAGCCTGGCAGCCAGATGCCCCTGGGATAGGCCCAATCCCTGGCCTAGCAGCTAGGGGCGTACGACACACATTCACCCAGACAGCCATCCAGGTGGCACAGAACAGAGTTCACCTGACCTCACCCGAATATATAGGTTCTCCCAGCAGGCCACGGGATTCAAGAAGACCCCTGCCAATTGGCTGAGATACCCCATATACCCATAACCTGACCTTGGGTTGCCCTTCTCCTGCAACAAGGCCAAACTTAGGGAGAAATCAATAGATCCCTATCAATCGACCAAGATGACTACTCTTGGCAAGTAAATTTGCGAGGAGCTCCCTGACTAAACCTCAGGGTGCTACAAAAACAACACAGCAGGATATAGAAACCTTACAAGAGGACCTGAATAAATTATTGGAGTGGGCTACTACTTGGCAAATGAAGTTTAACATTGAAAAATGTAAGGTAATGCACTTGGGGGGGGGGGTAAAAATATAAAAGCAAGTTACTCATTAGGGGGTGAACCCCTAGGAGCTTCCAGGATGGAGAAGGACCTGGGGGTCCTAATAGAAGACAGACTGAGCAATAGCATGCATTGTCAAGCTGAGGCTACCAAAGCCAGCAGAATATTGGCATGCATTAAAAAGGGAATTTACTCCAGAGATAAAACGATTATTCTGCCACTTTATAAAACTCTGGTTCGGCCGCATCTGGAGTATTCCATCCAGTTCTGGTCACCAGTCCTCAGAAGGGACTGCTGGAGCTGGAGAGAGTCCAGAGAAGGGCAACTGAATTAATATGGGGGCTGGAGGACCTCAATTACGAGGAACGACTACAAGTGCTAAATTTATGCTCCCCGGAGAAGAGACGCTTGAGAGGAAATATGATAGCGATTTACAAATATCTCAACGGTGATCTCAGCGTAAGTATGAAACTTTTCAGTCCCAGGGAGTGTAAGAGAACACAGGGCCACACAATGAGATTGGAGGAGAAGCGGTTTAACCTTAAGCTGTGTAGGGGGTTCTTCACTGTCAGGGCGGTAAGGATGTGGAACTCTCTTCCACAATCGGTGGTGTCGGCAAGAAGTATGGATAGTTTTAAAAGACTCTCGGACATGCATCTTTGCGAAAATAATATACGGGGGATATGGGACATTATTTTTCTACACACACACAGCTACACAGGTTGAACTGGATGGACTGTTGTCTTTATTCAACCTTACCAACTATGTACAGTAACTATGTAACATGTAAACAAGGAAATGCCAGTTATTGGCATTTCTTTCTTCACGCTGACAGTGTGTGAGGAGAGGAGAAGAGAGTCGATCAGCGGCATTTTCTCACAGGGGAGACCTGTACAGGTAATCAGTGCCCTGGTTATCAGTGCAGCAGTTAAGAGTGCCTAGCAGTGATGCCAATCAGTGCCCAGCAGTGATGCCAGTCAGTGCTGCCTTTAAGTGCCCATCAGTGCCGCCAATCAGTGCTGCCTATCAGTACCCATCAGTGTAGCCTCATCAGTGCCCATCAGTGCTGCATATTATCTCCTCTCATCACTGCCCATCAGAGCAGTCTATCAGTAGCCATCAGTGTAGCCTCATCAGTGCCCATCAGTGAAGGACAAAAATTACTTATTTACAAAATGATAAAATTCTAAAACTAAGAAAAACTTTTATTTTTCAAAATTTTCAGTCTTCTTTTGTTTATTTTTAGCAATAAATAAAAAAAACCCAGTGGTGATAAAATACCACCAAAAGAAAGTTCTATCTGTCTCAAAAAAATTATAAAAATTTCATATGGGTAAAGTGTGACATGACCGCGCAATTGTCCTTCAAAGTGTGAGAGCGCTGAAAGCTGAAAATCGGCCTGGGCAGGAACGGGGTGAAAGTGCCCGGTAGGCAAGTGGTTATAAAGGTAAAGTGTTTATAATAGACAGAGCAAACTAATTAGGAGTACCATTTACTTTAAGGAGTAAAGCCGTGTACACACCAGCGGAATGTCGGACAGAAAAAGTCCGACGGAAGCTTTTCATCGTCTATTCTGATCGTGTGTAGGCCTCATCTGACTTTTTTTTTTCAAAAATTCTGACGGACCTAGAAATGGAACATGTTCTAAATATTTCCGACGGATCCAATTCCTATCGGGAAAACCGATCGTCTGTATGCTGTTCCGATGGACCAAAAACGACGCATGCTCTGAAGCAAGTACGAGACGGAAGCTATTGGCTACTGGCTATTGAACTTCCTTTTTCTAGGCCTGTCGTACGTGTTGTACGTCACCGTGTTCTGGACGGTCGGGCTTTGGTCAGACTTTGGTTTGACCGTGTGTAGGCAAGACCGCTTGAATGGAATTCTGTCGGAGTTCTGTTGGAGAAACCTTCGGAGTTTATTTCGACGGCAAAACCGGTCGTGTGTACACGGCATTACTCCACTTTTTTTGAGAGAAAAAAAAACATTCCCCTCTGGGTGATCTACGTACATGGCAGGGATTTTAACCACTTTAAGAGCAGGCCTTTTCTGACATTTGTTGTTTGCAAGTAAAAATCTTTATTTTTTGCTAGAAAATTACTTAGAATCCCCAAACATAATATATTTTTTTTAATCAATAATAAGTCTGGGGCCAGGGGACTGGGACAAGGATTTCACTGGGAACAGTGTGTGATGTCCTATGAGAGACCGAGGATCAGCTGTGTGGAGAAGAACACCAGGAGTGGTGTGGAAAAGGCGCAAACATTCAGAAAACAACCACAACTGAAAGCGCTGATCAGAACCACCTCGTATGGAAAAATTCTCAGATGGAGTCAGTGTAACCAAATCATAAGTCAGTTTATTGTTGACATGATGTAAGGCTGATGAATACCAACAGTTAAAATCTCCTCGCATAGATGGGACAGCTATGCAACATAATTAGCGCTGATTAAGAAAAAGAGAGATCCCCCTTCATTGGGACTTTTAAGGCACTTGAGTAATGCAAAAGATCAAATTTATTAGGTATACATAAAAATATCCGATCATAGAAACGATCGATAGTTAAAAAACATCAAAGTTTGTACAAGAAATATACACATATAAAAAATGAAAAAAAAAACACAAAAACAAAAAACAACAGTTTACATGAAAAGTATGAAAGCAAATCAATAATACTCTCCGGTATATAGTAATCCCCAGTACCCAACGCGTTTCTGCTTAAACACCTTCGTCAGGGGTATAGGATAGGAGTAAGTATAGTCACAGTTTGTTTTTACATGCAAAATGATTCCATCAAGGAAAAATGGGTGAAGCAACTGTGCGAGTGGGGGGCGTAGCTGGGTGCCAACCAAAAAGCGGTAAGGTCTTAGAACACACAAAAGTTCCTGATTTGATATTTGCATGATGCCAGACCCTGCAGAGCGGGGTGACGCCAATCTTTGGATATTGATACGGGAAGACATATACCGATAGGATTAAGGACGTCTTGGTGTCACTGATTGATTAGGAGCCTTATTTAAAGCTCTGAACAGCCACCTATCCTTTATTTTGGACATTGTTCTGTCAAATCGCTAGAATCCATTCTTTGCTGCCCATCAGGCAAATATCAAATCAGGAACTTTTTGTGTTGTAAGACCTTACCGCTTTTTGGTTGGCCCCCAGCTACGCCCCCCACTCGCACAGTTGCTTCACCCATTTTCCCTTTATAGAATCGTTTTGCATGTAAAAACAAACTATGACTATACTTACTCCTATCCTATATCCCTGATGAAGGTGTTTAACCAGAAACACGTCGGGTACCGGGGATTACTATATACTGGAGAGTATTATTATTTTGCTGTCATACTTTTCATGTAAACTGTTGTTTTTGGTTTTTGTGTTTTTATTTCATTTTTTATATGTGTATATTTCTTGTACAAACTTTGATGTTTTTTAACTATCGATCATTTCTATGATCGGATATTTTTATGTATATCTAATAAATTTGATCTTTTGCATTACTCAAGTGTATGTTGCCTTAAAAGTTCCAATGAAGGGGGATCTCATTTTTTCTTTTCAATCTTAGTTTATTTCAATATAAGGGTATAACAGAAAGATAAGGTACTGTACAGTATAATATTGTGTACATTATATACAGAACAGTAAGGGTAACCTTTATTATATATGCATAGGAATATATGTTTTGGTATACAGCTTCCGGTAAAATACTGTATTATCCCATTGTATATAGAGGATTTTAATGTAACAATAAAATAACATGTGTGGGGGAAAACCTATAACCACCTTTGTAATTTTGCATGTTTGTGTTATTTGGAGGTTCCTCCTCGTCGGGCTGGAGCGCTGTAAGGATCATTCAATCATTTATTATAGATATTCAGGTTGTTGAGCAATTCTGGAAATATAATCTTTGTTTATATATTTGAGTGACTGGTTCAGTACATAAAGAAAAGAAGGCAGAGAGAAAGAAAGGTAGGAGAGAGAGCATGTAGAAAGATAAGGGATGACAGCAAAAGTGGGAAGCACCCCAACATGGCTAATCGGCGGGCAAGGACCGGGCATCCCTGATCCATATGGGGAAGTCATCGGAGTATCGAAACATCGACCATGAGGTCCGGGATCTCTCTTTTTCTTAATCACATATTAGACATGTGGCAACTACACTTCTTTGACCTGACATAGTGAAACCCTTTCTTTTGCCATAATTACCGCTGTGACAGTACCTTATTGGGCGGTGAAGCGTGGACCAGCTGTAAGGAGCAATGCTGCGGTGGTAAACTAAGCTCCTCATGTGCCAAGCCTATCCAATGTAGAGGGAGAACGGATATATGCAGAGCCGGATGGAGGGTCAAACCAAAGCTCCGGTGGTGAGTGGCGGGATGAAAGTGGAAAGAAGAGGAACCGATGGACAGCTGGAAGCACCGCTGGCAGTGACCGGCAGGTGGAAGAGCCCCAGCGTGACGTCATACGCTCAGGGAACACGGATCCAAAGCAAGGCTTGAAACACAGGGTGGAGCGCAAGCCAAGGAGAGAAGGGGAAGTGGGTGGCTGTTGTCATGACAATGCGTTTTCAGGATGACTTGAAGAAGGGCCACATGTCAGGGCTGGGCTCAGCCCTTCCTTCTCTGAGCTGGCCGCTCAGCTGTCGGCTAATTGACAGCTCTCATCTCTCTCCACAGTTACTCAGCTGTTGTTGATTCTGCTCGTCAGTCCTGCCTACTTAAAGCTGTCCAGCTCACTTGATCTCTGCCTTCACCTTTGTCAACATCACAGAGACTTTCTCCTGCATCCCTGTTGAAGACTTGCTCGGCTGACGTCCCTTCTGGCTCCTGATCCTGCTTGCTGTACTACTACGTTCATCTCTGGCTCTCTGACATTGGCTTGGCTGACTACCTGATCCGGTTACTGAACTCTGGCTTGTTTTGACCACGCTTACTCTGTTTACCTTTTTATTATTATTATTATTAAACAAGTGTGATTTAACTATGCTTCTGTCTCGGTCTGATTCATGGTTCCTGATACCACGCCCCAAAACGCGTTGTCACGGCAACAGCCACCCACTTGACATCACGCTCGGGCGCCCCAAAGCAAGCTGCTTCCTGTGGGGGCACTTGACAGGAGGGAGGGGCCAGGAGCGTCGGCGGGGGACCTGAGAAGAGGAGGATCCGGGCTGCCCTGGGCAAAACCACTACACAGAGCAGGTAAGTATGACATGTTTGTTATTTTTAGAGAGAAAAAAAAGAGACTTTCCAATCACTTTAAAAATCTGGTGAGCTTTAAATTTTTTTACAGGTTACCTGTTTAGAGTTACAGAGGAGGTCTAGTGCTAGAATTATTGCTCTCGCTCCGATGATCACGGCGATACCTCACATGTGTGGTTTAAACAATGTTTACATATGTGGGCGTGACTTAAGTATGTATTCGCTTCTGCGCACGAGCACGGTGGGATGGGGTGCTTTAAGTTTTTTTATTATTATTTATATTACTTTTTATTTTTACGTTGTCTCTTTATTTATTTTTAAATCACATTTATTCCTATTACAAGGAATGTAAACATCCCTTGTAATAGAAATAAGGATAACAGGTCCTCTTTATTGAGAGATCTGGGGTCAAAAAGACCTCAGATCTCTCATTTACCCTTAAAAGCAAAAAAAAAAAAAAAAAGGGCATAGAGCCGACTTCCTGCCTAGCCATCGGCCGTATCGCATCCACTGGGATCACTTTTATCTGAAAGCCAGCTGCTGCCACAACCCCCGTATTTAACGTCAAAATCATGATGCACTTATGTGGAGGAGAAGGCCAGGCTCACAGTCTAATTCATCCCAAAGGTGTTCTATCTGGTTGAGGTCAGGACTCTGTGCAGGCCAGTCAAGTTCTCCCCCCCCCCCAAACTCGCTCATCCGTGTCTTTATGGACCTTGCTTTGTGCACTGGTGATCAGTCATGTTGGAACAGGAAGGGGCCATCCCCAAACTGTTCCCACAAAGTTGGGAACATGAAATTGTCCAAAATGTCTTGGTATGCTGACGCCTTAAGAGTTCCCTTCACTGGAACTAAGGGGCCAAACCCAACCCCTGAAAACCAACCCCACACCATAATCCCCCTCCACCAAATGATTTGGACCAGTACACAAAGCAAGGTCCATAAAGACATGGATGAGCCAGTTTGGGGTGGAGGAACTTGACTGGCGTGCACAGAGTCCTGACCTCAACCTGATAGAACACCTTTGGGGTGAATTAGAGCGGAAACTGCGAGCCAGGCCTTCTCGTCTAACATCAGTGTTTTACCTCACAAATGAGCTTCTGGAAGAATGGTCAAACATTCCCATAGACACACTCCTAAACCTTGTGGACAGCCTTCCCAGAAGAGTTGAAGCTGTTATAGCTGCAAAAGGGTGGGCCAACTCAATATTGAACCCTATGGACTAAGACTGGGATGCCATTAAAGTTCATGTGCGTGTAAAGGCAGGCGTCCCAATACTTTTGGTAATAGAGTGTATATATTGAACCAACTAAGGCATTACCAGTCTGTGATCATTAAAGTATATCTATATATCTATCTATATCTGTTTATCTGCAGTCTTCTCTTCCCTACATCCATTCAAAGTGTTGAATTATAAAGCTTGTCTCAGAGCTAAAAAAAAAAAAAAAAAAGGGGGCGGAGAGCTGAAGTTATACTCTGCAGAGCTCAGTGAGGAGAGTTCTGAGAGCTGATTGGAGGGAAGGGACACATCCCCCTTCACACAGGAACAGAGCTGAGGCTGTCAATCACAGTCTAGGCGCTGGAGATCCCTCCCATGTCACCATTTTTCTTTTGGTGTCCGTAAAATTTGTCAGAAGCGATTCATGCTGATAGCAGAAGAGCAAAGCAGCAGACAAAAGGGACACTTAACGCTTTGGCTTGGGACAAATACTCACTTTAGAGGGATAGACTTTGTTCGTGATTCATGTCTGAGGTTTACAGCCACTTTAAGTTTAGTTTGACCCAGCCTGGAATTCCACTTGGAGAAACCAACACTTCCAGGAGTGTCAGACACCTGGTCACCTGCTGCTTTCAGTGGTTCCATACATCGGCCTCTACATCACAACTGTACCTGTTATTTTAATTTAAAACAAGCCAAATAAGAATGTGAACTAATTTCTTTAGTGAGTCGGGCCATATGTCTGTTCAAACAAGCCTACCAGAGTGGCCTTTCCATTTCGCCATGATGCACTGGAATCGGATGAACTGCTATGGGCAGAACCTGCTGCAAATCAAGAAGCCAAGCCAGGCAGACCGCTAAATGCCCATCTAGAGCAAATACATACCAAAGGGTTTTAGTGGCCAAAAAGTTTGTGAAAGTGGTTGTAAACCATTACAATCCACTTTTTGCTACAGGTGAGCCTATAATAAGGCTTACCTGTAGCTACCCCGGATATCTCCTAAACCTAAACGATGACGTCGGCACGTATGTGCCGTTCATTTCAGTGAGTGTGCCGTTACCGGAGCCGCGATACCGGGAAGTAACTCCGGGGAGTGATGTCGCCGGACGGTGCTGTGTACGGGCACCGCAGCGAGGGCTTCGATCTCAGGTGAGTATTACATAATGAGCTAGTATGCTATGCATACTAGCTCATTATGCCTTTGTCTTGCAGGTCTTTTTTTTTGGGGGGGGGGGGTTTACAACCACTTTGATTAGCATTGTATACTTTCATCTTCCCAGGGCTGTGAGCAAAACACGGCTTTATAGAAAATTAAGACATTTAGCCCTCATGCACACAGGCTGTTAAAATAACGTTATGAAAACGCCAGTATCTTTGCAGTGATTTTTTTTTACTTTTTTCAGCGTTTTTGCAATAGCGTTTTTTAGCGTTTTTGAGCGTTTTTCCGCGTTAGCGTTTTTTAGCGTTTTTTTATTTTCAAATTTTTTTATTTTTTTTTCAATGGATCAAAAACGTTAAAAAACGTTGATGAATGACGTTTTTGAGCGTTTTTCAGCGTTAGAGCGTTTTTACAGCTGAAAGACGTCTCTCAGAACCCACTGGTCCTGGGTTTTTTTTACAGCTTAAAAACGCCTATGCCACTTGCAGCTCAAAAACGCCTAGGTGGGCATGAAGCCATAGACTAACATAGACAGGCCTTTTTAAGCTGCAAAAAAAGCTCAAAAAAGCAGCTGTAAAAACGTCCGTGTGCATGAGGACTTATAGGTAATAACACCAGGGAGTGTCGATCCAGCGAATATCTAATTGTCTTTTCTGGGAGATCAGGAAGGGAATTATTTTTGCCCCGCTGGATCAACTGTGGGTACACGATTCTGTATATGGAGGTTTATTTATTTATTTATTTTTGTTGGTTGAGATAGATGGACTTTTTCTACCTTCTTTCTCTCCCTTTTTCCAACCTACTGTATATACAGTATCTCACAAAAGTAAGTACACCCCTCACATTTCTGTAAATGTTTTATTCTATCTTTTCATGTGACAACACTGAAGAAATGACACTTTGCTACAATGTAAAGTAGTGAGTGTACAGCTTGTATAACAGTGTAAATTTGCTGTCCCCTCAAAATAACTCAACACACAGCCATTAATGTCTAAACCACTGGCAACAAAAGTGAGTACACCCCTAAGTGAAAAATGTCCAAAGTGCCAATATTTTGTGCGGCCACCATTATTTTCCAGCACTGCCTTAACCCTCTTGGGCATGGAGTTCACCAGAGCTTCACAGGCTGTCACTGGAGTCCTCTTCCACTCCTCCATGATGACATCACAGAGCTGGTGGATGTTAGAGACCTTGTGCTCCTCCACCTTCCATTTGAAGATGCTCCACAGATGATCAATAGGGTTTAGGTCTGGAGACATGCTTGGCCAGTCCATCACCTTTACCCTCAGCTTCTTTAGCAAGGCAGTGGTCATCTTGGAGGTGTGTTTGGGATCATTATGTTGGAATACTGCCCTGCGGCCCAGTCTCTGAAGGGAGGGGATCATGCTCTGCTTCAGTATGTCACAGTACATGTTGGCATTCATGGTTCCCTCAATGAACTGTAACTCCCCAGTGCCGGTGTTCTGCCAAGAAAGGTCCCCCATCGGATAGTGTCCGCCCTGTACTGCGCAAGCACATCGCTTGCGCAGTACGGAGGACAAAGGAGACGCTGAAAGTCTGCAAACATGAACAGCTGTTCATCAGCTGTACACGGCGCATGCGCAATTAACACTACATTGTGCCACACGCTCCCGATGCTCGTACAACTCTACAAGGGGCAGGTGTAGGGGAGGATGCATATGGCCAGATGGTGGATGGCCAGAGCTCATACAATGGGGGAGGATTTCTCAAAGGCGCGGATGTAATATTGAGAAGCATGTAAAAGCAAACCCGCCCATCAACATTGCAAAACCCACCCTTCAGTTGTTTAAACACGCCCCGCAAAGATCCTCCCCTTTGAGAAATCCTCCCCCCAACGCATGAGCTCTGGCCATCTTCTGTACGCATCCTCCCCTACACCCGCCCCTTGCAGAGTTGCACGAGCATCGGGAGCGTGTGGCACAATGTTGATGAACAGCTGTTCATGTTCGGAGATTTTCAGCATCTCCTTTGTCCTCCGTACTGTGCAAGCGCTGCGCCTGCACAGTACAGGACAGACACTATCCGATGGGGGACAGTTCTCGACAGGACACCGGCAGCGCTCATGCAGCCCCAGACATGACACTCCCACCACCATGCTTGACTGTAGGCAAGACACACTTGTCTTTGTACTCCTCACCTGGTTGCCGCCACACACGCTTGTCACCATCTGAACCAAATACGTTTATCTTGGTCTCATCAGACCACAGGACATGGGTACAGTAATCCATGTCCTGAGTCTGCTTGTCTTCAGCAGACTCTTTGCACTCTTTCTTGTGCATCATCTTTAGAAGAGGCTTCCTTCTGGGATGACAGCCATGCAGACCAATTTGATGCAGTGTGCGGCGTATGGTCTGAGCACTGACAGGCTGACCCCCCCACCCCTTCAACCTCTGCAGCAATGCTGGCAGCACTCATATGTCTATTTCCCAAAGACAACCTCTGGATATGACGCTGAGCACGTGCACTCAACTCCTTTGGTCGACCATGGCGAGGCCTGTTCTGAGTGGAACCCGTCCTGTTATACCGCTGTATGGTCTTGGCCACCGTGCTGCAGCTCAGTTTTAGGGTCTTGACAATCTTCTTATAGCCTAGCCCTAGACCATCTTTATGTAGAGCAACAATTCTTTTTTTTTCTGATCCTCAGAGAGTTCTTTGCCATGAGGTGCCATGTTGAACTTCCAGTGACCAGTATGAGAGAGTGAGAGCGATAACACCAAATTTAACACACCTGCTCCCCATTCACACCTGAGACCTTGTAACACTAACGGGTCACCTGACACCGGGGAGGGAAAATGGCTAATTGGGCCCAATTTGGACATTTTCACTTAGGGGTGTACTGACTTTTGTTGTCAGTAATTTAGACATCAATGGCTGTGTGTTGAGTTATTTTGAGGGGACATCAATTTTACACTGTTATACAAGCTGTACACTCACTACTTTACATTGTAGCAAAGTGTCATTTCTTCAGTGTTGTCACATGAAAAGATAGAAGAAAACATTTAGAAAAATGTGAGGGGTGTACTCACTTTTATATATATTTGTGCTTAGAATTCTTCACCATAAGTACACATTTACAGGCAATACAGAGCTTCACTTTGAGATAACCTAAATGGGCTCCCGACATTAGCAAAGTTGGAATTTTTTTCTGGATAGCAATAGCAGACAGCTGACGGCTTTGACTATTCATCTGGAATCTTCCTTTAAATGACTGAGTGGTCTTATTTTTTTTAAGGCAGGGGCCACGTCCAGCCTGATACAGGATTTTATTCAGCCTGCAGCTGATGTGCACAGAATGGGGATCCAGATCAGTTGCTCTCCACTTATGGGGACCCTGATATAATAAGGACTCTGATTGGGACCCAGATGTAATGCCGCGTACACATGATCAGAAATTCGGCCAGCAAAAGACCGAGCTTTTGGACGGACAATGCGACCGTGTGTACGCTCCATCGGACTTTTGCTGGCGGAATTCCAGCCAGCAAAAGATTGAGAGCAGGTTCTCAATTTTTCGGTCGGAAAAGTTCCTATCCGAAAATGCAATCGTCTGTATGCAATTCCGACGCAAAAAATTCCTATGCATGCTCGGAAACAATTCGACGCATGCTCAGAAGCATTGAACTTCATTTTCTCGGCTCGTCGTAGTGTTGTACGTCACCGCGTTCTTGACAGTCGAAAGCTTAGCGAAGTTTTGTGTGACCGTGTGTATGCAAGGCAAGCTTGAGCGGAATTCTGTTGGAAAAGCCGTCATATCTTTTTCCGACAAGAAGTCCGATCGTGTGTACGCAGCATTAGAAGGACTTTGATCGGTACAGCAAACACTCTTGCGCATTAGTGTGATGTCCGGGTGGTCTATTACTGAAGGGATGGTTTCTCTGGCCTTGCTGCCCTCCAGGAAAGGGGAAATTCTAATAGTCACAGAAAAAGTAAAGTAAAGAGGGCGCACCAGTCTAGTGCATTATCCCAAGTAGATTTATTGATAACAACAAAGTAAAAACTACTCACAAACATGAAGAAACATTGCTTGTATGAGCCACCTATTCGTGGCAATCCGTCCTGAAACCGAGAGTCTCCAGATGGCAAAGAAGAGGACACCAGGCTGCTGCTGTCTGACGCGTTTCGAATGAATAACTTCTTCCTCAGAGCCGACTTTGATGGAGACCCTGATGTAAGAGAGGACACTTTTGGGAACCCTGATGTAAGAGGGGACTCTAATGTCAGGGGGGAGGAACTCTGATGGTGGACACTGACGTAAGAGGGGGCTCTGATGGGGACACTGATGTAAGAGGGGACTCTAATGGGGACTCTGATGTCAGGGGGGGACTCTGATGGTGGACGCTGATGTAAGAGGGGACTCTGATGGAGACACTAATGTAAGAGGGGACACAACCCTGATATAAGGGGGGACTCTAATGGGGAATCTGATGTCAGGGGGGGAACTCTGATGGTGGATGCTGACGTAAGAGGGGACTCTGATGTAAGAGGGGACACTGAAGGGAACCCTAATCTAAAGGGGGACTCTAATGGACGGGGAATCTGATGTCAGGGAGGGAACTCTGATGGGGACAGTGATGTAAGAGGGGACCCTGATGGGGACAGTGATGTAAGAGGGGACTCTAATGGGGATTCTAATGTCAGGGGGGGTACTCAGATGGTGGATGCTGATGTAAGAGGGAACCCTGATATAAGGGGGGACTCTAATGGGGACTCTGATGTCAGGGAGGGAACTCCGATGGTGGATGCTGAGGTAAAAGGGGACTCTGATGGGGACACGGATGTCAGGGGGGGAACTCTGATGGTGGATGCTGATGTAAGAGGGGACTCTGATGGGGACACTGATGTAAGAGGGGACACTGAAGGGAACCCTAATCTAAGGGGGGACTCTGATGTCAGGGGGGAACTCTGATGATGGATGCTGATATAGGAGGAGACTCTAATGGGGACTCTGATGTCGGGGGAGGAACTCTGATGGTGGACGCTGATGTAAGAGGGGACCCTGATGGAGACAGTAATGTAAGAGGGGACACTGATGGGCACAGTGATGTAAGAGGGGACTCTGATGGGGACAGTGATGTAAGAGGGGACTCTGATGGGCACAGTGATGTAAGAGGGGACTCTGATGGGGACAGTAATGTAAGAGGGGACACTGATGGGCACAGTGATGTAAGAGGGGACACTGATGGGGACAGTAATGTAAGAGGGGACACTGATGGGGACAGTAATGTAAGAGGGGACTCTGATGGGCACCCTAATGTAAGGGGGGACTCTGATGTAGGGGAGAACTCTGATGGTGGAAGTTGATGTAAAAAAGGACCCTGATGTAAAGGGAGATTGCTGAGATGGACTCTAATGTAAAATTGCTCTGATGTGGACCCCGATGTTAGGAAGACTTAAGTTCTTTCTCTTTTGTTCTGAATTATATCATGATGATTCCAAAAGGGATCCAAATAGAACTTTTCATCCAGTTATTATTCATTAATTTATAAAACTGATTTATTTTTCGGCCCCTGAATATCTGTAAATTATACAATGTGACCCTTGTACTGAAGAGTATGCAGACCCTCATTTTAAGCCAAGCTAAAAAAAAAAAAAAGCTAGGAAGGGCCGAGTGTCTGTGTTGTCTGTAGCAACCAATAAGAAGTGTTTTTCCTGATCTAACCTGAGCCCTCTAACATCTCCCGTGTGTGTTCAGCACTGTCGTCTCTCCTACAGCTGTGCCATCCTCTTAGCAGATGTGCTGTTTTATCCTCCTGGGTCCATTATTACATATCCAGTTGGAGGATCTGTAAACACAGCGCCGCGGTATACGCCGTCCTTGTCATGCCAGCGACATCACGCAATCTGTTTTGCGAGCCGGAGCTCTGGGAAGGGGGGTGAGCCGGCAGCTGTTGGGGTGCAGAGGCATGGCTCGGCCAAAGATTTCATTACGGGAGACAGCAAGCAGATGTATCACATTAGTCCGGCGCAGGCCGTAGCTCTGCACTGTGTCACTGGAACGTCACAAAGATCTGATGGACTTGTCATTCTTCCTCCGCTCTGCCAACAATCAAATCACAGAGGAGGATCAGTGTGTGTGTGCTCAACTGTCACTTGTGAGCCTTTTGGAAAACCTAGGCTTTCGAATCTGAGCATAAGGGTGACAGCATTTTGAATGTAGAGGTCATTTTTGGTGAAAACTGCATGTCAAAACAATCATTTGAACTACAGATATAGGCAGCTGAAGTTATGAGCAGATCTTGACATTTCCTGGAAGCTTCTCTCTGTCTCCTCCTACTTTCTGAACCTCCCATTTGTTGCTTTAACATGATAGGTTGAAAAAAAGTCTGCTTGTTGGTAAATACAGGGCCGGGACAAGGGGTGGGCAGGAGGGGCGGCTGCCCCGGGCCGCAATAGTTTATTGCAGGGATGGGGGTGCCCTGACCCTAACTCTAAGTGAAGGGGTGGCGCAGTTTGCCATCTTTGCCCTGGGCGCTGGATGACCTTGTCCCGGCACTATGTAAATATAAAAGACCCTTGATACCTCAGCTCCTCAATGCTGGTTAGGAGTCTCATACCCTAGCGCTGGAAGTCCTCGGGGGTTTCTACTGTGAGATATTGGCTCCTAAGGGTGCAAGAAATTCAGTCGGCTGAGGAGTTGAGGTATCAATCCATAGATAAGTGCTCACAGTTTTACAAGATTTAGATGTTATGGATTGATTTTACCACCTCTGACAGTTGCTGTTGTAATTCTGAATATGGATGAGCGAATCATATTTTCCAAAGCAGATTCTCACAATGCTTCTCTGGGGACGGTTTTAAAATAAGTAAATCCTGTCTTTACCCCTCCTCCCCAATGTGAAAAGAGGACCTTCTTCTTCTTTCTTTCTCTTCTCTTCCCTACTCCATCATTCCCCTCCTTGATCCTCCAGAAGGCAATCAGATATTCCTTAGATCAACCACCAACCTTGGTGTTTTTACCTATACCTATGGACCAACCTTACCGACCAGTTATAAGACTTCAAAGTGGGAGGGGCTTTGCCAAGCTTAAGGCCCCTATAACAAGAGCAGACCAATTGGGTCCGCCTGTCACTTTTTCAGGTGGACCCGACCAGACCCTAGGTTGTCCTCTATTGAGCGGTGGGTGTAAAAGAACATGTTTCCGTTTACACTCACCGACATCCAATCTGATCCACTAAAAACAGATGGATGGGGATTCCCCTTCTATCTAGCGCAGGGGGCTCCAAACTTTCTAAACAAAGGGCCAGTTTACTGTCCTCCTGACTTTATGGGGGCCAGACTGTGGTCATTGGGAGTAGAAATGATCCTGGCATCAGTGGGATTAAACAATGCATCTTTGTTGTCAGTGGATAGAAATAGTGCCCCATCGTTGGTGTCAGTGGGAGGAATAGTGCCCCATCGTTGGTGTCAGTGGGAGGAATAGTGCCCCATCGTTGGTGTCAGTGGGAGGAATAGTGCCCCATCGTTGGTGTCAGTGGGAGGAATAGTGCCCCATCGTTGGTGTCAGTGGGAGGAATAGTGCCCCATCGTTGGTGTCAGTGGGAGGAATAGTGCCCCATCATTGGTGTCAGTGGGAGGAATAGTGCCCCATCGTTGGTGTCAGTTTGAGGAATAGTGCCCCATTATTGAAATTACAGTAGAGGAGATTCACCCAAAAAGACCTATTTGTTGCCAACATCCCAATAATTGATAACCATAAAAAGGAGAAGAAGTGCCCCCCCAAAGAATACACAGGGAACTTTAAGGGCAACTATATTGAATACTAGATATGTATAATAAAGTAGAAAATGTTTTGAAAAATTTTAAAAAGTAGGTGCATACATCACCATATGCCACATAAATAAAAACAATAAATGCAGTTGAATCAATTGATGATGCTTTTCTACTGTTATATCGCCCCATTATTGGTGTCAGTAGGAGGAATAGTACCCTGTCATTGTTGTCATTTTGACAAATAGTGCCCCATTATTGGCGTCAGTCGGAGGAATAGTGCCCCATCACCGGTGTCAGTTTGATGAATAGTGCCCCATCACTGATGTCAGTGGGAGGAATAGTGCCCCATCATTGCGATCAGTGGGAGGAATAGTGCCCCATCGTTGGTGTCAGTGGGAGGAATAGTGCCCCGTCATTGGTGTCAGTTTGAGGAATAGTGCCCCATGACCGGTGTCAGTGGGAGGAATAGTGCCCCATGACCGGTGTCAGTGGAGGAATAATGCCCCATCATTGCGATCAGTGGGAGGAATAGTGCCCCATCATTGGTGTCAGTGGGATGAATAATGCCCCATTGTTGGCATCAATAAAAGAAATATTGCCCCATTGTTGGTATCAGTGGAAGGAAAGTGCCCCACGGGCAACAGTTTGGAGACCCCTGATCAAGCAGATTGGATCAGATGGCAGTCGGGTGTAAATGGACAGGTAGTCCATTTACATCCGACTACCGATGGGGGGAGTGGGCTATGTGTGGGTCCGGTCTGCATAAGCTAAGCAGACAAGGACCAGCCATCCACCCGCTCAGCAGGTAACAGCAGACAGATCCATTGCTGAGCAAGCCGACTCCTGGCGGAGTCCATCCGTGTGGAAGGGGCCTAAAGCAGGACATAAATGGATCAATTTTCTTTTCTGCAATCACTGGTTGCAGGAAAGAAGATCACTCAATTCCGCCATTAACACAGTCAGTGATGATGGGGGAATCCCTCCCATGGAGCCATTGTGTTCTCCTGATGGGGGGGTGGGAGAACAAAGTGATTACTGCTAGTGGATATAATGGCTGCCAGCAATAGTCGCATGTAAAATCTGACAGGCTGGTTGTTTCCAGGTTGATCGATCAATAAACTTGGGTAAATTCAGCCTGCACATGCATGGTTTGATTCTTGGCTGGTTCAGCAGGAAATGTCTATGGCTGGCCTCACACTCCCAGAGTTGAAAGCTGCATCTAAGCTTATAAAAATAAAGTGCAGCGCTTAATGTGTATTACACAGTGTATGTGGTTAATGAAAAATGATGCAATTGAACATCACACATACTAATCAAAGTGCAATAAGTGCCATCAATGGTGGATAACAAAAAAGGTATATAAGCTGAAGATGAGTCTCGAGCATATATAACGGTGTGTTTTCATTGAAGGTTGTTTATGTATTTTTCATCATGGGCTCACTTTTAAATGCCCAAGTTTGTGAGAGATTTACAGTTACGGTCAGCCCTACAACCAAATCGAATCACAGGCTTACCTCTTCTAGGATCCAGTGGCGGGTCTCTTCCCTGGCACTTCTGGGTTTCACCTCCTATTTGGCCTTGTAAAGTAGAGTGTGGATCGGCATTCAAGCAATGCGTAGCTATGCCTTAGCCTGCTGTTGTTAATACCTGCATCCCCCATGCATCCTCCATGCATCCCTCATGCCACCTGTGTCCCCATGCCTGTCACCATCCTCAGTTTAATTTATGCTTACAGTGCACCCCCATGTCTCCAGTGCACCCCTATGTTCCCCCTTTAGCCCCAAGTGTATCCTGTGCCTCCTTTGTGCCCCTGTACCCCCCCCCCCGAGTCTCTAGTACACCCCTGTGCACCCCCCCTGACTCCAGTTGTTTGGTTTGCTAGGCTCCATTGTCAGCGCCCTCTGTTGCCTCTTTACCCTCAGGTATTGGGTCATTGGGGGGGGGGGGGGGGGTGCACTGGAAACACTGAGGCACAAATGGGTGTACTGAACACTTGGGGGGATACAGGGGCACAAGGAGGCACAGGCTACACT
Source organism: Aquarana catesbeiana (assembly GCF_042186555.1). Taxonomy (NCBI): domain Eukaryota; kingdom Metazoa; phylum Chordata; class Amphibia; order Anura; family Ranidae; genus Aquarana; species Aquarana catesbeiana. The sequence continues at coordinate 24,606,924 of NC_133335.1, read as the reverse complement.
CAGGGCTGGAGGGGCACATAGAGGTGCACTGGAGACATGGAGATGCACAGAGTGCACTGGGGATGTGGGGGTGCACAGAGTGCACTGGAGATGTGGGGGTGCACAGAGTGCACTGGAGATGTGGGGGTGCACAGAGTGCACTGGAGACATGGAGATGCACAGAGTGCACTGGAGACATGGAGATGCACAGAGTGCACTGGGGATGTGGGGGTGCACAGAGTGCACTGGAGACATGGAGATGCACAGAGTGCACTGGAGTCATGGAGATGCACAGAGTGCACTGGAGACATGGAGATGCACAGAGTGCACTGGAGACGTGGGGGTGCACAGAGTGCACTGGAGATGTGGGGGTGCACAGAGTGCACTGGAGACAAGGAGACGCACAGAGTGCACTGGAGATGTGGGGGTGCACAGAGTGCACTGGAGACGTGGGGGTGCACAGAGTGCACTGGAGACATGGAGATGCACAGAGTGCACTGGAGATGTGGAGGTGCACAGAGTGCACTGGAGGGTAGCTTATTTTTTCTGTCTTTTTTTGTGGAATCTTTATGTTTTTCAAATACAAAATAAAGGAGAGCATTTGGACAGGTAAAGCACTTTACAACAACTGTAAGGACACAACAAACGTAGCGTCCAAAAGTCAAAATACACTGCATAACCAATATCCTAAAAGTTTTAAAGTTTGAATTTATACATCAATTGCTGATAACAGTCAAAAATTTTAAAGATCAAAAAAAAAAGAAAAAAAAAGGAAAATAAATGACAAAATCATGAGCCTGACGGTTCCAGTTAATTCCCACAACATGAATAATTGGCATGAAAGAAGTCCATGATAGGCACTACAGAAAAAAAGTGGTGTGGTCCGTGGCACCATCAGTAATTGGCCTCCATCCCAAAACTGGACAGAAAGAAAGGAAATGTTGATCAGAGGGACTTTTAATGAGGCCAATCACTATAAAGAGTAAACACATAGGAGTGGATAGAGTATTACTTGTGTAAGTTTGTTACATAATGTTCAGTAAAATGTTCCAACAAAGTCAGGATAAATACATTGCATTGAGCTGAACCATGGTAGACATGAAATTGGGTAAATAGAAAACATTGCATGATACCACCAAGTAGCAGAATTTGCATATGGCGGATGGTAAAACAATCCAAACATTGCACAGCATCCTATTACTCTACGCGTTTCATGGATTAGTCTCCACTTCCTCAGGAGTAGATGCAGGAGAATGGAATATATCAGCTCAAATGTTGGGGGGGGGGGGGGGTGGAAAGGAGCCGTCTGTTAGGCGGATGGCACCAAGAATAACATCCAACCAGGGGCTGGCGGAATCCGGCCGGATCCCAAGGAACGAGACGGGAAGGAAGGCGCAAAAAGCATCGATAACCGGGTGAATCCATAACCATTGTGCATGAGTAGTGACATGAGTGCCTGTAGCGCGACGAATCCTTATTGGAGATATGGAAAAGCATTCATTGGTGTAAGAGACAGGGGGCAGGTGATGCTTGAAATGCGCCAGCTTCATATCAGGCTGGAGGAACAGGATGGGACCGCCGCCAACGCCATGTGCGCACCACTTGTATGGAAAACCTGTCCCCCGTCTCTTACACCGATGGATACTTTTCTATATCTCCATTAAGGATTCAGACCACTACAGCCACTCATAACACTACTCATACACAAAGGTTATGGATTCACCGGTACATGGATGCTTTTTGCGCCTTACTAACCATCTCATTCCTGGCTGGACATTATTCTTGGTGCCATCCACCCGCTAGGCTGCCAGACTGTTCCTTTTTTTTAGACTTGCAGTAACGCACTGAAATGTACTGCATTAAGTGTGCACTAATACACAGAAATATACTGCGTTAAATGGCACGTAGCGCACTGACAAATACGGCATTAAATTTGCACGAATGCACAGAAATATACAGCATTAAACGGCACATAACACACTGAAATATACAGCGTTAAACTTGCAGTAACGCACTGAACTATACTAGGTTAAATATGCAGTAACGCACTGAAATATACTGCGTTAAACATGCACAGAAATATACTGTGTTAAACGTCACGTAACGCACTGAAATATACAGTGTTAAACGACACGTAACGCACTGAAATATACAGCATTAGTCTAGCAGTAACGTACTGAAATATACCGCGTTAAGCGTGCACCAACGCACAGAAATATACTGCGTTAAACGTAAGGCAACGCACTGAAATAGACGGCTTTAAACTTGCAGTAACGCACTGAAATATACAGTGTTAACCTTGCAGTAACAAACTGAAATATACTGCGTTAAATCCACTTAACGCACTGAAATATACGTTATACGTGCAGTAACATACTGAAATATACGGCGTTATACTTGCAGTAACATACTGAAATATACGGCGTTATACTTGCAGTAACGCAATGAAATATACTGTGTTAAACGGTCACTACACTTACACTGACTGAACTATCTTTAGATTTATACTAATGTAAAAATGAATGGTCACTACACTTACACTGACTGAACTATCCCTACATTCACACTAAACTGATATTCTACACTGACAATGGTGTCCTTTTATGAAACTGAGATCAGCGGCGATCCCGAGTCTCACCGCTGATCTCAGCGCTTTACCAGTTTATGAAACTGAGATAATCAGCGGAGAACATGTTCTCCGCTGATTATCTCAGCACAGTGAGAATTCACAGAAACGGCCAGTTTATGAAGGTGCGATCTCCACACCTCACTGGCGATCTGTGACAGAATTCTCACTTTCTGATTCACCATTTCAGAAGTGGAGAATCAGAGTGAGAAGCCTGAAACTGGCTGATATTCTGGAGAAAGAAAGAAGTCTTTTGACTTCTTTCTTTCACCAAACAGTCAGAGCACACCTTCCCCACCATTACACACCCCAAAACCAGCAGGATAGGAATTTATAGTGTGTATATGTATATATATATATATATATATATATATATATATATATATATATATATATATATATGTATGTATATGTATATATATATATATATATATATAAATATACATCTATATATATATATATATATATATATATATATAGCTATATATAGCTACATATATATATATATATATATATATATATATATTTTTTTTTTAGATGTTCACGTCTCTGGCTGGGTTCACACTTGTGCGATGCGTGAACCAGCGTGATTCCTGTGCGGGTTTTCACATCGCACCTACATTGACATCTGCGCACCACTGCGGGTGTCAATGTAAAGTTAATGATACCCCCAGATCATTTCACAGATCGCAGTGCGAACTATGTAATGGTGCAGGAATCGGATCGCATGGGTGTTCACACCCATGCGATCCGATTCCAGTGCGGACCAAATAAAGGGTCCTGTACCATTTTGGTGCAAATGCAATATGATTTAGGGCCAGTTCCCACTGCTGCGGTGTCCGAGATCGGATGTGATTCGCACCGCAGTGCAAAATCACATCCGATCTCTGTGCGATGCGATTTCAGCCATACAGATAGTATTGCTAAATTTGCATTGCCCTCGGACCAAACTCTTACAGGACCCTTTTATTGGTCCACAGCAGAATCGGATTGCATGGGTGTTCACACCCATGCGATTCGATTACTGTCCGAGTTTGCAGATCGCACTGCGATATGTGAACTGATTTGGGGGTGTTAACTTTTAGGCCCAGTTCACACTTGCGCGATGCCGGACATCGCACAGGCATCGCATGTTATTTGCAGCACACTGCCATTCACATTACATGCGATGTCTGTGCGGTGCGATATCAGCTGTACAGATAGTATGGCTGATATCGCACCGCATTCGGTGCAAACACGCACAGGACCCTTTTTTCTGTTCGGACCAGAATCGGATCGCATGTGTGTTCACACATATGCGATCCGATTCATGTCCGAACTGTCAGTTCGCAGTGCGATATGCAAGCTGATCTGGGGGTGTCCTTAACAATGTATTGACACTCCCCAGCGATTCGCATATGGCAGTGTGAACTGACATGCGAGTCGGTGCGATGCGGGAACCCGCAGTGGATTCGCAGTGTTCTCGCATCGCACCAGTTTATCAATTTTTATGTTTATCTATAATGAAATATATTTTATTTTAATTTATTAATAAATATTTATACTTGTATACTTTATTAAAATTATTTTTTTAATGATTATAAATGTATTTTGCATTTATATGAATGGTGTATAGCTGCATTACATATGTGCATTACATTCATTTACTATACACCATTCACATTTAAATAGGGACATGTATGATCTTTAAATATTGATAAAAACAATGTTTTTTTTTATAATTAGGTTAATGTATATTGTGTAGGGGGAATTTAACTTTATTATTTTATTAATATGTTGGGGAATAATGTGTGCTGATTTGTGTTAAACTTTTGTATTTTATGGTTCCTCATACTGTAATCCCGCTATATCACGCGAGATTATAGTGAGAGGAGCCGTTCTCAGGAGTTCCCGGCGTTTGTAGATCGCTCCTCAACTCAACATGAGAAGCGATCTACACACTTTCATAAACAGGCACTCAGAGGAGAGCGATCTCCTCTGAGAATGCCTGAAAACTGAAAAGCGGTATTTTACCGCACTTTCATAAAAGGACACCCAATAGAATCAGAATAGCACACTATATAGCACAATAACTGTCTAATAGCACTGAACAGAGCCGTGTTCTATCTCTCTCCACGCCGCTTTCACACTAAAAATGTCCTCTATTGAAAGAATACTTTTATAGTGTGGGGCAGGACTAAGAGCAATGAGCCATGATTGGATAGAGTCATCCTGACAGCATCCAATCATGGCTCTGACAGTGCTCTGTGCCCTTATTGGGCAAAGCTTTCATTGCTTCAGTCAATCAGGGCTTCCAATGCACTGTGCGGCGGCGCAGTGCATTGTGGTCATTCGACGGGCCAAACAAACGGTCGAACGCCCCAATAAATTCCAGTGTTCGCCGAATGCGCAAACATCCAATGTTCGTCCCGAACTCAAGCTCGGGCCGAACCATTTGCCCATCCCTACTTGTCAACAAGGGTTTCTCCACCAAGTACTAAGTCATGCTTGTCTTGGGGATCAAATACTTATTTTACTCACTGAACTGCACCTCAATTTATAACATTTTGTGTTTTTTTCTGGATTTTTGTTTGATATTCTGTCTCTTTAATTTAAAATACACCTATGATAAACATGATAGACCCTTCAGTTCTTTGTAAGTGGGCAAACTTACAAAAACACTTTAATGGGGACACAGACAGTAATAAATATCTGCCAGTGGTGAAAACTCTCTCAAACTTCAGCCAAAACTTTTTTGTATTTTTTTTTTTTTTCATTTTTGGATGAAGTTATGATTTACTACTTGTACATACTGAACTAAAGAACGAGTTTCTACCCCTCCCTATACGATCGGTAAACCAGCTGCAATATCCCGCAGGCTTTTTCCTCTTAAACTTTTTTTTTTTATTATTTCTCATCACCTGTCAAAAACACATCAAAGATCAGAACTGGTAAGTGCGGTCCCACGCCGTTGTAATGGAAGGCAATATAGGGGGGGGGGGGGGGGGGGCGAGACACAGAACATGAAAATATATCTATAGGCCGTGAATGGAAAGCAGCAGTCTGGCTTGGCCTTTGAATTGAAAGGGCAGATGGAGCCATTGCCAAACCTCAATCACAGCTGGGGTGAACTGGCTAAAATTCTGTGAGAACCACTTTCACCAGCTCTCCATATGGAGCGGGATGGGGGCTGGGTTACCGAGGAATGCACGGGGACAAAGACTACAACTCGGGACAACTGAAAAGACAAAACTTGCCCATTTATCGAGCTTATTACTAATTTAGGAGGCCAATATCTCCCTTGAACAGATGTTGTTAAATCAGCGATATAAACAATCGATGCTGTAAACACGCGACTGCAGTAAACATATTTTTAAAAAGTACAGTGAATTAATTCACTATTTTTTTAAATACATTTGTTTTTAACAAAATGTTTATAATTGTATTTAAAAATTCTAAAAAAAAAAAACAAATGAATAAAAATCTGATATACGACTGTCAGATGAATCTGAATTTGTTTTTAACAAAATGTCTAAAATTGTATCTAAAAAAAAAAACAAAAAAAAAACTGATATACGACTGTCAGATGAATCAGAATTTGTTTTTAACAAAATGCCTGAAATCGTATCAAAAAAAAAAAAAAAATCTGATATACGACTGTCAGATAAATCAGAATTTGTTTTTAACAAAATGTTTAAAATTGTATCTGAAAAAAAAAAAAAAAATCTGATATACAACTGTCATATAAATCAGATGAATAGATGAATACGACCGTCAGTTGAATAAGAATTTGTTTTTTAACAAAATGTTTCAAATTGTATTTAAAAATTCTAAAAATAAGAAAAAAAATTGGATCTGTCAGATGAATCAGCAATCAGAGGATATTTATCCTCAACAGATGCAGTATATGCAAACTAAAAAGTGAGTGATTCAGGGTTTTCTTTTGTGTTTTTTTAAACATAAAAATAATTAGCACAGCAACAAGTATAAAAATAAGTCAACGCGTGTACATGAAAAATAAGAATCAAAGTTGTAACTGAGGAAGTTTTTTTTTTTTTCTTTTCATTTGTTGCTTTGATAGCGAAAAAAAAAATTATCATACAACTAAAATATTAAAATGTTCAAAAAAGTTACAAACTAACTGAAATAATTCTGTTGTGAATAATAAAAATGAATGATCAAGTAAAGTGATTAAAAAACACAAACGAAATCGGACAGCAAACACAAAAGTTAAACAAGACTTTTGAAAAGAACCCGTCTCCCACATCATCGCAAGAAAGCGAACAAAAACAACAACAGAAGCAATTTAAAAAAAAATAAATAAAAGATTTTTACAGCGGTCTCATGTAAATGCGCACCCTTACAGTCGAAGTAAAGCGAGCAAGCAACTAACAATTTCTGCAGATTGCATGGCTGCTCTTGTGAAAAAAAAAAGGAGAGAAAAGTTTTTGTGGGGTAGGACAGGTGGCAGAAGTAATGGGTGGCTGGAACAAAGCTGGGCTATTAATTCAAGAATAGGGTATGGAGTCATTTGGCTCAGCGGGGCTGGGGATGGTGGAGCTGAAAAGACGATCAGGAGATAATGGGCCACTGGGTACGTCTGGGGTGGGGATGCAAAGTTTGTGGGCTGATAAGCCCACTTTTAATTCTTCTTTTTCTCCTTCTCAATAGTTCAACCCTACTTGGCGAAAAAATGTTACATATTTACTGGTGTTTTTTTGTTCTACAAAATCCTTACGGTGGCAATTTTTTTTTTTTTTTTAAATGCCATCACCCAAGGGAAGTTATTAAAAAGTTGTTCAAAGCAAAAAGTATATTTATAAAAAATTTCAGATATTCGACTGGTCATAAAGTTTGAAAACTGCATTTTAAAAAAATGTGTACCAAAATCTGATATGAAGGCATTTAAACAAAGACAATATATTATTATTATTTTTAATATTATTATTATACAGGATTTATATAGCGCCAACAGTTTGTGCAGTGCTTTATATTATACAGTATACCCCACTGATGCTGACCGAGGTATGGTGATGGTACAACTGTAATTTTTTTTTTAATAATACATTTTATTGAAATTTGCAAAACATATAAGCCAAAGTGTCACAAGTACAATTTTAATAAGCGACGTGGATCCTGTAGGTTTGTTCCCTTTTTCTTTAAATAATAATAGGTTAGTGATAAAGAAGAAGAAAATACAAAAGATGATTGTAGCCTAAATTTTAAATGCTAAACTAAGTTTTTTTTTTCTTTTATTTGCCTGTGCAACAGTTACGAGTAAAAAAAAAAAAATATATATGAAGCTACATTTTAATTAATGGTAAAGAATTAATTTGTTGCAATAGCGGAGAATTAAATTAATGGTGGAGAATTTATTTATTGCACTGTACACCTAAAAAAAAAAAAAGTAATATTCAAAGTTACAAGCATTTTTATAAAGAACTAATACAATTGTTTTATGTACATAAGTAATATATAACTTACATAGTCAAAAAAAAAGTTGTAAACTGTTAATCTGTACATATATTTTTAAAAAGTTCTAATGAGCAGGGCCCTCTGGTTGCTTCTGTATTGTATTGTAACTGTACTGTCTGCCCTCATGTTGTAAAGCACTGTGCAAACTGTTGGCGCTGTATAAATCCTATATGATAATAATAATTAAAAAGAAGTGTAAAATAAACTTTAAACAAGCAAACTAAAAACTTTACTACACGTGAAAAAGAAACTTGTGTTAAAACCTCTTTATGAGGAAGAGTAAAATTTTATAGAAAGTATTAAGTAACTTTTTTAAGTTTTGTTACTTTACAATAAAATCTTTTAAACTTTTCCCCACCTACCTAAAGGGCAAACATTTATAGCCCTAGTGACATCATTACTATTTTAAATAAAAATAGACTTAACAAATATAACTAAATATATGTGAATTCTGATGCTTATTTCCTTATTGAATCTTATTTTTTTTAAAGTTTTATTACTTTACAGAAACATTCTTTAAACTTTTTCACACTTGCCTAAAGGCCAAACACTGATAGCCCTAGTAACATCATTACTATTTTAAATAAAACAAAGTAAACAAATATAACTAAATATATGTGAATTATAACTAAATACAGTATATGCGAATTCTGCTGCTTATTTCCTTATTGAATCTTTTTTTTTTATTACTTTACAAAAAAAAAAAATCTTTAAACTTTCCCCCACTTACTTAAAGGGTGAACACTGATAGCCCTAGTAACATCATTACTATTTTAAATAAAAATAGAGTAAACAAACATAACTAAATATATGTGAATTCTGCTGTTTAAAAACAAAAAAGATTCAATAAGGAAATAAACAGCAGAATTCACATATATTTAGTTATATTTGTTTACTCTATTTTTATTTAAAATAGTAATGATGTTACTAGGGCTATTAGTGTTTGCCCTTTAAGTAAGTGGGGAAAAGTTTAAAGAATTTTTCTGTAAAGTAATAAAACTTAAAAAAAAAAATGATTCAATAAGGAAATAAAGTTTTATTACTTTACAGAAAAATTCTTGAAACTTTCCCCCACTTACTTAAAGGGCAAACACTGATAGCCCTAGTAACATCATTACTTTTTTAAATAAACAGAGTAAAAAAAATATAACTAAATATAGTATATGTGAATTCTGCTGCTTATGTCCTTATTGAATCTTTTTTTTTCTTAAGTTTTATTACTTCACAAAAAAAATCTTTAAACTTTTCCCCACTTACTTAAAGGGCAAACATTTATAGCCCTAGTAACATCATTACTATTTTGAATAAAAATAGAGTAAAAACTATAAATGTATGTGAATTCTGCTGATTATTTCCTTATTGAGTCTTTTTTTTAAAGTTTTGTTACTTTACAAAAATAAATCTTTAAAATTTTTCCGACTTACTTAAAGGGAAAACACCGATAGCCCTAGTAACATCATTACTATTTTTAACAAAAATTAAAAGTAAAAAGAATATATAACTAAATATATGTGAATTCTGCTTATTTTTTTATTGAATCTTTTTTTTTTTTCTTTCACAGTCTATAGGTCACCGTAGCTTGTAGACTGAAGCTTACATGAAGCAATCCTGTCTGAGACCCTCGCTGACAATACAATTTAGTAGGACAATCTATGACTGATCTGGGCCCCAGGGAAATTTAGGCAATGGGGACAAGGCAAGTGATAACTAGAGCAGATGGTGTGTAGGGAAATAACCAATGAATACACTCACTTGCTGGCCTATCACAAGTATCTCTGGCCCTTTAAATCTTTGAAAGCAATCTGCTACTTAAAAGTTTTTTTTTAAGCTAGGTGCAAAAAAAAAAAAAATAATAATAATTGAACGTGTAAAAATAATGCTTTCAGTTTTTTTTATTGTATACATGCAAAAAAAACAAAAAAAAACAAAAAAAAAACAAAAAAATAACAGCAAAAAAAAAAAAAAAAGAGAATAACATGCACACAGTAAAACGTATGCCGTTGTCTTTTAAGGATAATTAAAGGGCCAGCCTTCCCAAATCAGTTTTTGGCAGATGCTGAAGGCTTGAGTTGCCAATTCTTTTATCTCTTGGGAACTTTAGTTGTAGGATCTCGGCACTAAATGACCTCCTGTTCCATAGATTTCTAGAGTCTCACTACTCCTGCTGAATGTATAAAAGGATCATGTAAATTGAAAAAAAAAAAAAAAAAACAATTCAGAAAGAAAATAAAACTTCAAGCTTTTAAAAGGATTGTCGACACTTGTGGCTTACACGGGGCTGAGTACCATCTTCCCACCCCCAAGTGACAACCCTGAGCAGCCAATTGCCAAGCTCCAATACTGTCATGTGATAGAAAGGGCAATGAGTTTTATGATGCCCCCCCCCATAACTAGAAGGACCCCACCGGTGGCCAAATGAAGAGGACAGTGCAGGGAAGGTAAGTATAAGACACTGGTGGGAGCACCATCAGCATGAACCTGTTTCTTTGCCTTGCATGGGAAAAGGACAGGTTCACTTTAAGCCATGGGTGCCCAAACTGTGGCCCTCCAGCGGTTGCGGAACTACAAGTCCCATGAGGCATTGCAAGGCTGACAGTGCTTGTAGCATACATGACTCCCAAAAGCAGAGGCATGATGAGACTTGTAGTTCCGAAACCGCTAGAGGGCCACAGGTTGAGCACCTATGCTTTAAGCCGTTGTATCAGACAATGATGGCGTCTTTGGTGGCTTGCAACACAGTTGAGGAAATTAATTTATGTGTCAGAACTTTCAGAAATTCTGGTTCCTGCTGGCTGGGAAGCAGTGGTTCAGTTCACCCATAAACCTAACTCATACATGTGAACTGGTAAAATGGTCCAAAGCTGGCCTCAAAGTGGATGAGGATTAACTCCCCACACCACCACAGCACCATTGCAGACATCAACGTAGGTAGGGCTTTTTTTTCCCCACAGCCCCCTGCAGCATCTGCTAACATTAAGGTGGGGATTATCACTGCCCACCCCACAAGTAGCATCCAGTGGCATTGAAGTGGGCAGGAATTTTTTCACCACATGCCTTGCAGCACCCAGTAACGTTAAATTGGGTAGAGATTACCTCTCCACACACCCCAGCAGCATCCACTGGCATCAAAGTGGGTGGGAAATATCACCCTGCAGCAGTGTCTGTTGGCATCGAAGTGGGTGGGGATTATCACCCCATCCTCCATGCAGTATCAACTGGCATCAAAGTGGGTGGGGATCCTCTCATTACACCCCTCTGCAGTGTCCATTGACATCAAAGTGGGTGGGGATTATCACCCCATTCTCCATGCAGCATCAACTGGCATTAAAGTGGGTAGGGATTGTCTCCCTACACCCCTCTGCAGTGTCCATTGACATCAAAGTGGGTGAGGATTATCACTTCATCCTCCATGCAGCAGGAACCGGCATTAAAGTGAGCGGGGATCATCTCCCCACACCCCACTACAGTGTCCGTTGGCATCAAAGTGAGTGGAGATTATCACCCCATCCTCCATGCAGCATCAACTGGCATCAAAGTGGGTGGGGATCATCTCCCCACACCTCACTGCAGTGTCCGTTGGCATCAAAGTGGGTGGGGATCATCTCCCCACACCCCACTACAGTGTCCATTGGCATCAAAGTGAGTGGAGATTATCACCCCATCCTCCATGCAGCATCAACTGGCATCAAAGTGGGTGGGGATCATCTCCCCACACCTCACTGCAGTGTCCGTTGGCATCAAAGTGGGTGGGGATCATCTCCCCACACCCCACTACAGTGTCCATTGGCATCAAAGTGGGTGGAGATTATCACCCCATCCTCCATGCAGCATCAACTGGCATTAAAGTGGGCGGGGATCATCTCCCCAGACACCACTACAGTGTCCGTTGGCATTAAAGTGGGTGGGGATTATCACCCCATCCTTCAGTGCAGCATCAACTGGCATCAAAGTGGGTGGGGATCATCTCCCTACATCCCACTGCAGTGTCCCTTGGCATCAAAGTGGGTGGGGATTAACACCCCATCCTCCATGCAGCATCAACTGGCATCAAACTGGGTAGGGATTATCTCTCCACACCCCCCCCAGCAGCATCCGCTGGCTTCTAAGTGGGCTACTGTTGTATATAGCATTAACAATACCTTCCGGCTCCACACCTGCCCGCCCCTCCCTCACTGCCTTCAACTTTCAAAGTTTATGGAGAGCTCTGAAGCATCAGAAAAAATTGCTTCCCTGAAGACATTCAGATCTTGTTTATACATAAGATGGCCTGTTGGCCGTCTGAAGCCCATCCCCAGGTTCTCAGTGATGTAGAGAATAGTGCTCACGTAGTGACATAGCCGCTGTTCTTAAATTCATTCTCCTTTGAGCCCAGGTTAGCTTGATGGTGCTTTCCTGAGGGACATGTCCTTGACACCCTGGGTTAAAATAAGTGGGAAGAATGAAGCTCAACATCAAAGGAGCAGTGGCCAGGACCTTAAAGGGATGTAGAGTGCCATGCTGGAGCGTTGAAGGTGCAGGGGGAAGGGGTGGAGTTGGTTGGTTGGTTGGGGGAGGGGGAGTTGAATTAAAAAAGGAAAAAGCGGAGTCTGGTATAAAGAACTCTCTCTTTTGGTTTTGGCCGACTCCATTCTTCAGCTTTAGGTTACCAAAAACGGCATGCAACTGGTCATTGCACCATAAACTCCTAATGAAAGTCTTTAAAAAGAAAACAATCCCCTTGCACAGCCATCCTGTTCTGTGAATCTTTAAACCGAGCAAAAGGTGGCAAACCTCTGTGCAGCCTATCACCCACTGTAGCATATTTGCAGAAAAACTTGATTACCTGTCAGCCAGTTTAAAACAAAACAGCGCTGCCAGACAGCCATGATTGGGGCCTTCACTGCGCTGGCTGACAGTTCTCAGCGAAAACGCTTGACCCTGAAACCGTGATCAGTATTAATAGGCCGCTCCGCCGAAAACATTTACATTCCTGCTGGCAGAGGCCGTAACTCCACAGAAACAACATTTATTCAGAATTATAGGCACAGTCATCACCGCGGTCAGCCAGGTAAGTAGGCAGGCTCCTGATGGCCACCATCAGATCTCCCTGAACTTGGAATGCTTCCCGCTGGTGTGTATCTGCTTTCTATCAATCCAAGTCAGCATCTAGTCAAAGGAAATCGCATACATCATGCAGTTTTAGGCAGGCTTGACACCTACAGTATGTTCTATGGTAATGCATGGTAAAACACATGCTTTAGGCTATGCTCACGCTGATCCGACACGAAATTCTACAACTTACAATCCAATTTTACCCTGCAACTTCATGTCCGACTTCCATACAACTTTAATGAACGGGATCCGACCATACCCAGGCCCTTTGAGTCTGGTATGAATCTTGAGGGAGGACCCCACGCCTAATAATCTACCCCAATCCGTCCGATTTTCTCCTGCTTTATCCACTTTCAGACGATCCCTGAAAACTCATCTCTTCAGAGAAGCCTATCTGGCCCCCACCTAACAACTGTACATTTATCTTCTCAATCAGCACATCACCCATAGTTATTACCTCTTGTATCTCTTGACCTTCCCTCTTAGATTGTAAGCTCTAAGGAGCAGGGCCCTCTGATTCCTACTGTATCAAATTGTATTGTATTTGTACTGTTTACCCTCAAGTTGTAAAGCGCTACGTAAACTGTTGGCGCTATATAAATACTGTATAATAATAATAATAATAATAATAATAAAAAAAAAAAAGGGCATGGGGTCCCCCCAACCAAAAGACCATACCAGACTGAAGGGTCCAGTATGGATTTTGAGGGGAAACCACATGCCAAATAAAAAAAAAAAAAAAATGGCGTGGGGTTTCCCCCTCCAAAATCCATACCAGACCCTTATCCGAGCATGCACTGGCAGATCAGGAAAGGGGGGGCGAGCACCATGCAGTTTTAAGCAGGCTTGACACCTACAGTATGTTCTATGGTAATGCATGGTAAAACACATACTTTAGGCTATGCTCACGCTGATCCGACAGGAAATTCTACAACTTACAATCCAACTTTGCCCTGAAACTTCATGTCCGACTTCCATACGACTTCAATGAACGGGATCTGGCCATACCAGGCACTTTGAGTCTGGTATGATTCTTGAGGGAGGACCCCACGCCTAATAAAAAAAAACAAAAATGCATGAGGACCCCCCCACAAGACCATACCAGACCAAAGGGTCCAGTATGGATTTTAAGGGGAAACCCCATGGCAAATTTTTTTTTTTTTTAATGGTGTAGGATCCTTATCCAAGCATGCAGCCTGGCAGATCAGGAAAGGGAGGGGGACGAGCACCCCCATCCCCTGCTGGACCATACCAGGCCACATGCCCTCAACGTGGGGGGGGTGGGTGCTTTGCTTTGGGGCAGGGGGCTCGCTCGCCTCCCCCTCTGGTGATGTATTCTTGCTCCGATCTTTTTTTTGGTGGGGGGCATGCCATTTCTATTTTGTCGGGTTTCCCCTCAAAATCTATACCAGACCAAAGGGTCTGGTATGGTCCCGGGGGGTCACGCCTTTTTTTTTTTCTGGCGTGGGGTTCCCCCTCAAAATCCTCAGAGCAAAAGTCGCATGTCACAAGTCGGATCAGTTAAAATGATGATCCTGACTTCCATTCAAATCAATGGGCTGAAATCGTGCCCAAGTCAGACCAAAGTAGTGCAGGAAGTGTACGCAGCATAACACTTGCAGGGGCGGTAGGCAGGCAGATGCAGCAAGCACAGTAGTGGAAAAGTTTCCCAAGAAGTCTGCAACAGTCCCTACACTGTCCCTCCTCCTCCGGAACCTCTCCCTATGCTAGGTTCACTCTCCTGTCAAAAGGGTGCCTGTCCCTAACCTCACCACATGCAGAATGTGCGCCACCTCTTGTGGGTCAGGGCTTTTTTTTGTAAGCTCTGCCCTCATCAAAGATGGCTGTGGGGTAATTTGGGGGGCAGTGTCTGATTGTACAGCAGCCCACCCTATAACCATAAGGAGCCCTAAGAGAAATAAATATTTCTCTTGTCCTCCATTCTCCCTGCACGGCAGATACAAAGTCACACTGCAAAGTCACACTCTAAATCGCGTGACTTTGGGGTCGCAATCTTGGAAACGTATCATTAATGAAGGTACAACATTTAGCAAACTCACATGGTTGATGATTAAAAGAGGTACATCTAAGTATACAGGCATCCGGGGTAAAGCTGTCCACAAAGATCGTCCTCCTCACCGCTGGCTCTCACCGCTGTCAGTCTGCCATTGTGGCTGGGAAGACTACCCTGCAGTAGTGATCTGAAAGTGAGGCTTGAAGCGCTCGTGGAGCGCAGAGTGGAAGAGATGACGTCAATGGCGGTGGGGAGGTCGGTCTATGTGGACAGCTTTACCCCGGATCCCTGCATACTTAGAAGTGCCTGTTTTATTCATTAACCATGTGAGTAGCTAAATGTTGTACCGTCATTAAATGTAACCATACTGCTACAGTTAGAGGCGCCTCTCTTCTCTTTATACTCAGTTGTCATATGACGCTACTTGTATATCAAGACATCGCTTGTATATCAAGTCAAAATGTATTAAAAAATGTTGCTTGTCTTGCAAAATGCTCTCAAACCAAGTTAGTCTCAATCCAAGGTTTTACTGTACCTGACTTAACTTGAAGAGACTAGAGAGGGGTGAAATGTCCCCTTTACAGGTGCACATGATTATCAAAAGATTGTGACATATTCCTGCACAGGAAAGGGGCTACTAGCTGATGACTGCTTTACAAGTTTGCATTGATGCCAACTCTACCACACTTGTCGGGATAGTCCCACAATTTGGCCCTCTGTCCAGGCGATCCCGTGTCCCTAACTATGTCCCAGGATCACACTATCACCTCATCTGAGTTATTGCACATATGTAACTCCAAAAGGCATTCATTGTGGGGATTAGCATCTCAAGTGGGTAGTCCCCACATATTTAGAGGTGAGATCTAGGTGAGAACCACCTGTAAATTGGGCATGATTTGTCTTTTGTAATTATGACCTATTCCAAGGCCAAAAAAAAATAGGAAAATAAGAAAAAATAAGTAATTGTGCTTGCAAAAGGGGGGGGGGTTGTTAAAGTGGGGAAATAACTTCCCTTTGGGTCCAAACTAAGTCCAAACTTAGGTTTTGGATACTTTAGGGAATAATGAAAGCCCTATTTTTTATTTTTTTTTACTCTTGATATCACACCGGGGGGATTTTTTATCACTTCCTGTCTCAGAAACACAGCAGGAAGTGAGTGAAAATCTCTCCAAATTGAGAGCACTTATCCTCTTTGAAAGCTTTGACCAGAACTGGCTCCCCATTGGAATAGATCCCCTCAATTCCCTTTTGTGGTGACAAATGTAATGGGGCGTACACACGGTCAGACTTTTCGGCTACAAAAGTCCGACAGACTTTCGGCGGACTTTTGGCGGACTTGTGGCGGACTTTCTAACGAACTGACTTGCCTACACACGATCACACAAAAGTCTAACGGATTCGTACATGATGACGTACACCGGACTAAAATAAGGAAGTTGATAGCCAGTAGACAATAGCTGCCCTAGCGTGGCTTTTTGTCCATTGGACTAGCATACAGACGAGCGGATTTCTGGGTCCGGCGGAGTTACAACGTAAAGATTTGAAGCATGTTCCAAATCTAAAGTCTGTCAGATTTGCGACTGGAAAAGTCCGCTGAAAGTCCGGGGAAGCCCACACACGATTGGATTGTCCGCCGGATTTGGTTTTGTAGCCGAAAAGTCCGCCCGTGTGTACGCCTCAAAAGATTTTGCATTTCCCACCACCTTCTGTCACCAGAAGAAGGTGAATCTCCACAGTATAGACATAGCATGGAGTTTTAACCCTCCCTTGTTCCATCCAAAAACTGCAAAAACACTAATGCCGCGTACACACGATCTGGATTTTGGTTGGAAAAAGATATGATGGCTTTTCCGATGGGATTCCGCTCAAGCTTGCCTTGCATACACACGGTCACACAAACGTTCGCTGAACTTTCGTCCGTCAAGAACGCAGTGACGTACAACACTACGACGAGCTGAGAAAATGAAGTTCAATGCTTCCGAGCATGCGTAGAATTGTTTCCGAGCATGCGTAGGAATTTTGCGTGTCGGAATTGCTACAGACGAACGCATTTTCGGAGAGGAACTTTTTCCGACCGAAAAATCGAGAACCTGCTCTCAATTTTTTGCTGGCTGGAATTCGGCCAGCAAAAATCCAATGGATTCCGACCAAAAGCTCTCATCGGTCTTTTGCTGGCCAAATTTCCGATCGTGTGTACGTGGCATAAGAGAACAAATACAAAGCCTTCATAAATACGCCTGCACATTTATTATAGTTTCAGACTTTATAACTATTTTCGCTATATAAGCCAATACTGCCATTGTTCATGACCATTAGTCCTTGCAATCCTAAAATAGCTTTTTTTTTTGTCCCCTTACGTTCCTGGATCAGAAAGGCCGCCAACTCAGTAGCTGAAAACGCGGTGACCTCGTAATTGGTGCCTCCCGCTGCGGTGAACCACGTTCCCTCCACCTCAGCACTCAGCGTTTGAAGCCAGAAGAGAAAGTGTCTCTTTTGTCAGAGATCCTCTCTTTGCGGTTTGAAGAACTCTCCTCATTCTTTAAGGGGAAATTCCCGTCACCGCGATGACAGCTACAAGACGTGTAAAACAGCCGTTATGCGATGTTAGTCATTAAAGAACTCAGTTGGGCTTCCCCCGAAAAGTCACCCTGGAGTGTGCGATAAGACGTACGCGGAGCTTCAGGAATGACTAATTACACAACTGAAGGAACTGATGCTAATTAGTACAAGTAAAGAGCGTCAGTACAAGCAAGATGTAGGAATGGAAGGGGGGGGGGGTTCGCGCTTAGAAAGCCGATTATAAAGATTCCAAGTAAAGTGCCGCAAGTTAAAAGCTACAACAAAGAGATTGGTCTTCCTGATCGGATTGTATGTGTGGAGGCAAAGATCACAGAATGATAGCCAGATGACTGGTCTAGAAGGTCAAGTTTATTTATTGTCAAACAAGGACAACACAACTGGACTTCAGGTCCCAAACTGCAGCTTTTTGGTGCATATTGTGTGGCCCATGGGCCCCAGTTTCTGCTAGTCTGTGTTTTTCCTGCCTAGATGCTTACTCAATCAGCATGTGACCTGGAAGTAGATGTGTTCCAGGACTGTGTTTATGTGGTCATGTGATGTAAGGAAAGCATTCTCCTGATGCAAGTCTCCAGTCTCTGACCACCCCCTGTAGTATTTCTGCAGTCTCTGACCATCTCCTCGAGTATATATGTAGTTACATATAGTTACATAGTAGGTGAGGTTGAAAAAAGACACAAGTCCAACCTATGTGTGATTATGTGTCAGTATTACATTGTATATCCCTGTATGTTGCAGTTGTTCAGGTGCTTATCTAATAGTTTCTTGAAGCTATCGATGCCCCCCACTGAGACCACCGCCTGTGGAAGGGAATTCCACATCCTTGCTGCTCTTACAGTAAAGAACCCTCTATGTAGCTTATGGTTAAACCTCTTTTCTTCTAATTTTAATGAGTGGCCACGTGTCTTGTTAAACTCCCTTCTGCGAAAAAGTTTTATCCCTATTGTGGGGTCACCAGTACGGTATTTGTATATTGAAATCATATCCCCTCTCAAGCGTCTCTTCTCAAGAGAGAATAAGTTCAGTGCTCACAACCTTTCCTCATAACTAAGATCCTCCAGACCCTTTATTAGCTTTGTTGCCCTTCTTTGTACTCGCTCCATTTCCAGTACATCCTTCCTGAGGACTGGTGCCCAGAACTGGACAGCATACTCCAGGTGCGGCCGGACCAGAGTCTTGTAGAGCGGGAGAATTATCGTTTTATCTCTGGATTTGATCCCTTTTTAATACATGCCAATATTCTGTTTGCTAGCAGCAGCTTGGCATTGCATGCCATTGCTGAATCTATCATCTACTAGGACCCCCAGGTCCTTTTCCATCCTAGATTCTCCCAGATGTTCTCCCCCCCCAGTGTATAGATTGCATTCATATTTTTGCCACCCAAATGCATTAATTTACATTTTTCTACATTAAACCTCATTTGCCATGTAGTTGCCCACCCCATTAATTTGTTCAGATCATTTTGCAAGGTTTCCACATCCTGCGGAGAAGTTATTGCCCTGCTTAGCTTAGTATCGTCTGCAAATACAGAGGTTGAACTGTTTACCCCATCCTCCAGGTCGTTTATAAACAAATTAAATAGGATTGGTCCCAGCACAGAACCCTGGGGAACCCCACTACCCACCCCTGACCATTCCGAGTACTCCCCATTTATCACCATCCTCTGAACGCACCCTTGTAGCCAGTTTTCAGTGTCTGACCATCTCCTGTAGTCTGTCTACAGTCTCTAGCTATTTCCTGTAGTATGTCTTTAGTCTTTAAACATCTCCTGCACTCTGTCTACAGTCTCTGATCATCACATCTACAGTAGCAAGTCTCCAGCCTCTGACCATCTTCTGTAGTATGTCTGCCATCTCTGGCTATCTCCAGTATTACTGTATGTCAGCAGTCCCTGACCCTCTCCTATAGTACGTCTGCAGTCTGTGTTATTCTCCAAAACGAAGTCTGCAGTCTCTGACCATCTCTTTTCGTAGATCTGCAGTCTCTGTCTCCTGTAGTGTGTTTGCAATCTCTACCATCCCTTGTAGCATGCCCGCACTTTCTGACCATCACCTGTAGTATGTCTGCAGTCTCTGACCATCTCCTGTATGTAGTACAGTGCATCAGGAAAGTACTCACAGCGCTTCACTTTTTCCACATTTTGTTATATTACAGCCTTATTCCAAAATGGAATAAATTAATTAATTTCCTCAAAATTCTACAAACAATGCCCCATAATGACAATGTGAAAGAAGTATGTTTTAAATCTTTGCAAATTCATTAAAAATAAAAAACATGCCATATCACTCAAAATTGAACTCAGGTGCATTCTATTTCCACTGATCATCCTTGAGATGTCTCTACAACTTGATTGGAGTCCACCTGTGGTAAATTCAGTTGATTGGACATTATTTGGTAAGGCACGCACCTGTCTATATAAGGTCCCATGAGACAGGATTGTATCGAGGCACAGATCTGGGGAAGGAAAGGGATGGCCATGACTAAGGAAATCGTCCGAAACACGCAGGATGTTTTACAGCTCTGTACATGTATTAAATAAAGGAATACTATTTTGGATGTCATCTTGAGTGCCGGCCATCCCTTTCCTTATTCTGGTACGTTGGAGGTGTCAGCAGCCTCAGGGTCTGAGCACCGGGCAGACCTTTTATGTGGGAAGGTACAGCACCTATACACTTGTTTTCCACAGACCTGGGGAAGGGTACAGAAAATTTTCTGAGTTATAGAAGGTCCCAATGAGCACAGTGGCCTCCATCATCCATAAATGGAAGGAGTTTGGAACAACCAGGACTCTTCCTAGAGCGGGCCGCCAAACTGAGCGAATAGGGGAGAAGTGCTTTAGTGAGGGAGGTGACCAAGAACCGATGGTCACTCTGACAGAGCTCCAGCATTTCTCTGTGGAGAGAGGAGAACCTTCCAGAAGAACAACTGTCTCTGCAGCACTCCACCAATCAGGCCTGTATGGTAGATTGGCCAGATGGAAGCCATTCCTCAGTAAAAAGCACATGACAGCCTGCCTGGAGTTTACAAAAAGACACCTGAAGGACTCTTAGACCATGAGAAACAAAATTCTCTGGTCTGATGAAACAAAGATTGAACTCTTTGGCCTGAATGGCGTCATGTCTGGAGATAACCAGGCACTGCTCATCACCTGGCCAATACCATCCCTACAGTGATGCATGGTGGTGGCAGCTTAATGCTGTGGGGATGCTTTGTCAGCAGCAGGAACTGGGAGACTAGTCGGGATCGAGGGAAAGATTAATGCAGCAATGTATAGAGACATCCTTGATGATAACCTGCTCCAAAATGCTCTGGATCTCAGACTGGGGCGAAGGTTCATCTTCCAACAGGACAACCACCCTAAGCACACAGCCAAGATAACAAAGGAGTGGCTACAGGACAACTATGTGAATGTCCTTGAGTGGCCCAGACAGAGCCCAGACTTGAACCAGATTGAACATCTCTGGAGAGATCTGAAAATGGCTGTGCACCGACATTCCCCATCCAACCTGATGGAGCTTGAGAGGTCCTGCAAAGAAGAATGGGAGAAACTGCCCAAAAATAGGTGTGCCAAGCTTGTAGCATCATACTCAAAAAGACTTGCGGCTGTAATTGGTGCCAAAGGAGCTTCAACAAAGTATTGAGCAAAGGCTGTAAATACTTATGTATATGGGATTTTTTTCATTTTCTTTTTTAAATAAATGTGCAAAGATTTCAAACAAACTTCTACCACATTGTCATTATGGGGTAATGTTTGTAGAATTTTGAGGAAAATAATGAATGTAATCCATTTTGCAATAAGGCTGTAACCTTATTACAAAATGGATTAAATTAACAAAATGTGGAGAAAGTGAAGCACTGTGAATACTTTCCGGATGCACTGCATGTCTGCAGTCTCTGACCATCTCCTGTAGTATGTCTGCAGTCTCTGACAGTCTTCTATAGCATTTCATATACTGAATATTGTGTGCGGCCCTTTGGTGATGTCAGTTTTGGCTCCCTGTATCTACCCGGTTGACTACTAGAATATGAAATACTGTATATTCCTATTTTATACTTTCATTTGCAGCTCTGGTCTCCTTTTCCCATGATTCCCAAGGTCTACATAGGTGAATGAACTTCCCAGTCCTCTATACCAATGTAGAGAGGGGAACAGTTGTAATTGGTATAATGGGTCGTAAGTATAGTACAGGGAGTAATACCATTGTGACATCACTGCCCTAATAAACAGACACCACACATCCTGATTAGAATAGCACCCAAAAGGAAAGTATATTACTTTTTTAAATGGGCCAATGGTGTCACAGGGGGCAAGAATTCTCACTGCATAACCCCTTTGGAAATATCATGGGATTCCTTTATACATGGGCTCAGGGGCGTAACTAGAAATAGCACGGCCCCATAGCAAAATGTTGTATGGGGCCCCCTTGCAAACAGCCCCCCCCCCCCACAGCTGCCCTAGTGTCAATGCAGTGTGACCTGTGCCCAATACAGCGTGACCTGTGCCCAATATGACGTGACCTGTGCCCCATACAGCGTGACCTGTGCCCAATACAGCCTGGTCTGCCTGTGCCCCATACAGCCCCACTTATGCAGAGGAAGAGGTAAGCCACCCGGATCAGCAGAGAGCGGGATAGCTTTCATTTGAATTTCCTGTCTTCCCGGGGCTCATCGTCAAATAGCCCCACCTCTTGGCCCGACGCCTTTGATGACATCACATGTCCCGCATTGGATCGGCGTTCTGTCTATCAAAGGCACCCGGCAAAAAGGTGGAGCTATGTGATGTGAGCCCCGGGAACACTGGAAGTTCTAATGAAAGCTCTTACATCGGGCAATTCAGCTCTCTGCTGATACGGACAGCTCGCCTCTTCCTTTCCTCTCTCTTCCCCTGGCTAGGAGACTGTGCCGGCGGTGCTCTTATCCTCACTGGGCCCCACTCGGCTGCAGGCCCCATAGCGCCCGCATGGGTCGCTATGCTGGTAGTTACGCCCCTGCATGGGCTCAGGGCTTTTTTTTTTAGAAAATAGGTACAGGAACTCAAGCACGAACCCTCAAAACCCCCATTTACACCCTCCAAACTGCATGAATTAGTGGGTGAGGACAAATTTCACTAACAGTGGGAGGGTCTTAAAGGGGCATTAAATACCAGGAGTGCATTACGTACAAAGTGTAGAGTTTGGGGGGTTGTTAGTGCAGAGTGCAGGAGTGCGCTACATACATAGTGAAGAGTTCAGTAGTGCGCTATGTACATAGTGAAGAGTTCAGGAGTGCGCTACCTACATAGTGCAGAGTTCAGGAGTGCGCTAGGTACATAGTGAAGAGATCAGGGGTGCGCTACGTACATAGTGCAGAGTTCAGGGGTGTGCTATCTGTGCTATGTACAGAGTTCAGGGGTGCATTACGTACATATTGCGGAGTTCAGGGGTGTGCTATGTACAGAGTTCAAGGGGTTTGCTACGTACAAAGTGCAGAGTTCAGCCTTCTTCCCCAGTTGCTTACCTCTGCAACCCTGAGCCACATTACACTTTTACTCCTCTTTAGGTCTGACCTCCACATACCCCCCCCCCCTCCACTGCCCCCATCTTCTCCCCCCACTTCACCATCTCTTACGTGTCTTACTTTTGTTGCTATATTAAACGAAAGCACCCAGTCGGGTCTAGTACCTCCTCGCCCACTGTAGGTGGCTCTGCCTCTCTCACTTGCAGGAAAACCATCCAGTGGGGGTGTCGGCATCGACACTGCACCCTGGGCACCTACATTTCCCTTGTCCCCAACCTGCACTCAGAGGGAGCCACTCAGGAGATCAGATCTGTGGGAGCCATTGGGAGACAGGCTGTCACTTGTAAATACAGAAGCCAGACTTCTGTGTTTACTAGTAATAGTGGTGAGCAGGGAGCAGAGGGCCTGAGCCAAAGGTGGTGGAACTGAGTTCCACTCAGTTCCAGCTGAAAAAAAGCCCTGCATGGGCTTATTGACAATCCACAACTATTGAACTTGTGAGTGGTTCTTTCAGCTAACTGGATAGCAAATTTTCCATCATCTGCACATGTCTAGTCAGTGCCTATCAGAAAAACCGAGTTTGTGTTCCTGCCTGAAGACCTGTGCATGTACACAGAATGGTCTGCAGGACCACGGCCATGGGCATGTGCATGTTTGAATTTGCCTTTGGCACCCAGTGGCCTATTTTAAGCACTACAAAGATCAAGATTATTGCTGAGTGGTCATCAGCTCCTGTGACCCGTGACCAGACCCTGCTTGCTTTTGTGTTCTACCCGGTTTTCCTTATGACATCGCCTGATCTTGATGTCTCCATTACATGATCTCTGACTTGTTGCTTGACTCTGCATCCTGCTTATCATTTTGGCTTGTCTCCTTTTCCTGTTATACTAGCCTGGCTCTTGTTCACGCTCTTGTCTCCTAAATCTGCACCTTTGCTGCTCTACTGTTGCTGACCTCTGCTCGCCTGACCACGTTCCTGTCTTCTGCTCTTTTAAGTCCTGTGACGACAGCCGGTACAAGTTCCTGCTCTTCAGCTTCTGCCTCACTGCATAATCCTGTTCTTCTGTTGGCCAATGGCCAGGACTTTTTACAGTTCAGACTCCCTGCACAGTTGGCGCTGTTCGGCTGCCGCCATGCAGAGGGAGCAGAGGTCAAGGGAAACTCATGTTCCTCTGAGGCCTCCATAGGTGTCATCAGGAGAGCAGCTGTCTGATTGGACGCTGCTGCCCTGGATGACCTGAGCGGCCATCTTTAGTGTAGGCAGTGCTAATAAATAGTACCGTCCCCCTTCATTTGCGAAATGGCGAGGTCAGGGATAGGAACACGCTGCTCAGTGTGTCCAGCGCAGGGAAAGGTTCCAGTGGAGGATGGACAGATAGGGACTGCTTGCCTATGTCGCAAACTGAGAGCCATTACGCATCCAGGTGTCTTGTTGCCAGACTGCCTTCCAGCCACCTCCTCTCAGGGTACCGAATACATGGTCCCGCCCACACTCCCGTGCCACTGGTACACCCTGTCATCAATCTCAGGGGTAAAACAGGAGAGGTGGTATAAAGTTGCGTTTCAGTACCTCATCTGTGCACATAACTATACTGTCTGGCAGAGAGGCAACACGGTGCCAGGAAAAAAAAAAACACCCTTTCAAAAAAAAAAGAATTATCTGGAGTTCCACTTTAACTCTCTCAAAGCATGATGATTATAACCTCCGCTCAACTCTACAAAAATGTTTGCCTATATGTGGCCAAGTTAGCCTAAAACTCACAGAAAAGGAAAGCCAACTAGATCTCCTCTCCAGCTCTTCCTAAATAGGACCATTGTGACTTCACTTCCATTCCAAAGAACACAAGCTAACAAACAAACTACAGTTTAAAAAAGTAACCAGAATCTTGAACTCCCAGAACCCTCTCTGCTCCAGCAAAGAATGACATCTTTGAAGCGGCACAAGACTCACAAAAGTGAACAAACTGCTTTGTACCGAGTGATGTTAGGACTCTCCTACTGCCCAGAAAGAAAGGACTTCATATAAAGACCCTTTTTTTTTTCTTCTGGCGCAGACACCTCTGCTAAAAAAAAAAAAAAAAAAAAGTGTGAAAGAAAAGAGAAGTTTGAATGGAGAAGGAGGGAGGAAGGCAGTCTAGTCAAGTCTAAATTATGCAGAATGTTTTCACGACGTTCCGGAGGCCTCGTTTCCTTCCCGAAGGCCTGGAGACGGTTTTGTGGCCCTGGCCTATGCTTAGGCCCACCATTGTGTCGCTGAGGGAGCAGGTGCAGCTTGACGATGCTACACAGTGATGCCGTTCTAATGATGACATAACTGCAGCCTTATCGTCGCTCTCAAAAAGAACTCTGTTCACATAGCTTGAAGGCAAGGAGAGGCCCCAAAAGAAGAGAGGCTGAGAGAGAAAGAGACTGATTGCAGCTCCCGAAAATAAAGACCTTTATCTGATGGACCAAGAAAGAGATCTGTGTGTTGATCCTGGGCCCGTCAGCTGTGTGAAGAACATGCTCGGGGACCCCCCTCCCCTGCTGGTGAAGCCAATGGATACCTATAGGCTCTGTAGTGCTTATCTCCGGCCTACAGGCCTATAGCCAGAACAAGGCCTGAGCATGTTAGTGTTCTGGCAGCTGAAGACAGATCCTACATCTGCTCTTGGGTTTATGAATGGGGGGGAAGGGAGGGTAGTAGTCGACATGCTTATCAGTGAAGTCATAGACCTCACAAAAAAGAAGTTTGTAAGTTTTTTTTAACTTTTTTGGTAAACCCAGTCACTAAAAAAAGTTATAGAGTCCACAAACTATGGTACATATCTGAAAATTGATCAATCCTGATATACTGATGGACTGTATCATTTCATGAGACCCTAAAATGCCAGGACAGTACAAATATGCCCCAAATTACCCTTTTTGGAAAGTAGACAGTCCAAGGTATTTAGTAAGAGGCATGGCAGGTTTTTTTAAGATGTCGTTTTTTTGTCATCATTTTTTTGAGAAAATTAAGAAATAAAAAAATAAAAAAATTAAATGTTATTTTTTTTTTACAAACTATCATCAGTGCAGTACGGCGTCATCATATAACTGGTGTGGTGATCAGGGACACTGACTGGTGACAGTACCAAAAAAATAAATAAATACATTTAAAAAATGTCTATTTTTTTTTTTTTTTTGTATGATTTTTTTTTTTACTCACTGTGACCAGAGCAATATAATGTTATAATAGTAACATTGTACTACTCTGGAGAAGTGATCAGGAATTTGTTTTGTTGTGATTTAACTGTGACTGGTCAAAGCTAAACACATGGTACAGATGGGCTGTGATTGGCCCTGTCTGTACCATGTGATCACATTGACCAATCACAGCTAGCAACACAATTGTACACAATCCATCAAGCCATCCATTGTTTACAACTGTCATGTGATTTGCTGTGATTGGTCACAGTGGTCACATGGTACCGGCAGTGAGCCAGTAAACTGATCAATCATCAGCTTTGTCTGGTGGACACGGCCAATGACAGATCGCGCCACTGAACAGCTATTTCGTCATATGACGTCCAGCCAGGATCTTAAAGCCACTGCCTGGCCGTCATTCTGCTATAGGCCGGGCAGGAAGGTGTTAATAATAAATGGGATGAGATGGAGACACATGTGGCACCGGTACTCAGGCATCCAAAACGTCCAATCAAAGAGAAAAAAAAATCTGGCACCACAGTGTCTCACAAGATAAAACATGAACGATTTTATTTAATCTATCCAATAAAAGGGATCAGTTATTGAGGCGTTTCAGCCTCTTACATAGGCCTTAGTCATAAACATTCATTATGACTAAGGCCTATGTAAGAGGCTGAGACGCATCAAAAATTACAGTTATTGATCCCTTTTATTGGAAGGATTAAATAAAATCATACATTTTTTATTTTGGAGACACTGTGGTGCCAGATTTTTTTCTCTTTGGTTTTCTGGACACTGACTACATGGATATGTTCTATGAAATTGTTTGCACTACCACCTAATGACTTTTGTTTATTATCCTCCTAATGTAGGGTGGTCTCCAGTTTTACTTTGTTTTTGTAATTTAGTTCTCCCCGTGCTTGTGTGGGTTTCCTCCCACACTCCAAAGACATGTTAATTGGCTCCTGTCTAAAATGGCAACAGTATGTGTATGTATAAATGTGAGATAGGGACCTTAGATTGTTAGCTCCTTGAGGGCAGGGACTGATGTGAATGTACAATATTGTAAAGTGCAGCATAAATTGTTGCCATTATATATTTCACAGTATATTATAGACATTGTAAAGGTCATTTTCGAATCTGTAGCTTTAAAAGTGGATTAACCGCTTAAGGACTGCCCCACGTACATTTACTGCAGCAGGGTGACCGCAATCCTTCGGGACCCCCTGATCGTTCCTGAGGCAGACAGAATGGCCGTCTGCCTATGTGAACAAGGCAGATCGCCGTTCTGTGACAGGAAAAGACAGAGATCCTGTGTTTCTGCTAAGGGGGAACACGGATCTCTGTCTTCCCATAATACAAGCACCTCCCACACAGTTAAAAAGCACTCCCTAGGGACACATTTAACCCTTATATTGCAATTTTGGAAAAAAAAAAACAATATTTATTACTTTCTGTCATAAAACATATCCAATTAAAAAAAAAAAAAAAGAAAATAAAATTTCTTTGTAAATTTAGGCCAATATGTATTCTGCTACATATTTTTTGTAAAAAAAAATCCCAATAAGCGTATATTGATTGGTTTGCGCAAAAGTTATAGCGTCTACAAAAAAGGGGATAGATTTATGTCATTTTTATTATTAATTTTTTGCACTATGAACAAAAAAAAAGACAATTTTGAAAAAAAAAACAAAACAATATTTATTAGTTTCTATTATAAAACATATTCAATTTAAAAAAATATATATATCATATTTCTTCGTAAATTTAGGCCAATATATATTCTGCTACATATTTTTTGTAAAAAAAAATCCCAGTAAGTGTATATTGATTGGTTTGTGCAAAAGTTATAGCGTCTACAAACTATGGGATATTTTTATTCATTTTTATTTATTTATTTTTACTAGTAATGGCGGCGATCAGCGACTTATAGCGGGACTGCTATATTTGCGGCAGACATTTTGGACACTAACTGACGCTTTTTGGGGACCAGTGACACCAATACAGTGATCAGTGCTAAAAAAAAATATATGCACTGTCACTGTACTAATGACACTGGCAGGATAGGGGTTAACAACAGGGGCGATCAAAGGGTTAAATGTGTGCCTAGCCAGTGTTTTACTACAGTGTGGGAGGGGCTTTTACTGGGGGAATACATGGATCTATGTCCTTGCTTTGCAGAGACACAGGATCCATGCCTTCCCTCCGGTCAGAACGGTGATCCGCCTTGTTTACATAAGCAGACCGCCGTTCTGTGTCTCTGCCAGATGATTGATTCCGCGGTTCTCGCTGTGTTTAATCACGGCGGGAGAGAGCCACCGGCGGCATGCATTTGTGCCCGCAACCCGGAAGAGCTGGATTACACATATTAAAGTGATCCGGTGCCCTGTAGCAGTAAAATTGCTGTAGGGCGGTCAGCAAGTGGTTAATACATAAATGAAAGGTGAAACATTTGTGTACAAATATGAAAAACATGATAAATACCTTTTTTCTTAAGTGATCACATGAGCTGGGGGTGGAGACTGCATGGGGGGAGGGGGGTGTCTGCAGGAGGCAGAGAAACAGCAGCACACTGACCTTCCCAAGTGAAGAGCTGTGCAGGGGGGCGTCAGCACAAGTCTTAGCCATTGGAGGACAAGCAGGCTGTGCTTCCAAGTAGAATGTAAAGAAGAAAACTGACCACCCTGGAATGGATGAGCTCTCATGCCTAACGTGGTCAGTAATATTAAAGCAGAGGGACTGATAAGATCACCAGGGATTTCACGCAAAGGAAGAGAGAACAGAACAATTTCTCACACAAGTATATGGTACAGCAGGCACATATCAGGAATATGAAATGTTGGAGTAGCATAAACTTTAGCACATGTTATGCAGGCGTGGTCCACTGTTGTCACCGCCAGAAGACCCGCCTTGAGATTTGCCATGCGGCCACAGCTGGACACAACATACAAAGCATGGGAAGGGTCATCACGCAATGTTCATATGACCCTAACAAGGTCTGATAATCACACCCTACATACTGTACATAGGGGCGTAATATAGTGCAAGGTGTCTGTATAATAATAGCCTATGGGGCAAGGTGTCTTTATAATCATAACCTATGGGGCAAGGTGTCTTTATAATCATAACCTATGGGGCAAGGTGTCTTTCCAAGCATAACCCATGGTGCACTGGAGATGTCTTTATAAACATAGCCTATGGAGTAGATGTCTTTATAAGCACCACCTTAATGGATAAGCACACACAATATACAGCACATGGGAAGCGATACTCGTCCATTGTTCAGATAAGCATAATGAGAGTAGACAGATAATCCCCCCCAAACATGCAGTAGAGGTTTTACAGGTCTACAAATATATATAATTATATCTGAGACAAATAACTACCCCCATCATACCACACATTGGAAGTAAGGATGGGCACGGGCGC
This sequence comes from Aquarana catesbeiana, assembly GCF_042186555.1. Taxonomy (NCBI): domain Eukaryota; kingdom Metazoa; phylum Chordata; class Amphibia; order Anura; family Ranidae; genus Aquarana; species Aquarana catesbeiana. The sequence goes on along the minus strand of NC_133335.1, from coordinate 24,577,093 downwards.
GTTCACGCACGTGCAAAGCCCGCCAGGAAGTCGGCACGGCGCTGCGCTAATCACAGGCAGTGAGACATTTCCCGATCTCTGCAGCCGCACATCGGGAAATTGTCTCACTGCCTGTGATTAGCGCCGCGCCGACTTCCTGGCGTGTTCTGCACGTGGATTGTGTGAACACGCCGGAGCTCATCTTTAATGGGAAGTAGTAACTAACAAGAACACTTACTGATGATCACACCCAACAAACTGAACACGTGCCATGTGTGAAGGGCAAACAGTAAGTTATTATTCCAATCCCACATATAGAATGTGGAATTGAGCCTGCCTCCCATCTGCTCTTTGGACTTTCTATGAAGACCCCTACAAACTTGGCTTAGGGCATCCCCTTTTCACCCAACTCTCTCGCACTGCAAGTCTGATTTCAACTTTCTGCAGGTGTGTGACTGACTTACTATAAAGTGGATATTTGCCAGCACACCAAGGATCGGAAAACAAAGTGGCGTACAAACTGGTAGTTTATTGCATGATTACAACACAAAAAAGATGCAACGTTTCGGAGTCACGCAGGATCCCTTCGTCAGGTATGTGAGTAAGGGGTCCTGCGTGACTCCGAAACGTTGCACCTTTTCTTGTGTTGTGATCATGCAATAAACTACCTGTTTAGACGCCACTTTGTGCCGATCCTTGGTGTGCTGGCAAATATCCACTTTGTGACTTGAACCAGTATCCGGCTGGTTGTTGCGGCAGCACCCAAACCTTTAGAGCTTATACCAGGAACATGTGCGATGGGAATATGAAGTATGACTTACTATAAAGACACATTTCAGATATCGTCATCAGGTAAACTGAAAATGATATCATGACATTTTATTGAGTACATAGTGGAGTTCAGAGGTGTCTCCATATATTTGAAGTTCTTCTTAAAGTCCAAATTGAGGAAAAAGATTTTGTTTTTTTGATGTGAAAAGAGCGGGGGAGGGTTCCAGCCTTTGTCAGCTTTTTGTTTCCTGTCTCGGTCCTTGCTAGGGGCGCCTCGTTTCCTGTCCTGGTGATACCGTGAGGTTCAGGATGCAACAAGGTGTCAGTCAGGACATGAGGGGACATCTCAATAAATGGAATATAGACAGCAAAAGCCCCACATTTTTTATCCCCTTTTCAATGTCATTTGGGTCTAAGCCCCCACAATGCCATCACTTTATATAAAAGTGGACTGTGCCTTCTCCTGTGCAGTAATTGGGGAAGGTCACATATCTGTGAATGGGTATTGGGGGACGTTTCCCATATTGGAAGTTTCCCAGCCATAAAGCATAAGGTCTTCTGCATGGACCTTTGTATAGAGGTGACATGGAGAAAAGGAAGGTTAGACTGGAGTCTTCAATGCCAAGGGTCAGAAGTCAACTGCAGCTATGTGAACCCAAGTGAGCTCAGAGCCTTACCTGCTGTGCTGTCCCGTCCTGCCATCTTGAGCCTATCCCTTTCATATCGGCCAGTGTGAGAATACTGACTCTGGGATCCGCCGGCTTGGTATGGGAATAGTTCACACACCATGCAAAGCGACATGGAAATGAGGTCTCTGCCTTACTAGCTCAGCACCTGTTCCTCTTCCATGAAGGCTCCTGAACACAAAGATGGGAGATCACCATGCAAATAACAGATATACCACTGCCAGCTCTTGTGAGTCACCCTGCTCTGTTAACCCTTTAAAGCTGAACTCCAGGATTAACAAATATTGTCTACATACATTCGTCATGTGTATTCTTCCTTGAATCTCAGTGTGCTTTGCGTATTTCTTTCAGATCTGTGCAGTAATCCAATGTGAGACTTCCTATAATAAAGACCACTCACTGCTGCCCTCTCTCCTTGTGCTGGGTGACTGGTCTTGTCTCCACCCCCTCCTGTAGTCTTCTACAGGCAGCCTCTAGTGGTGGAGCTGCTGGGCCCCTCCCACGGCTCTGCTCTCTGCACAGGCTATGTACAGCCCAGTGATGATGTCACTGCTACTTGGAATCCAGGAATGCATCTAGATTAGACCAATGCAAGCATGTATGTGCCATACCTGGGCCCAGTGCCGGGGCAATGTCATCTAGAGCCTGGGGAGGACATGCTAATTTGCACTCCCGCTCCCCCCAAGATGTTTGAGCATTATGTGTCAGTGAAAATCCCCTCTGCCCCCCCCCCCCCAAAAAAAAATTAAGCACCAATCTGCAAGCTCATCCCCTAAGCACCCAGCTAAAATCCTCTCTCTCCCAATGTCACCAAAGATGGGGCAAGAATCCTCTCAATAGCACCAAAAATGGAGCAAGAATCCTTCCAATGACACCAATGATGGGAAATCCAGCCAAATGAAGGGAATTCCTTTGGAACCCCCAAGTCATCAGAACTAGCGTCCCCATTGAAAGATTTCCCCTCTATTACTTTTCTGGGGACAACCCAATTTGCATTTTTTTTTCTTTTTTTTTTTTACTTTCACCTTTCAATGATAAAGGTAAACAGAACAAATAGAGGGGGTGAATCTTCCTAATGGGGGATCAGACAGTAATAAAAAGTGACAGGAGTTCTAATCCCTCTCCACTCCATTCAAAACTAAAAAAAAAAAAAGTTTTGCCGTTAGTTTTACTTTAAAGTGATACTAAACCCACAGCTAGGGTTGCCACCTTTTCTTCAAATCAAACCCAAACACTTTAGCAGTGCACAGCAATTTCTTTTTTACAGTTTAACCCTTTCATGACTAAGCCTATTTTTGAAATTTGGTGTTTACAAGTTAAAATCCATATTTTTTGCTAGAAAATTACTTAGAACCCCCAAACATTATATATATTTTTTTTAGCAGAGAATATAGAGAATAAAATGGAGATTGTTGCAATTTTTTATATCACACGGTATTTGTGCAGCGGTGTTTTAAATGCAAATTTCTGGGAAAAGGGACACTTTCATGAATTAAAAAAAAAAAACAAACAGTAAAGCTACCACAATTTTTTTGTATAATGTGAAAGATGATGTTACGCCGAATAAATAGATACCAAACATGTCACGCTTTATAATTGCACGCACTCGTGGAATGGCGACAAACTACGGTACCTAAGAATTTCCATAGGCGACGCTTTAAATTTTTTTTACAGTTACCAGGTTAGAGTTACAGAGGAGGTCTAGTGCTAGAATTATTGCTCTCACTCTGACGATCGAGGCGATACCTCACATGTGTGATTTGAACATCGTTTACATATACGGGCGCGACTTCCGTATGCGTTTTCTTTGCTGCGCGAGCTCGCGGGCACGGGGTCGCTTTAAAAAAAAATGTTTTCTTATTTTATTTATTTTTATATTTATAAATTGTGTTAAAACATTTTTTTTGATTACTTTTATTGCTGTCACAAGGAATGTAAACATCCCTTGTTACAGTAATAGGTGGTGACAGGTACTCTTTATGGAGGGATGGGGGGTCTAAAAGATCCCCGATCCCTCCTTTACACTTTAAAGTATTCAGATTGCCATTTTCGGTGATTCTGAATACTGTGTATTTTTTTTAAAACCGGCGCCATTGGCAGCCAAGTAAACAGGAAGTGACGTCATGACATCGCTTCCGTATTTACGATTGGAAGGCTGGAACGAAGCCACCCACGGCTTCGTTCCAGCCCACCCCCAGCCGCCGGAGGCGCCTGATTGGTCATCGGGCCTCCGATGGAACCGGAGGCCTGGTAAGAGCGGCGGGAGGCAGCGGGAGGGGTGGCGAGCGGCTTTTAGCATACCTGCAGCTGCGGGCATCATCCTGGTATAACCCCGGAAAGCCGAGTACGCACATCTGCGTACGCTCGGCGGGAAGGGGATAAACTATACATATATTTTGCGATTAAATGACATTTATAATCATATAAAGTTAATCAAAAGAGTTCCTCTTTACATCAGAGTCCACAGAGTTCCGCTTTTACATCTGAATCCACAGAGTTCCCCTATTACACCTGAATTCATAGAGTTGCTATTTTACATCTGAATTCACAGAGTTCCACTATTACATTAGTATCCACAGAGTTTCCCTTTTATATCTGAATTCACAGAGTTCACCTTTTACATCTGACTCTGCAGATTTCCCCTTTTACATCTGAATCCACAGAGTTCCCCATTAAATATGAATCCGCAGAGTTACCCCTTTACATCTGAATTTGCAGAAATCCCTTACACTGTAAGGGGGGACTCTGCAGACTCTGATGTAAGGGAGAACTCTGGGGACCCTGACAAAAGGGATGCTCTGGGAACCCTGATTTAAGGGGGAACACTGAGAACTCTGATGTACGGAGAGGACTCTGATGTAAGGGGGAACACTACGGCCTTGGGTGTAAAGAGGAACTCTGACGTAAGGGGTGCTCCGAGAACTCTGATTTATCTTACTGTACTCATTCAGAGGCAGGAGAGAGAAGGGGGGAGACTTCAGTCACAGACAGGGATGGATGGTGAGCTCACTCACCTCTTGGCAGTCAGCACCTCTCATCCAGATGTATCTGAGGCTGCTGGACTTCAAATTTCCCACCTCTACTTTCCTTTTCTAAAGGCACAGTGCTGAAAAATTGAAGTGTGGGCAGACACAGAGGGGTAGGAGGAAGAGGTGCAGATTGAGGCATTTCTCCTCCCGCGTCAGTTGGGGGGGATTGTTAGTATTGTTAGTGTTGGCTTTGGGCAGTGTGAATAAAAGTGTAACAGACACTCTCAGCTCAGACAACTGCAGCCAGTAACCCTGCTGGGAAGTCCGGTCTGAAACATGTGTCCTGGTTTCAGGCAGTCTGAAACCCGTACACAAGATTTGAAACTTGAACTTTCCAGGTGCGTCCCGAACAGAGTCCGGTCTGAATAATGTGTCCTGGTTTCAGGCAGTCTGAAACCCGTACACAGGATTTGAAACTTGAACTTTCCAGGTGCGTCCCGAACAGGTGGCAACCCTAGCTCTGGTCCATAGCAATGTATTGACTATGCTGACAGCTCTCCTACTACCTGACCATGTCCATGGTCTTCTGGAAAAGTAATATTAAAGTTTATTCCCTGCATGGTTGTCCCACCTCTCTCCCCCGATAACTTCTATCCACAGCTCTGGTCCCTAGTAATGTATTGACTATGCTGATAGTTCTCCTACTACCTGACCATGTCCATGGTCTTCTGGAAAAGTACTATTAAAGTATATTCCCTGCACTGTTGACTCACCTATCCCCCAGCAACTTCTATCCACAGATCTGGTTATCTGGAAAAGTAATATTAAATTTAATTCTCTGCACTCCCCCCCCCCCCCCCCCACCTCCCCGACAACTTCTATCCACAGTTCTGGTCCCTGGTAGTATATTGATTATGCAGTTCTCCTACTACCTGACCATGTCCATGGTCTTCTGGAAAAGTAATATTAAAGTTTATTCCCTGCACGGTTGCCCACCTCTCTCCCCCGACAACTTCTATCCACAGCTCTGGTCTCTAGTAATGTATTGACTATGCTGACAGCTCTCCTACTAGCTGACAATGTCCATGGTCTTCTGGAAAAGTACTATAATGCCGCGTACACACGATCGGAATTTCGGCCTGCAAAAGACCGACAAGAGTTTTTGTCGGAAAATGCGACCGTGTGTATGCTCCATTGGAATTTTGCTGGCCGAATTCCAGCCAGCAAAAGATTGAGAGCATGTTCTCAATTTTTCAGTCGGGAAAAGTTCCTATCCGAAAATGCGATCGTCTGTGGCAATTCCGACGCGCAAAATTCCTACGCATGCTCGGAAATAATTCGACGCATGCTCGGAAGCATTGAACTTCATTTTCTCGGCTCGTCGTAGTGTTGTACGTCACCGCGTTCTTGACGGTCGTAAGTTCAGCAAACTTTTGCGTGACCGTGTGTATGCAAAGCAAACTTGAGCGGAATCCCGTTGGAAAAGCCGTCCTATCTTTTTTCGACAGGAAATCCGGCATTGAAGTATATTCACTGCACTGTTGACTCACCTATCCCCCTACAACTTCTATCCACAGATCTGGTTATCTGGAAAAGTAATATTAAATTAAATTCTCTGCACTCTGGTCCCTGGTAATATATTGACTATGCTGACAGCTCTCCTACTACCTGGCCATGATTTAGACATACTTTATAAGAAGATTAACAGTACGAAGGTTGCCAGGGGGGGTCCATCAAAGTATAGGTATGTGGTCCCATGAGCTGTAGTAACACCACTGGTTATGAACAACACTTGCCAAACATCAACTTCTACGTAACTCCAAGTACTGAGCAGCCAACAGGGAGAAGGCTAAAACCCATTTCCAGAACTGCCTTCATTCAAATGAACACAGTCCTTCTCCCTCCTCAGCAGATGGCTGTGTAGATAATGATGGCTGTACATTGGAGTCCCTCCCTCCCCCTTTCACTCATCGTGTCCTGTTGCCATGGAGGGCCGCAGGGCTGAAATGGATTCTGCTTATTAAATTTGTTGACTCTTCTGCGCTTTGAGAATGAATTCTGTTAACAAAAAAAAAATCTAAATACAAGGGAAGACAGTAAACAGGCCCTCTCTCTGCCTTACAGATAGTGTTATCTGTGCTACACAGGTATTCTGGCCGTTTGTCAGGTGGCCTTATCACCATCTGCAAAGCTTTGTTTGGGTCAAGCGCTGGGCCTCAGACCAAAAGTGCCCAGAAGAGGCAGCCAACCAGATTGCCTTGTTTCTGTTTTGAGTGTAGTATGGAGCAATGGAAGAATAGGGAAATCCATTTTCTGCAAAAGTTTTGTAGATATTCCTTAGAAGCATCTGAAATGAAAATGTTTTCTGCCTTGCACATAGCAACCAGATTCAAGATGGCATGTTGGGAAATCTAAGAAAGGATCTGGCTAATTGCCACAGATTTCATAGCCTTTGGAACTTTTTATAAAAAGAATATAGGACATGTTACTGCATACAAAGGTTTTAAAGTAGAGCTTCTATCAGATATACATGATCAGCCATAACAATAAGATGACCCGTCGAGGCATGGACTCCACTAGACCTCTGAAGGTATGCTGTGGTATCTGGCACCAAGCCGTCAGTAGCAGTCCCTGTAAGTTGTGAGGTGGGGCCTCCATGGATCAGACATGTTTTTCCAGCACATCCCGCAGATGCTTGGTCATTCCAAAACTTTAATCTTCTTATGGTGAAGCCATTCCTTTGTTGATTTGGATGTATACTTTGAGTCGTTGTCATGCTTAAAGATGCAGTTCCTCTTTATGTTCAGCTTTCTAGCAGAAGATTTTGTGCCAATATTGACTGGTATTTGGAACTCTTCATAATTCCCTTTACCTTCACTAAGGCCCCTGTTCCAGCTGAAGAAAAACATCTCAAAAGCTTGATGCTGCCACCACCATGCTTCACGTTTGGGTATGGTGTTCTTTTGGTGATGTGCAGTGTTGTTTTTGCACCAAACATATATTTTGGAATTATGGCCAAAAAGTTCAACCTTGGTTTCATCAGACTATAACACACGGGCTTGGGTATTTTTCTTCTTAAGAAAAGGCTTCCGTCTTTTTTTTGTCCACTACCCCACAGCCCAGACATATGAAGAATCCGGGAGTTTGTTGTCACATGTACCACACAACCAGTACTTATCAGATATTCCTTCAGCTCCTTTAATGTTGCTGTAGGCCTCTTGGCAGCCTCCTTGTCCAGTTTTCTTCTCGTCTTTTCATCAATTTTGGAGGGACATCCAGTTCTTGGTGATGTCACTGCTGTGCCATATATTCTCCACTTGATGATGATTGTCTTCACTGTGTTTCATGGTATATCTAATGCCTTGGAAATTCTTTTGCACCCTTCTCCTGACTGATACCTTTTATCAATGAGATCCCTCTAATGCTTTGGAAGCTCTCTGTGGACCATGGCTTTTGCTGTAGGATACGACTAAGAAAATGTCAGGAAAGACCTACTAGAACAGCTGAACTTTATTTGGGGTTAAATGATGGCAGGTGTGTACTGACTTCTATTTAACATGAGTTTGAATGTGATTGCTTAATTCTGGACACAGTTACATCCCCAGTTATAAGAGGGTGTACACACTTATGCAACCACATTACTTTAGTTTTTTTATTTTTACTCCCCTGCCCCCCCCCCCCCCTAAAAGATATCAGTTTGTTTTTCAACTGAGTTGTACAGTTTATAGGTTACATTAAAGGTGGAAAAAGTTCTGAAATTATTTATCTTTGTCTCCCTTTTTTACATCACAGAAACCTGACATTTTACCAGGTGTTTGTAGACTTTTTATATCCACTGTACATACTTTTGAATCTGTAGCTTGTCAATCTTCTCATCCCACTGTAGGTCAAGCAGACACAGCCTACATTAGTCTTATTTCTGTAGACCCTCCTCAACTCCAGTAGACATCCCTCATACATTCTAAATTTACAAACCGTTTGTAAACTCTGTAATTTTTGCATGCGTCCATGAATGTCTGTTAGGGACATAAACTCTGCATGTCCATAATGGACATTCATGGGCAAATGCAAAAATTATAGATTTTTCAAACTGTTTGTAAATTTACTGATAGTTGACAACCCTGATTCTGAGGTGATGAATGATTGGCCAGGAAGGATTTTTCCTGATTAAAATAAGGGACATTTGCCTGATATAAGCACACGTTTATCAAAAAATATTTTTTGGGTGGGCAAATTCTACAATCTGTGGTCTGTAGGCACCTTTAGTTCATAAAAAAAAGTTCTTGATATTTTTCTAGCAATTTATGTTTTTAAAAAAAGAGGAGAATTTGAAACCCTGAATGCTCATTGTATCTACAGAAGGATGGCTTGTAGGTGCCGAAAGTTAACGGAAGGACATCTGTGGTCTTTTAGAAAAGAAAAGAGAAGTTTGTGTACTTCTAACTTATTAAGTATCTTCCGGGATTCTCCCTAAACAAAAGTGGATTTGTCCTTCCACACATCTGCTGGGTAAAGGAGGGGGGATTCTTAATGAAGACTTCTGACTTTTTCTCTAACGTCTATGTATGAAGTTCTATATTCTAATTCCCTCAAATTGAGCCTCGTGCTAAGGCAGGTGCTGGTCCCTCACAGATGCTGGCAGTTACAGGAGATCATACACAGAGTCCTGGGACTAAAGAGATCCCACACAAAAGAGCCAGAGATAGAAAGAGCTTGTTTGTTCCCAGACACAACAAGATCACGAGGTCTTCTACAGAGGAACAAAGTTTACACAAACTTTTCATTCAAGGCAGGGAAAAATAATCTAATGCTCATGGAATAAAGAACTCCTCTATGGACTGTTGGTATCGAAGAGCACCACATCTACATGACCCGGTTGTTGCTTTAAGAAAAGCCCTCTTGGTGGAAATAAAAAAAGAACCAAATATTTTATGGTGTCATTGTGGATCTGTTGGGTGGTCACGTGACCCAAAAGGTTTTCTGGAGTTCTAAATGATCATGTTTAGCCATACCTGTGTAAAGATAGGGTCATACTTAAGCTTACACCAGTAGAATTTCATTCAAAAAATTTATGTTTTAATAAATTTCATTGGCATTTTGTAATGGTTAGTGTTGGCATTCGTTTTTGACCGTACTACTGATAAAGTTCGATGGATCAGGATTGAAAATTACTCTTGAACGAACAAAATTCTAACTGAATACCTACGTTTAGGATCCCATTCATATAGCAAGTCTGGGCAAAAGTTGAAAGTAGAAAGGCAAAATGTTTTATTTTCTTCTCATTTTGGATAAAGGAGGGTTATAACCCTTATCGGGTTTTTTTGCCATCTGTACCCCATTGCAGAGATTTTCCTTTACTTCCTGTCCCATAGCCAAAACAGGAAGTGAGGGGAAATCCCTCCAAAGTAACCAGAGCTAGTGTCCCCATTGGGGACAATCCAACATTTGGGATTTCCTTTGACTATCAGTGATAACAGTAAACTGGACAAATAGAGAGGAAATCTTCCTAATAGGGGCACAGACAGCAATAAAAACATGACAGTTTAATTTCTCCATTGTATCCAAAAATAAAAAAAGTTTTGCCTTTAGTGACATTTGTTGACAAGAGCGAATGCTTTAACAAACGTTTTTTCAGAATTTCCGTCTGAATACTCAAACAATATTCTCCTGGTGTATGGCCAGCTTAACTGTACCTACGTCTGCCAAGGGTTAGATAATGGTAAAGGGGTGCTGGACATAGATTTTTACAGCTTATCAAAATGTGGATAAAGTCATCACTTGAGCCCAATTGGCCTGTGTTTTGCAGCTCACTATAAAGACAGGGAAGAGGACGCTCACGTGAGTTGAGATATCCAAGTGTAGTAGGTCAAATAGAGCGCCAGATGAAAAATCATTGGGGAGTTCAAAGTCTTCGTTGTCCAATGTATTGGACATGAAGTGCCTTAATGATGACCTTCATGGCAGGATCAACAAATAATATATTAATTTAAGTTGCAGATTTTGCATTCTTCATTTAGAAATGGATTTAAAAAGAGTTCAATAAAGCAGACAAAAAAAAATTATGGGGGAGATTTGCTAAAACTGGAGCTTGCAAAATCTGGTGCAGCTCTCCATAGAAACCAATCAGCTTCCAGGTTTTATTGTCAAAACTTATTTAAACAACCTGAACTTAGAAACTGATTGGCTACTATGCACCAGATTCTGAGTGCTCCGGTTTTAGTAAATCTCCCCCAATGCTGTCAAGCATTCTCTAACAACACATTGAAATATTTACATAAAACAGCCCTGTGATCTGTGAATAAAGGTGGCTTAAGGCAGGGATGGCACCATCCAATGCCCCCCATGGTGGACCCTTAGGCGTAGTTGCCAGGCGGATATGTGGGCTAGCCACAGGCATAATTATCTATAAAATAGGTGTGACAAAGAAGGAAAGGGAAAAAAGAAAGAAAGAAGGCAACATAGGTGAGGCTCCTTGCGCCAACCCAAATGGGTTATGCTGAAGACTAAGGCCTCGTTCACACCATGGTGCAGAGACATCAGTTTTTCTGCATGTGCTTTGCAATTGAAGAAAAAAATTGTTCTCTATGTGCCTTGTTCACACCACAACACTGGTATCACATGCAGTGGCGGCTGGTGGTACATTTTTTTGGAGGGGGGGGCAACAAACAATGCACCCTCCCCAGTCGGTCGGTTACCAGCCCCGCACTTACCCCATCTATGGCACAGGCTTCCCCTGCGTCTGCTCTTCGATATCACGGCGGCCATGCGTCTCCACCCTCCTCCTCCTAGGCCAATAGGATCGCTTCTCCTTTCAGCCAATTGGGAAACGGGTCCCAGGACCAGCTTCCTGATTGGCCGGGAGGAGAATCAATGTGATAATAGTGAATATTCATTCGCTATTGTTACACAACTGGTTGGGGCGCAGTTCTCTGCCCACCCTTTTTTGAAGCCAATTAGTGCCTCTGGCTCTAATCACGTGCTTCAAAAAAATAAACCCCCATTGGAATCCATACGTCCGCATGTAGATTAGGGGGCCAGGCGCATGGATAGGGGGGCGGCGCTCCTGCGCCCTGCATTACGGGCTGCCACTGATCACATGCTGATTTATTCTGTGCAGGAATCTGCAACGTGTATGCAGTTTTCTGCACAGAAAAAAAATGATATGAACTCAACATTGGTCTGAACAAGGCACATAACTGAAGTCCATGCAAACTGATGTCAACGTGCATAAAAATTCACTGAAACATGCTTGAAAACTGAGAAAAGTGAAATCAGAGCTGTTTTCCTATCAGTTTTCATGCACGTATGGTGTGAACGAGCCCCCAAAAACCTGAATGTACCATTGTCTATGATTAACATTTGAACATGTGACGAGAGCAGAGAAAATGCATGAGGATGATGGAAAAGAAGAGGGGAAATAGGGAATGGGAAACTGTGTCGGGCGAGAGAGGCACCTAGTAGAAGGTGATTGGAGGCCCCTTATACCCCGGGAGATTGAAGAAGTGCAAAGTGGTGTTGATTGGGGAAGATCACTGCAGGCTGTCCAACCCATTCCATGTGATAGATACACCATACTGTCAAAAGTATTGGGACGACTGCCTTTGCACGCACATGAACTTTAACGGCATCCCAGTCTTAGTCCGTAGGGTTCAATATTGAGTTGGTCCGCCCTTTGCAGCTATAACAGCTTCAACTCTTCTGGGAAGGCTGTCCACAAGGTTTAGGAGTGTATCTATGGGAACGTTTGACCATTCTTCCAGAAGCGCATTTGTGAGGTCAGGCACTGCCAGAAGGCCTGGCTCGCAGTCTCTGCTCTAATTCATCCCAAAGGTATTCTATGGGGTTGAGGTGCAGGCCAGTCAAGTTCCTCCACCCCAAACTCGCTCATCCATGTCTTTATGGTCCTTGCTTTGTGCACTGGTGTGCAGTCATGTTGGTCCAGGAAGGGGCCACCCCCAAACTGTTCCTACAAAATTGGGAGCATGAAATTGTCCAAAATGTCTTGGTATGCTGACGCCTTAAGAGTTCTCTTTACTGGAACTAAGGGGCCAAGCCCAACCACTGAAAAGCAATGCCACACTATAATTCCCCCCTCCACCAAATGATTTTGACCAGTGCACAAAGCAAGGTCCATAAAGACATGGATGAGCGAGTATGGGGTGGAGGAACTTGACTGGCCTGACCTCAACCTCAAAGAAAATCTTTGGGATGAATTAGAGTGGAGACTGCGAGCCAGGCCTTCTCATCCAAAGGTTTTTGTCTTTCGAAAACTATGAGGGTTTTAGTGATTGGGTTGATATTTACTTCAATTTTAAATGATTGGCTCAACAAATTCTGATGGGAAAACCTTAAAAATGCACAATTCAGCCATACTTGACTGCTTCCCGCTTTGATAAAACCTCCCTCATTTTCTTCATGCATGGCTATTTGAAAAAGTTTGAGCTCTTTAATACCCCAACAATAAAACAACCCGAGCGCCGGCAGTGCTGGGCTTTTGCCGAGGCCTTTGTGATGCCTGATACTAACTGCCGAATGTCACAAGGCGCAGGGTCTACCCCGTGACGAGGGGGGGCCAGCGACAAAAGGCATGCCACACTTGTAGGAGGAGCCATCTCCCCAGGACGTCAGCCTCATTAAGTTGGGAACAGCTCTCAGTAATAAGCTTTGTGCTTGATTCACAGGCCTGCACGTCCCAGCTGTCTCTCAAGTAAAAGCTATGGCAAGGAGTCAGCTCTGCAAAAAAAAAAATGTAGAACACAATTAATAGGGCACAAAAGGAGATGATTTGGGTTTGTTGGGTGAGGGGAAGGGTTGCATGAAACAAAAAAAAAAAAAAAAAAAAGCAAAAAAAAAAAAAAAGGAAATCTTTGCCTTTTTTGACAATCTGAAGAGCCTGCAGGATATAAAGTTATATTAGAATATATTATCCCCTCTTGACAATCCCTTGGCAAATGCCGGCAACTCCGTCGTGCCAGATGGAAAATAAGATTTCATCCGCGGTTCTAATCTCGTGTTCGCTTATTGTGTTGAGATTAGGTGAATATTGCGCTGGTAATGTTGTCTTTTCCAACTGCGGATATTTTAATATTATCATTTTTTTTTCTTGCATTTGTGTGTTTCCATAGCAACACCTGCCCCTCTTCGCTTTTTTTTTTTTTTTTTTAAACATAATACATCATGGGAAAGTCAGATTGCATTTTCTTGTGCACGTCGTTACATTAAAGGGGAATTAATGACCCTCATTTGTACGGTAACTATGTACGGTTTTTGACGCCTGGCTTGTTATGGACCGATGGCTCTGTCAGCGCTGATAGGGAGATATTATTTGCGTGCTACAAGAAAACATACACATAAAAAAGGTAACAATAAATGAAATAATCAAAGTGTTGTATGCTAGGCCAGATACAACCATCCTTTATATATCTAAGATCAGAGTTTTTTGCAGGTACATAACATTAAACCCACTACTAGACTACATGTTTTTCTTTGCAGCTTTTGCTATTTATTTTATTTTTTTTGTACAGTAAAAGAGTTATTTGCTTTTAACAGGAAAGATCTGCACTGAAGGAGATCCAATCACTAAAATCTCATAGAAGCCTTAGCATCTTAATGATTTAAAAAACGAATTTTAACCCATTTTTTAAAAATATTACTTGGCATCAAGGTCCTTGTCAGGTACTTCTTGTTATAGGGTGACAACGCTCTGTCCTTGTTTCCAAATTGTGCTCTTGTATTGTCACCTCAAACAGAAAATATGTCACCAGCACACACCACGGATCTCCAGAACGGGTCCAAAGCTTTATTTATTCAGCGATCACATCATAGTTAGGCCCAGCAGCAGCCCTGTCCATACTGGGTGCAGGGGCGTCGCCCCCCCTTATCCATGCGTCTGGCCCCTAATTTACATACAGGGCACCGGACGCATGGATTCCAATGGGAGGTTTTTGTTTTTTTAGAAGCACGTGATTAGAGCCGGAGAAGCACTGCGCCCCGCGCCCACCCAGTTGTGTGACAATAGCGAATTAACATTTACTATTGTCTTCCTGCTCCTCCTCCTGGCCAATCCCGGCTCAGGAAGTGGGTCCTGAGATCCGATTGGCTAAGAGGAGAAGCGATCCTATTGGCCCCTGAGGAGGAGGAGGGAGGAGATGCAGGGGAAGCCAAGGAGAAGGAGGGAGGGGGTGCAGGGGAAGCCGAGGAGGAGGAGGGAGGGGATGCAGGGGAAGCCAAGGAGGAGGAAGGAGGGGAAACTGAGGAGGAAGAGGGAGGGGACGCAGGGGAAGCCAAGGAGGAGGAGGGAGGGAACGCAGGGAAAGCCAAGGAGGAGGGAGGGGACGCAGGGGGAGCTGAGGAGGAAGAGGGAGGGGACGCAGGGGAAGCCAAAGAGGAGGAGGGAGGGGACGCCGAGGAGGAGGAGGAGGGAGGGGACGCAGGGGAAGCCAAGGAGGAAGAGGGAGGGGACCCAGGGGAAGCCAAAGAGAAGGAGGGAGGGGATGCGGGGGAAGCCAAGGAGGAAGAAGGAGGGGAAGCTGAGGAGGAGGAGGGAGGGGACACAGGGGAAGCCAAAGAGGAGGTGGGAGGGGACGCCGAGGAGGAGGATGGAGGGGACACAGGGGTAGTCAAGGAGGAAGAGGGAGGGGACCCAGGGGAAGCCAAAGAGAAGGAGGGAGGGGATGCAGGGGAAGCCAAGGAGGAGGAAGAAGGGGAAGCTGAGGAGGAGGAGGGAGCAGATGCAGGGGAAGCCGAAGAGGAAGAGGGAGCGGACGCAGGGGAAGCTGAAGAGGAGGAGGGAGGGGACGCAGGGGAAGCCAAGGAGGAGGAGGAAGGGGACGCAGGGGAAGCCAAGGAGGAGGAGGGAGGGGACGCAGGGGAAGCCGAGGAGTAGGAGGGAGCGGACGCAGGGGAAGCCGAAGAGGAGGAGGGAGGGGACGCAGGGGAAGCCGAGGAGGAGGAGGGAGGGGAAGCTGAGGAGGAGGAGGGAGGGGACGCAGGGGAAGCCAAGGGGGAGGAGGGAGGGGATGCAGGGGAAGACGAAGAGGAGGAGGGAGGGGACGCAGGGGAAGCCAAAGAGCAGGAGGGAGGGGAAGCCAAGGAGGAGGAGGGAGGGGACCCAGGGAAAGCCAAGGAGGAGGAGGGAGGGGACTCAGGGGAAGCCAAGGAGAAGGAGGGAGGGGACGCAGGGAAAGCCGAGGAAGGAGGAGGCGCAGAGGCCCGCCGCCTGCCGTTTGTAGGAAGCCTGCGACCTAGATAGAGTAAGTGCGGGTACCGATCAACCGACTGAGGGGGGTGCAGGAGACCCGACTGACTGATCGACCCCTGGGAGGGTGTTTATGGACGGATTGCCGTCCCCCCAAAGAAAATATGCCACCAGCCACCACTGGTTAGGCCTGTTTCACACGGGCTTCAGCTTGTATAAGAGCAATGTAAACCGCAAGTTTTGACAAAGCATTTGCAGAGCTTTCAGCAAGCTCTGTTGAAGGTTTTAAAGTACCAATCAGTTTGTAAATATTGCACACAGATCCTAATGGGAGCATTGATTGCAACTTTAAACAAACTGCTAGCAGGCTCCAGGACTACTTGAAGGTTGTTGAAAGCCTGCTGAAGCCTACATTTCGCTTAAAGTGGCAATCAACACTCCTATTAGGATCTGTGTTCAACATTTCCAAACTGGAGCTCACCCAGTTGTGTGACAATAGCGAATTAATAATATTCGCTATTGTCTTCCTGCTTCTCCTCAGGAAGCGGGTCGGCCGAAGCTGCTAGATGGGGTAAGTGCGGGGCTGGTGGACCGACCAACCAACTGGGGGGGTGGGGGGGGCGACGGACGTCTTATTTGCGCCCACCTCAAAATATACAGCACCAGCCGTCACTGCCGTACAAGTTTCAGGGCCGTGCAGGACCCCTTCATCAAGGAACATGATGGAGGGGCCCTGCTAGGCTCAGAAACATTTCTTCTGTAACTATGATTGAACTATGATCGCTGAAAAAAGCTTTGGACCAATTCTGGAGTTCATCGGTGTGCTGGTGACATATTCTCTGCTTTGAATGTCAACGGTTTCCATGCAGTGGTCGATGCAGCACCAACTGACATCCATAGCCATATCTCAGGAACAAGTGCGTTGGGAGAATTGTGCTCTTGTGTTGTCACTCTGTCATATGGACTTCTGATGGAGACCACAAGCAGCTGTTTCTGTACATAAAAAGCAGACACGGTCCTCTGTTGTCACTGTCAGGAAACCTGAGAAATGCCATGCAGCCATCGCTGGAGTGCATGTCGGCAGGAAGGGGGTGAAGAGGATCATTAGCATTGAGAGGCAACAAAGGTTTAAAAAAAGGTAAAACGTATTTTATTCAAAAGATTTTTATGCTGCACATAACTTAAAGTATAACTAAAGGAAAAACTTTTTTTTTTATTTTTGAATAGAGCGGAGAGGGATTAGACCACCTGCCAGTTTTTATTGCTGTCTATGTCCCCTCTCTCTTTTTGTCCTGTTTACCATTATCATTGAAAGTGAAAGTAAAAGAAAATCCCAAATTTTGAGTTGTCCCCAGAAAAGTAGTAGAGGGGAAATCTGGAAATGGACACTAGTTCTGGTGATTTGGGGGTCCCCAAGGGATTGCCTTAGTTTGCAGAGATTTCCTCTCACTTCCTGTTTTGGCTATGGGACAGGAAGTGAAGGAAAATTTCCCCAATGGGACACAGATGGCAAACAACGAAAAAACTGACAGGGGTTAGAACCCTTACTTACTCCATCCAAAATGAAAAAACAAAGTTTTTGTCCATACTTCTACTTTAAGTATTCTAAACGTTACCCAGTATGTTGCCACTGTAGCCTCTTACTTGTCTTATTTATTGTACATGTTTCCCTGTCCTCCCTCTTGTTTGGTGCTAATTAGTACAGTCCCTTGCAAGACATTCCCTACCTCTCATGCAGTCTAGTTTCACTTTCCAAGCAGAGACAAGGCTTTGGAAAGTTGTTGTCTTCTTACTTCAACAGACTGGAAAAACGTCTTATATACCAATTTTTTTCAACCAGGGTTCCTCCAGAGGTTGCTAGGGGGTTCCTTTAGCAATGAGCAATTTCTGCCTCTCAGAGTTCCCACCGACACCAATGATCCTTTTAGCTAGCTGTATGTAGCAAGGTCCCGGACCTCCAAAGGCCTAATGGTCACCTCCAGAGTCAGGGATAGCTTACATCCGTCTTCGTAGAGTGGGTTACGAGGCATGGTGAGTGTCATGCAAAATGGAGTGATGGGCGCCAGACACTTTTTGAATGCAAAAGAGATTTTTTGTCTCTTAACGAAACTGTGGGAGAGAGAGTTAGGGCCAGGACATCCTTAAGTAGATGCAATGATACTTGGCAGACTCCGAGACTTCTATAGGTAGACATCTATACAGGGGAAGGCCTCCAGCCAGATACCACTTCTGTATAGGTTGGACCGCTGTCTCCTATGGCAACAAATCTTGTAACAGTCACTAACGGTAGTTGTATTTAACTATTGGCAACACAGAATAGTTCTTCTTTTACACTACAGTCTCTCACTGTAGAGTTTTACTCACTGAGCTCCCAGTCTCTCACTAGACCTCCAGATCCAATCGCCACTGAATCTCCTGAGCTCTTCCACAGCTAGCATGTTGTGTACTCCTCAAGCGTCTCCCCCGCTATCCTGCTGGGTCCCTGGCTTGGTACCCGATGCTCCTCAAGCGTCACCCCTGCTGTCCTGTTGGGTCCCTGGCTTGGCACCTGCTGAAGCTTTCCCCCATCTTCACCGTCCCTGGCTGGTGAGAAGACTGCTCTGGTACTGGCTCCAGCTTACTCACTGTAGTCTCCGGTAACAGGGTGGATGGTCCCTTAGTGGCGACAGGTTCCCCTCTACCTTTGACCACAACTGGTTCCCCGTTCGGCTGAATCTTCACAACACGGTTGGACTCCAATCCCACAGTCCCAACCCTGCGCTGCTTCTCTTGCTCCTGGATAGGCCTCAGACAGCCTAGCAGCCAGGTGTCCCTGGGCTAGGCCTCAGGCTTCTGGCCTAGCAGCCTGGGGCGACATAACACACGTCCACCCGGACAGCTGTCCAGGTGGCACAGAACTCCGATCACCTAACTCCACTCAAATAAAGAGGTTCTCCCAGCAGGCCAAGGGACCAATGAAACCCCTGACAATTGGCTGAGACCAGTGGCGTCGGGAGGGGGGCTGGGCTGGAGCCCCAAATGGGTCCCCAAAAAGCCCTGAGTCTCAGCCATTTATAAAACAATTATTAGCCCCGAGTCACCCGAAAGAGTGCGGCGCCACACTGCGCATGAGCAGGGATCGATCCGAGCAGCGGGCACAAAGTCCGGTCACGTGGGCGGCGGCGCCTAACTCCCAAGTCTATTGGACGTCACACGGTCCCACCCGCAATCCCGGCATTGGACCAGTGAGACGTCCATTAATAGGCGCTTCCGGGTCCAGGAGGCGGCGCCTCCTGGACCCGGCAGCGCCTATGATGAACATCACACAGGTCCAATGAATGCCAGGACCGCTGGATGTGTGACGTCCATCATAAGCGATGCAAGCTACAAAAGGCGGGAATTACAATGCGCCCGCTGCACTGCGTCACTGTGAGAAGATCCGCTCGGTCGGGCGGGCGGGCGGCTCGGCTCTCCTGTCCATCCTCCTCTCCTCTCCTGCCCTGTAATGGACACGGCTCTCCTGTCCTGTCCTCCTCTCCTGCCCTCCTGTCCTGTATCCTGTCATGGCTTTGGCTGCGGCTGCCTGGAGTGTCTGCTCAGCAGGCCCTGCTGTCTACTCTACTGTGATGGGCGCGCAGCCGCACACTACGGCTGAGCTACAGGAGTAGGACAAGTGTGGGTCAGTGTATGTCAGGTAGGTTAGTGTGTGTCAGGTAGATTAGAGTTTGTCAGGTAGGTCAGTGTGGGTCAGTGTATGTCAGGTAGGTCAGTGTAGGTCAGTGTATGTCAGGTAGGTCAATGCGTGTCAGGTAGGTCAGTGCGCGTCAGGTAGCTAACACCCCCCCAGTGCCAGACTCGGACTGAAGCCCCTGGTCTTTTTGCCACCTAGCAACGCCCCTGGCTGAGACCCCATCCATCCATAGTCTGAACTTGCGACACCCTTGTCAATCTAATGCCACCAGCAAGCGCCACCTAGTGACAGAAGAGAAAAGGTACAGCAGTCCAGAGTTAGGAATCAGTGGATCTTCTAACAATCAGCCAGGATGATTAATACCTGACAAACTAAATTTATTAGCAACCCTGCCTAAAAACCAGGGTGCTACATGTAAGGGGGCAATTCTTCCCAATGACCACAAATGTAGGGAGCATTCTTCCCACTGACCATCACATCATGTAGGGTTTCTCAACCAGAGTTCCATGGATCCCTAGGGTTCCTCCAGAGGTTGCTAGGGGCTCCTTGAGCAATCAGCAATTTTCTGCCTCTCAGATAAGTTTCCACTGACACCATTGATCTTTTTAGCTATCTGACCAATGACCACAAGTATGAGGTCTATTCTTCCCACTGACCATCACACTAATATATCATGAGTTGTAGATATAGGAATTTTTAGCAGGAGTTCCCTGAGATGGGAAAGTTATTTCAAGGGTTTTCTCTGTGTTGAAAAGGTTGAGAAAGGCTTCTCTATACTGTACTTAAGTAAAAATACATTGGATTCAGCTGTCTTATTGGAGAGTTAAAGCCCAACTCTGGGCAACTAACAAACGATCCCTTGCAGTGGGACTGTGCCTGAATTAGAAGAGTCCATTTCTAATTTTAGTGGGGAAGAAACAAAAGAAGATTTACATAACCTTATCCTCCGCTTCTTCCCACAGCTAGACCAGTCCCCACAACGTCTGCACCCCCGACGCTCTAGCGTCCTGACATCCTCAAGACCAATTCAGGGTTCAGAGCCCTGCATTGGAGGTGATGATGCTGAGGAACACTTAACCACTGGGGAGCTCCATCTGCCAGGGGAGCAGAGGATCAGATAAGTAAAAGAATTCCGCCAGGGATCCGCCAGATCCCTGCGGCCCTCCCGCTGTTGCGGAACTACATGTCCCATGAGGCATGAGGAATAATCTCTCTGTTTCTCATCCCTGCAAAGCAGGAATGATAAACTTAGAGCTCTATTAGTAAAAGCAGCACACATTACACATTGTTAGGCACACATTTAACCCCTTGATCGCCCCTAAATGTTAACCCCTTCCCACCCAGTGTCGTTCATACAGGGACAGTGTGTAGTATCATTTATCATTGCATTAGTGTCACTGGTGATGTCAGTGTCAGTTAGTGTTGGATTGGCCGCCGCACTATCGCAGTCCCACTATAAGTCGCTGATCACCACCATTACTAGTATTAAAAAAATAAATAAATAAAAATTCCAGCAGATATACCATCGTTTGTAGACACTATAACTTTCACACAAACCAATCAATATACACATTGGGATTTTTTTTTTTTTTTACCAAAGACATGTAACACTTTGTTCAAAAGTTTTGAAGAAATTAGATTTTTTTTTTTTTTAATGAATATGTTTTATAAAAGAATGTAAAAAAATATAGGTTTGTTTTCATAGTTTTTTCTTTTCATTTATAAAATAATAATAATAAAAAAAAACCTAGTGGTGATCAACTACCACCAAAAGAAAGCTCTAGTTGCATGAAAACAATGATAAAAATTTCATTTGGGTTTCCCCCTTCCCAGACAGCGTTATTAGTACAGTGACAGTGTATAGTATTATCACTGATCACTGTATTAGTGTCACTGGTGATGTCAGTGTCAGTTAGTGTTGGATTTCCCGCCGCACTATCGCAGTCCCACTATAAGTCGCAGATCACCGCCATTACTAGTATTAAAAAATAAAAATTCCAGGAGATATACCATCGTTTGTAGACACTATAACTTTCGCACAAACCAATCAATATACATATTGGGATTTTTTTTTTTTTTACCAAAGACATGTAGCATATTACACTTTGTTCAAAAGTTTTGAAGAAATTAGATTTTTTTATTTTTTTTTTAATGAATATGTTTTATAAAAGAATGTAAAAAAATATAGGTTTGTTTTCATAGTTTTTTCTTTTCATTTATAAAATAATAATAAAAAAAAAACTAGTGGTGATCAACTACCACCAAAAGAAAGCTCTAGTTGCATGAAAACAATGATATACATTTCATTTGGGCTTCCCCCTTCACAGACAGCGTTATTAATACAGTGACAGTGTATAGTATTCTCACTGATCACTGTATTAGTGTCACTGGTGATGTCAGTGGCAGTCAGTCCCTCCCCCCTGAGTCAGTTAGTGTCAGATTTCCCACTGCATGGCAGTCCCATTATAAGCCGCTGATTACCGCCATTAGTAGTATTAAAAAAAAAAAATATCCAGTACACATACCATAGTTTGTAGACACTATAAAATTCATGCAAACCAATCAATATACACTTATTGTTTTTTTTTTTTTTTTTTTATCAAAGACATGTAGCAGAATAGGGATGAGCCGAACACCCCCCTGTTCGGTTCGCACCAGAACATGCGAACAGGAAAAAAGTTCGTTCGAACATGCGAACACCGTTAAAGTCTATGGGACACGAACATGAATAATCAAAAGTGCTAATTTTCAAGGCTTATATGCAAGTTATTGTCATAAAAAGTGTTTGGGGACCTGGGTCCTGCCCCAGGGGACATGGATCAATGCAAAAAAAAGTTTTAAAAACGGCCGTTTTTTCAGGAGCAGTGATTTTAATAATGCTTAAAGTCAAACAATAAAAGTGTAATATCCCTTTAAATTTCGTACCTGGGGGGTGTCTATAGTGTGCCTGTAAAGGGGCGCATGTTTCCTGTGTTTAGAACAGTCTGACAGCAAAATGACATTTTGAAGTAAAAAACTCATTTAAAACTACCCGCGGCTATAGCATTGCCGACAATACACATAGAAGTTCATTGATAAAAACGGCATGGGAATTCCCCAAAGGGGAACCCCGAACCAAAATTAAAAAAAAAAAATGACGTGGGGGTCCCCCTAAATTCCATACCAGGCCCTTCAGGTCTGGTATGGATATTAAGGGGAACCCCGGCCAAAATTTAAAAAAAAAAATGACGTGGGGTTCCCCCTAAATTCCATACCAGACCCTTCAGGTCTGGTATGGATTTTAAGGGGAACCCCGCGCCAAAAAAAAAAAAAAAAAACGGCGTGGGGTCCCCCCAAAAATCCATACCAGACCCTTATCCGAGCACGCAACCTGGCAGGCCGCAGGAAAAGAGGGGGGGACGAGAGTGCGGCCCCCCCTCCCTCCTGAACCGTACCAGGCCACATGCCCTCAACATTGGGAGGGTGCTTTGGGGTAGCCCCCCAAAACACCTTGTCCCCATGTTGATGAGGACAAGGGCCTCATCCCCACAACCCTGGCCGGTGGTTGTGGGGGTCTGCGGGCGGGGGGCTTATCGGAATCTGGAAGCCCCCTTTAACAAGGTGACCCCCAGATCCCGGCCCCCCCCCCTGTGTGAAATGGTAAGGGGGTACATAAGTACCCCTACCATTTCACGAAAAAAGTGTCAAAAATGTTAAAAATGACAAGAGACAGTTTTTGACAATTCCTTTATTTAAATGCTTCTTCTTTCTTCTATCTTCCTTCATCTTCTGGTTCTTCTGGCTCTTCTGGTTCTTCTGGTTCTTCCTCCGGCGTTCTCGTCCAGCATCTCCTCCGTGGCGTCTTCTGTCTTCTTCTCCTCGGGCCGCTCCGCACCCATGGCATGGGGGGGAGGCTCCCGCTCTTCTCTTCTTCTTTTCTTCTTTTCTTCTTCATTTTCTTCTCCGGGCCGCTCCGCAATCAATGCTGGCATGGAGGGAGGCTCCCGCTGTGTGACGGCGCTCCTCGTCTGACAGTTCTTAAATAACGGGGGGGCGGGGCCACCCGGTGACCCCGCCCCCCTCTGACGCACGGTGACTTGACGGGACTTCCCTGTGACGTCACGGGGAATGCCACAGGGAAGTCCCGTCAAGTCACCGTGCGTCAGAGGGGGGCGGGGTCACCGGGTGGCCCCGCCCCCCCCGTTATTTAAGAACTGTCAGACGAGGAGCGCCGTCACACAGCGGGAGCCTCCCTCCATGCCAGCATGGATTGCGGAGCGGCCCGGAGAAGAAAATGAAGAAGAAGAGAAGAAGAGAAGAAAAGAAGAAAAGAAGAGAAAAGAAGAAGAGAAGAAGAGAAGAGCGGGAGCCTCCCCCCCATGCCATGGGTGCGGAGCGGCCCGAGGAGAAGAAGACAGAAGACGCCGCGGAGGAGATGCTGGACGAGAACGCCGGAGGAAGAACCAGAAGAACCAGAAGAGCCAGAAGAACCAGAAGATGAAGGAAGATAGAAGAAAGAAGAAGCATTTAAATAAAGGAATTGTCAAAAACTGTCTCTTGTCATTTTTAACATTTTTGACACTTTTTTTGTGAAATGGTAGGGGTACTTATGTACCCCCTTACCATTTCACACAGGGGGGAGCCGGGATCTGGGGGTCACCTTGTTAAAGGGGGCTTCCAGATTCCGATAAGCCCCCCGCCCGCAGACCCCCACAACCACCGGCCAGGGTTGTGGGGATGAGGCCCTTGTCCTCATCAACATGGGGACAAGGTGTTTTGGGGGGCTACCCCAAAGCACCCTCCCAATGTTGAGGGCATGTGGCCTGGTACGGTTCAGGAGGGAGGGGGGGCCGCACTCTTGTCCCCCCCTCTTTTCCTGCGGCCTGCCAGGTTGCGTGCTCGGATAAGGGTCTGGTATGGATTTTTGGGGGGACCCCACGCCGTTTTTTTTTTTTTTTTTGGCGCGGGGTTCCCCTTAAAATCCATACCAGACCTGAAGGGTCTGGTATGGAATTTAGGGGGAACCCCACGTCATTTTTTTTTTTAAATTTTGGCCGGGGTTCCCCTTAATATCCATACCAGACCCGAAGGGCCTGGTATGGAATTTAGGGGGACCCCCACGTCATTTTTTTTTTTTAATTTTGGTTCGGGGTTCCCCTTTGGGGAATTCCCATGCCGTTTTTATCAATGAACTTCTATGTGTATTGTCGGCAATGCAATAGCCGCGGGTAGTTTTAAATGAGTTTTTTCCTTCAAAATGTCATTTTGCTGTCAGACTGTTCTAAACACAGGAAACATGCGCCCCTTTACAGGCACACTATAGACACCCCCCAGGTACGAAATTTAAAGGGATATTACACTTTTATTGATTGACTTTAAGTATTATTAAAATCACTGCTCCTGAAAAAACGGCCGTTTTTAAAACTTTTTTTTGCATTGATCCATGTCCCCTGGGGCAGGACCCGGGTCCCCAAACACTTTTTATGACAATAACTTGCATATTAGCCTTTAAAATTAGCACTTTTGATTTCTCCCATAGACTTTTAAAGGGTGTTCCGCGGCATTCGAATTTGCCGCGAACACCCCAAATTGTTCGCTGTTCGGTGAACTTGCGAACAGCCAATGTTCGAGTCGAACATGAGTTCGACTCGAACTCGAAGCTCATCCCTATAGCAGAATACATTTTGGCCAAAGTTTATGAAAAAATTCCATTTTTTTTTCAATATTTTTTATTGGGTGTCTTTTATAGCAGAAAGTAAAAAAAAATTTTTTCAAAATTTCCGGTCTTTTGTTGTTTATATAGCAAAAAAATAAAAAAAAAACCCGTGGTGTTCAAATACCGCCAAAAGAAAGCTCTATTTGTGTGAATAAAATGATATAAATTTCTATTGGGTACAATGTTGCATGACCGCGCAATTGCCAGTTAAAGTAGTGCAGTGCTAAATAGCAAAAATGGCCCAGTCACGAAGGGGGTAAAATATTCTGAAGCTGAAGTGGTTAATTATCAATGCTCATTGGACAAAACCATTGCCGTATCTGATATCTCTGTCCAGGATTCACCCGTTTTTTGATCATTTCCATCCCTTACACCCCCCCGCAGGGGTCCCAAATTGCTTTTGTTATACAAACACAGAAAAGAGTGCTGTATATGGTCACCTTAAGTGTGTCCCTGGAGATCCTTTGTGTGAGAAGGGAAGAATTTTGGAGATAATGGACTACTTGAAGAGCCATTGTCTGACCACCTGGGGTCTTCAAGCCCCATCTCTAAGAATCAGGAGAATTTGGGTGGTCACAGGTTCCTCTCTTATCATCCTCTCCCAGTCTCCACCCTCCCCTCGTTTTTTGACTGTCTAAGCATCTGTATGCAAATCCAGCAGTTTAAAGAAGAATGTAGGTAGGAACACACGAGGAGCGAGCTGGAGATGGTTTTTATGGAGACCTCTAGGACCGCACTTGGTGTGGAGGTCAGAGATCAATGGAAGTTGACACATTGGCAGCAACAATACAGACCTTTCCCAATTGTACCATAGCAACAAATCCTCAGCATCACTTACAAGCCAGGGGAAGCTTCTAAAGGCTGACCTGTTATATTTGTACAGTATCTCACAAAAGTGAGTACACCCCCCACATTTTTGTAAATATTTTCTTCTATCTTTTCATGTGACAACACTGAAGAAATGACACTTTGCTACAATGTAAAGTAGTGAGTGTACAGCTTGTATAACAGTGTAAATTTGCTGTCCCCTCAAAATAACTCAACACACAGCCATTAATGTCTAAACCGCTGGCAACAAAAGTGAGTACACCCCTAAGTGAAAATGTCCAAATTGGGCCCAATTAGCCATTTTCCCTCCCCGGTGTCATGTGACTCGTTAATGTTACAAGGTCTCCGGTGTGAATGGCGGTACAGGTGTGTTTAATTTGGTGTTATCGCTCTCACTCTCTCATACTGGTCACTGGAAGTTCAATATGGCACCTCCTGGCAAAGAACTCTCTGAGGATTTGAAAAAAAGAATTGTTGCTCTACATAAAGATGGCCTAGGCTATAAGAAGATTGCCAAGACCCTGAAACTGAGCTGCAGCATGGTGGCCAAGACCATACAGTGGTATAACAGGACAGGTTCCACTCAGAACAGGCCTCGCCATGGTCGACCAAAGAAGTTGAGTGCACGTGCTCAGCATCATATCCAGAGGTTGTCTTTGGGAAATAGACATATAAGTGCTGCCAGCATTGTTGCAGAGGTTGAAGGGGTGGGGAGGTCAGCCTGTCAGTGCTCAGACCATACGCCGCACACTGCATCAAATTGGTCTGCATGGCTGTCGTCCCAGAAGGAAGCCTCTTCTAAAGATGATGCACAAAAAAGTCCCCAAACAGTTTGCTGAAGACAAGCAGACTAAGGACATGGATTACTGGAACCATGTCCTGTGGTCTGATGATGAGGCCAAGATAAACTTATTTGGTTCAGATGGTGTCAAGCGTGTGTGGTGGCAACCAGGTGAGGAGTACAAAGACAAGTGTGTCTTGTCTACAGTCAAGCATGGTGGTGGGAGTGTCATGGTCTGGGGCTGCATGAGTGCTGCCGGCACTGGGGAGCTACAGTTCATTGAGGGAACCATGAATGCCAACATGTACTGTGATATACTGAAGCAGAGCATGATCCCCTCCCTTCAGAGACTGGGCCGCAGGGCAGTATTCCAACATGATAATGACCCCAAACACACCTCCAAGATGACCACTGCCTTGCTAAAGAAGCTGAGGGTAAAGGCGATGGACTGGCCAAGCATGTCTCCAGACCTAAACCCTATTGAGCATCTGTGGGACATCCTCAAATAGAAGGTGAAGGAGCGCAAGGTCTCTAATATCCACCAGCTCTGTGATGTCATCATGGAGGAGTGGAAGAGGACTCCAGTGGCAACCTGTGAAGCTCTGGTGACCTCCATGCCCAAGAGGGTTAAGGCAGTGC
Organism: Aquarana catesbeiana; assembly: GCF_042186555.1. Taxonomy (NCBI): domain Eukaryota; kingdom Metazoa; phylum Chordata; class Amphibia; order Anura; family Ranidae; genus Aquarana; species Aquarana catesbeiana. The sequence goes on along the minus strand of NC_133335.1, from coordinate 24,549,878 downwards.
TGGAAAATAATGGCGGCCATACAAGATATTGACACTTTGGGTCCAATTTGGACATTTTCACTTAGGGGTGTACTCACTTTTGTTGCCAGCGGTTTAGACATTAATGGCTGTGTGTTGAGTTATTTTGAGGGGACAGCAAATTTACACTGTTATACAAGCTGTACACTCACTACTTTACATTGTAGCAAAGTGTCATTTCTTCAGTGTTGTCACATGAAAAGATAGAATAAAATATTTACAGAAATGTGAGGGGTGTACTCACTTTTGTGAGACATTGTATGTTTCTATCTGCCCCATTGCACCTAAAAAATAAGGTAAAATTTACAGGCAGCATAAAAAAAATAAAGTGAGTTTAGACATACTAATTAAATTGCCTTTGCATGTTTTTTTTCTAAATTTTACTTTAGACCAAGTGTCATCATCATGCTTCTCTACGCAATGCAAGCAGATCATGGGTGGTGGGAGGAGCTGGCAGGACGCTGTACATAGTTTAGTACTTGCCTTGTGGGCTGGCCCTTGGGAGGAGTTATGCAAATATCACAATGGCCTGAAGAGTGGGTGTCAGTCTGGAGGTGTGGGTGATCCTAGGCTGTATATACATGCAGACCACCCCTAGATAATGCCTACACGTGATGATGAGCCACCATGATGGAAAGAACTGAAATCCAATAAATGAAAAGGGCAAGTCGGGGAGAGTAAGGCTGGGGATGAAAGTGGTAGATGATGCTGGATGTCCTCCAGCCCAGGAAATGAGGCAGGCTGCATCTTATTTGCTGCAGCTTTTAGTGCACATTGTGAGAAGCTCACAGTGTGCAGTGAACTCAGAGTAAGCCATTTCAGTACAGGAGAGGAGCCGGTACAGCTGTGCAAGACTGGAGGGAAGGCCGGAGTTCAGATTTAAGAGGTGATGTTATTATTCACCACCTAAGGCCCCACCCACAGTATATAAATATATACCCCCCCCGCTGTGCCGGGTCATGTACTGTACATGTACGTGATCCGGGATTTCTGGGTATAGGGCGCTGGCATTCGCTACAGCACAAGTTGGTCAGCAGGTCCCGGCGAATGATTTATGACAGGGACCTGCTGATCAGCTTAGTGAATGACATAACAGATCCCTGTGTTTACTAACAACACAGGGCTCCATACAGAGAGAAGCGATGTGTCTGTTTATTTCTTCCTGCAAAGTGTCATTAGTACAGTGACAGTGTATAATATTAGCACTGATCACTGTATTAGTGTCACTGATGATGTCAGTGTCAGTTAGTCAGTTCCCTCCAGCGCCAGTTAGTGTCACATTGCTCACCGCACTAACGCAGACACATTATAGGTCGCTGATCATTGCCATTACTAGTATAAAATAAGAAATAAATAAAAAACCAATATACAGTATATCCCATAGAATGTAGACGCTATAACTTTCACACAAACCAATCAATACACACGTATTGGGATTTTTTTTTACCAAAGACATGTAGCAAAATACACTTTGCTCCAAACTTATGAAGAAATTTGATTTATATATAAATATATATATATCTATATACATATATATAGATATCTATATATATATATATATATATATATATATATATATAGATATCTATATATATAATATTTTTTATTGGATATGTTTTATAACAGAAAGTAGAAAATATAGAGTTTTTCATAAATGTTCAGTTTTTTATTTATATAATAAAAAAAAAAAAAACAGTAGTGATTAACCACATAAGGACCGAATGGATTTACCCCCTTAATGACCAGGCCATTTTTTTTGCGATACGGCACTGCGTCACTTTAACTGACAATTGCGCGGTCGTGCGACGCTGTATCCAAACAAAATTGATGTCCTTTTTATTCCCACAAATAGAGCTTTCTTTTGGTGGTATTTGATCACCTCTGCATTTTTTTTTTTTTGCGCTATAATAATTAAAAAAAAAAAAAAACGACAATTTTGAAAAAAAAAATTTTTTTACTTTTTGTTATAATACATATCCAATAAAAAAAATGTAAAATCGCAATAAGCGTATATTGATTGGTTTGTGCAAAAGTTATAGCGTCTACAAAATAGGGGATATATTTATGGCATTTTTATTATTATTTTTTTCTACTAGTTATGGCGGTGATCTGCGATATTTAGCGGGACTGCGACATTGCGGCAGACAGATCGGACACCTTTGACACTTTTCTGGGACCAGTGACATTATTACAGTGATCAGAGCTAAAAATAGCCACTGATTACTGTATAAATGACACTGGCAGGGAAGGGGTTAACACTAGGGGGCGATCAAGGGGTTAAGTGTGTCTAGGGAGGTGTTTCTAACTGTGGTGGGGGGGGGGGGGACTGACTGGAGAAGGAGAGATCGCTGTTCCTGATCACTAGGAACAGACAATCTCTCTCTACTCCAGACAGAACGCCCCCTCTCTCCCATGATTGGCTAACTGACTTTGATTGACAGCCGTGGGAGCCACTGGCGCAACTGCTGTGTCTCAGCCAATCAGGAGGAGAGTCCCGGATGGCTAAGACACTCGTGGACATCGCTGGAAAGAGATGGGTTCAGGTAAATATTAGGGGGACTGATACACACAGAAGGTTTTTTTTATCTTAATGCATAGAATGCATTAAGATAAAGAAACCTTCTGCCTTTACAATTCCTATAAATTCCACCAAAAGAAAGCTCTATTTGTGTTAAAAGTAACGCAGTGCCGAATAGCAAAAAATGCCATGGTCATGAAGGGGGTACAACCTTCCTGAGCTTAAAGTGTTACTAAACCCACAACAGTAAAATCAGTCTGTATATATGTAGCACCCTGGAGTTTAGGCAGGGAGCTCCTCACAAATGTACTTGCCAGGAGTAGTTATCCTGGTTGATTGTTAGAGATCCATTGATTTCTCCCTAAGTTTGGCCTTGTTGCACTTTTCTCTTCTACCACTAGGTGGTTGGGTACTTGATGGTACTAGATATGAGAAGGTCAACTCAAGGTCAGGTTATGGGTATATGGGGTATCTCAGCCAATGGGCAGGGGTTTTCTTAAATCCCTTGGCCTGCTGGGAGAACCTATATATTTGGGTGGAGTCAGGTGATCGGGGGTTCTGTGCCACCTGGACGGCTGTCTGGGTGGATGTGTGTCATATTGCCCGGGCTGCTAGGCCAGAGATTGGGTCTATCCCGGGCACATCTGGCTGCTAGGCTGTGTGAGGGCCTATCCAGAAGCAGGAGAGCAGCGCAGTCCAACCAGAAGTGACGGTTCTGCCGGCTGGAGAACCTGTCGTGGTCGGAGGTAGAAGGGAAGCTGTCACCACGAAGGGACCATCCGCCTTATTTCCAGGGACCACAGTGAGTAGCTGAAGCAAGTACTGGAGCAGAATTCTCACCAACCGGAGACGGTGAAGAATCAGGAAACTTCAGTGGGTAACAAGCCAGGGACCCAACCTGCGGAGGTGACACTTGCAGAGCAGCCTTGTGTGTCAAGCCGGGGACCGAGCAGGCCAGTGGGGTGAATCTTGAGCGGTATCTTGAGTGCCAAGCTAGGGACCCAGCAGAGAGGCAGGAGTGGCGCTTGTGGAAGATACTACAGTGAAGATTGGAGGAGCTCAAGGGATTCAGTGGCAGTGAATCAGTGGGTCTAGTGAGAGATCGGGAGCTCATTGGACTGAACAACTACAAGAAGTGATTGTAGTGGAAGTGAAGAGGAATCGTTAAGCTTTGTGTTAGGAACTGTTAAAGACTGTTGCCATAGGAGACAGCATTCCTGCACAGGCAGATGTGGCGTCTCGCTGGATGCCTTTCCCTGCATGGCTGTCCTTCTATTGAAGTCTCGGAGTCTGCCAGTTAATCTTGCAACTGCCTAAGGGTGTCACAGTTTGGTGTGTTTGGTGTGTTATTTTTTCGGGAGAGTGCATGTGATCAGCACAGAGCCAATCAGCACTGTCCAGAGGGTCAGGGATCCTACAGCCTCATAGGACAGCTCAGTACAGTATGGAAACTCCTCCTGCAAGCTTTAACTAGTGCTCTGCTGGACACTGATAGAAGTCACAAGACTGCTATACACTGCTGATGAAAAAAGGTATTTAGCAGTTTATATTTATGCATTTCAATGTTCTGTGTACTGTGGGAGACCAGATATAATGAATGCAGGGTCCTGGGGAGACCAGATATAGTGAATGCAGGGTCCTGGGGGGACCAGATATAGTGAATGCAGGCTCCTGGGGAGACCAGATATAGTGAATGCAGGCTCCTGGGGAGACCAGATATAGTGAATGCAGGGTCCTGGGGAGACCAGATATAGTGAATGCAGGGTCCTGGGGGGACCAGATATAGTGAATGCAGGCTCCTGGGGAGACCAGATATAGTGAATGCAGGGTCCTGGGGAGACCAGATATAGTGAATGCAGGGTCCTGGGGGGACCAGATATAGTGAATGCAGGCTCCTGGGGAGACCAGATATAGTGAATGCAGGCTCCTGGGGAGACCAGATATAGTGAATGCAGGCTCCTGGGGAGACCAGATATAGTGAATGCAGGCTCCTGGGGAGACCAGATATAGTGAATGCAGGCTCCTGGGGAGACCAGATATAGTGAATGCAGGGTCCTGAGGAGACCAGATATAGTGAATGCAGGGTCCTGAGGAGACCAGATATAGTGAATGCAGAGTCCTGGGGAGACCAGATATAGTGAATGCAGGGTCCTGAGGAGACCAGATATAGTGAATGCAGGGTCCTGAGGAGACCAGATATAGTGAATGCAGAGTCCTGGGGAGACCAGATATAGTGAATGCAGGGTCCTGAGGAGACCAGATATAGTGAATGCAGAGTCCTGGGGAGACCAGATATAGTGAATGCAGGGACCTGGGGAGACCAGATATAGTGAATGCAGGGTCCTGGGGAGACCAGATATAGTGAATTCAGGGTCATGGGGAGACCAGATATAGTGAATGCAGGCTCCTGGGGAGACCAGATATAGTGAATGCAGGGTCATGGGGAGACCAGATATAGTGAATGCAGGGTCCTGGGTTTAGTAACACTTTAAGTGGTCAACTCTGCAGCCATTGCAGTACCTGTTGTAACCCGCGGTAACTGTTGAAATTCTGGAACCGCGGATTGCACCTCATGGTTGCGCTGTAGGTAACTGCAGAACACACAGCAATGACCAAAACATTTCCTGCTGGGCACAATGCCGGTTTCCACAGTCTCAGCAGGCCTAACGGGATGAAATGGATCACTTTTATTTATTCTGCTCATTTATATCACCGTGACACTTCCGCAGCACCTTGCAGAGAACGCTCAGCCATTCCCGTCAGTTCCTGCCAATAAGGAGCGCACAATAATGTCTCCACCGCGGCTTTTCATTCACATGCAATACAACAACTTTGTCCGGAAGTCAACTGACCAAGCAGAAGGTTACAAGATTACAGCCAGCTTCACCCACAACTGGCACTGAACTGGCAGATTTCATTCTTTGGTGGGCACCTGTGGGTTGGAGGTGTCACTTTCTAGGAGCTGGGCTCCACACTTAGGCTCTTTTCACACTGGAGCGTTTTTCAGGTTCATTAGCGTTAAAAAAAGCGCCTGAAAGAAGCCTCATCTGCAATCCCAATGTGAAAGCCCGAGCCATTTCACACTGCCAGGGCCCGAAAAACGCTGGTAAAGCGCCGCTTAAGACCCTTTTCATACTGGGGCATTTTTCAGGCGCTGGCAGTGTGAAAGGGCTCGGGCCATCGGTGCACCCAGCCCGGTAGCAAAAACAGGAAAGCGCTGCAAAGAAGCTGCTTGCAGGACTTTTTTTTGACGCCCTGCCAGCGCAGCGCCCCAGTGTGAAAGCACTCCAGCTTTCACATTGGGATTGCAGATGAGGCTTCTTTCAGGCTCTTTACAGGCATTTTTTTTAACGCTAAAGCGCCTGAAAAATGCCCCAGTGTGAAAAGGGGTCTTATTTGGCAATTTCAGCTTCTGAAGACCTATGGGTGCTCTGGATCTCTATTTGGCTTTGCACTATTTCTGGCAGGCAGTTAAAGAGGACTGGGAGATCTGGTATAGAATAGAAAAAATATCCCCTGCAGCTAGGTTGTGCCCAGGGTTGCCAACCGCCAGTAAATTTACTGACAGTTTGTAAAAATCAGCGATTTTTTTCTTGACAACTGCCAGTAAATATCAGGGGCTGATAATTTCATGTTGTGTTGACTTTGTAAGTGTAGATCAAGAAAATGACTTTGTTATAGGTATTGTCAGTGTTTCCATATCATATTTACACTGTTCAAATATTCACCGTGTTAGTTTTCAATAGGAGTTCTGTCATTTCTCAGGTTGGCAGTAAAAAAAAAAAGGTGCTCCGCCAGTAAATTTTCCATGTTTTGTCAGTAAAAAATGCTGCGGGGGGTTTGACAACCCTGGTTGTGCCTGCATTGCAAGGGTTAATTGCTTATTTATGTCTATAGGGTAGAAGGAGATATACTTATCCAATCCCACAGCCCCATTGCAAGGGATAAGTCCTTATCTGCCCAGAGTTGGGATTTAAAACTGAACTCCATAAATTGAGCCACTTTGTTACAGGTGCTACTTCCTGGACTTATCTCTTAGTAGCACCCACCTACCCTGTTTCCCCGAAAATAAGACCTAGCGTGATTGTCAGTGATGGCTGCAATATAAGCCCTACCCCCCAAATAAGCCCTACTCTGTTTCCCCGAAAATAAGCCCTACCCTGAAAAGAAGACCTACAAGGACTTTAACTAGGGCTTATTTGGGGGGTAGGGCTTATATTGCAGCCATCACTGACAATCACGCTAGGTCTTATTTTCGGGGAAACAGGGTAGGTAGCAGTGGTGACTGGTGCTCAATATTTTGTTGGGGGGGGACCAATGCCACCCCACAACCCCCCCCCGCCCCCCGCGGGAGACAGATGGTCCTGAGGCTGGGAGGAGAATCAGGAAGACAATAGCAAATATTCATTCGCTATTGTCACACAACTGGTTGGGCTTAGGGTGCAGTTCTCTGCACCCCAAGCCCACCCTTTTTTGAAGACAATTAGAGCCTCGGGCTCTAATAATGTGCTTAAAAAAAACCCCCAAAAACCCCCCATTTAAATCTATGCGTCCAGCGGATTAGGGGGCAGGCCAATGGTGACCCGTCCATTAGGGGCACATGGGCGTCACCCCCCTATGCGTATGGCCCCCTGATCTACATACAGGGCGCTGGATGCATGGATTCCAATGCGAGGTGGGTGTTTTTTTGAAGCACGTGATTAGAGCCAGAGGCTCTAATAGGCTTCAAAGAAGGGTGGGCTTGGGGCGCAGAGGGAGTTGGAATGGCTCCGTTAGGATTGGCTACGATGGCACGAGGTGACTGGGTGGAGCCTGAACTCTAGAAAAGGCTACGCAGATGCACGTCCCACTACTCTCAAGAGAAGTTTACGTCACAAGAGTTGATCACCCGACCCGCCCGTTGTGAGTTTCGTCACAGCGTTCTTGGCGGTTTTACCTTGCCAGCGATTGACATTACTTTATGGGCTATGCCCTCAAGTTTAATTCCAGGGTCAGTTTAATGCCTGTCTCGCACTGATGGTGGAGACAGGCCTCTTAGACTATCCATGTTTGGTTCTGGATGCTCATGGTATAACTTAAGCCTCAGCTTCTCAGCAGTGAAGCCCCACTCTCCAGATGAAAAAAAAAAATGCCATGAAAACTCCGGGGGATGTATGATAGGAAACCAGGAAGTAATTAAAGAAATTTAAAAAAAAAGTTTGAAACAAGTAAATGCAATATACAGTATCTCTCAAAAGTGAGTACACCCCTCACATTTTTGTAAATATTTTATTCTATTTTTTCATGTGACAACACTGAAGAAATGACACTTTGCTACAATGTAAAGTAGTGAGTGTACAGCTTGTATAACAGTGTAAATTTGCTGTCCCCTCAAAATAACTCAACACACAGCCTAAGTGAAAATGTCCAAATTGGGCCCAAAATGTCAATAATTTGTGTGGCCACCATTATTTTCCAGCACTGCCTTAACCCTCTTGGGCATGGAGATCACCAGAGCTTCACAGGTTACCACTGGAGTCCTCTTCCTCTCCTCCATGATGACATCACAGAGCTGGTGGATGTTAGAGACTTTGTGCTCCTCCACCTTCCATTTGAGGATGCCCCACAGATGCTCAATAGGGATTAGGTCTGGAGACATGCTTGGCCAGTCCATCACCTTTACCCTCAGCTTCTTTAGCAAGGCAGTGGTCATCTTGGAGGTGTGTTTGGGGTCATTATCATGTTGGAATACTGCCCTGTGGCCCAGTCTCCGAAGGGAGGGGATCATGCTCTGCTTCAGTATGTCACAGTACATGTTGACATTCATGGTTCCCTCAATGAACTGTAGCTCCCCAGTGCCGGCAACACTCATGCAGCCCCAGACCATGACACTCCCACCACCATGCTTGAGTGTAGGCAAGACACACTTGTCTTTGTACTCCTCACCTGGTTGCTGCCACACACATGTTTATCTTGGCCTCATCATCAGACCATAGGACATGGCTCCAGTAATCCATGTCCTTAGTCTGCTTGTCTTCAGCAAACTGTTTGCGGACTTTCTTGTGCATCATCTTTAGAAGAGGCTTCCTTCTGGGACAACATCCATGCAGACCAATTTGATGCAGTGTGCGGCGTATGGTCTGAGCACTGACAGGCTGACCACTCCACCCCTGCAACCTCTGCAGCAAAGCTGGCAGCACTCATATGTCTATTTCCCAAAGACAACCTCTGGATATGACGCTGATCACGTGCACTCAACTTCTTTGGTCGACGATGGTGAGGCCTGTTCTGAGTGGAACCTGTCCTGTTAAACCGCTGTATGGTCTTGGTCACCGTGCTGTAGCTCAGTTTCAGGGTCTTGGCAATCTTCTTATAGTCTAGGCCATCTTTATGTAGAGCAACAATTCTTTTTTTCAGATCCTCAGAGAGTTCTTTGCCATGAGGTGCCATGTTGAACTTCCAGTGACCAGTGTGAGAGAGTGAGAGTGATAACACCAAATTTACCACACCTGCTCCCCATTCACACCTGAGAACTTGTAACACTAACGAGTCACATGACACCGGGGAGGGAAAATGGCTAATTGGGCTAGGGTTGCCACATCATCCCTTTAATCCAGGACACACATGAATTACACAGGTTCTGTGGCTGATTAAGGTGGTAATTAAACTCACTTGGTGCCTTATCTGCTTTAAATCAGCCTCAGAACCTGTGTAATTCATGTGTGTCCTGGATCAAAGGGATGATGTGGCAACCTAAATTGGGCCCAATTTGGACATTTTTCACTTAGGGGTGTACTCACTTTTGTTGCCAGTGGTTTAGACATTAATGGCTGTGTGTTGAGTTATTTTGAGGGGACAGCAAATTTACACTGTTATACAAGCTGTACACTCACTACTTTATATCGTAACAAAGTGTCATTTCTTCAGTGTTGTTACATGAAAAGATAGAATAAAATATTTACAAAGATGTGAGGGGTGTACTTACTTTTGTGAGATACTGTAATTTCTTATCTAATTACTAATGAAGCAGCATAAGGATTACAAATAGTTCATGTTGATTGAGAGAGTTTAGTTCCGCTTTAATGACAGGTGCACTTAAAAAAAAAAGAATCCTCTAATCAGCTTTAGGAAATTCAGATGGTGAGCCATTGCTTCATTAATTAATTATATACCAATGGTCTCCTTTTTTTTTTTTTTTTTGCGATTTCTCAACTCTTGTTCTTCGGGTTCCCATCATCTCCCAAACTATTTTTCTGTCAAAGTGCGCTTTACATCGGCGGTACAGAGGAGGGAGCTACTCTCTCTTCACAAAACGCCGTCCTTTGTGCGTCCCACTAATGGACTTTCAGGGACGAAGTTATTATTTTTTTTTCCTAATGGCGTCTCAATCCTTTATCTCTTTTTTTTCCCCCTTGTCCTCGTTCCGCGTGTTTTTTTTTTTCTTTTTTATAACGCACACAAGAGCTGCAAAACAAAGGACGACGGAGCAAATTACAGCAATCACACTCAGCCCGGCTATTAGGAGCATCGGGGATCATGTTTTGCATAAAACTGGACATTTTCTTGAAACAATCAGCAATAATAATGAATCGGATCGAGCTTGGGGTGGGAAGATATTCACAGGTTGTCACTCCAGAGACCCCCCCCCCACACACTTCATCTTTCTCTTCGCAATAATGGGGGGGGTAACTATCATGATGACGATGCATACAGGAGCCCTGATTGCTCACGCCGTCCAAATACATACAGAGATGCTGGATAATAGCATGGTGGTCCGGGCCATTTAGCTGGCTGCAGCTCCTGGGATTAATGCAAGGGGCAATTTTTTTATTTATTTTTTTTAAGGGAAGGGTGAGAAGCCCCCGAGAAGGTCTGTCCCACAGTGCCATTCACAATCAGATCTGCACCTGCTCCTCTGCAGCCAGACACAAGGCCCAGCTCATTATATTGTATTCGTTTCAGGACAGAGTCACATCTACAGGACCGCACACTTAGGGCTGCCACCTTCTCTTCAAGCCAAACCCCAACACTTATACGGTGCACAGCATTTTTTTTTTTTTTTTTTTTAAGGGCGAATGCTGTGGACTCTGGTGTAAAGGGGAACTCTGATTGTAAGGGGGTTTCTGCTCACCAAGGCTCCCACTTACTTTAGAGTTCCCAGCATTCCCCCTTAAATCAGGGTTCGGAAGAAGAGTCCACAGGGCACCCCTTACATCTGAGTCCCCCTTACTTTAGTGTACTCACTCGCTCAGAGGCAGGAGAGAGAGAGAAGGAATGGAGGGGGGAGACTTCATTCACAGACATTGGATGGTGAGCTCACTCAACCGAGGATGGAGGCTCAGGCATCGACCCCTTTCAGCCAGCTGCTGAGCTTCAAATTTCTAGCTTACTCATCCCTTCCCTTGAGGCACAGAACACCAGGCATTGGAGTGTGGGTGGGCAGACAGAGGAGTAAGGGTGGGAGGAGCGGATTGAGCCCTCTCTCCTCTCCTGTGCATGCATAGCTCCCAACTGTCCCTGATTTGGAGCAATGTCCCTCTGTCCCTCTGTCCCCCTCATGTGTCCCTCATTTTGGTCTGATCTATATAGTTGTATATAAAATGCACTTTTATACACTTACACTGCACATACACGTATGCTTGTTTGAGCTTTGGGGTGCACACCCTAATGCAATAGGCTAGGCACACCTATGATATATAGAGATAGAGATAGAGATAGAGATAGAGATAGAGATAGAGATAGAGATAGAGATAGAGATATCTATCTATATATATATATATATATATATATCTATATCTATAGATATAGATATATCTATAGAGATATAGATATATCTCTATAGATATAGATCTATATCTCTAGATATATATATATATATATATATATATATATATATATATATATATATATATATATATATATATATATCTAGAGATATAGATCTATATCTATAGAGATATAGATATATCTATAGATATATATATATATATATATATATATATATATATATCTATAGATATATATCTATATCTATATATAGATATATATATCTATATATAGATATAGATATATCTATATCTATATCTATATCTATATATATATATATATAGATATATATCTATCTATATATATTTATATTGGTACTTTTTTAATATCTGCCTGGAATTCAGCTTTAGTATGTCAAAAAATTTTCTTTGTATAATTTGTAGTTCTATATTATGCATAGCTCCCAACTGTCCCTGATTTCGAGGGACTGTCCCTGATTTGGAGAAATGTCCCTCTGTCCCTCTTTTCATCCTCATTTGTCCCTCATTTTGGTCTGATCTATTTAGTTGTATATAAAATGCACTTTTTATCTTTCAAAAAGTGTTTCCCATTGCTAAACCTTTCATCCAATTTCTAAATTGCTGCATTTGTAAATTTTAAAAGCCGATATAAAGGAATAGTAGTGGTAAAAAAAAAAAAAAATCCCTGGTGGATTTACTTAATCTTTTTTTTTGTTGGTTAATTCTCCTTTAAGGGGGTGTGGCAGGGGGCGTGTCCTTTGGCCACATACATTTGCTAGTAGGTGTCCCTCATTCCCATCTCAAAATGTTGGGAGGTATGGTCCATGTATGGGGGTGGGGCCCGTGCACACACTTATGTACTTGGTGGTTGTGGTACTCAGTTACTTGGGGAACTGTAGTAAAACTCTGAATATTGTGTCCGGATTTCAGGAGGTCTGAAACCCGAATACGCGATTCAAAACCCGGACTGTCCGGGTCAATCCCGGACAGGTGGCAACCCTACGCACAGTAGACATTCGCCTTTTATAGCAGACCTGTAAACTATGTACTCCACATACAGTACTTCCTTGGTTAGGACACCAGGGCAAGGCAAAAAGTAGAGCTAAAGCCAAAACTTTTTATCGTTTCGTATGGCGTGTGGAAGGTTTAAATGATATCTATAGCCAAAACGTTTTAGTTTTGGATAGAACAGGGGGGAAAGTTTATCGCTATCTGGGACTCCGTTAGAAATAATTTTTCCTCGCTTCCTGCTCTTGGGACAACGTTTTACTAGACAGGAAATGAAGGAAATTTTCAACGGGGGGAAATAGGCAGTAATAAGCTGAGGGACCCTAGAATTCCCCTTACTTCTACTTTACTTCTGTCTCAGAAGCGGCCGGTCCATAAGGGGCGCAAGGTTTTTCTTAGTTTGTGTCAGAAACTTTTGTAAATAGGTAAATTTTCTCCTTCACTGATGTGCGCGGATTAGACGGCACTGATAGGTGGCACTGACGGGCACTGATGAGATGACACTGAAGGGCACTGATTAGGTGGCACTGATGAGGAGGCTCTAATATGCCGCACTGATTGGCACTGATACATACCTCTCAACATTTTAAGATGGGAATCAGGGACACCTACTAGCAAACGTATGTAGGCACAGGGCACGCCCTCTGCCACACCCCCTTAAAGAAGAATTAACCAAAAAAAAAAGGTTAATCAAATCCACAAGAGCTTTTTTTTACCACTACTATTGCTTTATATTGGCTTTAAAAAGTACAAATGCAGCAATTCATAAGTTGGATGAAAGGTTTAGCACTGGGAAACACTTTTTGAAAGATAAAAAGTGCATTTTATATACAACTATATAGATCAGACCAAAATGAGGGACAAATGAGGGGGAAAGAGGGACAGAGGGACATTGCTCGAAATCAGGGACAGTCCCTCAAAATCAGGGACAGTTGGCAGCTATGCTGATAGGTGGCACTGATAAGCAGCACTGATGAGCACTGATAGGTGGCACTGATGGGCACTGATAGGCAGCACTGATGAGCAGGCACTGGTGGGCACTGAAAGGCAGCACTGATTGGTGTCACTGATGGGCACTAATTGGTGTCACTAATGGGCACAGACTGGCATCACTTACTGGGTACTGTTGGGGCTGCACTGATGATCAGTGCCCTGATTACCTGTACAGGTCTCTCCTGCGAGGAGATGCCGCTGATCGGCTCTCTTTGCCACACACTCAGTGTAAGACGCATTTACATGTGATCGGCTGTGATTGGACACACCCGATCACATGGGTAAAGAGCCGCATCATCGGGTCTTTACCGAGATCAGGGTCGCGCCGTGTCATAGGGACACGGCAGGCCTGCAATCGTGCACCCCGGCGGATGCAGGCAAGCAGTGACACTGGGACGCTGTCATATGACATCACCCCTGAATGAGAGGAGATCCCGCCCGCCGTCATTTCCCTGCCTGGCGGGCAGGAGGAGGTTAAAGCTAAAATCTTGGATAAGCAAATATTATCCAAATACAAGAGTCATGTGTATTCTACCAGATCTGTGCAGTAATCCAGTGTGAAACTTTACCTTCCTGTACTAAAGACCGCTCACTGCTGCTCTCTCTCCTGGTGCAGGGTGACTGGTCTTGTCTCCGCCCCCTCCTGTAGTATTCTGCAGGAAGCCTGTAGTGGGTGGAGCCTTCTGAGTCCCTCCCACACCTCTGCTCTCTGCACAGGCTATGTACAGCACAGTTTTGTCACTGCTACATTAACAAGGTAATATCTGAGTTTGCAGAGTCATTTGGTGGAGTGCATTCCTTTGGGTCCATCGAAGAATATATTTCAAAAAAAGTTTTTGTGCCTGGAGTTCAGCTTTAAGACCCCAGACAAAATTTTTTATTTCTAGTTTTCAATTGAGTGCCAAAAGTCAGAACTTCTGCCAAGGTTATATAGCCGTTTGTGTCTCTGCTGGAATGATAATCCCACATTTTTTTTTGTCACTGTGACACCAGGGAAAGATGTTATAATAGGACAACAATACACAGGGAGGAATAAAAACCTAGCCGGGGATCGAAAATGTCCACATTCTACTAAGTAAATGCACTTTAGCTGATGTCCCTGTCCCCATCAGAGAGATATCCTATCACTTCCTGTACTTAGACCCCGCAGAGGGCTATATCTGCTGGCGTGTGTGACCTCGCTGCTACAGGAGGTCCATTCCTTCCGGTAAGAGTCCCCACTTCTTTGAGTGATTGCCGCATGGAGATCTCCCTTTTCCCTTGGTGGTGGTGAAAGTCCTGGAACATCCCATCCTGCTGGAACTTTCTTATTGCAGAACTTTGTTACACTCTTTCATTTATCTTTCAGAGACGTTTACTTTTTTATTGCCACTCCTTTTATATTCACTTGTGTTATTTGATTCTTCACATGTATTCACTTATTGTGTTTAATATGTTTTGATCGTCAGCATTTTGATTCATAGATATTGGTTTATTCATATTCATTTGTAGCGCCCTGTAGTTTAGTCAGGGAGCTCCTCACAAATTTAGAGTAGTTATCTTGGTCGATTGATAGGGATCTATTGATTTCTACCTAAACTTGGCCTTCTTGCACTCTTCTCTTCTACCACTAGGTGGCCGGGTACTTGGTGGTACTAGATACGAGAAGGGCAACCCAAGGTCAGGTTATGGGTATGTGGGGTGTCCCAGCCAATGGGCAGGGGTTTTCTTGAATCCCTTGGCCTGCTGGGAGAGCCAGGCTACTAGGCCGGAGATGGGGCCTACCCCGGGGGGATCTGGCTGCCAGGCTGCATGAGGGCCTATCAAGAAGTGAGAGGACAGCGCAGGGTTGGGATTGTGGCTTGCAGTCCAACCAGAAGTGACGGTTCTGCCAGCTGGAGAACCTGTTGTGGTCGGAGGTAGAAGGGAAGCTGTCACCACTAAGAGACCAATCGCCTTTACCAGGGACCATGGTGAGTAACTAAAGCAAGTACCGGAACCATATTCTCACCGAAGGGCACGGTGGAGAATCGGGAAACTTCAGGCGGTGATCAAGTCAGGGACCCAACCAGGGGAGGTGACAATTACAGAGCAGATTTGTGTGCCAAGCTAAAGGACCAAGCCGGTCAGCAGCGGTGAAGCTTGAAGGTATCTGAAGTGCCAAGCTAGGGACCCAGCAGGGAAGCGTGGGTGATGCTTGAGAGAGATACCACCGCAAAAGCCTTGAGGAGCTCACGAGATTCAGAGTCAGTGAATCAGAGGGTCCAGTGATAGACCAGGAGCTCAAGGGGCTGAAGAACTACAAGTAGAAGTTGTAGTAAAGCTGAGAGAACTGTTACGCTTGAGTTAGGAACTGTTAAAGGACTGTTACCATAGGAGACAGCAATCCCATAGCTCCTACCTGTCCCTGATTTCGAGGGACTGGCCCTGATTTGGAGCAATGTCCCTCTGTCCCTCCTCATTTGTCCCTCATTTTGGTCTGATCTATATAGTTGTATATAAAATGCACTTTTTATCTTTCAAAAAGTGTTTCCCAGCGCTAAACCTTTCATCTGATTTCTAAATTGCTGCATTTGTAAATTCCAAAAGCCAATATAAAAGAAAAGCAGTGTTAAAAAAGCACTTGTGGGTTTAACCAATCTTGTTATTTTTGTACAATTCTCCTTTAAATGGGCGTGGCAAGGGGTGTGTCCTATGCCTGCATACTTTTGCTGGTAGGTGTCCCTCATTCCCATCTCAAAAAGTTGGGAGGTATGGCATTCCTGCATGTGCAGAAGTGGCGCCTTGCTGGGGCCCTTTCCCTGCACGACTGTCCTCCTATTGAAGTCTCGGAGTCTGCCAAATGAGTTTGCAACTATCGAAGGGTGTCCTGGCCCTAACCCTCTTTCCCCCAAAATATATAAAAAGGACTGTCAAAAGAAAAAAAAACTCTTTTACATCCAAGAAGTGTCTGGCGCCCAACGACTTTCACCATCTTTACACCCACTATGCCTCACAACCCACCACATATTGAAGGATGTCGGCTACCTTTGGCCTTGAAGGTTCTCATCAGACCAAAAGAGGTAAAAGACCTTGCTACACATTGAATAAGCGTGACTTTTGTATTTATTACCCATGAATATATCTCATGTTTTTGCTATTCTCTCATTTTTTGTTATATTAGCGCGGTTTACCACACCCATCATTTTATACCTGTCTTTGCGACAGCCTATCACCGGGACAGGAAGTGAGGACAGATCTCCGCAACGGGGACAAGGAAATAAAATCCTGCTTTCTTTTAGAACCAGCAGTAAACCCGGATTTGATATAATGACTGTATGTAATTATCACCCATTATCTCTTCGATCTCTCTCTTACTGATTTTTAATAAATGAAGCATTATACGGCATGCAACGTTAAGCAGTAATTACAAGCGGCACTGCTGTTTAATTGACCTGTCTTTAGTGCATCTAGCTCTGTATCAGGAGAAGACTGGGAGGATCCTCAGATGTAAGCAGAACTTTACAGTCAGAGGATTCCGAAAAGATTATTACAGTCAATGCGCTTTCCTATAACGTTGACCTGTCATTCAAATTCACACAAATCAGTAAGGTAAGCGTCAGCATTGCCAAGTCGCATTATTATTCAGAGAAAAAAAAAAAGGCACCCTCTCCGAAAACAAAGCCAAGGCAAAAATCACATGAGCTCTGGCTTCTGGAAGCATTGTGGGTGTTTCATGTCATCAGAGACTGCAGAGAGCACATAGCTCCCAACTGTCCCTGATTTTGAGGGACTGTC
The DNA here is from genome assembly GCF_042186555.1 of Aquarana catesbeiana. Lineage (NCBI taxonomy): Eukaryota > Metazoa > Chordata > Amphibia > Anura > Ranidae > Aquarana > Aquarana catesbeiana. The sequence continues at coordinate 24,532,820 of NC_133335.1, read as the reverse complement.
CCTGATTTGGAGCAATGTCCCCCCGTCCCTCATTCCTCCTCATTTGTCCCTCATTTTAGTCTGATCTATAGAGTTGTATATAAAATGCACTTTTTATCTTTCCAGAAGTGTTTCCCAGTGCTAAACCTTTCATCCAAAATCTAAATTGCTGCAATTGTAAATTTTAAAAGTCAATATAAAGGAATAGTAGTGGTAAAAAAAAAGCCTTTGTGGATTTACTTAACTTTTTTTTTGGTTAATTCTCCTTTAAGGGGGTGTGGCAGGAGGCGTGTCCTATGCCTACATACGTTTGCTAGTAGGTGTCCCTCATTCCTACCCTGTTTCCCCGAAAATAAGACCTAGCGTGATTGTCAGTGATGGCTGCAATATAAGCCCTACCCCCCAAATAAGCCCTAGCCTGTTTCCCCGAAAATAAGCCCTACCCTGAAAATAAGACCTACAAGTACTTTAACTAGGGCTTATTTGGGGGGTAGGGCTTATATTGCAGCCATCACTGACAATCACGCTAGGTCTTATTTTCGGGGAAACGGGGTATCTCAAAATGTTGGGAGGTGTGAGAGATTTGCCTTGCTGTAGCTTCTAATGCATATTGTGAGAAGCTCACAGTGTGCAGTGAAATCAGAGTAAGAAATGTCAGTACAGAAGATCAGAAGATGAGCCGGTACAACTGTGCAAGACTGAAGGGAAGGCTGGAGGTCAGATTTAAAGTGGTTGTAAACCCTTCCATATACCCAGTGAAGTGACTGGCCTCAGGTGATACACAGATAGAACAAATCCTCCTACATAAGTTGTACCCGTTTATCTGCAGTGTTCACTTCTCTACATCTGCTCAAAGTGAAGAATATATACAGCTTGTCTGAGTTGTCAGAAAACAGGGGGCAGAGAGCTGAAATCACACACACTGCAGAGATCAGTGAGGAGAGCTCTGAGAGCTGATTGGAGGGATGGGACACCCCCCCACCCCACCCCACCCCCCCACTGTACACAGAAACAGAGCTGAGGCTGTCAATCACTGGCTGTGTGCTGGAGATCCCTCCCCTGTCACCTTTTTTCTCTTGGTGTCAGGAAAACTTGTAAAATTGTCAGAAGTGCAGAGGAAGAAGGCAGCAGACAGAAATTGCACTTAATGCTCTAAATTGAGACAAGTAAACACTATAGAGCAGTGACTCTCAAACTGTGTGCTGCGGGAGTGAGATTTGCAGGTGTGCCGTGAGAGTTTTAAAAAATATTTAAAGAAAATGTAAAGGTTATGCAAAGCGGAGTTCCACCTGTTTTTTAGTTTATTAAAAGTCAGCAGCTACAAAAAGCATAGCTGCTGACTTTTAATAAACCGTCACTTACCTGCCCCACGGTCCAGCGATGTGGCCGCCCGGAGGCGAGCTCCTCTCCCCCCCTCCTCTGCTCGGTGACGTCATGGTAACTGTGGGCACCCGGCCGTGAAGCCGTAAGCTGCGTGCTCCTATTGGCCAGCTGATCTTCTGGGACCTGAGTTGTGTCCCAGAAGATTACTGGCGGGGGGGGGGGGGGGCGCCTAGTGCGAGAGGAGGAGTCACCTAGGCAGCCGACGATAGGAAGCAGGAAGTGGGACAAGAAGTGCCATGAAAAAAAGGGCACACACTCCCCCCCCCCCCCCCCCAAAAAAAATGACATGTCAAATGTGGCATGTCAGGGGGCGAGGAGTGCTTAAAATGGAAGTTCCACTTTTGGGTGGAACTCCGCTTTAAAAAAAAAAAACAAAAAAAAAAACAAGCATGTCACACACCTCCCAACTTTTTGAGATGGGAATGAGGGACACCTATCAGCAAAAGTATGCAGGCATAGGACACACCCCTTGCCACGCCCCCTTAAAGGAGAATTGTACAAAAAAACAAGATTGGTTAAACCCACAAGTGCTTTTTTACCACTACTATTCCTTTATATTGGCTTTTGGAATTTACAAATGCAGCAATTTAGAAATCAGATGAAAGGTTTAGCGCTGGAAAACACTTTTTGATAGATCAAAAAGTGCATTTTATATACATCTATATAGATCAGACCAAAATGAGGGAGAAATGAGGAGGAATAAGGGACAGAGGGACATTTCTCCAAATCAGGGACAGTCCCTTGAAATCAGGGACAGTTGGGAGCTATTTCACTCCTGGGACTCAATCACACGTATCAGAAGGCTGCAAAAACAGTCTCCCTGCGCATGCACAGCCAGCTTCAAAAATCCAAAATGGAGATCCAGCCTTGGTGAGAAGGCTCGGGTGCAGGAAGACAGCGCTGGACTCTATGGACTGGTAAATATCAGATTTTTAACAGTCACCAGCAACTGCTGATGTTTCATTTTTAAAATACTGGGTGAAGTTCCTCTTTAAAGTATATCCAAAGTACATTTTTTTTTGGGGGGGGGTGGAATGGGGAAGGAACCTCGGTTAGGTTTTTATTCTTATCAGTGTCCCCACTGGGGAGATCCTCCCTGTCTTTGTCTAGGTGACAACTCTCATGGAGAAAAAAAGGGAAAATCCAAAATTCAGTTGTCACTGGAACAGGAATAGATTAGAAATGATTCAATGGGGACACCTGCTTCCTTTTTTTTTTTTTTTTTTTTGGAGAGATCACCTCTCACGTCCTGTTGTTTCCTTTAGACAGGAAGCGAAGACGAATCTTATCAAATGGGACACAGAGCTCCCACCTTATCTAAAGATTAATTCTTTTTAAATTTAAAATAAAAAAAAATATGTTATACTCACTTACTCTGTGCAAGCAGTTCCTTGCCTCCTTTTCTGGAGTCCCCTCCAGCTTTCTCCACTCCTTCTTGTTCTGCAAGTTCTGCACTGATGGAGCATGCATGCAGGTGCTCTCCTGAGCCGGGCAGGACTCCCGCTGCTGTCTGTGTTTCCTATGAGAAGAGAAAGAGAGAGCAGCGGTGCTGCGGATGGGACAGCACTGAATCTGGAATAGAGGGAACGTTTCTCAACAGGGGGACACCCGCATCCTTTCTTTTGTAGAGATTACCTCTCACTTCCTGTGGTGCCTTTAGACAGGAAGTGAAGGAAAATCTCATCAAAAGGGACACAGACTGCAAAAAAACAAACAAACACATTCCCTTCTCTATCCAGAACTAGAAAAAAACAATTAAGGAGATGCGGTTGCTATGGGTTACTGAACTCGGTGATTTAGCGGTGCTTGAATATTTATAACTTTACTGATCTGCAGGAGATTTGCTGTCAGCTCTGGCTGGGATGGCGCTCCCATTAATTCCATCCAGCGAGCAGACAATCATTTGCATCCTCAGAGAAAAGTACATATTTATAAACTCTCCAGCCTTGAGTGACACTTGACAGCTTCGTTCTTTTTTTTTTTTGAAGCTGTAAACAAGTCAAGCCCGCATTTTAATAATCTGAGAGCAGGTCCTGCTTCCTGCCGATTCAGGCAATCTAAGGCGACCATCTTCTTCTGGTGGCCATTTCTCCAGCTGAGAACTTTCCTGGTCCCCAGGTGCGGTGTGGATGTCTTTCCGCTAAGGGAATACATAGTGCAGGGATATGCAATTAGCGGACCTCCAGCTGTTGCAAAACTACAAGTCCCATCATGCCTCTGGGTGTTGAGCTTGTGGCTGTCAGAGTCTTGCTATGCCTCATGGGACTTGTAGTTCTGCAACAGCTGGAGGTCCTCTAATTGCATATCCCTGACATAGTGGATGAGACTGCGCCCCTACACCCCTGCATGTTAGTCTATGGCAGTGATGGCGAACCTTGGCACCCCAGATGTTTTGGGACTACATTTCCCATGATGCCCAACTACACTGCAGTGTTGAGCATCATGGGAAATGTAGTTCCAAAACATCTGGGGTGCCAAGGTTCACCATCACTGGTCTATGGGGTAGATTTACTAAGGCTGTTACTCAGAATCTGGTGCAGCTGTGCATGGTAGCCAATCAGCTTCTAACGTCAGCTTGTTCAACTAAGCTTCGGCAATGAAACCTGGAAGCTGATTGGTTTCTGTGCAGAAGTGAGCCTGATTTTGCACGCTCCAGCTTTAGTAAATAAACCCCTCTATGTCCATGGACAGAGGCAGGAAAAACCCCCACTGCCAATGAGGTCCAGGAGCAGCAGCGTTCGGCACGTGTGAATGCATCTAAACACAAGCTAATGCTAAGCACGTCAAGCGCTTGAGCGTTAATTCATTTCAATGGCCGCAATCAAATATTATTCTGGACAATAAAAATGAATTAACACCTATATGTGCATGAACACATACATTTCTTCCCTCTCCTCCTAGTTCCGAGTTTCTCAACCAAGGTTCCATGGAATCCTAGGGTTCCTCCAAAGATTGCTAGGGGTTCCTTAACCACTTCAGCCCCGGAAGGTTTACCCCCCTTCCTGACCAGGCCATTTTTTTGCAATACGGCACTGCGTTACTTCAGTGAGTGCTTGGGGGTGCAATGATATCCGGCACGGGCTCTGAAGGTCCGGCACTGTAAGCTGTTATCAGCTACATGCACTCTAAATATCTCCTAAACTGTGCAAGTTTAGGAGATATTCCCAGTACCTACAGGTAAGCCTTACAGCCGGTTCCCTACTGCGCATACGCGAAGCGCGCTGTGCTTTCTAACTGGAAGGAGGAGGGGGGCCGAACTTCCGAGGGACATCGCAGCCTCCCAGGAGGTGGAGACGGGGACCTGTCAAATACAGGTAACCGTTCCCCTCTCCCCCCTGAAAGGTGCCAAAAATGGCCGGGGGGGGGATGCAGATAAGAGCTTCCACTTTTGGGTGGAACTTCGCTTTAACGTGGCTGTTGTCCGCTCGTGTGTACGCGGAATTTTTCGACCGGACTGGTCCGACGGACTTTCGGCGGACTTCCAACAGACTTTCCCAACGAACAGACTTGCCTACACACGATCACACCAAAGTCCGATGGATTCGTACGTGATGACGTATGACAGGACTAAAATAAGGAAGTTGATAGCCAGTAGCCAATAGCTGCCCTAGCGTCGGTTTTAGTCCGTCGGACTAGCATACAGACGAGCAGATTTTTCAACCGGACTCAAATCCGTTTGAAACATGTTTTATTTCTAGGTCCGTTGGACTTTTGGGAAAAAAAGTCAGCTGGAGCCCACACACGATGAAATTGTCTGACGGAGTCCAGTCCGCCGGGAAGTCCGCTTGTGTGTACGCGGCATTACAGGCATCTGTTGGCTTTTTTTTTTCTGCCTCTAAATGCCCCTGCATGTTAGACTGTGGAGTGGATTCACTAAAGGCAAATAGACTGCACATTTACACTTTGCAAAGTGCAGTTGCTCCAGAGCTTAGTAAATGAGCAGAAGCTCTGCGGACTTCCATCATCCAATCATGTGCAAGCAAAAATGCTGTTTTTTTTTTTTTTTTCTTTATCTTCCTTGCACAGGATTGCGTATTCTTTGCAAAGTGAAGCTTTACCTCATTTACTAAGCTCTGGAGCAACTGCACTTTGCAAAGTGTAAGTGTACAGTCTATTTGCCTTTACGAAGTCAACCTCTATGTGTCCACATTGGCAGAAAAAAACCCCACTGCCAACGTGTCCAGGAGTAGAAGCTTTTTGGTCGCAAAAAATCTTGCCATGTGTAAATGCATCTAAACACAACCTAATGCTAAGCATGTCAAGTGCTTGAGCGTTGTTTCATTTCAATGGCCAGAATAAATTATTATTCTGGCCATTAAAAATGAATTAAAGTGGTTCTAAAGGCAGAAGGTTTTTTTTTTTATCTCAATGAATTCAATGTATTAAGATAAAAAACCTTCTGTGTCTAGCAACCCCCCTCAGCACCCCCCTAATACTTACCTCAGCCCCATCTCGATCCAGCGATGTTGCACGAGAGTCTCGACTGTCTGGGACTTTCCCTCCTTATTGGCTGAGACAGCAGTGGGGTGCCATTGGCTCCCACTGTTGTCAGTGAATGTCAGTGAGCCAATGAGGAGAGAGAAAGGGGTGGGGCCGAGCCGCGGCTCCGTGTCTGAATGGACACACAGAGCAGCAGCTCAACTCGGGTGCCCCCATAGCAAGCTGCTTGCTGCAGGGTCACTCTGCAGGAGGGAGGGGCCTGAGAAGAGGAGGATCTGGGCTGCTCTGTGCAAAACCACTACACAGAGCAGGTAAGTATGACGAGTTTGTTATTTTTAAATGGAAAAAAAACAACACTTTAATATTACTTTAACACCCAGATGATTGACAAGCCTGAACACGTCTCGCTGCGTCTACATGCATTTACACATGTCAAGTGTTTTTTTCTGCCAAAACGCTAGGAAAGACGTCTAGGGGAGATGGGAAAACGCCCCGTGTGCATGAGCCCGAAAGGAAACCTTCATAAATATGACTGAAAGTTTCCCAGCCTACCTGATTATTCCCTCTTTAGATTCAACCAAAATGTTAAAGCGTTTGGTTTTGTGAACAGTCAGATTAGTAGGTGTGGCAGGAACCCTCAGAGCTCAATTATAGTGTGTGAGGTGTAACCTCTGTCATCTTCCTGACCTCACACACCGTCTGAAGGCTTCAAAAGGGTCATAGTGACCAATACCTGGCTATGAGCACTATACAGCTCTGTTATTTGACACTGCTGTGCACACTCAGAAGCCAGGAGACAGTGAGGTCAGGCACCTGACAGATCAACAACTGTCAGGTTAAAGTGGAGTTCCACCCACTTTTACAGCTCTTCAGCATCCCTCACTAAACTGTGCACTGTAAACAAATTGGATATTTTTTTATTTTTTTTCTCAGCACCTACTGTATATCTGCTGTATTCATTTTTCACTTCCTCCTCCCTGGCCGCGGCCCATCGCATCATTTCCTGTTTGCAGTGCCTTCTGGGAAAGGGCGGCAACTTCCTCTGACACTGCCGTTGCTATGGAAACCTGACCTGAAACCTATTACACTGCTTGTGCTGCACTGAGCATGTGCGAGATCTGCAAGGATGAGATCCAGGAAGAAATACAGTCTGGCTTCAGATGCCCACACTTAAGATGGCCACAGCCTGCTGTAAGTTTATAAAATAACAAACTACTGCTATAAACTAACAAAACACACCTTAGTTTACAGACTAACTTTACTAGAATACATTAAGATTGTGTATTATAGGGGTATTTTTATTTAAAAAGTATAATTTAGGCCGGAACACCACTTTAAGCTCTCACCAGCAAGGCCCTCCTGTAATTGTATTGTATCCCATTATTTTGTAAACAGCGCCGATATATAAATCCTCTATGATAATAATAATAATAATTCAGATAACCTCTCACCCCCCCACCCCCAGGGCTGTCTTCCAGGCAAGGCATAAGGGGCAGCTGCCCAGGGCCCAGTCATTTCTGTGTGGCCCAAAGCAACTGAGCTACCGCTAATAGCTGATTAGAGGATTTGGCTATTACTTAGGAGATGAGGGTGGAATTTAATGTTAGGGTGTTATGGTGATTGGTTGGGTGAGGTAAACCTTGGTAAGGTAAACCTTGTCCAGGGGGAGCACCTGTCAGTCACACTGACCCCTCTCCCCCACCATGTCTGACAAACCACAGACCATCGGCCCGCAGAAGAACTTCGAGGTGTGCTTGGTGTTTGCCTGACCTGTCCTCTGGACGCTATCAAGGTGAGACCACTGGGGTGGGGGTAATTCAGGGGTCTGTGGAAGTAGGGTCCTATGTAATGATAGGGGGTAGTATGGGGGAGGGGTCCTGTGTAATTATGGGGTAGTATGGGGGAAGGGCCCAGTGTAATGATATAGGAGGGGGGTCCTGTGTAATGATATAGGAGGGGGTCCTGTGTAATGGTGGGGGTAGTATGGGAGAGGGGTCCTGTGTAATGATATAGGAGAGGGGTCCTGTGTAATGATATAGGAGAGGGGTCCTGTGTAATGATATAGGAGAGGGGTCCTGTGTAATGATATAGGAGAGGGGTCCTGTGTAATGATGGGGGTAGAATGGGAGAAGAGTCCTGTGTAATGATGTAGGAGAGGGGTCCTTTGTAATAATGGGGGTAGAATGGGAGAAGAGTCCTGTGTAATGATGTAGGAGAGGGGTCCTTTGTAATAATGGGGGTAGAATGGGAGAAGAGTCCTGTGTAATGATGTAGGAGAGGGGTCCTGTGTAATAATGGGGGTAGTATGGGGGAGGGGTCCTGTGTAATTATATAGGAGGGGGGTCCTGTGTAATGATGGGGGTAGTATTGGAGGGGGGTCCTGTGTACTGATGGGTATAGAATGGGGGAGGGTCCTGTGTAATGATGTAGGAGAGGGGTCCCGTGTAATGATGGGGTAGTATGGGGGAGGGGTCCTGTGTAATGATGTAGGAGGGGGGTCCTGTGTAATGATGTAGGAGAGGGGTCCTGTGTATTGATAGGGATAGTATCGGGGAGGGGTCCAGTGTAATGATGGGGGTAATATGGGAGAAGCGTCAAGTGTAATGATGTAGGAGAGGGGTCCTGTGTAATGATAGGGATAGTATCGGGGAGGGGTCCTGTGTAATGAGGGGGGTAGAATGGGAGAGGGATCCTGTGTAATGATGTAGGAGAGGGGTCCTGTGTAATGATGGGGGTAGTATGGGGGTAGGGTCCAGTCCTGTGTAAAGATGGAGGAGGGGAGGTCCTGTGTAATGATAGGGATAGTATCAGGGAGGGGTCCTGTGTAATGATGGAGGAGGGGGTCCTGTGTAAAGATGGGGGTAGTATGGGGGTAGGGTCCAGTCCTGTGTAATGATGGAGAAGGGGGGCCCTGTGTAATGATGGGGTGTCTTTTAGATAAGTCTATATGTGTGTGTTTGTTTTTTGGGAAGGTGGAGTGCGAAATTGCATGGGGGCGGGGGGGGGGGGGGTCCAAGAAAATGTTTGCCCAGGGTCCAATCAATATTAAAGATGACCCTGCCCCCTGACTCTCAAGCTGGGGAGTCAGACCCAATGTAAAGCTAAACAGGCTATGAGCATTAGTCATTCGGAAGTAAGCCTGTGCGTTTTTTTACAATAAGAGTGAATATTAGACCTCATCCACACTGGATGTTTGCCCATCTCTCTGCCTTTCCTCCTGGCAGCAGCATTTTGGCAGAAAAAAAACACATGACGCTTGTATACATTTGCAATGTGTTTAGGGACATCATGTACTTGTGATTTAATTCATTTAATTGTCCAGAATAATAATTTATTCTGGTTAACGAAATGTATTAACGCTCAAGCTCTAAAACGCACTAGCTTTTACACACGTTTAGGTGTGTCAAGCATTTTTTCTGCCAAAACGCTGCTGCTCCTGGACCCGTTAGAAATGGGGTTTTGTTTTCTGCCTCTACAGGGGGTCCCCGGGTTACAAACAAGTTAAGGACTGTAGGTTTGTTCTTAAGTTGAATCTGTTTGTAAGTCAGAACAGGTACATTTTTTAAGTGTAGCTCCAGCCAAAAAAACTATTTTTAAGCTTTTTGGATAACATAAGGAAGGGTTATCACCTCTGTAACATTTGTTTTGCTGTCTGTGCACCTCTTCAGAAGTTTTCACCTCACTTTCTGTCCCAATGACAATTGGATTTTGAAAATTTTGGGTTGTTGTGGAAAGAAGCCTTGGTGATAAAGCATCAGTGGAGGTACATTTTTCCCATAATAACTCTTACAGGAGTGAATTTCCTCTCCTAGGGGTAGATTTCCTCTCACTTCCTGTTGTCTCCCTCCGTTTGTAAGTAGGAGTCGTTTGTAAGTCGGATGTTTGTAACTAGGGGACCCCCTGTATATGCCTATATGTGCATGGACACACAGGGGTTGGTTTCCTAAAACTGGAGAGTGCCAAATCTGGTGCAGCTCTGCATGGTAGCCAATCAGCCTCTAACTTCAGCTTAACCACTTACCAACCATATAGCTTACATATACCGTGGCAAGGTGGCTCTGCTGCTCCGGCTTACGTATCTAGTACGTGATCCGACACCTCCGGGTAGGAGGCACGCATGCTGTGTATAATCACAGCGGGAGCTAATCTGCGGGTACCATGGACTCAATGTCCACAGGCACCCGCCGATCATTAGGTGAAGAGCCAGTTGCCCATGTAAACAAGGCAGATCACCATTTTGACAGGTGAGAAGGCATGGATCCTGTTTCACTGCAAAGCAGGGGCTAGGATCCATGTCTTCCCCTAGTAAAAGCACCTCCCACAGTACATTAAAACACTGGCTAGGCACACATTTAACCCTTTGATCACCCCTGATGTTAACCCCTTCCCAGCCAGTGTCATTAGTAAAGTGACAGTGCATATTTTTTAGCACTGATCACTGTATTAGTGTCACTGGTCCCCAAAAAGTGTAAAAAAATGTCAGTTAGTGTCCGACTGCCCGCCGCAATATCGCAGTCCCCCCGCCGCAATATCGCAGTCCCCCTATAAGTCACTGATTACTAGCATTACTAGTAAAAAATAAATAAAAAATATCCCATAGTTTATAGATGCTATAACTTTTGCACAAAACCAATCAATATACCCTTATTGGGATTTTTGTTTACCAAAAATATGTAGCAGTAAACATATCGGCCTAAATTTTTGAAGAAATTCGATTTTTTTCAAATTCTTTTGTATTGGATATGTGTTATAGCAGAAAGTAAAAAAATAGGGTTTTTTTTCAAAATTATCGTTTTTTTTTTTTTATTTATAGCGCAAAAAATAAAAACCGTGGATGTGATCGAATGCCACCAAAAGAAAGCTCTATTTGTGGGGGAAAAGTGTTGGGTACAGTGTGGCACGATTGTCAGGTAAAGTAACACAGTGCTGTGTCGCAAAAAATGGCCTGGTCATGAAATCTTCCGGAGGTCAAGTGGTTAAATTTTGACAAAAAAAAAAGCCTGAAAGCTGATTGGCTTATATACAGAGCTGCACCAGATTTGCACCCTCCAGTTTTAGTAAATCAACCCTCTAGGCTTACATGCAGGTGCATTTAGAGGCAGAAAAACAAAAGAAAAACTCCACCCAGGCACCACCAACAACAACGTTATAAACATCTGGTGTGCATGAGGCCTTAGAGTTTTAGGAAAAGTAGTTGGGACGGGTTCTCTTTAATCTATCCTATCCCACCTGCCTCCTGTATTTCCTGTAGCTGGGAGGCCTCGGTTTTACCTCGGTTTAGTTTGGCTGGGACAGCTGTCACACAAACCTGTCTTACAAGCTGTCTCTTGTGAAGACTTTAAACAAATTCTTTTGTTCTTGTCCCAAATGTAAGCATCAGCAAACAAATCCCTCTTGCTTTTCCGAGGGAAAGGGGGGGGAGGGGGGGTGGCGTTTTCTCTTTTCTCTAATCAGTTTATCATTAAACAGCGCCTCCTGTTCACGAGCAAACAAAAGAACGGGCCCTTCACACCTGCCGCCAGGTATTTACACTAAACTCAGGTGGCACATGTGCGTCTCGTGTCCAGCTGCCGGATGTACGCACCGCGCCGACACCGGGCGAGCAGGCGGATTTAACCCTTGCGCTGATGGTGTAAACACTTAAAGTGTACCTGTTCCCCCGTTCGCACATAGCCAATGGAAAGCTAATAACCAGGACAGCCTCTCTCAACATTTTCAACACAGAGGAACCCTTCAAATAACTTTCTGATCTCAAGGAACCCCCTGCTAAAAATGACTATATCTACAACTCTTGATATGATGATTAGTGTAATGGTCAGTGGGAAGCAGGGGCGGACTGACCATTCGGGCACTCGGGCACTGCCCGAGGGCCCCATGCCACTAAGGGGCCCCATCAGGGTTGCCAGCCTCAAAACCAGGGACAGTATGTAAAAATCTGTGTTTTTTTAAACTCCCAAGATTATAGCTGCCCCGCCTCTCCAGTACCTTTTCAGTGTGTGTATGTGTATTCTGTGTGTGTATACTGTGTGTGTACATTGTGTGTCTGCGTGTGTATACTGTGTGGCCCCATAATCTATTGGCTGGAGATCTCCTATTGCTTGGGGGCCCCCTAATCTTCTCCTATTGCCCGGTGGCCCCATAATCTCCTATTGCCTGGGGGCCCCATAATCTTCTCCTATTGCCCGGGGGCCCCATAATCTCCTATTGCCCGGGGGCCCCATAATCTCCTATTGCCCGGGGGCCCCATGAGTTGTCAGTCCGTCCCTGGTGGGAAGAATTACCCCCTTATAAATATCTAAAGAGACCCATGGTGTCAGTGGGAACTTATCTGAGAGGCAGAAATTGCTCATTGCTCCAGGAACCCCCAGCAACCTCTGGAGGAACCCTAGAGTTCCATGTAACCCTGGTTGAGATAGGCAGTCCTGAACCGCTGGCAATGCTGAAGGAACCTTTAGAGGAACCCTAGGGCTTCATGGAATCCTGGTTCGAGGAGACATCACATGGTGTTTTCAGGCAGTTTTCAAGAGCTCTCATTTAAGTCTATTGGGCCGAAAACATGCAACTCTGCCTCAAAGAAGCTCATGTACTTGACTGCTGATGAGCATACTAGGCCTAGGAAAAAAACAACTGTTAACATAATCACAAACCCCCCCATAAAGAGACCACACTTACAAACATTAGGTTGGAAAAGACCACAGCTTTATTTAATTCCAACACTGAACATGTAAATACTTTTAACCAGTGCCAGTCAAAGTTGTACTGTTTTGCATGCTTTGACATTAACTAGACAAAAATACCTGTCCTTACCATAAGTGCTGGACAGACAGACTAATTCCGACTTCAATTAAGGGCATAGCCCATTACAGCAACTTTAAATGCTGGCAAGGTCAAAAAAACGCTGCTAAAGCTGTGACAGACCATCCGAATGAGCTCAGGCCCGTCCCATCACCTTGTGACATACAACCAATACTCTGTGACCACATCAGCTCCTGGCCATGCCCCCATGGGTAGGCAACCTCGGCCCTCCAGCTGTTTTGAAACTACAAGTCCCATGAGACATTGGAATGTCAGGCATGACTCCTAGAGGCAGAGGCATGATGGGATTTGTAGTTTGACCACAGCTGGAGGGCAGAGGTTGCCTACCCCTGAAGACCAAGAGGCCTTCATTTTCCATCTTCAAGTGACACAACGTTTAGGTGTGAACAGACATTATTAGATATAGTGGGAATCTTGATATTGAACATTAGAGGACTTTGGGAATTGCACTGCAATCTGGTCAGGGTCAAATAGGGTCTCAGGAGGTAAAGTAGCCACAGAATGTTCATGTGGGCACCAAAAGTTTAACTTATCTGCTAGGGGTCCCAAGAAGCTTTATTCAGTGATCACATCATTACAGCAGATAGTAACGTTTCGGAGCCACGCAGGTAACATGCCTGATGAAGGGCTCCTGCATGCCTCCGAAACGTTGCTATCTGCTGTAATGATGTGATCACTGAATAAAGCTTTGGACCGGTTCTGGAGATCCTTGCTGTGCTGGTGACATTCTCTTGCTCTGACGGTTCCAGCTGGTGGTCGCTTCAGCACTCACTTATATGCACAGCCACTTTACAGGAATGTGTGCAATGGGATTAGTGCGTTGGAAGCGTGCACAACATTGTGGGGAAATGCTATTTCTATGCCCCTTCTATGTCTGAGCTGTAGTCACACATGTTTCTCACAGCTGTGAGGAGATCAATTCTGCATTTCTGTATGCCAGGGAGGGAAACGGGTGCTAATGTAACATCACTTACTACTACTACTACCTCTGCACTCTGTATTACTTACTACAGTATCAACCTCTGTACAATGCATTACTTACTACTGACCTCTGCACTACTTACTACTGACTTCTGCGGTCTGTATTGCTTACTACTGACCTTTGTGCTTTGCATTACTTCTCTGCATTTCTGTATACTAGGGAGGGGAGCAGGTGCTGATGTAACATCACTTACTACTGACCTCTGCACTCTGTATTAGTTACTACTGACCTTTGCATTCTCTATCACTTACTACTGACCTCTGCACTCTGTATTAGTTACTACTGACCTTTGCATTCTCTATCACTTACTACTGACCTCTGTGCTCTGCTTTACTTACTATTGACCTCTGTGCTCTGCTTTACTTACTATTGACCTCTGCACTCTGCATTACTTACTACTGACCTCTGTGCTGTGCATTCTTACCACTGACCTCTGCGCTGTGCATTCTTACCACTGACCTCTGCACTCTGCATTACTTACTACTGACCTCTGTGCTGTGCATTCTTACCACTGACCTCTGCACTCTGCATTACTTACTACTGACCTCTGTGCTGTGCATTCTTACCACTGACCTCTGCACTCTGCATTACTTACTACTGACCTCTGTGCTGTGCATTCTTACCACTGACCTCTGCACTCTGCATTACTTACCACTGACCTCTGCACTCTGCATCACATACTACTGACCTCTGCACTGTCCATCACTTACTACTTATCCCTGCGCTCTGCATTACTTACTACTGACATCTATGCTGTGCATCACTTGCTACTGACCTCTGCACTCTGCATTACTTAATACTGACCTCTGTGCTGTGCCTCACTTACTACTGACCTCTGCACTCTGCATTACTTAATACTGGCCTCTGCACTACTTACTACTGACCTCTGCACTCTACATTACTTAATACTGACCTCTGTGCTGTGCCTCACTTACTACTGACCTCTGTGCTGTGCATCACATACTACTGACCTCTGCACTCTGTGTCACTTACAAATGACCCCTGAACAGTTGCCCTAACGCCGATTGGTGAGCATTGTCTCTTTCTACACTATGTAAGTCGTCTCAGTCTCTGCATTACTTGCTACTGATCTCTGCACTCTCAATCACTTACTACTGACCTCTGTGCTCTGTATCACATTCTACTTACCTCTGCACACTGCTTTACTTTCTACTGACCTCTGCACTCAGCATCACTTGCTATTGACCTCGGTGCTCTACAATACTTTATACTGACTGAGTGATCTTGTACACAGGCCCACTGCTTTCAGAAAACACCCCCGACTGCATATATTAATATACAAAACGGATGAATTATGTAATAAATATGTACTGTGAATCACTGCTGAGTGTTATTTTTTTAATATTTGCCCTAAAAATGGTTAATTTTAGCTTTATAGTATAAATTATTGATATTTTATGACATTGCACTGTACTTTTCAGTAGTTTTTGTCATACCATTAATGTCCCTTCACTTCATCCTTTTCCTTACTACTTATATATGGGGATGTAGGCATGGAATAAAATAAAAATCCTTTGGCGCCACCTTATTCTTTAATAGGAAACAATCGTCCTTCAGAGACATATGTAAAAGTATTTCATCTTGATGTAAATAATGTTATCAATGAGACCCAGCCAGCCATTCTTAGTGCTGTTAGGAGACTCCAGTCTCCATCTAATCTGAATTTAGATCCTCTAGTCTAGTGAATGCCATCATGATTCTATCAACACTTGCTGTTCAAGCCCTGAAGAAGGCAAAGACATTTTTCCCCAGAATGCATTGTCTGTAACTGATGCTCTTAACTAGGAGTCTCCAAAGTTTCTGAACAAAGGGCCAATTTACTGTCCTTCATGCTTTAGGGGGGGCAGGACTGTGGCCATTGGGAGTAGAAAAGGTCCTGACGTCAGTGGGAAAAAATTATGCCCCATTGTTTGTTTAAGTTGAAGTAATTGTGCTCCATCAGTGGTGTTATTGGACCCCAATGTTGGTGACATTGGGTGGAATAGTGCCCCATTGTTGGAGTCATTGGGAGGAATTGTGCTCCATGTTTGGTGTCATTGGGAGGAATTGTGGCCCATCATTGGAGTCATTGGGAGGAATTGTGCTCCATCGTTGGGAGTCATTGGGAGGAATTGTGCACCATTGTTGGAGTCATTGGGAGGAATTGTGCCCCATCATTGGAGTCATTGGGATGAATTGTGCTCCATCGTTGGAGTCATTGGGATGAATTGTGCTCCATCGTTGGAGTCATTGGGAGGAATTGTGCCCCATCATTGGAGTCATTGGGATGAATTGTGCACCATCTTTGGAGTCATTGGGAGGAATTGTGCTCCATCGTTGGGAGTCATTGGGAGGAATTGTGCCCCAAGTTTGGTGTCATTGGGAGGAATTGTGCACCATTGTTGGAGTCATTGGGAGGAATTGTGCACCATTGTTGGAGTCATTGGGAGGAATTGTGCCCCATCGTTGGAGTCACTGGGATGAATTGTGCACCATCGTTGGAGTCATTGGGAGGAATTGTGCTCCATCGTTGGGAGTCATTGAGAGGAATTGTGCCTAATCGTTGGAGTCATTGGGAACAATTGTGCTCCATTATTGGAGTCTTTGGGAGGAATTGTGCCCAATCGTTGGGAGTCATTGGGAGGAATTGTGCCCTATTGATGGTGTCATTGGGAGGAACTGCGCCACTTCATTGGTGTCAGTGGGGGAAATTATGCCCCGTTGTTAGTATCAATGGATGAAATAATGCCCCAAAGGCCGGACAAAAGCAAGCAAAGGGCCACAGTTTTGGAGACCACTTCTCTCAACCAATAAATGTTTCAAAAATACTTTTAACATGATAAGAACATTTATATTGGGCGCTCCTCAATACACATTCAAGCGTTGATTGCCCATTGAACAGTTTGTTTATCATGAGCAGAGAGGTAGTAGCCTAAGACCAAAACAAGGTCCACATCTGCTCTACTTTTCCTGAGGATCTGCACCCTTAAAAGAAAACTCCACTCCACTTTATATCTATTAAAACCAATTTCAACTCCTAATGCCCCGTACACACGATCCGACATTCCGACAACAAAATCCATGGATTTTTTCTGACGGATGTTGGCTCAAACTTGTCTTGCATACACACGGTCACACAAATCTTGTACATTCCGAACGTCCAGAACGCGGTGACGTACAACATGTACGACGAGCCGAGAAAAATGAAGTTCAATAGCCAGTGCGGCTCTTCTGCTTGATTCCAAGCATGCGTGGAACTTTGTGCGCCGGAATTGTGTATACACGATCGGATTTTACGACAACGGATTTTGTTGTCGGAAAATTTGAGATCCAGATCTCAAATTTTGTGTGACGGCAATTCCGATGGAAAATGTCCGATGGATCCTACACACAGTCGGAATTTCCGACAACAAGCTCCCATTAAACATTTTACGTCGGAAAATCCGACCGTGTGTACGCGGCATAATGGTCAAGCCCTATGACACACATATCAGACTGTTAATATTTTCAAAGCTTTCTTTCTTTTAATAGCTTGGTATTATATATGGACATGGAGGTGGCCATGTTTGCTCATTACATATGCAGACTCTTCTTCCTACTTAGAACAATGTCTGTTCTTCACAAGTTCTTCTCACACTGCAAGTCTACCAGTCAGATCTGAATGACTAAAACCCAATGCACTTTCTACGCAACTGAGTTTTTTAATTTCAGCAGCCTACGGACAACCACAAGAATTGCCGGGAATATGATACAGCAATTGCGTAGAACTGTGAAAGTTATCTGCAAAAATTGTGCATTGAAAAAAAAAAAAATCGCGAAGGAAAAGCCATTTATCAGCCTCTCTTTTGGAAGCTCTAGGCCACCCAGCAGCACAGAAGGGGTTACTGACCGCACCACAGGGATCAGATTGTCGGGGAAATTGAGTATTGATCCCTGGAAGCGGCCAAGCGTGAGTTGGACACCTCAGCTTTTTACTGCCTGCAAGATTTGCAAGTATTTTTAACACGGTAAAATCATATATCACCCAAGAAAGTGAGAGGAGAGGGCAAGGGTGACCCCGGGTGACCTTGGAGTGTGGATGGACAAGGCAAGGGGGGGTCCCTGCACCCTACCCCCACTCACCCCTTGTCTACATTCACAATACAGGCAGCTGCCAGAGACTCAGGCTAAGAGCACAGAGTCTAATTTATTTACTGCACACAATGGGCTGTTTGAACAGCCTCCTATAGACACTGCAGAAAGGAAGTCAGTGAAAGCACTGAGAGTGAATGGGAGAGGGGAGGGGGGTTGGGGTATCCCTTTTCCTGACATCGTCAGCAACAGAAGGGCCTACAGCAAGCCTCATGTACCGTGATTTGTACAGTGACTTGTGTTAGTGATGCCGCTGGATAATGTAAACTTTAAGTGAACCTGTCACTTTACCCCTCCCCATATCTAACATCATCCCACCGCGAGGAGGCTGCTGGTCATACATGCATCTATTAGTACATTGGATAAAATGATTGCTTAAATATTCTGATAGAAGCTAGCAATTATCAGTTGGTTTCCAGTATTAATTACGCGTGTGAAATCAGGAAGATGAGATCAATTTAGGTGGGAACATTCTGAAAGGAGCACTTTGGCTTTATGTTTTCTTTTTGCAACAAACTTTTTACACTGCAAGTAATTGGATTGATGAAGGAATGAAAAGGTTGTCCTAGATCAGTGTTTCTCAACTTTTTTTCAGTCAAGGCACCCTTTAAAATTATGGACAGTCTCAAGGCACCCGCTAAAATTATGGACAGTCTCAAGGCGCCCGCTAAAATTATGGACAGTCTCAAGGCGCCCGCTAAAATTATGGACAGTCTCAAGGCGCCCTTTAAAATTATGGACAGTCTCAAGGCACCCGCTAAAATTATGGACAGTCTCAAGGCACCCGCTAAAATTATGGACAGTCTCAAGGCGCCCGCTAAAATTATGGACAGTCTCAAGGCGCCCGCTAAAATTATGGACAGTCTCAAGGCGCCCGCTAAAATTATGGACAGACTTAAGGCACCCTTTAAAATTATGGACAGTCTCAAGGCACCCGCTAAAATTATGGACAGTGTCAAGGCACCCTTTAAAATTATTACCAGTCTCAAGGGACCCGCTAAAATTATGGACAGTCTCAAGGCACCCTTTAAAATTATGGACAGTCTCAAGGCACCCGATAAAATTATTACCAGTCTCAAGGCACCCTTTAAAATTATGGACAGTCTCAAGGCACCCGATAAAATTATTACCAGTCTCAAGGCCCCGGCTAAAATTTTGCATAGTCTCAAGGCACCCGCTAAAATTATGGACAGTCTCAAGGCACCCGCTAAAATTATGGACAGTCTCAAAGCACCCTTTAAAATTATAGACAGTCTCAAGGCACCCATTAAAATTATGGACAATCTCAAGGCAATCTTTAAAATTATGGACAGTCTTGAGGCATCCCATTCTAAAATGTAAAAAACTATTCTAATAGTTTTACATAATGCGCCAGCATCGACACACTTAGGACACCCAACGTTAGAGGTGATTAATTCTTCCAAAGCAAATTTGCACACTGGTACCGACTAGTATTCCAGTATTTCATCTCTCGCTTCGTTTCTCTCCATCACTCAGCTAATGTGACCCCCAGGGTTGATGGAGAGGGACACAGGAGGGTCAAACAAGGGTGCTGTGCAGGTGATCCACACCCTTCTTATCAACACCGATGACAGCACTGGTTGTTAGGATGCCGGTGGCTTGAAGGTCGCAATGGTGCACAATAAAAAACCTTTGGCTTTGTGTAACTAAAAGACTGGCTTGATCCACCCGCCGGCTCGTATATATTTTTAGGACATTTTTAGGCATTTGGCCAAGGCACCCCTAAAGAAACATCAGGGCACCCTAGTTGAAAAAGGCTGTTCTATTTTAAAACAAAACAATGGTACAGTGATACCTGGGTCCCTGAAAGTCACCTTGTCATTGTTCTAGGGTTCTCAAGTGTCATTATGTCATTGTTCTGGGACCCCCAAATGTCAGTGTATCATTACATAGTTACATAGTAGGTGAGGTTGAAAAAAGACACAAGTCCATCAAGTCAAACATATGTGTGTGATTATATTAACAGGTGTAGTATTCCTGCGCTACCATGCAAAAAATGGGAGAAATAAGAGGGGGAAAAGCAGCTTGCACCGAGAGGGGTCCAACCTGGCCCTTAATAATAGCCTAATTATCCCCTGAAGAAGCCACGTGACCCGTGACGCCACGCGTAGGGACCGGCACCCTCCACTATAATAGTATACGAGCTCGCCGCTCGTTTGGATACCACTCATTCCCTGTTGTATTACTATGTGAGTACCCTTATGTTATTTCTGAATAAAGCCCTTAATTTTACAAAATACTACACTATGTGGCACCTTTGTTTTTCCTTTGGTCGCTATGCCTCCTGCATGGTCTGAGGTGTATTGAATGACAGCTTGGGACCCAAGACTGATCCCCGTAGGAGACATCATACACACAGATTGACTCATGCTGTAACCTCAGTGTAGTGAGGTAAGGGGCCATTGCCTTCCATTGTAGGATTGCTGCATGAAGAGGATTGGTGTTTACACTTCATATTCTTCACTTATTAGAGGAAAGCGATGCTAGAGTCTAGCTGCTGCCTTCACCATTTTTTCATTGAGCACGTTTAAAGAAGCATTGGAACTGTTTGTTGCTGCACAAAGTCACTTTCTTTTGCCATTTGAACATTGTTTGTATTACAGTTTTTCTCCATTGTTTTGGCTCATTTCTTGAAACAGAAATGACATTCTCAAAACAACATGGACAAATCTCCAAACCACTTGGCAATTGTTCACAACTGAATTGAATTTTTCATTCATTTCATCAAAATTGCAAATGTCTCAGTACATGTCTCAATGTCTCTGTACATCTTTCAAATGATTAAGTACAAGTAGCCTACATTTAGCACAATTTCCAAGTGAATAGATCTTGTTGATCTAAACTGATTGTCAATTCTCAGTCTAATGGTTGTTCTCTCCAAAACGTGTCAGCGTCATTTCATTGTTTAAGTCATCACATGCACAATAGTCTGTTCAATGGTCAAAATTATTCAGGAACATAATACAATGAATACCATATATGAATCTTTTGGAACATTTGATAAAATGATTACAGCAATTGACAGTCAGGTGCAACTACAACTTGACTAACAAAGGAGGAGTCGGAGTTGGTCTCAGATGACCAATCAAACAGTATGCTTAGTTACCTGACAGGTGATGTCCATGATTGTAAATGCTGCCAAACATGTATATATGGAGCTTGACCATGCAAGACCAGTACAGTTTCTGAACATGGAGGCACCTGGCCAAGTAAATGAACAAGGGAAACTGCCTTCTCGAGGAAGAGGAAGAAGAAGAGGAAGAGGAGTAAGGGTGAGTGGTGGTGGAATAGGGGGAAGAGGCCGAAGAGCACGAAGACACTATGCTGTCCCTGATGAAATTCGGGCCACAATTATAGACCATGTCATCAACCATGGCCTCACAATGACGGAGGAAGGTGGCCGAGTGCAGCCTAATGTGCCTCGCTCTACAGTCTTCTCTATCATCCAAACCTTTCACAGGGAAAACAGGTATGTAGTCAGTCAATGATGGAATTATATAATGTATAGGACAGGACACTGTGCATTACGATTACATTGGTAACTCATTCTGTACGGAATACATAAGGTATAAATTACGAATGGAGTGTTGTCCTTTGAATTCCATGTCTAGGATTGGGCGACAACCTGGAATGGGTGGCTGAGGGAAAACTTCTCAATGAACAACAAGAACAAGAGATCTGTAACATGGTGTTTGCAAATAATGCCATCACATTGAGACAGATCCGCACTGCAAGACAATGCCATATTCCAAAATGTCAACTCTATAAGCATCTTCACAATAGCCCGCATATTGAAAAAGCATCAGATGACAATGAAGCAAATTTACAGGGTACCATTTGAGAGGAACTCTGACAGAGTGAAAGAGCTGCGGTACCAGTATGTACATGGAAGTCAGTCACTGGTTGTCCATCAAGATAACCTTTTTTACAATTATCATAAGCAGTGGTTCCCGAAAATGTATTGGTTTCAGTACCCACTTTACCTGATTTCTGAATCTAGGTAATCCAGGTATGAAAGTATTTGATTTACGTATCTGATTTATAAACATTTTGTCTAAAAACTGCAGCTTACTGTATGATGCAATTATCATTATAATCCTTATTTTGAAGAATATAACATATAATACAGTAAGAAAAAGGGCCAAAGAGCTGCAATTACAGTAGTGCCTCCCATGTAAATCTATCTAATACTGTGGGTTTTACTGTAACATTTCAGTAAGTCTACTCATTGATAATTTTTCCCCTCCCCTTTCTGTCAAATACCCCCTGTAGTACCTCTGCATAGGGTACATGTACCCCAGGTTTGGAACCATTGAAATACTGGCCAGTAATATATTGAGCTTGTGTAGAACATAGAACATTCCTATGTAACTGTCTGTAACTGTAGTGTATGACTCTTCTGTATGACTGATTTGATTTTTTCTTTTTTTTACTCTATTGTTGAGAATAATGGCATTGCAAGGAAACGAGACCTGTCACATACTCGTGTATGTGGATGAGGCTGGCTTCAACCTGGCCAAGGGCCGAAGACGTGGCCGTAATTTTATTGGCCACCGGGCCACGGTGGATGTCCCAGGCCAGCGAGGGGGCAATATAACTATGTGTGCTGCCATTTCTGAGAATGGTGTGGCCACTCACATCCCCAGTCTTGGCCCATAGAATACACAGAAGCTCCTCATCTTCTTGGACCGCCTTCATTTGGATTTGATCCCTGAAAATAAGAGAGGTCTCATAGGGCCTCACCTACCACAATATATAATTGTATGGGACTATGTGAATTTCCACAGTGGCCTGCTTATCAGGGCCTGGTTCACTGCTCATCCAAGGATGGATATGGTGTTCCTACCACCTTACTCTCCTTTCCTCAACCCTATTGAGGAGTTTTTCTCCGCTTGGAGGTGGAGAGTGTATGAGCATCGGGCTCAAGATCAGAGGTCCCTGCTCCATGCAATGGGTGCTGCCTGTGAGGATATTACAGGAGATCAGTGTAGGGGATGGTTGCGACATGCACACTGTTTCTTCCCTCGTTGCATCGCAAGGGAGGATATACGCTGCGATGTTGATGAGAATCTGTGGCCAGACAGACAGCAGCGTTTGGATGGGCAGGAGGGTGAGGACGGTGGCCAGTGAAGAGATTTTACAGTAGTTGTGAAACTCCAGCTTTATTTACAGCATTGTAGGCTAAATGTAATTTCCTTGTTTTATGTTTGTGTGTTTATATTTCCGTATATTATGCTGTATACATTTTCTTTTTACTCTGATGTATGGAAGTTACTTTGTGTGTGAATGATAATGGTTACAATACTGTAAAGTACCGTATTTATCGGCGTATAACACGCACTTTTTTCCCCTTAAAACCAGGGGAAAATCGCAGGTGCGTGTTATACGCCGATCCCCTGCGATCCCGACCTGTCACATTTTCAAAATCGCCGACCGCGATTTGAAAATGGCGCCGCCGGCGCCGAAATACACAGAGCCCGTCCTCGGCTCTTTCCGGCGGCTCTCGTTCACTTTCGGCTCCACTCGTAGTGCCGAGCGGAGCTATCCGAACCTACTCGGCAAGGTTCGGATAGCTCCGCTCGGGACTACGAGTGGAGCCGAAAGTGAACGAGAGCCGCCGGAAAGAGCCGAGGACCGGCTCTGTGTATTTCGGCGCCGGCGGCGCCATTTTCAAATCGCGATCGGCAATTTTGAAGCCCAGAATGGCTGGGATCACTAGGGCAAGGCTGCACTGGGACAAGGCTGCACTGGGACAAGGCTGCACTGGGACAAGGCTGCACTGGGGAAGGCTGCACTGGGGAAGTCTGCACTGACAAGGCTGCACTGACATGGCTGCACTGACAAGGCTGCACTGGGGAAGGCTGCACTGACAAGGCTGCACTCACATGGCTGCACTGACAAGGCTGCACTCACATGGCTGCACTGACAAGGCTGCAATGATGGGCATTTAAATGTAAGTTTTTTTTCCCTTCAACTTCCCTCCTAAAAGTTTTTTTTCCTTAAAATTCCCTCCTAAATTGGGGTGCGTGTTATACGCCGGTGCGTGTTATACGCCGATAAATACGGTAATTTTTCCTTGGCAGTATGAGTGCAATGTGTGATGTCAAACCTTGGAGGCTACTCTTACCCTAAAATTTTTTCTTTTTTTTCAGTTTTATACACAATTGTATTCAGTTAGCTAGACAAAAACTGTACAGTAACCATTGTCAATGAAGGACTGGGCTAAGAGTGAAAGGTGGACATGAGGGATATTTCAATGGTCCTCTGCCTTAGAGACAAAACATCTAAACATTTTGACTTGCAGTGCTTACACAATGCCAAAGGGATGAAGCATTTTGGGGGCACTGACTATTTGAATGAGAAAGAAATGTATTTTTGACACATGAGTGAACTGTTTTGGGAAAGATATGAGCTTTTGAAGGTGAACCATGGTGTTGTGCTGAACCATCCAGGTTATTTTGGCAAAAGCACCAAGAGAGTGGAGAACGTCTGGTCTGTTTCAAGAAATGAGCCAAAGCAATTGAGAAGAATCTTTGCCATTTTGGTAGCACTGACTCTTTATATGGGAAAGGAATATGGTTTTGAAGCATGAGTGAACAGTTTTGGGAGAGATGTGAACTATAGTGTTGTGCTGAACTGTAAGACTGTTTTGCCAAATGAACTTAGAGTTTTGAGAATGTCATTTCTGTTTCAAGAAATGAGCCAAAACAATGGAGAAAAACTGTAAAATGTGAGCACGGATTGCTGACACTGGACACTTTATTACATTTGTCACTTGTATTGGGATCTCCTAGGACATTCATAGTAACCTTGCACTTGTGTGTGGTTTATTTTATTTTCTACATGCTTCATGTTTCAAACATATTCCTATTGTTGTTTGCACTATAGGTGAAGGCTTTATATTGTTCTATGTATATTCAAATGCCTAGATTTATCCACGCGTAGTTTTTATCTGCATTTTTTTTGATTTTTTACATTTGTCACTTGTACTGGGATCCCGTAGGACATTCATAGTAACCTTGCACTTGTGTGCGTTTTATCTCATTTCATTTTTTTTTTATATACCTTTCAAACACATTTCTATTGCTCTTTACACTACAGGTGAATGATTTATGTTGTTATATTTATAATCAGATGCTTATAGTTTTTATTCATGCGTAGTTTCTATTTGCATTTTTTGCAATTTTTTTAAAGTGAGCACAGCACGGAATATTAGTGACGTGAGATCAAGTTTATCACTTATTTACTGAGAATGGGCAATATGCCACCTAGTCACTAATATTCCATTATTATTATCACACATTTACACTAGGATTAGCGCAGCACCATCCCCATTTTTATATATGTCAGTATTACATTGTATATCCCTGTATGTTGCGGTCATTCAGGTGATTATCTAATAGTTTCTTGAAATTATCGATGCTCCCCGCTGAGACCACCCTCTGCACATCCTTGCCGCTCTTACAGTAAAGAACCCTCTACGTAGTTTAAGGTTAAACCTCTTTTCTTCTCATTTTAATGAGTGGCCACGAGTCTTGGTAAACTCTCTTCTGCGAAAAAGTTTTATCCCTATTGTGGGGTCACCAGTACGGTATTTGTATATTGAAATCATATCCCCTCTCAAGCGTCTCTTCTCCAGAGAGAATAAGCTCAGTGCTCGCAACCTTTCCTCATAACTAATATCCTCCAGACTCTTTATTAGCTTTGTTGCCCTTCTTTGTACTCGCTCCATTTCCAGTACATCCTTCCTGAGGACTGGTGCCCAGAACTGGACAGCATACATCATTGTTCTGGGACCTCCAAGTGTCAGTGTGTCATTGTTTTTGGGTCACAAGCGTCAATGTGTCAGTGTTCTGGGACCCCCAAGTGTCATTGTTCTTGGGTCCCAAGTGTCATTTGTTATTGTTCTTGACCCCCAAGTGTCAGTGTGTCATTGTTTTGGGACCCCCAAGTGTCAGCGTGTCATTGTTCTGGGACCCCCAAGTGTCAGTGTGTCATTGTTCTGGCACCCCAAGTATCAGTGTGTCATTGTTCTGGACCCCCAAGTGTCAGTGTGTCATTGTTCTGGACCCCCAAGCGTCAATGTGTCAGTGTTCTGGGACCCCCAAGTGTCATTGTTCTTGGGTCCCAAGTGTCATTTGTTATTGTTCTGGACCCCCAAGTGTCAGTGTGTCATTGTTCTGGACCCCCAAGTGTCAGTGTGTCATTGTTCTGGGACCCCCAAGTGTCAGCGTGTCATTGTTCTGGGACCCCAAGTATCAGCGTGTCATTGTTCTGGCACCCCAAGTATCAGCGTGTCATTGTTCTGGGACCCCCAAGTGTCATTGTTCTTGGGTCCCAAGTGTCAGTATGTTATTGTTCTTGACCCCCAAGTGTCAGTGTGTCATTGTTTTGGGACCCCCAAGTGTCAGTGTGTCATTGTTCTGGGACCCCCAAGTGTCAGTGTGTCATTGTTCTGGCACCCCAAGTATCAGCGTGTCATTGTTCTGGACCCCCAAGTGTCAGCGTGTCATTGTTCTGGGACCCCCAAGTGTCAGTGTGTCATTCTTCTGGCACCCCAAGTATCAGCGTGTCATTGTTCTGGACCCCCAAGTGTCAGTGTGTCATTGTTCTGGCACCCCAAGTATCAGCGTGTCATTGTTCTGGGACCCCCAAGTGTCAGTGTGTCATTGTTCTGGGACCCCCAAGTGTCAGTGTGTCATTATTCTGGGACCCCCAAGTGTCAGTGTGTCATTGTTCTGGGACCCCCAAGTGTCAGCGTGTCATTGTTCTGTACCCCCAAGTATCAGCGTGTCATTGTTCTGGGACCCCCAAGTGTCAGTGTGTCATTGTTCTGGGACCCCCAAGTGTCAGCGTGTCATTGTTCTGTACCCCCAAGTATCAGCGTGTCATTATTCTGGGACCCCCAAGTGTCAGTGTGTCATTGTTCTGGGACCCCCAAGTGTCAGCGTGTCATTGTTCTGGGACCCCCAAGTGTCAGCGTGTCATTGTTCTGTACCCCCAAGTATCAGCGTGTCATTATTCTGGGACCCCCAAGTGTCAGCGTGTCATTGTTCTGGGACCCCCAAGTGTCAGTGTGTCATTATTCTGGGACCCCCAAGTGTCAGCGTGTCATTGTTCTGGGACCCCCAAGTGTCAGTGTGTCATTGTTCTGGACTCCCAAGTGTCAGTGTGTCATTGTTCTGGACCCCCAAGTGTCAGTGTGTCATTGTTCTGGGACCCCCAAGTGTCAGTGTGTCATTGTTCTGGAACCCCAAGTGTCAGTGTGTCATTGTTCTGGAACCCCAAGTGTCAGTGTGTCATTGTTCTGGACCCCCAAGTGTCAGTGTGTCATTGTTCTGGAACCCCAAGTGTCAGTGTGTCATTGTTCTGGAACCCCAAGTGTCAGTGTGTCATTGTTCTGGAACCCCAAGTGTCAGTGTGTCATTGTTCTGGAACCCCAAGTGTCAGTGTGTCATTGTTCTGGCACCCCAAGTATCAGCGTGACATTGTTCTGGGACCCCCAAGTGTTGATGTGTCTTTGTTCTTGAAACCCCAAGTGTCAGTGTATCATTGTTGCAGAAGCCTCAAGTGTAATTTTTCTTGCACCCCAAGTGCCAGGGTGTTATTGTTTTGGGACAATGAAGTGTAGGTGTGTCATTGTTCTGGAACCCCAACAGACAAAGTGGATGATTTGCTAAAACTGGAGAGTGCAAAATCTGGTGCAGCTGTGCATAGAAACCAGGATTTATTGTCAGTGCCTAAGTGAACAAGAGTGCTCCAATTTTAGTAAATCTCCCTCGAAGTGTCCTGGGACTCAAAAGTGTTAAAGTATCATTCTAGGACCCTAATGCTGCGTACACACGATCGGGAATTTCCGACAACAAATGTTCGATGGGAGCTTGTTGTCGGACATTCTGACTGTGTGTAGGCTCCATCGGACATTTTTTGACTAAATTTCCGACAACAAAAATTTGAGAGCTGGTTCTCAAATTTTCCGACAACAAAATCCGGATTTTGTTGTCGGAAATTCCGATCGTGTGTACACAATTCCGACGCACAAAATTCCACACATTCCTCGGAATCAAGCAGAAGAGCCGCACTGGCTATTGAACTTCATTTTTCTTGGCTCCTCGTACGTGTTGTACGTCACCGCAATCTTGACGTTTGGAATTTCCGACAACATTTGTGCGACTGTGTGTATGCAAGACAAGTTTGAGCTAACATCCGTCGGAAATAAATCCCAGGATTTCGATGTCAGAATGTCCGATCGTGTGTACGTGGCATAAGTGTCGATTGTCAGTTTATTATTGTTCTTGACCCCCAAGTGTAAGTTTGTCATTGTCCAGGGACCCCAAGTATCAGTTGTCATTGTCCAGGGACCCCAAGTGTCAGTGTGTGATTGTCCAGGGACCTCGATTGTCAGTTTATCATTGTTCTGGACCCCCAAGTGTCAGTGTGTCATTGTTCTGGACCCCCAAGTGTCAGTGTGTCATTGTTCTGGACCCCCAAGTGTCAGTGTGTCATTGTTCTGGGGCCCCAAGTGTCAGTGTGTCATTGTTCTGGGACCCCAAGTGTCAGTGTGTCATTGTTCTGGGACCCCAAGTGTCAGTGTGTCATTGTTCTGGGACCCCAAGTGTCAGTGTGTCATTGTTCTGGACCCCCAAGTGTCAGTGTGTCATTGTTCTGGACCCCCAAGTGTCAGTGTGTCATTGTTCTGGACCCCCAAGTGTCAGTGTGTCATTGTTCTGGACCCCCAAGTGTCAGTGTGTCATTGTTCTGGACCCCCAAGTGTCAGTGTGTCATTGTTCTGGCGCCCCCGAGTGTCAGTGTGTCATTGTTCTGGGACCCCAAGTGTCAGTGTGTCATTGTTCTGGGACCCCCAAGTGTCAGTGTGTCATTGTTCTGGGACCCCCAAGTGTCAGTGTGTCATTGTTCTGGACCCCCAAGTGTCAGTGTGTCATTGTTCTGGACCCCCAAATGTCAGTTTGTCATTGTTCAGGGACCTCAAGCATCCATATGTCACATTAAAGCTACAGGTTAAAAAAAAGCAATATCAATTTTTTCAGGTAATTATGATTTTTCAGTGATAAAGTATTTGAATTAGCGGTGGATTACCCAGCCATTTACTAATTATTATGAGCCCTTTTGGCATCTGCTTGTCAGAGGCAGCAGAAAGGCCAGTGTAGCAGGGACGATAATAGCCACAGAGGATTAGCAGAAACATGCTTCATGTGCAGAAACCACTGCGACGCTTACAATAGAGCAGGTAGCTGGATCATATTGATACTCTGTACACTGCAGAGCTGTGACTGTTAGGATAATGTTGTCTCTTAATTGAATCTAGTCTCCCGTGTCCGCTGTCATTTTTCTGTCCCAATACACATCAATGCAAGACTTGAAAACCAAATCTCACACCTTCCAACGATGTTCTGTGTTTCTACAGAGAAATATAATCTTAAAGGAACAGCCCATGAAACTGTGCCAACCAGCAATATGATTCTTATGTAGCGCACCCCCCCTAAAGAGCGGTTGGTGAACCTAGTTCTTTTCCCTCAGTTAAAATGCACACCGCCAGGCACATAGCATTTCCTCCATAATCTCTCTGGCTCATATAAGCAGTCTAGGAGTGTCTTTTTAGGGTTTTGTTGTAAGGATGAGCTTGGATGGGGTACAGGGAGCATGGGATACCCCAGAGCTGATGAACTGCACATTTTGAGGACTCTTCTCTATTTTGCTGCTCTGCACAAAAATATCCCACCGAATCTCTAATGCTGGCAGGTGACTAGGACTTTTTCCTAGAAAAGAAAAAAAGCTGCACACAGTCACTAACCTCCAGCACCAGGCCATTTACTCACAAAGCCACAGGATCATAGGTGGCCTCCGTCTGATATCCACTGGGCCCTCTCCAGCTGGACATCATCCCCCCCAACTTCCTCCTGGTACTCTCCAGTGAGCTTCTCCAGACCAAAAGAATCTCCAGGACTAGACTTTGAAAATAGCCCCCCCCCCAGCTGGGGATGCAGCTGGGACCTCGATGTCTTCTAGGTGGAACCTCCAATAAAACCTGCCCCAAGTGCAAAACCCCTGCACAGGGGTCTCCACCAGCCGGACTGGACCCAGGAACACTCTCCTACTGCCTCAGGCCTCAGATTATTTAAGGGCTCATCCACCACTTCCTAGGCACACCCATGGCTGGTGCAAGGATTTTTGACACCCTAGGCGAAACCTTATTTTGCCGCCCCCATTGGCTCCACTCCTGGCTCCACCCCCTTTGCCCTGCTCATGTGACAGGAGTTGGCGCTATACAGGAAGCATCGGCTTTGCTTCCTCTAGCGCTGGCTCGAGTGCTGCGCCTCTAGTGACACTACCGGTCGGACGGAGCAGCTGCCTGAGACTGAGTTAGTTACATGCTGCAGCCTGCAGAGCATGCAGACATGGAGGGAAACCAGCGGCCGGGCGCCCCTAGGCAGCAGTGCGCCCTAGGTGGCTGCCTAGTTTGCCTAGTGGTAGCACCAGCCCTGGGCACACCTAACAAAGGATTGGCTGGATCCCCATATATATTCAGGCTGCTTTCTCTGTTCTTCCTCCCACTATAGCTGTAGAATCCTCTAGAACAGTGGTCATCAACCCTGTCCTCAGGGCCCACTAACAGGCCAGGTTTGCAAGATAACTGAAATACATCACAGGTGATATCATTTGCTGCTCAGTGATTGCAGTATTCTAGTCTGCATCTCCCCAAGGTAATACATAAAACCTGGCCTGTTAGTGGGCCCCGAGGACAGAATATAGAGGAAAGAAATCAGAGTAGCAGCCTGTGAGGCACTGGGCAGACCTAAATGATCAACCCCTACTCCACTGATTACAGAGGAGCTAACTCAATTTACCTAACAGCCTACACCTACAATTCAAGCTAAGTTTTCCCTGGTTCTGTTACTGTCCTCCTTCTAGGTACTTACAAAAAAGACAATGTAGTTTTCCTTCAAGGGATATTTGAAACAATTGTTGCTATAGACAACTGTATCACTAATGCCGCGTACACACGATCGGACTTCTCGTCGGAAAAAGATATGATGGCTTTTCCGACGGGATTCCGCTCAAGTTTGCCTTGCATACACACGGTCACGCAAAAGTTCGAATGAACTTGCGACCGTCAAGAACGCGGTGAAGTACAACACTATGACGAGCCGAGAAAATGAAGTTCAATGCTTCCGAGCATGCGTCAAATTGTTTCCGAGCATGCGTAGGAATTTTGCGCGTCGGAATTGCCACAGACGATCGCATTTTCGGATAGGAACTTTTTCCAACCCAAAAATTAAGAACCTGCTCTCAATCTTTTGCTGGCTGGAATTCGGCCAGCAAAAGTCCAATGGAGCATACACACGGTCACATTTTCGGACGAAAAACTCTCATCGGTCTTTTGTGGGCAGAAATTCCGATCGTGTGTACGCGGCATCAGGACTGACTGCATTTCCCGCAGACCTCGAACCTGAAACATTCACTGAAAAACTCAACCGCTATTGGAATATCATCTTGGAAACCAATTCAACCGTTTCATACAAGTTTGGACGTGTCATATCCAGCGCTCATCTGCCAAAGTTTTGGTCCCCAGCTGGGGTAATAGAGCGTCGTTATTCATTGATGTTCACACATGGAGATGGACAAGAGGGATTATGGAGCACCTTGGTAATAAAGACAGAAGTTCTATAGTGTGTTCTGTCACAGTCAGGGACACATGGCGAGGAGATAATCTGAATCGTAGTCACTCTAATTAACTGAGCCTCGAGAAGACTGGCAGATCTCAGCGAGCGAGATGTGAGAAAGAAAGGACTCATCTATATTATCTTTCTACCGTCTACACTCTGTCACTACTACAAGGGAGGGGGCTATAACTACTGAAAGAACTAGTGAATAAGCCCATTAATGTCAACTGTGAAGCTGAGGTGGACAGGCTGAAAAGTACAGAACTTTGTCCAACTTTTATTTTTGACAGGGCATTGTCACTAAGGAATTCCCCCACAGTCATCTCTGAGTGGGGTTAACTCTAGGGTCAGACAATTGCATGGTCAACATGGCCTATGGTTCTAGACTGCTGCCCTGTCTGCCAATACCATTGTGGAGGTCTTCTTGTAGAATGACAGTTTGTCCCACTCTTCTAATCATCAGTTCCCAGTGTACTGACACATAGTGAGCAAACTATGGCATTTGTCACTGGCTTGGTTGAGAAAATGTCTTTGGCATCAGTTGTAGATGCTTTAAGGACCATTTGGAATTCATTGCAGGTGCAGTTGACCTGCTTCAGCTGTAGGGAGAAAATAAATTCTGAAGCTAACAAATGTCTGTCCACTGTGGCCTTCCGACTCTCTTTTATAGCTCAACTGAATGTTTAGTTTTAGGCCCCTTTCACACTTGTGCGACTTCAAAGTCGCGTGAATTTACCGTGATTTTGCCGTGATTTGGGAGCAGTACTACTTTGTACGACTTTGCCACAACTTTGGCATTAACAATTCTCAGCTTGTGCTTACAAAGTCGTACTGAAATTGTGTCTATATTATTCAGGTACGATTTGCATGCTACTTGAGGGTTTAACATTGAGGTCTATGGACATCAACTCGCATGGAGGTTGGACCAAAGTAGTGCAGGGACTACTTTGGATCGTGCCAACATAAATGGTAGTCATTGAAAATCATGGAGAATGACTTGTCATACGATTTTGCTGTACAAAATCGTGGGACAAGTCGTATGAGTGTGAAAGGGGCCTAAATAACCTAAATATATTCTAGATTGCATCAAAAGGTATTTTTTTTACAAATCAGCCACATCCTGGGTAAAAAAGCCTACCTCCTGCCAGCATGCTGCAGAGAAGGACCTTTGCTCTCTGTTTCAAAGCAATGGTCTCTCCGTTGAAGCTTTAAATGCCCCATACTGAGCCAGATTCAGAGTTCCTTAGAGGAGGTGGAAGGCAGAGGAGGGAGAGGAGCTCCAGTCTCCCCCATAGTGGTGATCTCAGCTGAAGTGGGAGCGGATACCAGTCAAAACCAGGTACCTGCTCCCCCCCCCCAATAACTTCCAATAATTAAAGGGGGGGATGCAAAGAAGTGGAACCCCCCCTTTTGGGTGAAGTTCCGCTTTAAAGAAGAACTTTAGTCCCTGTAATGCTGGCTCCGTCCTTCCTCTGGTGCCACTGCCTTGGAAAATCCGGCCTTCGGGGCCTGGCAGAGACTTGCAGCACACCTGCACATGTGCAGGTTTTTTTTGCGCATGCGCAGATAACCTATAATCCATAACCTGCGTAACTGTGGTGTCTTTGTGTATGGACAGGGTAACTCCCACGCATGCACAGATATTCTGCAGGTCTCTGCTGGATTCTGAAGCCTTGCAACACATCTGCACACATGTGGAATCTGGAAGCACAAATGTGGCCACCAGAGACGCCAAGAGCGCAAAGTCATTCTCGCCTAGCACAAAAACGTCAGGAACACAGCCGCTTTCTAAGTGGGGCTCTTGTGTGGGCTGATCTATAGACACAGACAGAGGGGTTGGCCCCGCCCCTATTCCCTCATCATATGATTTAATTGACAGCAGCAGGAGCCAATGGCTTCGGCTGCTATCAATCTGCCCAGTGAAGAGGGAGAGAGCAGCTGGATAGAGGTCGGGCTCAGGTAAGTATAAGGGAGGGCTGGAAGTAAAAAACGTTAACCTGAAGGTGAAAAACCCCCTCTGCCACAGAAAGTTTTTTTACCTTAATGCATAGAATGCATTATGGTAGAAAACCATAAGGCTGGGTTCACACATATGTGGCCGCGGTGTCAGTGCGGCAGTCCAGTGCGGTTCTAATCACCAGTTCGGGAGCAAATTTTTAACCAGACCAGGACCCAAAATTGCACAGGGCCCTTTTTAAAACCGCCCAGCTGCCACCCTGCAAATGTGTACACCGGCTCCATTGATAGCCGCTCAGATTCACATGTTATGCAAATTGGATGTGGTTAAAAAAACATTCAATTCGCATATGCGAACCGAGCCTAAGGCTTTAGAACCACTTTAAGCAGCAAGGAGCAAGAATGTTAATGGTTGCAATGCCATAGGTTTGACTCAGCAGGGGCGTGTTAGACCTCTACAGGGGGACCGCTGCTTCCATACAGAGAGTACCCTGTTTCCCCGAAAATAAGACCTAGCGTGATTGTCGGTGATGGCTGCAATATAAGCCCTACCCCCCAAATAAGCCCTAGTTAAAGTCCTTGTAGGTCTTCTTTTCAGGGTAGGGCTTATTTTCGGGGAAACAGGGTAGGGCTGCAGTCAGTATGCTGGGGATGAGCTGTATTGTTTGCCAATAGTGGGGAGTAATGAATTTACTACTTGGACAGAGAGATAATTGTTTTGGCAGTTCAAAAATCTCTATATTTAATTCAAATCTGTATGAAGCCATTTGGCTGGAGTTGATTTTTAAAACAACTTTTATTTCTATCTGTTCCTCTTTAAATGACCAAAAGTGACAGTGAATGACACACCTGCAAAGCAGAGGCCGGTTGTCAGATGGTTCATGGGTTACAAGGAAGCAGGAGAAGGCAACACAGCAGAATGTGTCATATCACTTAGAAAAACATTTTCATTCCCATTCGGCATTCATTCATGTGTGCCTCTCAGAGTGGGGACTTCATTAAATGCATTAATAGATTTTATGGGACTTGTCATCTCCGCAAGATGTTATGAAAACGCAAATGTGTTTTCTTTGTGCAGAGAATTTCAATGTCAGCCTGGCTGAGGAAAACCAAAAAGCTAACCGTGGATTAGAGATAAATGGCTTTATTAGGACAGAAGTGCAAAAGGCAATGGCATCATGCAGTAACCCACAGCACCCCAGAAGACTGTATTGTTAGCAAACACATATTCTGATCCATACCTGGGCGTTAAAGAGTATAACAACTTTAAAATGTAATATATGGCAGCTTAAGGCCCCTTTCACACTGGGGTGGTGGGGGCGTCGGCGGTAAAACAGCGCTAATTTTAGCGCTGTTTTACCGTCGTTTTTGCGGCTGTATTCGGCCGCTAGCGGTGCGGTTTTAACCCCCGCTGGCGGCCGAAAAAGGGTTAAACCCGCTCGTACAGCGCGGCTATAGCCGCGGTATTACCGCGGTATAGCCGCGCTGTCCCTTTGTTTTTAATGGGAAGGAGCGGTTTAGGAGCGGTGAACACACCGCTCCTTCACCGCTCCAAAGATGCGGCTCGCAGGACTTTTTTTACCGTCCTGCCAGCGCACCGCTTCAGTGTGAAAGCCATCGGGCTTTCACACTGAACAAACAGCGGAGGCTGTTTAGGGGCGGTTTGCAGGCAGTATTTTTAGCGCAATAACGCCTGCAAACCGCCCCAGTGTGAAAGGGGCCTAAGAGTCATTACATGTGACTGTAACATAATTCCTGGGATGACAACACTCACTACTGCACTGTATCTATAGAGGAGCAGCATTGTTTGTCGTCCTAGAATCATGTTGCTGGTTTCCTGATCAGGACAATAATGGCCCATACCCGTGTAATAAATGTTGGAACAGATAATAGGGGATGATTTACCAGCCAGTAGTCTAGAGGCAGGAGGTCTCACCTAGGGGTCAGATTCAGCCAGCAAGGAGAAAAGACAGGAGGCCTCACCCAGGGGTCAGAGGTGCCCCAGCCAGGATTCTAGAGACAGGAGGTCTCACCTAGGGGTCAGATGCACCCAGCCAGGATTCTAGAGAGAGGAGGTCTCACCCAGGGGTCAGAGGTGCCCCAGCCAGGAGTCAAGAGACAGGAGGCCTCACCCAGGGGTCAGAGATGCCCCAGCCAAGAGTCAAGAGACAGGAGGTCTTACCCATGGGTCAGAGGCAACCCAGCCAGGAGTCTAGAGATAAGAGGCCTCACCCAGGGGTCAGAGGCAACCCAGCCAGGAGTCTAGAGATAAGAGGCCTCACCCAGGGGTCAGAGGCACCCCAGCCAGGAGTCAAGAGACAGGAGGCCTCACCCAGGGGTCAGAGGTGCCCCAGCCAGGAGTCAAGAGACAGGAGGTCTTACCCATGGGTCAGAGGCAACCCAGCCAGGAGTCTAGAGATAAGAGGCCTCACCCAGGGGTCAGAGGCAACCCAGCCAGGAGTCTAGAGATAAGAGGCCTCACCCAGGGGTCAGAGGCACCCCAGCCAGGAGTCAAGAGACAGGAGGCCTCACCCAGGGGTCAGAGGTGCCCCAGCCAGGAGTCAAGAGACAGGAGGTCTTACCCATGGGTCAGAGGCAACCCAGCCAGGAGTCTAGAGATAAGAGGCCTCACCCAGGGGTCAGAGGCACCCCAGCCGGGAGTCAAGAGACAGGAGGTCTTACCCATGGGTCAGAGGCAACCCAGCCAGGAGTCTAGAGATAAGAGGCCTCACCCAGGGGTCAGAGGCACCCCAGCAAGCAGCCAAGTGGTCTCGTCCCAGGAGTCGGGTGGGCTCCTATTGGGGTGTCAGGAGAGCTCCTTTGCAGAGGCCAGGAATGGACTGTGCACCAGGGCACTGCGTCTAAAGGCTAAGTAAGCCAATTGAATCAGGAGAGCTGGGCATCACAGTCATAGGGACTGGTAAGGAGAGCAGAAGTGCTGCTAACAAGGGAGCCAAGTGGCTCAGCGTTTTCATTTGACTTTTCATGTTGATGGTGGAACCCCTGTGTGGACAACTGATTTCTACGTGAACTGTCCCGTTCTAGTTAATAAAAGTGGGCTGCCACGCCCTAAAATGCCACTCGGTCTGGTGTAACTCATTGGAAAATGCATCTGCCACATGAGCCTAATCACCCCAACACCACAGCAAATAGACCTTGCATTTTGCAAATGAAGTTGCACTCATTTGACCCAGAGTTTAGCAAACGTGGTAAAGCTGATTTCCATCATCGAATCATGTGCAAGCAAATATACTTTTTTTAAATTAATTTTTTATTTTTGATTGGGTATTCTTTACAAAGTAAAGCTTCACCAATTTTGCTAAGCTCTGAGGAAAAAGAATGCAGGTGCTCAGTCTATTTGCCTTTAATAAACCAACCCCACAGTTTCCATGTGACAACACATGAGCAGAATAAGGAGGCAGGGACAGAGGGTCGTCACCCTAACAGGAAGTGCCTCTGATCGAGGACCTTCATGGCAGGATCACCAGGAACACTTTAAATGAAAACTACTGATTTTAAAAATATAAAAAAATGAGTTTGAAAATTAAATGTACATATTCTATGACATTTTAGCGATTGAGTTTGCAATAACTTACATTTTTTTGCTTGCGATAAAAGAAAAAAAATGTATTTAGTAAGCGCAGCGTGGTGCAGGAAGTGTAAGAACCCAGAACAACAAATCGGATTGCTGTAGTCGGTAAAAACCACATTGCTTCGTTGCGCTCCCTTCTTGAGTTAATCTTCAATATTTTTGCGTCCTCCACTCACAAAAGAGATTGGAGCATTTCCTAGTTACTGTGAGAGA
This sequence comes from Aquarana catesbeiana, assembly GCF_042186555.1. NCBI lineage: Eukaryota > Metazoa > Chordata > Amphibia > Anura > Ranidae > Aquarana > Aquarana catesbeiana. The sequence goes on along the minus strand of NC_133335.1, from coordinate 24,495,625 downwards.
TTGGTTCCAGCCCTCCACTGTGGCCCTTGATGTCTTTGTCAGTGTCAGTTCTCACAGAGAAGTGTCAACAGGGCAAAAGAGGACAGAAAAGCCCCTGCTTGATCGCTGACCCCGAGGTCAAAAGGTTCAGAGGCAGCAGTTTAGCTCTGTCTATAGGGAGCGTGAATGAAACCGAGATCAGGCAATGCATCCTTTATCTCTGTCTGCTGCCATCTGGGATCATTCCCGCATCCGGTCTGCTTTACTCCCAGGGTGTGCTGACACCTACTGGATGGCCTAGGGAAGTGCATGCCTTTCAAATCATTCCCAAAGTGAACTTTTAGGAATGTGTTAATTTTGGCATTGAATTTTCATTTCGTTTTAGTTATAGTCTTTTGACTAAAATGCCATTTTAGTTTTAGTCCCATTTTAGTCATCGTATTTTAAGTCGACTAAAATCTCCAGTGCAGTTTAGTCTAATAAAATAATTTTAGTCAACCAAAATCGAATGTGTTTAGTTAACAGCTTGCCGACCGCCGCACACAGATGTATGTCGGCAGAATGGCACAGGCAGGCAAATGGGCGCGCCTGCCTGCCGCGGGTCCTGGGAACTCGATATTCGCCAGGCCGCCCGCGATTGTGGTGAGGAGAGGCAGAACGGGGAGATGCCTATGTAAACAAGGCATTTCCCCGTTCTGCCTTGTGACATGACAGAGATCACTGCTCCCTGTCAACGGGAGCAGTGATCCCTGTCATGTGAGTTGAAGCCCATCCCCCCCACAGTTAGAATCACTCCCTAGGACACACTTAACCCCTTCATCGCCCCCTAGTGTTTAACCCCTTCCCTGCCAGTGTCATTTACACAGTAACCAGTGCATTTTTATAGCACTGATTGCTGTATAAATGACAATGGTCCCAAAATAGTGTCAAAAGTGTCCGATGTGTCCGCCATAATGTCGAAGGCAGGATAAAAATTGTTGATTGCCGCCATTACGAATAAAAAAAAAAAAAAGAAGAAGAAAAATGCCATAAATCTATCCCCTATTTTGTAGACGCTATAACTTTTGCGCAAACCAATCAATATACGCTTAGTGCGATTTTTTTTTTTACCAAAAATATGTAGAAGAATACATATCGGCCTAAACTGAGGTAAAAATTTGTTTCTTTACATATTTTTGGGGGATATATAGTACAGCAAAAAGTAAAAAAATATTGCTTTTTTTTCAAAATTGTCGCTCTTTTTTTGTTTAAAGCGCAAAAAATAAAAACCGCAGAGGTGATCAAATACCATCAAGAGAAAGCTCTATTTATGGGAAAAAATGGACATCAATTTTGTTTTGGTGTAACGGTTGTCAGTTAAACAGACGCAGTGCCGAGTCGTAAAAAGTGCTCTGGTCAGGAAAGGGGTAAAATCTTCCGGGGCTGAAGCAGTTAAAGTGGAACTGTAGTCCTGCTACATCACTTCATGCTGGCCCCTTTTGCAGGTATAGCTATGTAAAACATTAAAAAATAATTGCTTATACTGTTCAACCCGTTCCCGCCCACCATATAGTCAAATGATGGCGGAGCGGGACTGCTCCAATTCTGGGAAGACATCATATGATGTCCTCCCATTTATGCCAAGCATGCGTGCCCTTGGTGCCCATCAGTGCTGCCAATCAGTGCCGCCTATCAGTGTTCATCAGTGCCCCCTATCAATGCTCCTCAGTGCTGCCTATCAGAGCCCATCAGTGCCACCTATTAGTTCCCCTCAATGCCACCTATCAGTGCCACTTATCAGTGCCCATTAGTGCTGCATATCAGTGCCTCCTCATTAGTGCCCACCAGTGCAGCCTTATCAATGCCAATCAGTGCCCAGCCTCATCAGTTTCCATTAGTGCAGCCTTATCAGTGCCAATCGGTGCAGCCTCATCAGTGCCTCCTCATCTGTGCCAATCAGTGCAGCCTCATCAGCGCACATCGGTGAAGAAGAAAAATTAAATGTTTGCAAAATTTTATAACAGAAACTAAAAAAAAACATCTTTTTTTGTTTGTTTAGCAAATAATAAAAACCCCATTGGTGATTAAATACCACCAAAAGAAAGCTCTATTTGCGTGAAAAAAAATGATAAAAAGTTCATATGGGTACAGTGTTGAATGACCGCGCAATTGTCATTTAAAATGCAACAGCGTTGCGAGCTAAAAATTGGCCTGGGCAGGAAAGGGGTGAAAGTGCCAAGTGGTTAAAATCCAGTAATACACTGTCTCACCTTGCTCTGCACATGTTTAGTTGCTCTTCATTTTTGGCATTGTGCCGAAAATCAGAGTCAATGGAGGCCGATCTGCTGACAGCCTAAAGATTTACTGCTGCTCATGGGCGCTGGCCTCCAGCAAAAAGAAACAGGAGCAATGCTGGAGGCAATTTACAGCACACACTAATTTTGGTAGCATAATTATTAATGTGAAATGTATGTTCCTTGATAAAGAACATTATTTTTATCAAGTTGTTATGTGTAAAGTTCCGCTTTCAAACTCTTCCTCCATTTCTCTAGCTCAGATGATGCACATATATGCATAATGTACATAGAAATACTGACTGCAGGCATGGAATTTTTCATTTTTATTTTACGCTCAAGATTACTGAGCCCAATGCAGCTGATTGCATGGGTCCATAATAGAACACTGCTGCATTCAGATGCGTGAAAAAAGTGAACCCTGTACAGATCTGAATGCAGTGTTTCTTTACATGAGTTCCTAAAGAGAAACGGAACTCTGGAATCTGTACCCAAGATAAAAAAAAAAAAAAGGCAGGAAGAGGGCAAAAGACAAGTCACCATTATTGCCTATAGTCTCTTGGCAGCTTTCCCCATTATTGACTTACCATGCCTTGTTCTGCACGGTTTTCTCTTTGTGGAGGCGGCCATCTTGGCAGAGGCCGGGCTTTACTTCCTCATGTCAGAGCCTCCAGCAAAGATAACAGTGAGCAGCACAGTAATGACATCCTCAAATCTCACTCCAAACCTTCTAGGACTAGTAGTCAGAGGCAGCAGTGCCTTTGATCTCACACTACCGATACACAGCTATAAGGGAGTGCCTAGGCACACGAACATATGAGAAAGTGCTCTGTTATTTTTTAGAAGACATTCTAGACAAAAGGAACAAATTCGGGGCTCTGCTTAGGCACAATTCAAAATTTCCCTATAACATAATAGATCTTTACTTTTTGAGTTCAGTTCCACTTTAACTGTTTCCCGCCCTCTGTATTGTAGAATGAGGTTTGGGCGGAACCTCTCTTGTTCTGGGATGACGTCATATGACGTCCTCCCATACTTGGCACACAGTACGGCGATCGCTGGTGTGCTGTGTCCCTTAGACACAGCACCTCACTGATCGGGGTAAAGAGCCGATGACGTGGGCTCTTTACCATGTGATCAGCTGATCACATGTAAACAAATGACGGTTATCAGCATTTCCTTTCCTCAGCCCTGTCAGTGTCTGAGGAAAGAAATGTCAATAACCAGCTTTCCTGTGGTGACAGGGGCATTTACACTGATAATCAGGACACCGATCACCAGTGCAGCCCCATCAGTGTCCAGCAGTGCTGCTTATTAGTGTCCATCAGCTTCCATTAGTGTATCATATTAGTGTCCATCAGTGCTGCATATCATTGTCCATCAGTGCAGCAGATCAATGCCGCCTTATCAGTGCAGCTTCATCAGTGCCTTGTCATCAGTGCCCATCAGTGCAGCTTATCAGTACACATCAGTGCAGCCTCACCAGTGGCAATCGGTACAGCATCATCAGTGCCTTGTCATCAGTGCCACCTCATCAGTGCACATCAGTGCAGCCTCATCAGTGCCGCCTTATAAGTGACCATCAGTGCACATCAGTGCAGCCTCATCAGTGCCGCCTTATAAGTGACCATCAGTGCACATCAGTGCAGCCTCATCAGTGCCCATCAGTGCAGCTTATCAGTACCCATCAGTGCAGCCTCATCAGTGCCCATCAGTGCAGCTTATCAGTGCACATCAGTGCAGCCTCAAGAGTGGCAATCAGTACAGCATCATCCATGCCTTGTCATCAGTGCCGCCTCATCAGTGCACATCAGTTCAGCCTCATCAGTGCCCATAAGTGCACATCACTGCAGCCTCATCAGTGCCACCTCATCAGTGCCACCTCATAAGTGCCCATCAGGGCACAACACTGCAGCCTCATCAGTTCCCATTAGTGGAGCCTCATCAGTTCCCATCAGTGGAGCCTCATCAGTGCACATTTGTGTGCAGTGTTCTATGTTTGGTGAGACATACAGCGTTGCTGGTGGATGCATTGAGAACTGAGTATAAGGTGTGGAGTTGCCTCATACCATGGAGACACTCATCTTTTATACACCTCTGCATTTGACTTGAGGAATCCCCCTTCCTACCAGAGTTTGCCACTTTGATTGTGGCTAAGATTTATATTTTTGTGATATTTATACTACCTTTATCCGATATTTTGGAAGCTCAAGTCTAACTGCTAGGACCACACATCGCTTTATGGACAAAACGGGGCGGGCTCTATGTCTCTTTGAAAGTCTGTAACAGTCGGACCTATGTGCTGTCCACCGCTAAGCGTAAATCTTGAAGAAGCTATTATAGCGAAACACGTTGATTCCACACGCTTAAAACATTCAATATTGACTGCCCAACACCATATTGGTTTTACATGATATGGTTTTATCTGGATGGCACTTTATCTTTTATTGCGATACAATTAAAACAGTGGTTTTATACAATTCATGTTTTTGTTTTTCCTCATTTGTTGGTACATTCATTCAAAGTCTCTTCCCCTGTGGTTGGTGAGGCCCATCTCTCCTTTTTAGGATGTGGTCCCCTCTCTTACAGGGGTTGTGGTGGGGTCTGGCATGTATTTGAATGGGATGGTGCCAGTATGAGGATTAATCCTATATCTCTGTCTGGCTCACATCCTCATTTGTACTGATCAGTGTTGCATGACCGCGCAATTGTCATTAAAAGTGTGACAGCGCTGAAAGCTGAAAATTGGGCAGGAAGGGGGGTAAAACTTGTGCACCTGAAACTGTTAAAAATCATAGTGCGTCTTCTTGATAATCCACCCCTCAACAAGGTACACTAAAGCCTCGTACACACGGTACGATTGTTGGCCAACCGAGCGTCTGATTTTTGTCTTAAGGTCGTGTGCCAGGATCTTGTCCTGCACACAAACGGTACACAATTGTCGTGCCACAAACACGAACGTAGTGACGTACTACGAAGAAATCCAGCTCTTGAGCGCCACCCTTTGGGCCCCTTCTGCTAATTTCGTGTTTGGTGAGCATCGATTCCGGGAATGCGTGTTTGTACTTTCGACTTTTGTGTGACGGATTTGTGTACTGACCATACGAAAATCGTCAAACTGTTGTCCGCCGAAAATTTACTAGCCTGTCATCCAACATTTGTTGGCCGAAAGTTGGACAAGAATTGTCAAAAGGAGCGTACTAACGGTAAGATTTTAGGACAACAGTCTGTCATCACACAATCCCCTGCCTACAATCGAACCGTGTGTATGAGGCTTAAGCCATCTACACTTCATCCCTACCTTCCCGCTGCATTAGTAGATCCCAAGTGAATAATGTCACTGGCCCGCCTCATGTAAAAGTGTTCAGGTCTGGTGATTTGTGGCTCAGACCCGAGCATTGTAACATGGGGGAGATCACCTGCTCCCCCATACCTGGAACCCCCCACTCAAGTTAGATCAGCTAAGGGCTGGGATGTAGCCGGAAGGAGGGGAGGGGGCGCAGATCAGTAAGTATACCTGACTGGGGGAAGGGGGGGCTTTCCAGAGACCCTAAATGGGTGTCACTTTAAAGGGACGGTATGTTCTTATCATAGGTGTGCGCAGCTTAATGCATTAGGGTGTGCACCCTTAAGCTCAAACACACATTCATGTGTATGTATCTACAGATATATGACCCCGGCACATTGATCTCCCTGCTGGCACAGTGAAAGAGAAAAGGATAAACGCTTCTCTTATGGCAGAGCCGGTAAGAGGGAGATCTTTCCCATGTTCCAGTTGCTACACAGAACGATAACACTAATGCGAATGGGGTGATTAGGGTGTGCCTGGGCACACCCGGCACACCCTGTGCACGCGCCTATGGTTCTTATTTATTTTAGCCATACATGTAAAAGATGTTGACATAAAAAAACTTTAACTACTTGACTCCTGGAAGCTTTTACCCCCTTCACGACCAGGCCTTTTTTTTGCTATTTAGCACTGTGCTACTTTAACTGGTAATTGCTCATTCGACGCTGTGCCCAAAGTACAAATTTATATAATTTTCTTTCATACAAATAGAGCTTTCTTTTGCTGGTATTTGATCACCACTGGGTTTTTTTTTTTTGCGATATAAATGAAAAAAAGGCTGAAAATTTAGAAAAAAAAAACTATATTTTTTATTTTCTGCTATAAAACATAGCCAGTAAAAAAAAAAAATCGAATTCATACATTTTGGCCAAAATGTAATCTGTTACATGTCTTTGCTAAAATAAAATAAAATAAAAATTGCACAAACTATGGTATATATAATGGATTTTTTTTGTTTTTTTTGTTATATACTAGTAATGGCGGTGATCAGCAACTTAAAGTGGGACTGTGATAGTGCGGCGGTCAATCTGACACTGGGGAGAACTGACACTGACATAACCACAGCGATCAGTGACAACACTATACACTGTCATTGCACTAATGCCACTGGCTGGGAAGAGGTTAACATCTAGGGTGATCAAGGGGGTTAAATACGTGCCTAACAATGTGCAATGTGTGTATTATGCTGCTTTTACCAACATATCTGTTTCTTATGCCTGATAAGAAACAGAGAGATCGTTCCCTGTGTACAGAGCCCTGTGTTGATTGTTAAAACAGGGCTCTGGACTGTGATTGGACACAGCCGATCAGCAGGTCCCAGCCATAAATCATTGGCCGGGACTTGCTGACAAACTCCCGCTGTGTACAGCGAAAGTCAGCGGGGGAGGGGGGGGGGGATTTTCATGCATGTGTGCGCCCTCAACTCGGAAGCAGGCACCGACGTACAGGTACGTCACTTTGCTTGAAAAAGGCCGCCTGTCCGCAGTACATTGCAAGTGGTTAATGTTTTAAAAATCTTGCTTCTATGTGCAATTTGTAATTATACAGTGCTGTGCAAAAGTCTTAGGCAGGTGTGAAGAAATGCTGCAAGGTAAGAGTGCTTTCAGAAATGGAAGTCTTAATAGTTTGTTTTTATCAATTAACAAGATGGAAAGTAAATGAACAGTAGAGAAATCCAAATCAAATACTTGGGGTGACCAACCTTTCCCTTCAAACCGGCATCAGTTTTTCTAAGTAGACCCGCACACAGTTTTTTAAGGAACTCGGCGGGTAGGTTGTTCCAAATATCTTGGAGAAATAACCACGGGTATTCTGTGGACGTCGGCTGCCTCAGATCCTTCTGTCTCTTCATGTAATCGCAGACAGACTCCATGATGAGGAGATCAGGGCTCTGTGGGGTCCAAACAATTACTTCCAGGACTCCTTGTTCTTCTTTACACTGAAGATAGTTCTTAATGGCATTGGCTGTATGTTTGGGGTGGTTGTCCTGCTGCAGAATAAATTTGGGACCAATCACACGCCTCCCTGATGGCAGGGCATGATGGATAAGTATCTGCCTGTACTTCTCAGCATTGAGGACACCAATCTCCAACTCCACCATGCTTCACAGTTGCCTGCAGACACTCATTATTGTAGAGCTCTCCAGCCCTTCACCAACAAACTGCCTCCTGCTACAGCCAAATATTTCACATTTTGACTCATCAGTCCAGAGCGCCCGCTGAAATTTTTCTGCGCCCCAGTTCCTATGTTTTCCTGCATAGTTGAGTCTCTTAGCCGTTTCCACGTCGGAGGTATAGTGGCTTTTTGTTTGAAATTCTTCCATGAAGACCACTTCTGGCCAGACTTCTCTGGACAGTAGAATAGTGTACCTGAGTCCCACTGGTTTCCACCAGTTCTGTGCCGATGGCACTGCTGGACATCTTCTGATGTTGAAGGGAAGTAAGCATCATGTGTCTTTCATCAAGTTTCCTTGGCCGGCGGCCCTTAAAGCGGAGTTCCACCCATTTTTAAAAGTTGCTTTCATCCACATGTTTACCTGCAGTACATTCGTAAATGGATAATCTTTATTTTTTTGTCGGAAAACCTTATTTTTATCAGAGCACCTCCGGTCCAGCCACCATCCAGGCGATGTCATCATAAGGCAATTCCCTTGGACTCCTGGGAAATTGCCGTCATCTACCCAGGAGTGCAAGGGAATCGCCTAATATCGAAATCTCTATTTATTTCACCTGACCGCAGCTGACTTCCGGATTGTCTTCTGCAGTCAACAGCCAGCTGCACCGAACCCCCGGAAGTAAACAGGAGCGGTCTTCAGATGCGAACATCCACCATGGCACCTGCCTGCTGATGAGATCATGTGATCGATTACAGATATAACAACATCTGTAGTCATGCAGGTATGAATAAAGTTACAACTATAGACAATTATTGCCATACAAGTACTAAACAAACATGGTGGTGGTTGTAAAAAAAATTTTTGTGGAGACTGGACCTCCGCTTTAATGTTGCCTCTTTTCTTTGTGCTTCTTCAAAAGAGCTTGAACAGCACACCTTGAACCCCTAGTCTGCTTTGAAATCTTTGCCTGGAAGAGATTTTCCTGATGCAATATAACTTCCTGTGATAATGACCTCTGATATGAAACGGTCTTCCACGGCCTCACCTTAGTAGCAGAGTTTGGCTGTTCCTCACCCAGTTTTAACCACTTCAATACCAGGCACTTTCCCCCCTTCCTGCCCAAGCCAATTTTCAGCTTTCATCGCTGTTTAAATGACAATTGCACAGTTATGTTACTGTTTACCCAAACAATATTTTTATCATTTTGTTCCTACAAATAGAGCTTTCTTTTGGTGGTATTTGATCACCTCTGTGGTTTTTATTATTTGCTAAACAAATAAAAAAAAGACCGAAAATTTTGAAAAAAAAACGTTTTTTTTAGTTTCTGTTAAAAATTTTGTAAATAAGTACGTTTTCTCCTTCACTGACGGGCACTGATAAGGCTGCACTGATGAGCGTGGATGAGGTGGCACTGATGAGGTGGCACTGATATGCGACACTGATGGACACTGATAGGCGACACTGATGGACACTGATAGGCGACACTGATGGGCACTGATAGGTGGCACAGATATGCAGCACTGATGGGCACTCATAGGCGGCACAGATGGGCACTCATAGGTGGCACTGATGGGCCCTGATAGGCGACACTGGGCACTGATGGGTTTTTACGAGTGGCACTGATAGGCGGCACTGATGGGCACTGATAGGTGGGTACCGATGAACACTGATAGGTGGCACTGATGGACACTGATGAGTGGCACTGATTGACACTGATTGATGGCACTGATGGGCATCACTGATTAGGAGGCAATGGTGGGTATTGCTGATGGGCACTGATTGGCATCATGTGTGGGCACACATTGCCACCCATGGCCACCAGGAAAGCCATACCTGGTGGTCATCGATGGTGGCCATCCCTGATGGTTCTGGGTGGGCATCCGCGGGGGGGTTGTGCTGATAAACAATCAGCACAGACCCCCCCTGTCAGGAGAGCAGCCGATCGGCTTTCCTTTACTCGTGTCTGTCAGACTTGAGTGAGAAAAAGCTGATTAACGGCTCTTCATGTTTACATCATGATCAGCCATGATTGGACACGGCTGATCACATGGTAAAAAGTCTCCATCAGAGACTCTTTACCTAGATCAGAGTTGCGGTGCGTCAGAGTGACACACCGCAACAACGATCGCCGCGATGCGCGCCCCCGGGGGCTTGTTATCCTGATCACGTCATATGACGTCCGGTCAGGATAACACAACCACTTTGCCGCCCTCATTTTGCTATATGACGGGAGGCAAGTGGTCAAAGAGTAAATCCACTTTTGTTGAGAATGTATATTGGAGGGATTTTAACAAACTTTGTTGCAGATTCCTACCTTTTGTCATTTTGAAAGAAATACAGTAGCTGTTTGTTTGTCAGTGTCCATGTGCACAGTGAATCTGTATGGGACTGGTTTTATAATTAGCATCCTAATCAGGAAAGTGGAAGGGTCTGCATCCCTTTTAGACATGATTTCTCTTTAGGAGTATCTCACCAAAAATGACATTGCAGGGGATGCTCAATATCTTTGTGCAGAATTTTGGAAAAAATCAATAAACCAATCACACAAGCAGGAAATGACATTTTTTTGAAGGGCGTTCTGTGTACCATATTGCATTTTACAGTAAATTACAGAGCTTCAGATTGAAAAAAGGAAAGGTAATTTTTAATCACATTCAATTACAATAGGACTTGTGTACCAATTGTATATGCTATCTTTTTTTTTTTTATTTGCTATTTTTCCCCACAAACGTGCAGTTCCTTTTAAGCCTCCTGCACAGCTGTTTGTGTTTCAGTTAATGAATGTACTTCAACCTACATATGAAATGAATGATCATTAACCCCTGCTTGGTACATCTGGTTAATCCTACACCTGACTGTAATCCTACAAAATCCCTGACATTGTACATCCCTGACAAGTGTACAAAGCCAAAGGGTGGTCACACCAAATATTGAATTCGATTTCTCTTCTGTTCACTCACTTTGCATTTTTTAAATTGAAAAAAACTAAACCATTAAAATATAAACTTTTGAAAAAATTCTTATGCCGCGTACACACGAGCGGACTTTACGGCAGACTTTGTCCGGCGTACTTTTCAACGGACTTTACGACGGACTTTCCGAATGAACGGACTTGTCTACACACAATCAACCAAAGTCCGACGGATTCGTACGTGATGACGTACGACCGGACTAAAATAAGGAAGTTCATAGCCAGTAGCCAATAGCTGCCCCAGTGTCGTTTTTTGTCCGTCGGACTAGCATACAGACGAGCGGACTTTTCGACCGGACTCGAGTCCGTCGGACAGATTTGAAACATGTTTCAAATCTAAGTCCGTCAAACTTTTGAGAAAACAAAGTCCACTGGAGCCCACACACGATCGAATTGTCCAACGGACTCCGGTACGCCGGACCAAGTATGCCGTAAAGTCCGATCGTGTGTACGCGGCATTACTTTACAGCATTTCTTCACATCTGCCTAAAACTTGTGCACAGTATTGTATATGTTCATGGATGAGGCCAGTGGCGAATGGTGCTCACATTTCTTAGGGGGGGTGGCCCGCGGCCCTCACCCACCCAGCCACAACAGCCATCTGACCAGCCAGCCATTCCACCACCATCAACCCCCCCCCCCGCTGCTCGATCATTTGCCGCTAACCTTCCTGAACCCCCCTCCTTGATCACCGCTTCGCTGGCTAGCCCATCGTCCGCCAGGCCCCCCCGCCAGCCCCTGCACTTACCTTCATCCCTGCGTCTCTGTCTCCTCCCGGCCAATCAGGAGTCCTGGAATCTGGCCAATGGGGTCTTAGGACCCGATTGGAGGAGAAACAGGAAGACAATAGCGAATATTAGTTCGCTATTTTCACACAACTGGGTGGGCTCAGGGCGCACTGCTCTGTGCCCTGAGACCACCCTTTTTTAAGCCTATTAGAGCCTCATGTGCTTCCAAAAAAAAAAAAAAAAAAAACCCCATTGGAATCCATGCATCTGGGGCCTTGCATGTAGATTAGGTAGGTGGATTGGGGGGGCGGCGCCCCGCAGGAGTGGCCACCACTGGATGAGGCCATATTTGATCATTACGTAGCCCTAGTTCCTGTCACCCACTCAGGTACCTTGATTTTCCGGCTTTGTGATCCTCAGTCCTCTGCTCCATGCATCTGTCAGCAACACAGATCCAGTACTTCCTGCAACTCCAACACTCCAGCCACCCAGCTCCCTCACACTCTCTGTCACCACCTACAAGGGTTTTGGGCAGGAGGTGCAAGAGGAGCTCCCTCATCTACATGGTCTCTACAAGGTGCATGATATGGTGGATACAGGGATACTGTTGCTGCATTCCACACTGCTGCTGTTGCATCCAGAGACTTCATGAGTCCGTTTGCAGTTGCATTCAGAGACGGCTATGAGAGAAAAAAGGGCTGTCGCAGTGGAGAGAGGACTATAGCCACCAACATTGTCCCCTTCCTATTTGAGGGGTTAGTGCTGCCCTTCTACTGACACATTTGAGACTCTCTTTATAGAGTTCCTTCCCCTATTTCCGGGATTGCAAAATCTGAGCGCTCCACCAAAGCTTCTGGACCCCAACACTGGGCAACAATCGCTGTCTGACCACTGGGCAATGGGGATAAGTGGAACTGTACCACGTATAGGAGCCAGTGCTTTCCCCATTAGTTGGGGCATTTCTTTAGGCTGGAGATTTGGAGGCCTGAATTATACCGAATAATCTGTATTGCTGCTGGTACACACTGATTACATTTCCGTTTATTGATACTGCTGTTGTTTTACCCCGCCCAATGTTGTAGCCCTATAAAATAACCTTTGTCTTAGCCTCAAGGTGTGTAGGAGAGTGCGGTACCATTAAGATGGTCGTCAGCGCCGGGAACAGAAGGACCTAAACATCCAGCAGATCCTTGGGGGTGGAGCTACAATCACATTTGCAGCCTAAACAATAGTCGTACTTTACTGCTCCTTCTCACTAAACCCTGCATCTCAAAACCAATTGGCATTTTTTTTTTCTTTGGGAAAATACTAGTTTTATCTCATCCTTCTGTGCATTTCAGTAATGCTGATTTCCTGCAGCCTCTTTGCAACCACGTTCTGTTCACATGCACTCCAGTGATGGCTGCATAGCATTACGCTGGACTAGCTTTCTAATAGTGACAATGGTGGATCGTACACGTGCAATGAGAGCTCAGCGCAGTCACTCATAGTCTCCACCAAAGGTGACAACACAGAAGAGCGTCTGAGAGATGGGAAAATAACACTGTCACCCCTGTGGCATAACTTTCCAGATACTGGAATGTGACATAGCTCTGCTGTTGAAACAAAGCTTATTCAAGTCTAATGGACATTTGATTTTTGCCGGTTATGATGTAAGGAGAAGGTATGAAGGTATGTGGGTGGTGATGGGGGGGGGGGGGGGGGGTAGGGATTTAATGCAATGCAAGTTATTTTGCGACACAACATTGCATAACATGTGCATAGTAATGCAGCTCAGTGCAAAGTATGAATAGGCTCTAGCAGTATTAAAGCCAAAGCATTAGTATGATAGCCAGGAAACTGGCATTTTCAGATAGTGAAGTTAGCAACTACAACCGACATCAGGGATTTGCAAAAGTCCCATCATTCCTCTGGGTGTCATGCTTGTGGCTGTCAGAGTCTTGCTATGCCTCATTGGACTTGTAGTTCTGCAACAGCTGGAGGTCCGCTAATTGCATATCCCTGACCTACATAGTTCCATCTTGAAATACTGTACATGGTTGATGTTAAACAATTCTGACACCTATTGGCAGTGCATAGTATTGCATTATATATAAATAAGATAAATACACGGAACAGCCATTACTTTATGACCACTGACAGGTTAAGTTAATAACATTGATTATCTCATTACAATGGCATCTCAAAGTCGGTGGGATATATTGGGCAGTAATAAGCATGTTGTTGTGTTGAAAGCAGAAAAATGGGAATCGCAGTTTGTCTTGTATGGGGCTGTGTAGCCACAGAGCGGTCAGTGTGCCCATGCTGACCCGTGTCCACAGCAAAAAGCGCCTACAATGGGGACGTGAGGATCAGAAATGGACCACAAAGCAATGGAAGAAGGTGGTCTGTTCTGATGAATCACATTTTCTTTTAAATCATGTGGATGGCGGGTGTGTGTGCGTCACTTACCTGGGGAAGAGATGGCACCAGGATGCAGTATAGGGAGAAGACAAGCTGGCGAGGGCAGTGTGATGCTTTGGGCAATGTTCTGCTGGGAAACCTAAGAGATTGATAAAGACAGATTAGAATAGATAGATAGATAGATAGATAGATAGATAGATAGATAGATAGATAGATAGATAGATAGATAGATAGATAGATAGATAGATAGATAGATAGATAGATAGATCACTGCTTAAAGTAAGATGAGCAAACAAGTTAATACAGACTTATCCAAAACATGAAGACTCCATATACACCAGAACTGCAAGTGGAAGATGAGAAAAAAATCAAGGAAGTCTAGAGACAAATAACCACTTCAGCCCCGGAAGATTTTACTCCCTTCCTGACCAGAGCACTTTTTGCGATTCGGCACTGCGACGCTTTAACTGACAATTGAGCGGTCGTGCGACGTTGTACACAAACAAAACTGACGTCCTTTTTTTCCCACAAATAGAGCTTTCTTTTGGTGGTATTTGATCACCTCCTTTATTTTTTGCGTTATAAACAAAAAAAGAGCGACAATTTTGAAAAAAACGCAATATTTTTTACATTTTGCTATAATAAATATCCCCAAAAAATATATATAAAAACAATTTTTTTCCTCAGTTTAGGCCGATATGTATTCTTCTGCATATTTTTGGTAAAAAAAAAATAAAAAAATCGCAATAAGCGCATATTGATGGGTTTGCGCAAGATTTATAGCATCTACAAAATAGGGGATAGATTTATGGCATTTTTATTTTTAATTTTTTTTTATTAGTAATGGCGGCGATCTGCGATTTTTATCGGGACTGCGACATTATGGCGGACACATCGGACACTTTTGACACTATTTTGGGACCATTGTCATATATACAGCGATCAGTGCTATAAAAATGCATTGATTACTGTGTAAATGACACTGGCAGGGAAGGGGTTAAGTGTGTCCTAGGGGGTGATTCTAACCGGGGGGGGGGGGGGGGGCTGGACTTTAACACACAGGAGAGAGATCACAGCTCTCGATGAGAGAGACCTGTGATCTCTGTCCTGTCACTAGGCAGAACGGAGAAAAGCTTTGTTTACAAAAGCATCTCCCCGTTCTTCCTCTCCATGACACGATTGCGGGCACCCGGCGGACATCGAGTACGTGGTACCCGCGACCCCACTTCTTAAAGGGATCGTACCTGTATGCCCTTTTGCCTACCAGCGCCATTCTGCTGACATACATCGGCGTGCGCTGGTCGGAAAGTGGTTAAAGCGCAAAGTTTGTTCCCTGGGACTCTACTGGTGCAATCCCTGTGCTGAGTTCTTTGGTCTGAACACCTGCTGTGCCCATTATGAGGGGTTCCCACCATCCCTGTGCTGAGTTCCCTGGTCTGTACACCCGCTGTGCCCATTATGAGGGGTTCCCACCATCCCTGTGCTGAGTTTCCGGGTCTGTACACCTGCTGTGCCCATTATGAGGGGTTCCCACCATCCCTGTGCTGAGTTTCCGGGTCTGTACACCTGCTGTGCCCAACACGAGGGGTTCCCCATGACTAAGCACTGTGGCAGGAGTGAAAAGCGTTGGGTGCATGGCCTGGTTGGAGCCCGGGCTGAGGCCATCATACACTTTCCCTACGGGGTTTTGCAGAGATGTGTAACTTCCAGGATTTTTCCCTTGTTCATTAAATGTCAAGAGCTGTGTATTTAGAGCTAATTCTGCCCAATTTGCAATTTTTCACAATCTTATGTAAAAAAATGATTCTTTGATACAAACTACTAACTGATACAAAGTAATGATAATAATAAAAACAGGCAATCTGAAATGGAAAGCATTGTCAGTTGTTTATGATTGAGAGCCAGGGAAGGGCTCCTGATCAGGAAGTCAGCCTCCCGACATTAAGAACCATTTAAAGGACTGGCTTATTTTTTTTTCATCTTCTTGTCTGAGCATCAACCTATCTTTATCCCCAGAATGTTTACATTTATTTATCATTGACTGACTCACTACCTCTGCTGATAGCCTGTTTCCAAGCATTAACTACTCTTTGGTCAACCTCTCGCCACCCATGTGTGATGTATATGTGCATTGGCAAACAGGGTGGACTTTAAGGCCCCTTTCACACAGGGGCGGGGGCGGCGTCGGCGGTAAAGCGCCGCTATTGTTAGCGATGCTTTACCGTCAGTATTCGGCCGCTAGTGGGGCAGTTTTACCCCCGCTAGCGGCCGAGAAAGGGTTAAAAACCACCGCAAAGCGCGCTTTGCCGGCGGTATAGCCGCGCTGTCCCAGCTCAATGGGCAGGAGCAGGGAAGGAGCGGTGTACACACCGCTCCTTCCCCGCTCCAAAGATGCTGCTGGCAGGACTTTTTTTCTCGTCCTGCCAGCGCACCGCTCCAGTGTGAAAGCCCCCGTGGCTTTCACACTGGAGACAAAGCAGCGGCACTTTCAGGTCGGTTTGCAGGTGCTATTATTAGCGCAATAGTGCCTGCAAACCGCCCCAGTGTGAAAGGGCCCTAAGGGCCACACAACGCATATGAGTCCAATGACAGCAGATCTTTCTGTGCTGATGATGCGCTCACTGCACGCTCACAGCACAGTGACTGAGCTGTCAAAGCCAACTCTCAGTCCATACTAATGATCCCCTGATCATGTGACCACTGTGACAGCCAATCACAAATCAGCTGATCCTTCACACCCCATGGGCATACAGACCCTGTTAAAGGGACACTGAGGCTGGGCTAGAAGGGGTTTAAAATATTAGTTTTAGCAGGTAGGTTTGAACCTACTAGTTTCAAGTCTTTGCTTTTTTTTTTTTTTGTCAAAACAACGATAACCATATCTAGAGATCCTGAAGCCCAAGTCAAATATGAATAATAAAATCCAAAACCAAGAAAAACCTTTGACAATAAGGTCCACCAATCAAAAGTTCGGAGAATGAAGAGATGGCTGCAGTCTACAGGCTGTCTTTTGACTTTGTATTAATAACAGAGAGTCACGTGACTGCTCTCATTACTGTGTGGCCATTACTAATCTCACTAGTGAGATCTGATTCTGACCAACGGTGACCACACAGAGCAAATGAAAAGCGGAAACGAGCTCAGGAAACCCAGATTGTGAATACAGATATGCATTCTGGAATGCGGACACAAGATGGCAGTGTTTCCTTATGCTAGACTCTCCAGAATCCAAAGCACACCAATCACAATTTGCAGGTATTACCTGCGCCTCTGTCATCACATTGTTATAAGAGCAAAATATAATTGTTTACCAATGTGTTTGTCTTAAAGCTGCTTTAAACCCTTTAACCACTTCAGCCCCAGAAGAATTTACCCCCCTTCCTGACCAGAGCGTTTTTTGCGATACAGCACTGCGTCGCTTTAACTGACAATTGCGCGGTCCTGCGACGTTGTAACCAAACAAAATTGACGTCCTTTTTTTCCCCACAAAGAGAGCTTTCTTTTGGTGGTATTTGATCACCTCTGCAGTTTTGTTTTTTTTTTGCGCTATAAACAAAAATAGAGCGACAATTTTGAAAAAAAAACAATATTTTGTACTTTTTGCTATTATAAATTTCCCCATTTTTTTTTTAAAAAAAGCTAATTTTTTCTAAGTTTAGGCTGATACGTATTCTTCTACATATTTTTGGTAAAAAAAAAACGCAATAAGCGTATATTGATTGGTTTGCGCAAAAGTTATTGCGTCTACAAAATAGGGGATAGATTTATAGCATTTTTATTATTATTATTTTTCTTTTTTACTAGTAATGGCGGACGATCTGCGATTTTTATCGGGACTGCGACATTATGGCGGACACATCGGACAATTTTGACACATTTTTGGAACCATTGGCATTAATACAGCGATCACTGCGATTAAAAAGGCATTGATTACTGTACAAATGTCACTGGCAGTGAAAGGGTTAACACTAGGGGGGCTGTGAAGGGGTTAACTGTGTTCCCTGGGAGGTGATTCTAACTGAAGGGGGGAGGAGACTAACTACAGGGAGTGACAGATCGTGGTTCCTAGCCAATAGGAACACACGATCTGTCACTCCTGTCAGAACAGAACAGGGAAGTGTGTGTTTACATACACTTGTCCCTGTTCTGTGTCTCCTGCACACGATCGCTCGTGGCCGGCGGTCATCGTGACCATCGGCCGCGAGCAACGGCACCCCCCCGCTATGCAGCGCGCGCACGTGCCCCTGCTATCCGGACCCCGCGAGCCAACGTATAGCTACGTGGTTTCGCGCAGGGGAGCCAACCTGCCACAGTACAACTGCGGCGGCTGGTCCAGAAGCGGTTAAATATGCTTTTAACCCTTTCACTGCCAGAGCCATTATTGTAGGGTTTGTTTTTTTTGCACACGTTAAAAAAATGTTTAGGCCCGAAGAGTAGTTAAAGCCAAACATGAGATGATATTTTCTGAAAGCAGACATCCTAAAGAATAAAACAGTGGCAGTTCAACATTTTTAAGTCACATTATATTTGAGCAATGGTTTGTCAATATGTTCCCCAATTCTTTGGTAAAATATAAACATTGAGGCTGCGCCGAGTAAATAGAAATGACAGGAGGGGGCGGAGACAAGACCAGTCACCCTACACAAGGTGAGAGAGCAGCAGTGAGCGGTCTTTATTCCAGGAAGTCTCACACTGGATTACTGCACAGATCTGGAGGAAATAGGCAAAGCTCACAGAGATTTAACGAGGAACTGCAGTCTGCTCACATAATTTGTAATAAAAAAACATCTTTGCCATTCTGAAGCTTCCCTCAAACCACTTTGCATTTTACTTTATATATACTGCGATTCTGTACTTGCCAAATATGCTGCAGAAATCTCCCCCCACTCAGTCTGGCTGCATCCATTTTAACTGTGGGCAGCTGAAACTGCTGCCTGTTCACTTCCTGGATTTACACAGACACACACCTCCTGCTCTGCAGCACTGCAGCTCTCATTGGCCCTCCTATGACTCATCCCCCTCCCTTCCTAGCAAACTCTCATGAGAGTGAGAGAGAGTGTATGATGTCATAGCCCATAGCCTAGGCTAATGACCAGGCAAGGAAGAGGAAGTGGGCTGTATACTGGCAGGATCAACATGTTTTACTCTCCAAAGGTAAAACAACAACAAAGGCATAAGATTTAATAGATGGAAAGATGAAAAAATGACTGAAGGTCCCGCTTTAAGGAAGAATTCATATCCCTCCTAGATTGTAAGCTCTAATGAGCAGGGCCCTCTGATCCCTCCTTGTATTGAGTTGTATTGTAAGTGTAATGTCTGCCCTCATGTTATAAAGCACTGCGCAAACTGTTGGAGCTATATAAATCCTGAATAATAATACCTCTTGTATTTAGACAACATTTACTTACCATGTAGTGCAAGCTTCAAACTGGGATGCTCTTTACATGCCCTGAAATACAAATGCGCAATAGAACGAACATTTACAAATCTCAATTTGAAATGCAATAAACAAAATATGGAACAGCAAGAAAAAAAAAAAAGAATCATTTAACCACTTGCCGACCAGCCGCCGCACTTGTACTGCGGCAGAATGGCACGGCTGGGCGAAACAACGTTATGTAACGTCGCTTCGCCCTGCGCCCCCCTGCTCACCCACGGAGCCGATGCGACTTCCCAGCGGTCGCGATCACCGCTGGGCTCTCGCGATTGCTCGGGGCACAAGGAGAACCGGGATCTGTGTGTGTAAACACACAGTTTCCGGTTCTCTGAGGGGAGAAGTGACAGATCGTCTGTTCATACAGATTATGAACAGCGATCTATCTCTACCCCTACACAGTTAGAACACACACTAGGGAACACAGTTAACCCCTTGATCGCCCCCTAGTGGTTAACCCCTTCCCTGCCAGTGACATTTTTAGAGTAATCAATGCATTTTTATAGCACTGACCGCTGTATTAATGCCAACGGTCCCAAAAATGTGTCAAAATTGTCCGACCTGTCCGCCATAATGTCACAATCTCGCCAAAAATCGCAGATCGCTGCCATTACTAGTAAAAAAAAAATTAATAAGAAAAATGCCATAAAACTATCCCCTATTTTGTAGACGCTATAACTCAATATACGCTTATTGCGATTTTTTTTTTTTACTAAAAATATGTAGAAGAATACGTATCGGCCTAAACTGAGGAAAAAAGTTTTTTTATATATATATTTTTGGGGGATATTTATTATTGCAAAAAGTAAAAAAATATTGCGTTTTTTTTCAAAATTGTCGCTCTTTTTTTTGTTTATAGCGCAAGAATATAAAAAACCGCAGAGGTGATCAGATACTAGAGCTGCACGATTCTGGCTAAAATGAGAATCACGATTTTTTTTGCTTAGAGGATAGATCACGATTCTCTCACGATTCTCGCGGCGTAACATCATCTTTCACATTAAAACAAAAAAATTGTGCTAACTTTACTGTTTGGTTTTTTTTTTTATTTATTGAAGTGTATTTTATATATATATATATATATATATAATCTCTAATGTTTGGGGGTTCCAAGTAATTTTTTTTTAGCAGAAAATATTGATTTTAACTTAAGAAAGAAGTGTCAGAAAAAGATTTAGACTTTAAGTGGTTAAACTTCCTGCATTTACGCATTGTTTAAAGCTTGGCAGACTGCCCAGGTTATTTGTTTACACAGAGAAGTTTATCCCTTTGATCTAAGAAGGAAGTTAGATACAATGTTTCAAGTTCTAAACTTGGCAGACTGCCCGGATGTTTTCTTTTGACAGCTGAGTGAACAGATAAATCTCTCCACTTGTTTATATGAAAGAATCCGCAAACTCAGCAGGAGAGATCGTCAGGGGAGGTGAATCGAGATCACGATTTTTTAACGATTAATTGTGCAGCTCTATCAGATACCACCAAAAGAAAGCTCTATTTGCGGGGAAAAAAGGACGGCAATTTCGTTTAGGTGCGATGTCGCACGACTGCGCAATTGTCAGTTAAAGCGACGCAGTGCCGAGTCGCGAAAACTGCTCTGGTCGGGGAGGGGGTAAAATCTTCCCGGGGATGAAGCGGTTAAACATGACTTTTATGTAAGCATTACAATAATAACCCCAAAACATGTGCTTGCTGAAAATATATACAACAATTCCCCTGAAGCCTGGCAGCGATCAATGACCAAGAACCTTCCATCTCTATCGAATAAATAGAGAACCCGTTCTCCCTCTCAGAGATAAGGACAATCTATAGGCCGTCTAATTCATTTAAGCCATACAGCGTGAAGCAGCAGCACCTTCCTGACCTGAACGGTACCACCTTCCTCACCCCATCTCAGCCTGACCAGGGGCTGCCAGCGTCACTTAGCCAGAGAATCAACACGCCGTGGCTAAGCTACCGTGACATTGTTTATTGCTTTCCTGGGAAATGTGTAAGGAAATAAATTTGTCAGCTCACATTGTGTTAGATGTATTAAGAGGTGGACAAGGGATCTGGGCTCCGTGTTATTATGTGGATGGGTAACCTGGAATACACACAGCGGCTTGTCTCCGATCATTTGAACCCCAACGGTGGCCCAGAGGGAGAGATGTCCATAAACAGCCAGTCGGTCATTTTAGGGCCCAAACATTACCGATTTGGTTGGTTGGCGCTATAAATCCGGTATAATAATAATAATAATTACAATCAGAGCTGTGGAGATGGGTACACTACATACAATCAGGGTGCTCTTCATATAGGGATGCACTAGGTAATAGGACTTATGAAGAAATGTATACAGATTTCTTGAGCTATCACTGTTCAATGTGCAAACCTTGGGGTGTATTTATATAAAAAAAAAAAATTGCAAACCTTTTTATACAGCGAAACTGCGTGTACATTCGTTCTGTGTGAATAGGGGATTCATCAAACGTTGTTAGGCTATTTTCTCTCCAGGTGGAATGTGCGAATCAGGAAAATGCCACATTCTGGCCACTAGATGGAGCTGACGATCATAGTAATTAAGGTGGAGGTCCACCCTAAAAAAAATTAATTAAAAATGCTCTTAAAAATCTGAAAAAAAAAAAATTTTTTTTTTTACTTACCAGAAATGGCTGTTGCTAGGCAGATCGTCCTAATCTGCCACTTCCTACTCTGCGGTGATCTCGATTCTTCTCCTCCTCGCGTTGTCTTGGTTGGGGCGCACTGTGTTCTGAAAACTCTGTGTGTGTCCCAGAACACAGCCGGCCATTCACATAGCGCCGAGCGACTCGCGCATGCGCAGTAGGAAATGGCCAGTGAAGCCGCAAGGCTCCACTGCCTGTTTCCCTTAGTACGAATGGTGGCGCCGGGACCCGATCCGATGGACGGATCGGCCTCGGGTGGCCAACATCACGGGCACCCTAGACAGGTAAGTTTGCTTATTTAAAGTCAGCAGCTACAGTGTTTGTAGCTGCTGACTTTAAAAAAAAAAAAAATTTTTTCAGCTGGACCTCCGCTTTAACTAGTTGCTGAACCAGCCGCCGCAGTTGCACTGCTGCAGGTTGGCACGGCTGTGCGAATCGCTGCTCATTGTACGCTTTAAGAAGCTATAGGTGGCACGCGAGCTGATGGCACCCGCGATCACTCCTCAGAGAGCCAGAACAGGGATCAGACTGTCAATGTAAAGACAGATCCCCGTTCTGACAGGGGAGGAGAGAGAGATCTGCTGTTCCTAGTGATCAGGAACAGCGATCTCTCTACTCCCAGTCAGTCCCCTCCCCCCACAGTTAGAAACACCTCCCTAGTGAAAACTTGGCCCCTTGATCACCCCCTAGTGTTAACCCCTTCCCTGCCAGTGGCATTTATACAGTAATCAGTGGCTATTTTTTTTAGCACTGATCGCTGTATAAATGTCAGTGGTACCAAAAAAGTGTCAAAAGTGTCCGATCTGTCTGCCGCAATGTCGCAGTACCGCTAAAAATCGCAGATCTCCGCCATTACTAGTAAAAAATAAATAAATAATAAAAATGCCATAAATATATCCCCTATTTTGTAGACGCTATAACTTTTGCGCAAACCAATCAATATACGCTTATTGTGATTTTTTTTTTTTACCAAAAATTTGTAGAAGAATACATATTGGCCTAAACTGCTGAAGAAATTTTTTTTTTTATATTTTTTGGGGGATATTTACTATAGCAAAAAGTAAAAAATATTGTTTTTTTTTTTTTTTTTTTCAAAATTGTTGCTCTTTTTTTGTTTATAGCGCAAAAAATATAAACCGCAGAGGTGATCAAATACCACCAAAAGAAAGCTTTATTTGTGGGGAAAAAAGGATGTCAATTTTATTTGGGTACAGCATCGCACGACTGCGCAATTGTCAGTTAACGCGACGCAGTGCCGTATCCCAAAAAATGGCCTGGTCATTAAGGGGGCAAATCCTTCCAGGCCTTAAGTGGTTAAAGTGATTGTAAAGTCTTGTGGTTTTTTTCCCTTAAAAATAACAAACATGTTATACTTACCTGCTCTGTGTAGTGGTTTTGCACAGAGCACCCGGATCCTCCTCTTCTCAGGTTCCCCTTCGCTGCTCCTGGCCCCTCCCTCCTGTTGAGTGCCCCGACAGCAAGCAGCTTGCTATGGGGGCACCTGAGCTGAGACACAGCTCAGTGTGTCCATTCAGACACGGAATCTTGGCCAAGCCCCGCCCCCTGTCTATCCTCATTGGCTGACTGACTTTGATTGACAGCAGCGGGAGCCAATGGCGCCGCGCTGCTGTCTCAGCCAATGAGGAAGGGAGTCCCGGGCAGCCAAGACATTACTGCAACATTGCTGGATCTAGAGGGACCTCAGGTAAGTATTAGAGGGGGCTGCTGCACACAGAAAGCTTTTTATCTTAATGCATAGAATGCATTAAGCAAAAAAAAACCTTTTTCCTTCACAATCACATTAAAGTGGTTCTAAAGGCTACAGTTTTTTTTACCTTCAATAGGTAAAAACCTTTTGTGTGCAGCTCCCCTCTCCCCCCAGCCCTCCCAATACTTATTTAAGCCCGATCCAGCGATGTGCACAAGAGCTGAGGATCTCCCAGGTCTCTCCCTTCTCATTGGCTCAGAGACAGAAGCGGGAGCCAGGGAGACGGGCTGAGTCACGTTCTGTGTGTCAATAGACACACAGAGCCAGCTCAGAAGCGAGCAGCACAAGTTCCCCCCATAGCAGGCTGCTTGCTATGGCGGCACTCAGCAGGAGCAACGGCAGGGGACCTGAGAAGAGGATATTGAATATTAGGGCACTTACCTGTCCAGGAATCCAGCGGTGTGCTCACTCGAGCTGATTTTTCAACTGGCTATCAGGTGCTGCTGCCACCATCTTGGCCAAGGGAAACTGGCAGTGAAGCCTTGCGGCCTCACAGCCGGTTACCTACTGCGCATGCGCGAAGAACAACACACTTTTTATAAGTCGGCCGGGTGTGGGGAGTGGGGGAAGGAAGGGGGGGGCGAATTTCCAGCTCAGTTCGCTGCGGCGAATTGAACCGGAAGTTGAAGCGGGTACTTGTCAAAACCAGGTACCCGCTCCCCCCAAAATGTGTCAGCAGAGGGGGGGGGGTGGACAAGCAGAGTTTCCCCCTTTGGGTGGAGCTCCGCTTTAAGTAGGTTATTCCTATGACCACCAGCTCCATCTAGTGGCCATTTCACTGGGACCTAAAGAGAAAATAGCCTAACAACAATTGTTTTTGCCCCATTCACACACAACGAATGTAAGCACAGTTTTACAGGATGAATGGTGCCACAATTTTTTTTTTAAATGCACCCAATTATGTTGTGTCAATGTGCTTTGCATAGATCTATTAATTTTTTATGTCTGTCCAAGTACCAAAAACTGAATCTGTTTTTTTTCCCCAATGCGCACCAAAGATGCCATGTGTTGCTGTGTGCTGAGGGTCGGTGCTTACATTTGGTGTGTGTGCATGCACACTGAAGTCCCATCAGAAAATCGTTCTTTCTTTTTTTTTAGGGTTATTACTAACATTTTTTATTTCATTTTTATCATACCAATTACTATGATACAGTATATTTATGAAAGGTTCATATTTAACACTTGTACCCAGCAGATGGCGATCTCTAGCTTTCTGCAGGCCTTTTTTCTAGAACTGTCCTCTGGTACAGAACTGAACAACAGGCTAATCTTTGTGACATTTTGTGTCATAATTGCTGTGCATTCATCATTTTCTCAATATTATTTAATTACAATGCAATTATATGCAATGCAATTATATTTAATTACACCTTGCATCATTATTACGTTGATAAACACCTAGCAAAAGGATGCAGAAATGAGAGCTTCTGTTATCAGAGGGTTCACACAAGACTTACAGGGGTTGGCAACACGAGTGGTTGTCCCACTGGCACTAGGGTCACGTGAGCAGAATTGTCATGTGACCAGAGGACTTACTTCACCAGTAAGTTAGGTAGGTAGCTTGGATCCTTAGTAAATGCTCCCTTCCACTTGGTTGATGCCTTAAATTCCAGAAATAGAAAAAGTGTATTTGTTTATGAGAGAAGATGGTGGCTCAGAGGGTAAGAGTCTAGATAATGCTGTAAAAATAGAGCTCTAATCACTCTGAAAGAAAAAAAAGCGTTGTGGGCCATGGGTAAGCCACTTTGCCTCTCCAGTGTCCAAGGTTCTTATTCCTTGGTTGATACTTGACATTCCCTGAAAAGGAGGATTGATGTTCGAATTCCTATGGGCCCCTTTCATACTGAGGCGCTTGTAAACTGCCAATAAAGCACTGAGCACTTTTGAAGAGCTTTTCAGGCGCTTTTGAAGAGCTTTCCATTCATTTCAATGGAGAGGGGCATTTTTTTACCACCCTATCAGCGTACTGCCCCATTGTAAAAGCATTAATTGATTTGAATGAAAATAGGTTTTTGTGAGCTTTTCAGGCGCTTTTTTTTTAGCGTGAAAGCACCTGAAAAGCGCCTCAGTGTGAAAGGGGTCTTAGAGGAGGTAATGGCTCAGATGGCTAATGTGTAAAACAATGTCTTGTGAGACCCTGGACAAAGCCACTTGACCACCCATGTGTCCCAGTGTTTGAAATTGTCTTCCCCTATTTATTTATTTATTTTTTCCTCTTTGAATAATCCTGAAACAGGAGAATAAATGTTTGAGCTCAGTGAATAGGAGCTCTGACTTGCAGTGACGTGAAAAAAGAGATCTAATACCTCTGAGTGAATACAGTTTCACCACTCAAATGTCTCGAATATGACAATTACTATGCCTTAGTTTATGTACTTTTCTAGTTGTCTTATTCTGGTTATATTCAGTAAATAAGGGTGCAAAATGCTTCAGGGTTCTGAGAGAAAGTGATTGCTCAAAGGATAAGAGCTCGGTCTAATGCTTAAAAAAATATGTACTCGCCTTATGAGTGAACGCCTTATGAATAAACATGTGCACTGCCGAAAAATTTGTTAGTTTTCGTTTCTTTTTTTTTTTCATTTTACGGGTCATTCGTTATGATCACAATTCGTAAATTCGAAAATGTGTAATTTCGTAAATTTGAAAATTTGTAAATTCGAATATTAGTAAATTTCGAAAATCCAAAAATAAGAAAGAAAATCCGAAAATTCGAAAGAAAGAAAATCCGAAATTTCTAAAGAATAACTAACTAACTAATAATAACTAACTATTAAATTATAGGTATTGGAATTTCTTTTCAAATTTGGCTGTTAGTGAACGTAACGAATACAAATTTTTTTCAAAGTTACGAATTATCTGAAATAACGAGTGCTGCATCTAAACAAATGGAACGGAACAAATTAATAATAAATAATAGTAATAAAAAGTTTTTATTATTATTATTATTATTTATTATTATTAATTCATTACGTTCCATTCGTTTAGATACGGCATTCGTTATTTCGGATAATTCATAACTTCAGATAAATTCGTTACATTCACTAAAAGCCAAATTTGAAAGGAAATTCCAATACCTATAATTTAATAGGTATTTCAGATTTTCGGGTTTTCAGACTGTCGAATTTCGAATTGACGAATTTGCGAATTTTCAATCTTTACAAATTTTCGAATATTTGAATTTATGAATATTCTGAAAAATTTGTTAAATGGGTTTTCGTTTATTATTATTATTATTCAGGATTTATATAGCGCCAACAGTTTGCGCAGCGCTTTACAACATGAGGGCAGACAGTACACTTATGCCCCGTACACACGGTCGGATTTTCTGACGGAAAACGTGTGATAGGACCTTGTTGTCGGAAATTCCGACCGTGTGTGGGCTCCATCACACATTTTCCATCGGATTTTCCGACACACAAAGTTTGAGAGCAGGATATAAAATTTTCCGACAACAAAATCCGTTGTCGGAAATTCCGATCCTGTGTACACAAATCCGACGCACAAAGTGCCACGCATGCTCAGAATAAATAAAGAGATGAAAGCTATTGCCTACTGCCCCGTTTATAGTCCCGACGTACGTGTTTTACGTCACCGCGTTTAGAACGTTCGGATTTTCCGACAACTTTGTGTGACCGTGTGTATGCAAGATAAGTTTGAGCCAACATCCGTTGGAAAAAATCCTAGGATTTTGTTGTCGGAATGTCCGATCAATGTCCGACCGTGTGTACGGGGCATTACAATAAAATCAATACAGGAGGGATCAGAGGGCCCTGCTCGTTAGAGCTTACAATCTAGAAATTAACGAATTTGTCGAAATTGGTTAAAAAACGAATTCGGAACAAAACAAATTGCACATGTCTACTTATGAACTTGGACAAGTTACTTTGCCTCTCCAGTGTTGAAGGTTATAGAGATCAAATTTTTTGGGTGATATTTATATTTCCTGAATAGGAGGATGAATGTTTGCAACCCTGAGGGGTGATGATGGCTCAAAGGATAAGAACTTTGGCTAATATGTAAAAAAAATGTTCTATGTCTATCAAGTTAAAGCCTTTTTTGGCCCTACACAAGCCACTCGACCACTTACTTTTCCCAGTGGATGGAACTGTGTTCCCTTATTTAATGTTTTTCCTAGTTGGATAATGCCCTATAATCCTGAAATAGAGGAATACATGCCTCTTTGTTTGAGAGGAGCTGATAGCTTAGTGACCTATTGTCACATACCTGGTTGGAGGCCAAAGTGACGAGAGGGCTTCCCTTGTGGCTAAGCACCGTGGACCCTTGGAGGTGGTGACACAGTTCAAAGAACCACGATTTGCCTGCTGGAGTCTGTTAATGGAGACAACTGGCTGGAAGGTTGCTGGATAGAGTATCAGTTGCAGCACTGGAACCCCCCTGAGGGAAGATGGTTTTGCAGCCGCCCAAAAAAATTAAGCACCACCCGCCACTAGTCAAGAATGAGCCTAGATCATGCACAGGAGCCAGGTGGGTGGGTGGTCAGAGGAGCAAGCCAGAGTTATAAATGGGTGGTCAGAAGAGGCGGAGTCCATGAGAGTAAGCCAAGGTTAAAACCAAGAATCAAGCATTAGACGGATCCAAAACCAAGCTGGGTCGGTAACAGAAAGTCGGAGAAACACAGGAGCAAGGAGCATGGGGGGAGCTGATGATCAACCAGCAATCTACAAACACTGCTGTTATCCTTGTAAAGGGCATCTTAGTGAATGCTCTTTTTTTAGTTGGCTGATGCCTTATATTCCTAAAATAAGAACATAATCACTCCGGTTTTGAGAAGAGGTGGGGGCTCACAGGGTAAGAACTCTGCTTGGTGCAATAAAAATGACCTCTGAGTAAAAGCCTTGTGGCCTTGGACAAGCTACTTTGCCTCTCCAGTGTCTCAAGATACAGGGTTCTTATCCCTTTATATTCCTTGTATAGGAGGATGAATGTTTGCATCCCTGAAATGGGGTAATAGCTCAGAGGATAAGAGCTCTGGCTAATGGAAGGCAAAAGAAAGATCTTATTTATCTAAGTGAATGTGGTTCTGGAACACGGCACCTCACCTCCTAGCTGTCTGATGTTCTGGGGATATTATTCCTTAGTTGATGCTCTTTTTTATTTGGATTACATTCCTTAAATACAGTAGGCAAATGATTGATTGGGTCCCTGAGAGAAGGAGGTAGGTCAGAGGGTAAGAGCTCAGTCTAATGCAGGGGTCTTCAAACTATGGCCCTCCAGGTGTTCAGGAACTACAATTCCCATCATACCTAGTCATGTCTGTGAATGTCAGAGTTTTACAATGCCTCATGGGATATGTAGTTCTGCAACAGCTGGAGGGCCGTAGTTTGAGGATCCCTGGTCTAATGCATAATGAATATCCCTCTAAGTGAAAGCCTTGTGGCCCTGGACAAGCTACAGTTCTCCATAGTCCCAGTAGTTGTGATCCTTACAGCTCTGGACAAGCCACTTCACCTCTCAAGTTGTCCCTTAGCTGGAGGACTGATACTTAGGAGTCTATATAGAAAAAAATTTGACGTGCGGATATCTTAGAGTGGCCTTCACCCTAAATGACACCTTGAGCTGCACTGCTTCTTCACCCTTCATCTCCCTCTCAATGCACATTATTATTTCTTCTATATTTTTATTCTACTTTCCTCACATAAGCGAGATGCTCTTCCTGCCCCCTACATGTGCGCAGATGTGCCACAGGGCTGGGGTCCCGAGAAAGCCCTACAGCACATATGTGCACGTGCCAGTTTCTCAGCCATCTACTCACACACAAAGCCTGGTAACACGGAGTCCAAAACCTTCCCTCGCATGTGCACAGCTGCGCTGATGGACTCTGCCAGAGATTCCAACGCAAGTGGCTGTATGTCTAAGTGGGTGCAGAAGCATTCACCAGCTGGAACCATGAGCATATGTGATAAGCTTTAGACAATTATTTTTTTGGAGACCCATGGTGTGCTGGTGAGATTCCTCATTCTAATGGACTGTGCCAGGACCCAAAGACTGGGCAGAGCCCTGTGGGTGCATCTGCACATGCACAGTAATGGCGGCACTGGGGGTGGGGGGGTGGGAGTGAAGTCAGTCCAGAGCGGGACTGAAGCTCCACTTTAAGTATTCACACAGGCGCAAGTAGTCTTCTCCATATTGTTTGTAATAAGATAATACCCTATGATTGTCAGCTCCATCTAGTGGGCATAATGATTTTTTTTTTATTTTAAAGGCATTTCAGAAACATACTGCATTATGGCCACAAGATGGAGCTGGCGATCATAGGAGATAATCATATTTCAAGCAACACAGGGATAATTTGTTGTGCCTGTGTGATTGCAATCTGCTCAGCAAATGTTTCACCCCTTAGTAAAGTCTTTGCTTGCATGGAGAGTAGCTTCA
The DNA here is from genome assembly GCF_042186555.1 of Aquarana catesbeiana. NCBI lineage: Eukaryota > Metazoa > Chordata > Amphibia > Anura > Ranidae > Aquarana > Aquarana catesbeiana. The sequence goes on along the minus strand of NC_133335.1, from coordinate 24,465,551 downwards.
GTTGAGGACACTCATTTCTTGATATACAGATGTGAACAAGTGGGAGCACTTTCCAGATCTGTATATGAACTTTATATATGAAAATACGCAAAACAGCAATCAAGTAAAACATGTTAATGAAGTGTCAAAAATAACTTTTAAGCTCTGAAAAATTGTAGCAATCTCCATTTCAACAGAAGAATAATTATGCACGTTTTTCCAAATGAAATCAACTGCAAAGTTAAATGATTTTTTCTTTTAAAGTTCACACAATGAGCCCGGTGGATTTTGAAAGCTTTGCTTTGTGGAGTCAATTTCAAGCTGGATTTTGTAAAAGGAATTTCCATACCAAATGAGAACAGCTAAGAGGTAATGGTAAAGTTTCCTGATCATTCAATGGAAAATTGACTGTATTATAAAAGAGTAGAAACACCTACACCATCATTCTGTACAAGATGGCCTTGTAATACCGGATTTAAAGTATCTAATGTAAGAACTTTGTATTAAGTTTTACATAGCAAAGCGATTAAACCTCAGACAGGTGTTTTTTATTGCTGTCTCCGTCACATTTGAGTCCCCCCCTTTCACGTCAGAGTCCCCCCTATACATCAGAGGTCCCCTTATACATGAGCGCCCACATCACATCAGATTCACCCTATACATGGGTCCTCCCCACTACAGAGCCCCCCCCAAACACACAGTCTCAAACCCGCAGAGCCTCCAGTCACACAGTCCCCTATCACAAAGTGCCCCAATCACTAAGGTTGCCACCGGTCTAGGATTCACCCGGACAGTCCAGGTTTTGATTTATGTGTTCGGTTTTCAGGCAGACTGAAATTGACATTTTTCAAATCTGTGGCTGTGGCTTCCCAAGTAACCAAGATAGTCACACACAAATCTGTTGCTGTCGGGGAGCTGCACTAGGCATCACTAGGGCATCACTAGGGGGGTGGGGCGATGATGTCAGCAAGAGCAATTTGGCCACACCCACTGTTCGATGCGGCACGCTATGCCCACTGCATTACTTATCTCCCTGGGGCACTCAAAGGTGTCCCAGGCCTGCTAAAGTGTTCGGGTTTGGCTTGTATAAAAGGTGGGTTTCCCTACCAATCACACAGTCCCCCCTTCATGTAAGAGCCCCCCCATCACATTAGAGGAAATTCTGATTGACAATTTGGTATGTGGTTCTTTTCTTTTCCCTTTTTCTCTGATAGTGGGATATATACATACATATATACTGTTTAAAGAATTCCCATCAGTTTCAGTTGTGATTTGAATGTTATTTACCATCTAAGGCCACTTATGGGTAAGCCATAAACATAGGATACACAGAGATACATTTTTTAATATTTTTATTTATTTTAATTTTTATAAAGAATACACAACCATCTCCATTCAACCATGCTGCCTGTGTTGCAGGTATGTCTGTGCTCCCTTTCCCTTTGGCTCACATTTAGTCTGTGTGACTTTCTGTAGGTTGGTATGGGCCCGTTCCATACTCCTTGGACAGATTACCACCTGGAAACTTCTCCACCTATATGTTTTTAATCAACTCTGGTCATGCACGATATTTCAATTTGGAGGCATGAAAAAAACTTTTTTGATCAAACAATGGCTAAATCAATTGGACGATGTGTCCATTTACAAGGGGGACGGGAAGTATTCAGACTCCCTTAAATTTTTCACTCTTTGTTATATTGCAGCCATTTGCTAAAATCATTTAAGTTCAATATTTTTCCTCATTAATGTACACACAGCACCCCATATTGACAGAAAAACACAGAATTGTTGACATTTTTGGAGATTTATTAAAAAAGAAAAACTGAAATATCACATGGTCCTAAGTATTCAGACCCTTTGCTCAGTATTTAGTAGAAGCCCCTTTTGATCTAATACAGCCATGAGTCTTTTTGGGAAAGATGCAACAAGTTTTTCACACCTGGATTTGGGGATCCTCTGCCATTCCTCCTTGCAGATCCTCTCCAGTTCTGTCAGGTTGGATGGTAAATGTTGGTGGACAGCCATTTTTAGGTCTCTCCAGAGATGCTCAGTTGGGTTTAAGTCAGGGCTCTGGCTGGACCATTCAAGAACAGTCACGGAAATGTTGTGAAGCCACTCCTTCGTTATTTTAGCTGTGTGTTTAGGGTCATTGTCTTGTTTGAAGGTAAACCTTCGGCCCAGTCTGAGTTTCTGAGCACTCTGGAGAAGGTTTTCGTCCAGGATATCCCTGTACTTGGCCGCATTCATCTTTCCCTCGATTGCAACCAGTCATCCTGTCCCTGCAGCTGAAAAACACCCCCACAGCATGATGCTGCCACCACCATGCTTCACTGTTGGGACTGTATTGGACAGGTGATGAGCAGTGCCTGGTTTTCTCCACACATACCACTTAGAATTAAGGCCAAAAAGTTCTATCTTGGTCTCATCAGACCAGAGAATCTTATTTCTCAATATCTTGGAGTCCTTTAGGTGTTTTTTTTAGCAAACTCCATGCGGGCTTTCATGTGTCTTGCACTGAGGAGAGGCTTCCGTCGGGCCACTCTGCCATAAAGCCCCGACTGGTGGAGGGCTGCAGTGATGGTTGACTTTCTACAACTTTCTCCCATCTCCCGACTGCATCTCTGGAGCTCAGCCACAGTGATCTTTGGGTTCTTCTTTACCTCTCTCACCAAGGCTCTTCTCCTTCGATACCTCAGTTTGGCCGGACGGCCAGCTCTAGGAAGGATTCTGGTCGTCCCAAACGTCTTCCATTTAAGGATTATGGAACCCGCTGTGCTCTTAGGAACCTTAAGTGCAGCAGAAATTTTTTGTAACCTTGGCCAGATCTGTGCCTTGCCACAATTCTGTCTCTGAGCTCTTCAGGCAGTTCCTCTGACACCATGATTTTCATTTGCTCTGACATGCACTGTGAGCTGTAAAGTCTTATATAGACAGGTGTGTGGCTTTCCTAATCAAGTCCAATCAGTATAATCAAACACAGCTGGACTCAAATGAAGGTGTAGAACCATCTCAAGGATAATCAGAAAAAATGGACAGCACCTGAGGTAAATATATGAGTGTCACAGCAAAGGGTCTAAATACTTAGGACCATGTGATATTTCAGTTTTTCTCTTTTAATAAATCTGCAAAAATGTCATCAATTCTGTGTTTTTCTGTCAATATGGGGTGCTGTGTGTACATTAATGAGGAAAAAAATGAAGTTAAATGATTTTAGCAAATGGCTGCAATATAACAAAGAGTACAAAATTTAAGGGGGTCTGAATACTTTCCGCCCCCACTGTATGTACACTTCTTCATTTAGAATGCCATAACCTTGATACGTTTTGATCAGAACAATATACGATCGAAACGCATTGGAGCTCTTCTCTAAGTAATAGCATTTAGTGTTAAGGAACTCTTTTTGCTATTTGCATTTGTAACATTGACATCTCATGTTTGGATACCATGCATACCAGAGCTTGTTTTTAATTTGTGTGTTTTTTTCATATATCTTTACTTTTTTTTATATATTCTATTAAGTCCAATTTTTTTCTAGCTGCCTATAGGCCCCTGGGAGCAATTTTTTCAAATTATTCCCTCACATTAGATTACCCCCTATACATCAGAAGTCCCCTTATACATGAAAGCCCCCATCACATCAGAGTCAACCCGATACATCAGAGGCTACCCCATCACATCTGAATCCCCCCATCACACAGCACCCCATCACAGAGCCTACAGTCACACAGGCCCCCCATTACAGAGCCTTCAATCACATACTCCCACCATCACAGACCTTTCAGTCACACAGTCTGCCCCACCAATGAGCTCCCCAATCACACAGTCCCCCATCACAAAGCACCCCAATTACACAGTCCCCCCTTCATGTCAGAAGCCTCTATCACATCAGAGTCACCCCTGTAAATCAGAGGCCCCTCATCACATCGGAATCCCCCCACCACAGAGTCCCCAAGTCACACAGTCTCCCATTACAAAGCACCCCAATCACATAGTTCCCCCCCATCACAAAAACACCCCAATCACACATTCCCCCCATCACAGAGTCTCCAGTCACACAGTCCCACATCACAGAACCTCCAGTCACACAGTCCCCCCATCACAGAACCTCCAGTCATACAGTCCCACATCACAGAACCTCCAGTCGCACAGTCCCCCATCACAGAGCCTCCAATCACACATTCCCCCCATCACAGAACCTCCAGTCACACAGTCCCCCCATCACAGAACCTCCAGTCACACAGTCCCCCCATCACAGAACCTCCAGTCACACAGTCCCCCCATCACAGAACCTCCAGTCACACAGCCCCCCCATCACAGAACCTCCAGTCACACAGCCCCCCCATCACAGAACCTCCAGTCATACAGTCCCACATCACAGAACCTCCAGTCGCACAGTCCCCCCATCACAGAACCTCCAGTCACACAGTCCCCCCATCACAGAACCTCCAGTCACACAGTCCCCCCATCACAGAACCTCCAGTCGCACAGTCCCCCCATCACAGAACCTCCAGTCACACAGTCCCCCCATCACAGAACCTCCAGTCGCACAGTCCCCCCATCACAGAACCTCCAGTCGCACAGTCCCCCCATCACAGAACCTCCAGTCACACAGTCCCCCATCACAGAGCCTCCAGTCACACAGTCCCCCCATCACAGAGCCTCCAGGCATGCAAGCCTACTCATCAGAGCCCCCAATCACATAATCCCCCATTACAGAATACCCAAATCACAGCGTTCCCTCTTCATATCAAAGCCACGCCTTTTGGCTCCAGCAGTGCCACAGAGGGCAGGAGATGGAGGAGGTTTGGAAAAGGCAGACTTTAGTCTTCTCCTGAATGCTGGTGGTGGCCCTGCATGCTGCCTGCCCTAGATCAGTCACCATCACAATTGCAATGACACTGTACGCCCTGACCCTAGAGTATAATTGGTTGTTATAGTGCTGGTGGCCACACCACTCACACTCTGGCAACACATGACGCTTTTGCAGGGAAACTGGGTCTCTTGCTCGAGGAACCCCAAAATAACCCAGATGACACCCAGGGTTGTTGAGGAGCACTGATCAAGACATACCTGAATGACAATGCCTCCAAATGCTGTTGGAGGCATTGTTGGGTCTGCTTTATGTACAGATTTGCTTTTAAACACTATAGACCAGGGTTTATCAACCAGGGTTCCATTACTAGGGATCCTTTGAGCAATCAGCAAATTCTGCCTCTCAGATAAGTTCCCATTGACACCATTGATTTTTTTTTTAGCCATTAGTAAGGGGGCAATTCTTCCCAATGAGCACAAGTGTACGGAGTAGGGATGTGCCTGATGTTCAAGTCGAACATAAGTCCCACTGGCACCAACGATGGGGCACTATTCCTCCCACTGACTCCAATGATGGGGCACTACTCCTCCTATTGATACAAATGGTAGGGCACTATTAGTCCCTGTAATACCAACAATGGGAATTTTTTTAGTCCCATTGATGCCAGGATATTTTCTTCTCCTACTGGCCACAGTCCGCCCCCCCCCCCCCTAAAGTTTGAAGGACAGTAAACTGGCCCTTTGTTTAGAAAGTTTGGGGACCCCTGATGTAGACCATCAAATAAGACAAATCAGATATGGCTTCAAGTCTCCTGCATTCCTCTGCACTCCTCCTAAGCTGCTCTGCACCCCCTCCACCCCACAGTTATCTTGCTGAATTAGGCTTCATGTGTCAGGAGGTGGCCAGAAGATGAAAATAAAATAAGGAAAAGTTAATAATATGTTCATTTTGAAGGCTTGGTGCTGCTCTAGGCACTGGACTAGGAGGCTCCTTGGTTTGAGTGGAGAAAGTTTAGAGGCTCTGTCAAGTTTTTGTTGCCAACTGCTAAAGAGATTTCCCTTCACCTCCTGACGGGACAGGAAGTGATGGGAAATCTATAGAAAAGTGGGGAAGGGTTAGGATTTCTGCATACTTCCCAACTTTCTGAGATAAGAAAGACGGACTCCCTTTAGCGTAATGTATGCAGGTAAATGACACCCCTCTGCCATGCACATGTTTACGCAGATCATGTAGAATCTATACCCAAAAAAAGTCAAGTTTTTTTTTTTTTTACTATTTTTATTTACTTTCCAACTAAAGTTCTTATTAGAGCCTAAGCCCTGATTGGCCATTAACCATTAACCACTTGACCTTCTTCATGACCAGGCCATTTTATGCGATACGGCACTGCTTTACTTTACCTGACATTTGCGCGGTCGTGCGATGCTGTACACAAATAAAATGTATGTCCTTTATTTCCCCCACAAATAGAGCTTTCTTTTGGTGGTATTTTTTTATTTTTTTTGTGCTAGAAACAAAGAACAACGGACAATTTTGAAAAAAAAAAAAAAAAAAAAAACAATATTTTTTTTACTATCGGCTATAAAACACATCCAATACAAAAATGTAAAAAATCTAATTTCTTTATCAATTTAGGTCAATATGTATTCTGCTACATATTTTTGGTAAAACAAATCCCAATAAGCGTATATTGATTGGTTTGCACAAAAGTTATATCGTCTACAAACTATGGGATTTATTTATTTAATTATTTTATTAGTAATGGCGGTGATCAGCGACTTATAGGGGGACTGCGATATTGCGGCGGACAGTCGGGACACTAACTGCTACTTTTGACACTTTTTTGGGGACCAGTGACACTAATACAGTGATCAGTGCTAAAAATATGCAGTTTCACTGTACTAAAGACACTGGCTGGGAAGGGGTTGACCTCAGGGGCAAGTAAAGGGTTAACTGTGTGCCTAACCAGTGTTGTACTACTGTGGGGGAGGTGCTTTTAGTAGTGGAAGGTATGGACTGGTGTTTCTGCTTTACAGGAACACAGGATCCATGCCTTCTGTACTGACAGCATGACAATCTGTCTACATAGGCAGACTAGCATTCTGTTTTTTTCCAATGGTGCTTTTTCTGTTGGTTAAAAAGGGTAGCTAAAAGGCAAAAGCATTTTTATAGTTTTGGATAGAGTGGAGAGGGAGTAGACCCCTTGTCAGGTTTTTATTCCTATCTGTTCCCCCATTAGGGAAATTCATTATCTCCATTTGTCCTGTTTAACTTTATCACCAACAGCAAGAAAATCCCAAATTTAGGGTCATCACCGGAACAGGAATAGAGGAGCAATTATCCAATGGGAACACTAGTTCTGGTGACAACCAGGGATTCCCTTACTTTGAAAGGATTTCTTCTCACTTCCTCTTTTGGGTATGAGACAATCAGGGCCATCTTAAGAGCATTATAGGCCCCCGGGCAATACAGTGCACTGGGGCCCTGTCTACACAATCACGCACGAGAATAAAACTGCAAATTATCAATAAGGCTATATTTATTGGTACTTCCAACAAAATCAGTGTTTAAACATTACCACAATGTTTGGACAATATAACTTTTGATGGGCACAGTGGCAGCATTTGATGGGCACAGTGGCAGCGTTTGATGGGCACAGTGGCAGCCTTTGATGGGCACAGTGGCTGCTTTGATGGGCACAGTGGCTGCTTGGATGGGCACAGTGGCTGCTTGGATGGGCACAGTGGCTGCTTGGATGGGCACAGTGGCTGCTTGGATGGGCACAGTGGCTGCTTGGATGGGCACAGTGGCTGTGTTTGATGGGCACAGTGGCAGCTTTGATGGGCACAGACAGTGGCTGTGTTTGATGCACAACTTGAACTTACTTAAGTAGACAGTGTTAGACTTACTTGAGGCCGCCAGCCTGGTGCAGTACAGTGTGTCACTCACAGCAGCAAGGCAGCGCCAGCTATCAGTCAGGGCTGTCTTTCCACTCTGCTCCCTCTCCACGCTGTCTGAAGAACATGGCAGAGGTGGGCGGAGCTTGTTCACTAGCCGCTAGGGGCGGCCGCAGCGCGCTATGAACGCTGGGGCGGCCGCAGCCTCTGACTGACGTCACTGGTTGCTAGCTAGGCACCGGGCGGCCGGCGATTCTAGCAAGTGAGCAACCAGTGCAGTCAGTCAACTTAAGCAGCAGATTGCAGCACTGAGGATCGGCCCTGGATGGGGCCCTCCAGGCAAGTGGGGCCCCCGGGCAACTGCCCAGCGTGCCCAGTGGAAAAAACTGCCCTGGAGACAATCACATGCCTAATGAAGGGGTCCTGTGCCGCCCTGAAACGTTGCACTGTGTCCTTTGTGATGTGCAGTGGTCGCTGGTGCTATATTTTCTTTTGGGGGGGGCATTAAACAATCCACACCACACTCTCCCCCCCCCGGTTGGTCATATCAGCCGCACCCCCCCCCCGGTCAGATCAACCGCACAACACCCCCCTGGGGTCAGGCGGTCACCAACCCCACATTTACCCTTAACCCACCTAGGTCGCAGGGAGCATTTCCCCTGGGCGGCGGCTTCACCCAGCATTCTCCTCCTCCTCCTCAGCTTCCCAGCAGCTTCCCCTGCGTCTCTTCCTAGGGTTGCCACCTGTCCAGGATTCACCCGGACAGTTTGGGTTTTGAATCATATTCACAATATTCAGACAGCAATGTAGCTCAAAACAGTGCCTGATAGGAGGGTAAGGGGGCACTATGCACTCCACATTACTGTTCTCTTTGTGGCCCTTTGTGTCCAAGGTCTTTTACAATCCTATAGAGCAGTGATGGCGAACCTTGGCACCCAAGATGTTTTGTAACTACATTTCCCATGATGCTCATGCACTCTGCAGTGTAGTTGAGCATCATGGGAAATGTAGTTCCATAACATCTGGGGTGCCAAGGTTCGCCATCACTGCTATAGAGTATGCTAAGAAATTTTTTTTTTGCTGTGTGCCACTAAAATGTTTGGGTTTGGCTTGAAGAAAAAGTGGCAAACCTCCTCATCGGTGGCCAAAAGGATCGCTTCTCCTCTCGGCCAATCAGGACCCTGCACGTAGGTTAGGGGCCGGGCGCATGGATTAGGGGGGAGACGCCCCTGCCCCCCGTATGAACGGCCCACCATTGGTGATGTGACCATTCCTCAGTAAAGATTTTATACACCTTACGATTCGTGGTGTGCTGGCAAATATGTACTGTACTGTATACAGTCTTGTCCAGCTGTAATGTTAGACATTAGGTGGGCATCCATGGGGGGGGGGGGGGCAAAACCACGGCTAAGCTGCCTGTTTTTACCAGCTGCCCATGTGAAAGATCTTTATCCCTTTGCAGATGTTTACTTGCTTTGCCCAGCATAGAAATAGTTACTTACCATTATCCAAAGTCATTTATTACAGAACAAAAATGAATAAAATTGCCTCTACTTCATTTTCTACGTTTAATTTCCCCTCGGAATACTGAAATCATCTCTTTGTCTAGCGCTGATATCCAAAAAAACATTATTTTAGTTTCACAGAAAACAGGCAGCGGCTTTACGAGCCCAGGAAAATTACCCGGCGGCCCTCAGGGACGGGGGGAAAACGCTCAAACAAGGGAGAGAATCAGTGCAGAGCAAAATCACATAAAACGTGGGGTTTAATGGGATTCGTACGGCTCACAAGTTCCGGGTGGGAAGCACAATGGATGAGGCACAAAGGGAACATAAAAAAAAAAACAGATATGAAACTATAAAGAATTCTAGATAGTATTAATAGATTGCATGACCATGCGAAAGAACGTTGTGTCCCTTATTTATCAATGTGACTCCTGGACACAATAGGCAGCTCAACAGCCAACTAAAGGAGCCGACAAAGCTGTCTGACAACGCTGATGCTCATTGGGAGGAAGTCGCTTAGTGTTGTCAGTCTGCAACAGGAAGTGCCTTACTGGCAGGATGTTAATTGTAAGAATCCTATAACAGCTTGCCGACTGCATATCTTAGTTATACAGCAGCGCCGCAGCTCTCCTGTGCCGGATCACGTACCTAGTACTGTGTATAGATACAGCACAAGTCTTTCAGCGTGTGCCGAGCAATGGATGTCCGTCGGCACCTGCAGATCGGCAAGGAGAGACACAGAACAGAGCTTTGCCTATGTAAACAAGGCAGAGCTCTGTTCTTTCAGAAGGGATGTGATGGATTTTCTTTCCCTGCAAACCGGTTCAGACTCCAGAACTCCCTTCATCAAGGTCAGTGGTGCACCATTGAGGAATTCAGGCAATGTTGTCACCTCCCTTGGATAGGTGGTGAGCAACACAGATTAGACACTTTCTCACCACTTCGCAATATGTGCCCTCTTCCAGCCATTCCTTATCTGCTTTTGAGGGGCACTGTTTAGACTGCTTGCCGCTCCGCCACCTACTGTTATAAATGTATTTGTAGCAAAGTCCCGGGGCCCCTGAAGCCCAATGGTGACCTCCAGAGTTAAGGACAGCTGACATCCTTCAGTGTAGAGTGGGTTACAAGGCATGGTGGGTGTAATGCAAGATAAACAGGTGGGCGCCAGACACTTTTTGAATGCAAATAGATTTATTGTCTCCTAAACAGAACTGTGGGAGAGAGGATTAGGGCCAGGACACCCTTAGGTGGATCCAATGTTAATTGACAGATTCCGAGACTTCTATAGGTAGACAGCTATACAGGTGAAGGTCTCCAGCTAGACACCACTTCTGTATAGGTAGGACCGCTGTCTCCTTTGGCAACAATCTTGTAGCCGTTTCCAATTATAAAGACATTCAACTTTCTGCAACATGAACAGTTCTCCTTACCCCACACTCACTCACTGTGGGTCTTCACTCCATGAGCTCCCAGTCTCTCTCACTAGACTTCGGTCCACTAGCCACTGGATCCCATGAGCTCTTTCACTGTAGCCCCTAGTACCTTCCTCAAGCATCACCCCTGCTTCACTGCTGGGTCCTTGGCTTGGCACTCAGATACTCCTCAAGCTTCACCCCTGCTGACACGGTAGGTCCCTGGCTTGGCACTCCACAAGCGTCACCTCTGTTGTCCCGCTGGGTCCCTGACTTGGCACTTGCTGATGCTTTTCCACTTCTTCCGGTTGGCGAGAAGTCTGCTCTGGTACTGGCCTCAGCTCACTCACTGATCTCCAGAAGCAAGGTGGATGGTCCCTTTGTGGCGACAGCTTCCCCTCTACCTCCGACCACGACAGGTTCTCCGGTTCACTGTTACTTTTGGTTGGACTACAAGCCTCTGGACAGGCTCTCAGCCAGCCTAGCAGCCAGATATCCCCTGGATAGGCCTTAGGTTTCGGGCCTAGCAGCCCAGGGCAATATGACACACGTCCACCCAGTCAGCCGTCCAGGTGGCACAGAACCCCGATCACCTGACTCCACCAAAATAAATAGGTTCTCCCAGCAGGCCAAGGGCCCCAAGAAAATCCCCGCCCATTGGCTGAGACACACCATTTATTCCTAATCTGTCCTTGCAATGCCATTGTCTTATCTAATGTCACCAGATACCCAGCCATCTAGTGGCAGAAGTACAGCAATTCCAGAATTAGGGTGAAATCAACTGACCTCCTATCAAATTGGCCAAGGCAACTATCACTTGGCAAATAAATTTTAATAGCAACCCTGCCTAAACAACAGGTGGCTAACATCTTTGTTGCTGATTGAGCCCCAGGGGGGCTTTATAACTCCCTGATATAGCAAATGTGCTGCGCTAAACATAAATTAAAAGAATGAATATAAAACTAATATCTCATGCATATATCCTATGATGTGAAAAAACATAAAATATAATATATAATTAAAGTTCATGTGTGATGCACACAAATCCTTAATAATATAAAAAGTCCATTGTACAACCATAAAGCAAAAAATAATAAAAATAAAATCTTAATGCAATGTGATTTTCATTTTCTTTTTATTATTTTAAGATTTTATTTTTATTATTTTTTGCTTTATGGTTGTACAATGGACTTTTTATATTATTGAGGATTTGTGTGCATCACACGTAGCACTTGCACTTTAATTATTATATTTTATGTTTTTTTCACATTATAGGATATATGCATGAGATATTAGTTTTATATTCATTTTTTAAAATTTATTTAATTTATGTTTAGTGCCGCACATTTGGTATATCAGTTTGTATTGTCACATTTGGGAAGTGTGGGTAGTGTTGGCAGCTGTTTATGTTTATTTTCAGTTTTATTTTTGTTTAATTTTTATTTATTTAGTCTCTATTTATTGTTAGTTTTTTATTGAGGTTAGTAGTGTGGCAGCTCACAAGGTTATACCTACTTGCTTTATAACTCCCTACCTGCAGAATTGAAAACATGATCTTGGCAGGGCCTTTTCCAAGGAACAAAGAGATCGTGTTTTGTATTTTGTGCACCAATCCTCAATTGCGAGTAGATTCCAGAAGGTGGAGGTTTAAGGTCCTGTCACGTTAGTATAGAGTTTCATGTTCTTACATAAGATTTACCCCTAGGTCTCCACCACTTGTTGGCGCTGTCAACAATCAAGTGGTTCATTACTACATACATTCTGGACATGCCCTATTATTCGCCCTTTCTTGGACCCAGTCTGGAAACTGGTCCTTAGACTGACAGGCATTTCCCCGGCAGACGAACAGATGCAGTGTTTGCTTCACCTCACCCCGATTTTGAGGCATGGATATAAGAAACCCCTCTTGATCCATCTTCTCAATGCTGCTAAAATATGTATACCGCAAAGGTGGAAATGCCCAGAACCCCCAACAGCTGGTCAGTGGATAGCTGTGGTGAATGAAATCAACCTGATGGAACAAATAACGGCTGCATTAAAACGAAAGGAGGAACAATTTAATATTTCGATTGCTTCCCACTTTCTTTTGGAGGCTTGCAGAATGTAGTAAGTGGGAGAGTCAAATGAGCATAGTACCAAAGAGGCTTTGACCCATTGCCTGACCACCACTCCACCAACCCCTTATGCTATATTAACCAAACTTGACACCAACTGGATTTTAATGGCCATAGCAGCCTTTTTATTAACCAAATATATAACATAACATATTAGCATATTCACATATTAACACATAATACACCAGAGAGTATTCCAGAGGCCCCCTGAGGTCCTTGTGGGCATACACTCCCAGTACAGGCAGTCCCCGAGTTATGTACACAATAGGGACTATAGGTTTGTTCGTAAGTCGAAGCTGTTCGTAAGTTGCAACACTGCATTTGTAGATGTAACTTCCAGTCGGAACACTGTGTTCGTAAGTGTAAGTGCAGCCTGTGCATGGATGTGGGATGTTCCGGGCGCTTGTTATGTTATCTGGGGCATAGTACGGCAGTGTGGGATGTGTTCGGAAGTGCTCGAAAGTGCTCAAAAGGTATCCAGGACCCGCATGGAGCACAAGTGGGCAGCATTTGAGGCCGTTCGTAAGTAGGAGTCGTTCGTAACTCGGGGACTGCCTGAACCTGCAAAACCACAGTTTTTAGGCCTCCAGCCGCAGAAAGCACCAGCTCGGAGACAAACCCAAAATTGCAGGTACCACCAGCCAGAATAATGGGAGGGGCCCTCTGAAGGGGGACGGGTTCCTACAAATGTACCTTTTACCCCTAATTATCACCATCCAAGGACCTTGTGCTTCGCCACCAAAGCACAAACATGACACCTTATGTTTGTGAGCCCCTCCACACCCGCAGGGCCCTCTAAGGCCATCCTGGAGACCCAGGCACCACATGTCAATCCCAACCACATTGAGATGTACCCCATCACCCCTCAAATACTGCCAAGGTTTCCGTTCCATGCCCACATGCCAAACAACTAATTCCCTGTTTCTCATGACAAAACAAGACACCTCCCTGTTAGTCTTAATCCTTGCCCTATTTAAACTAACACCGGATAAAAAAAGAACATAAACATAAAAAAATCCAATAAAAAAAAATCATTCCCACCAGCATGTACTAACAATATGTCAGGGGCCCGGTCCAGCCGAGCAAACTGGTTAACCTCGGGCATGACTCGACTCCAAGATATACAAGGCACACCAATCCAGCGCACTGTAGCCACCTCCCTGGGGAACCCCAACTAACGACCATTTGGCTTTACATCGGCTTTCTTTGCGCCCCAGGCAACATATGAATGCCCCAAAATTCAGATCAGGGGGCCGCCCCTGTAAGAAAACACAACATAGCAGCAACATAACATAAATGCCTGGGCAACCACAATAAAAATTACAAATACAACAAGCAAAACAGAAGTTTATACTCAGACAATCACACCCCCACATGCAGTCATAACAGGTGAGGACAGACATACAGCAGGTAGCATACAGATTCCCAACGGCCAATTCGTCTGACAACGCTATCACTGAGACCCAACCTGGCCGCCTCTATCGCTGCCCCAATCCGAAAAGAATGAGACGCATAATCGGTGGGCCTGATGCCCAGCTGCCCTAAGCACCTGCGGAACACTGCCACAAACTGGAAACGGGACAACGCAGAGACATCTGCGTGCCGCAATAGAGGGCCATCCTGGCCCTCCCATAACAACAAAAACCGAGACAGCGTCCCCACTGGCCACACCTCCGAACCGGGAATAGGGAACAACTCCACTCTTGACTCCCGGCCTTGGAGCGACGAATCCAGATGACCACTGCCGTGGCAGAACACTGAACATCTGCAAACAGCAAACCATCAGCCGTCCGCGTAGAAGTACAGACTAGCTCACCGATGCGCAATACTCCAAAAAATGCCAAAACAAACACAGCCTGAAACAAGGCCACCTCGTATGCAGAAAAACAAATAGCTGGAAGCATCTGCGCTAATGAATCCAGCAAATCAAAAGACACCGGCCGCCTGCCATCCGCTGGTCTGCAACCCCTTCTGGACCCCCCGCATGGCCTGCCGCATCAAAAAATCCTTAGTATGATCACAATGACCCAGTAATTTAAAGAGGAATGCCAAACCCGCCAACTTTCTATTCAAGGAAGACACTGACACCCGACCTTCTACATTATGACCAATAAAATAAAGTACCAACAACCTGACTTCCTCTTCTGAAACAACACCACCAACTCCCTGCACCAGTGCAAACCACTCCTCCCACAGCTTTGAATAAAATGACCAGGTAGTCTCACTCAATGAACGACGGACCAAAGATGCCATCAGCCCAAGGGAATCCTCCACAACCCAAGGTCAAGGACAAGGAACTCTGTGCCGCTCTGCTCCCGGCACCAATAAACAGAACCTATCCCACTGAAAATGAGAAAGAGAATCAGCCACTGAATTGGTGCAACCCAGAACATGCACAGCCTACATAAAAGCATTCAATCTCAAACAGAACAAAACTAAATATTGTAGTAATCGAATCATCGGTGGACAAGAAGTGGAAACCCTATTAATTGCCTCCACCACCCCCATGTTATCGCAGTTAAATTGTACTCTCTTGTTCCGGAAAAACTCGCCCCACAACTCTACGGCCAGAACGATTGGGAAAAGTTCTAAGAGAACCAAATTCTTATGGAACCCAGCTTCGAGCCACTCTGCAGGCCAAGGGCCCGCACTCCAGCGACCCTGAAAATATGCTCTGATTCAGCGGCATCAGTGGAAAGTTCCGCTTCACACGTATTGGTCACACCATCCATCCACACCGATCTCTCATTGAAGCTATCCAAAAACTGTTCCCACACCAACAAATCCTACTTATGTTACTGATTCAAATGGACATGGTGTCCCGGGGCCAGTAACCGCGACATGGCCATTGCCAGCCAGCGGTTGAAAACCCTCCCCATTGGCATGATCCTGCAAGCAAAATTTAGCTTGCCCAACAGAGACTGCAGCTGACACAAGGTAACCTTGTTACCTTGCCGGGCCGAGCGCACAGCTGCCTGCAAGTCCACAAGTTTTGCCTCAGGGAGGCGGCACTCCATAGCTTCCGTGTCAACCAAGATGCCTAAAAAACACTGTGGAAGGCCCCTCTGTCTTCTCAGGAGACAAAGGAACCCAAAACATCTCAGCAATATGCTGAACCGTGGCCAACAAAGTATGGAAAATGTTAGAATTTTCCAGGCCACTGCATAAGAAATCATCCAAATAATGAATGGGCCAACAAAGTACGGCAAATGTTAGAATTTTCCCGGGCCAATGCATAAGAAATCATCCAAATAATGGATGATCCAGGAGGGTGCTGAAGGTCTCAAATAAGGAACAAGAAGTGGAACACCCCATAGGCAGACAAGGGTCCACAAAGTAAAGCCCCTGCCAATGGCAACCCAGGACATAAAAACTATTGGGGTGAACTGGCAACAAATGAAATGCTTCCACATCCGTCTTGGCCAAAAGAGAACCCTGGCCGTACTTACGAACCCAGCTAACCGCTGCGTCAAATGAAGTATAAGAAACCGAACACAGATTCGCATCAATAGCTTCATTGACAGAACCCCCTTGGGGGTAGAATAAGTGAGTTATGAGGTGGAACTTGTTAGGTTCCTTCTTAGGGACCACACCCAAAGGAGAAACCACCAAACCATCCAAAGGAGGTACCCTAAAAGGACCGGCCATACGCCCCAACTCAACCTCCTTCAATAGTTTAGCCAAAATCACCTCAGGGTGCAACAGAGCTGAACTCAAATTGTCAGCTCATGGAGGAACAGATCGAAGGTGGCACGGGATAGAAAACCCCTCTGAAAACCCCCGTTCAAGTAGGAGAGCTGCCTGTCTATCCGGATACCTACTGAGAAAGAGCAGCATCCTTGCCACTTTCACTGGAGTCTTCCCTTTTTCCAGCAGACTCGCCTTCCCTTACCTTTATTGAAGCAACGAGCGACTGAATGTGAGCCCCCGCAGCCAGACCACTCATGATTAAAATGACAGGAGGATCCAAATTTACAGGTACCCTCATTGAACTGCCAACAATACCCCTTCCTTTTATTGGCCGAAAGTCCAGAGGCGGCAGGACCGCCAGCCCCGGACTGAAACGCTGTGCTGACCCACGCTGAAGTAATCAGATTCATCCAAAGACCTATGTCTTTGTGATCCCAGTGCAAGGGAGGCCGAACTACCTTGCGCTGGCGAACCTGCTCATCGTACCTCAAAATAAAAAGAGGAAAGACCACCGCGCTGTATAAATACACACAATTAACACAATCAAGTAATAAATGACAAACAATTGAAAAGAAGAGCAGCCGCTAAAGGTGAGATACACACACTAAACAATCAATAAACAGAGGAAGCAGCGCTGTAAACCAAATAAGAAGGAAATAAAGTGATAAATAAATTCTGTGAATAATAATTCTTAATTCATAAAGTTCATGATCAAATTAAGTGAGTCAATATCAGTTCTAATCAGTGAAGATCTCCAGAGGGTGAAGTAGATGAGGAACCAAAGGCAGGGGTCCCTTTCTAAGGCAGGAATGCAAATAACACTGGATAAAACCTTCACCGCACCACTGTGATATGGATAAAATACGCGCTTACCAACTGGCAAGCTTAAGAAAGCTTGTGACCTTAACCCGGTCGGGGCCTTTCTTGGGATGGAGACACCACTAAATCGCTCCTTAGACCGTGAGTAGCCCACTATCCTCCACGTATATACAGAGCCTGGATGTTAGGGATACTATACTCCTACCCAGGAGTTGTTCTCACAAACAATGCCCCAAAAAGAAAGGAAGAGCAACATAGCGTAATCCTGTTTGGATATTTATTAAAAGAAATTAAAAGTACACTTACAATGTGTTGGATATATAAACGCATATAGAGCCGGCCGGCTAACACGAACACCCATCCTGCAGACGGTGGATACGGCACGTCAGCACGTCAGCACGCCCGACGTACGTTTCGTCACACTCTGACGTCGTCTGCCCCAGACGACCGACCGGGTTAAGGTCACAAGCTTTCTTAAGCTTGCCAGTTGGTAAGCGCGTATTTTATCCATATCACAGTGGTGCGGTGAAGGTTTTATCCAGTGTTATTTGCATTCCTGCCTTAGAAAGGGACCCCTGACCCCTGCCTTGGTTTGGTGATCACTTGAAGATGTCCCATCTGATCTCTCTTCCGACTGAGCCCCTCCCAGACCCTTACCACATACCAACTCTTGAAGCTACTCCTGCTCCCCTCTTACACCAATCAGGTAAGTGCCCACACTTACATGCCCCACATATTAATTACCTCATCTCAAACCCCTTCTAAGCCAGTCATGTTGGACCTCCGTCTAGTCTTTGCCTCTACTCCAGGCCTCTCTGTGTCAGGACTGGGCTCAGCCCTTCCTTCTCTGGGCTGGCCGCTCAGCTGTCGGCTAATTGCCAGCTCCTATCTCTCCACAGTTACTCAGCTGTTGATGCTATCCTGCTCGTCAGTCCTGCCTACTTAAGCCATCCAATCCAGAGGATATCTGCCTTTGCCTTGGTCAACATCACAGAAACTATCTCCTGCGATCCTGTTCAAGACTTGCTTTGCTGACATCCCTTCTGGCTCCAGATCCTGCTTGCTGTTCCACTACATTGATCCCTGACTTCTGGCTTGGCTGACTATCTGTTCCTGTTAGTGAATTTTGGCTGTTTTGATTATGTTTGTTCTTTTTACTTTTATTGTTAAACTAGTGTGATTTAACTGTACTTCTGTCTCGGTCTGATTTCATGGTTTCTGACACTCTGTGTCAGGAAAGGTCTCCTCCGCTGGTAATATCGATCATTTGGCGTGCATTACTGAGGTCCACCAGCAGGTGTCTCCTGGCAGTTTGGAGCTGTCAGAAGAGCTTTTTCCTGCAAGTATTCTGTCACCTTTGGGCCGCAGTACTGGCGTCCACCAGCGGGGGGAATCCTGGCAGTATGGAGCAGGTATTCCCCTCTGCAGACGGGTGTCACTTGACCTTAATTAGCAGAGCTGCAGTATAAATACCCGGAAGTGCACACTCATGTTGCCCTGGTATTGTTCCTTGAGCCCTGACCTGTATCCTGTGTAATGTTTGGGGTATTTAGCTCAAGCGATAAATGCGTTTTTAGTGCAGTGAGTCCACATCAGACAGGCATTATAGTTAAGGGCCTGGTAGCCCACGTTTATTAAACCGAAAAACAAAAGCAAAAAGGTCCATTCAGGATTCCCACGCAGGGGTTTAACTTCATTAAGCACTCCAAAAATAAGGAAAACATACCAAGCCACCTGGCTCTCTTGTCAGCAGTTCCTCTGCTTGCTCTCAACAGATTTGCCAATTCTTTACAGCCCCCTGGACTCACTGGCTTCCTCAGTCTCCCCGACTCTCAAGGCTGGCCAGCCTTTCCCAGTCCCTGGGCAAAGAATCCCCTTTACATAGGCTGCAGACTCCCACAGGGCAGACCACTCTCCAGACACAGGTCTGTCTTCACACAGCAGTAGCAACAAGCTACACACACTCCACCTTCCTCCTCCCTCTGCTCTCACTAGCCCCTCGTTATATGGGCTGTGTGCACCTGGGCACACAACCTGCTGGCTCTCCATAAGACATGGACACAGGGTTAGAGATCCCATCCCTTTTCCCAGTGACAGGGACTATTACATATCCCCCCCCTTTGTTTCGATCCGGAGGGAGGAACACCAGCACCCGTCATGGTTGGGACACCTCTGTGCTGGCTGTCAGCCACGTAGGCCCAACCTTTTTTTCGGGTGCGCTTCCAGGTACGTCCCACCCTGGATCTTAACAGGGTCCTACATTTCCCTATACTCCCCCTTGTTTTGCACCGGAGGGAGGAACACATAAACCAGTCACTAAGAATGGGACACCTCTGTGCCAGCCATTCGCTGCGTAGGCCCATTTCTTTTTCCGGGTATGTTTCCACCAGCACTTCACCTTGAACCATGGGCTCCCACTAATCTCTCTATCCCTTCCACCTTCTGGCCACGGGATCCTCCTTTTCCCTCCCACAGACCTACTCTCCTGGGACTGTTGGGGACCCATTTCCATGAAATCTGTCAGGGACTGACCCCTCTCACTACCTGACGCAACACTAACCAACAACATCTGTTTATCAGGTTCACTAACCCCTGTGTGGTTACCCTTGGCAACCAAATCATCTGAGATCAACACCACATACTTCTGTTTAACCTCGATAGCAATGTTCCACAAGGGGTTATTTAATTCAATATTATCATCATCATCATCATCATCAAGACCTCTTGTCACCTGGTTTGCTAGGACAGGGTCTAGGGAGGGACCATCTACAGGCAAGCAGTTACTCCCTATGGGACATTCCCGCAGTTTCACATCGCTCCCGGTTGTCCAACACTCCAATAGCGACTGTCCTACCAACACACATTTTGCGCCACATTTTTCCACACCAATCTCTTTAACCATTTCTGTGTCCATTGGTACCTCAACCAATACCTCTGAGTTGTCCGACAGTGCTCTACAGTGCTTCTCATACACTTTTTCATTACAGTTACCAACACTGCCATTTCCTGTCAAAGTGTCTCCGGGTACCTCAAACTGCACCTCCCTGCGAGTGATGGATTGAATTCCCACTACTGCTGCGTCTTTTCCGGGCCCTTCCCTTTCACGAGGTCTAGCGGGTGAGACAGCACACGCGCCATGTACCAACCACTGCTCAGTTGCACCTCGGATCGCACCAGCAGGAATGCACCTCATCACACCAGCATACGGAGAGACTTCTACTATGTCTATCATTTCTGATTCCTTTAGCAGTTCCCCTGAACGCCTTCCGCACATAACTGTCGCTGGAAGCATTCTCGCAGAGAACTGCGAGACCACTTTCTGCAAAAGTAACCAACATTGCAGTAACCTATTTTTATCAACATTGCTTAACATCGCCTGTACCATGTGTCTCCACTGATTGGTACTACGCAGTACCAGGTCGCCCATCTGCGGTGGATACATGCAGGTATACAGCGGAAAGATTTTCACCAATTCCAACAACATCTCAGTTATTTCTAGACATGCCACATCTAAACACAGAACTCTAGGGACTTTTCCCTTACTAACGACGTGGAGGGGCTCATCCACTGTAGTCTGAGAGGATGAGACCTTGGAAGAGACCTCCACCTCCTTGGAGGTACCCACCATCACTGCCTGTTGCTCCCCTGGAGCACTGTCAGCCACATGTCTCCTCTTCCCCTCCAACTCAACAATGAGCCTCTGCAGGTCAACAATAGTCACATTGTCACCTTGACACTTGCTATTACGTAGTTGCTGGGCTGTGGACAACCCATCCGCCATGTCTGCGCCCAGAACCGTTCCTTCAGACTGGAGGGCATCAGTCTTTACAGAGGCTAGCGTACTCTTGAGCACCGGCCATTCTGTGATCCCTCCATTGGGCATAGCAGGTGTTCTGTCCACACCTTTGTTACACATCGTTGTTTCGTAAGTCTTTGTCACTTGGTCTAATGCTGCAAGTGTTTTCTTGCACCAATCATCCAAGTCCCTTGTGGTTCCATCACCAGTGCTCCACAGCGCTGCATCAGCTGCTCTAGAAGGCCCCAAGGGAACCTGGGAGTCACTAGCCAAAACAGCACACTTGTCACTTCTATCTACCTCACATTGTGACAATATTTTTTTACTCACATCAACGTGAGAGATTGCATCCTCAACCAAGGCAATGTGCAATACCTTATTTTGACCACCTTGCTTTGGTGGCGCTACAAACACATCTAGCTTTGAACTCTCAGCTTTTACAGGCTGAATTAACCCCTTGCCAACTGGGCTACACTTAGGGTTGTGGGCCTGTGCCCACACACACTCACTGTGTGACTCAGTCCAACCTTGTTCCACCAGAGTAGGACCAGAACCATCCTGGACAGACTCTGGCTTCATCACATGGAGACCCCCTGAGACCTCCATGGACAATCCTATGCCTCTGCCTGTCACGTGAGATCTACTCTCATCATTGGTAGTGAACACATTACCAACCTCACTCTCAGATATGACATTACAAGAAATACATGTTTCAATGTCATTACAATCCACATCACTTTTACCCATAGTAACACTTTTGTCAGCACAATCATTAGCATTTTCATTGCATGTAGATACAACTGCCATTTTTGGGGGTTGTCTATGAGCCACCATAACCTCTGAGCGACTCTTCACAGCGCCCGCTCTCGGTAAAGGGGTACTCTTACCTATTTGGGCAGCTCCATAGCTGACCTGGGAAACTCTCTGCTCAGTCACTGCGAGCTCCTTGGAAGTTTCCCTGGGCAACCCTGCAGCACCTGTAACTAGGGAACATGGCACCAGCACTGTTTTGGTCACCCCTAGCTCAATTTTCTCAGCCATCTGCTGGATTATAGCAGGCACATGCAGAGTCCCCATGTCCTTTCCAGTCTCTAGCCCTGCAGCTAGTTGGGCTTTACGCTGCGCCTCCCCACTGCTCTGGGTAGCACACTGCAGCAAGTCCATGTCCATTTGTACTGCGGATCTCCCCACTGGACATACTCCCACTTCACTGGGTTCAGCATCATAAACTGAAACAGTCTTACCAGTTCCTGCAGCTGGTGTCATAGCCTTCACTTGAGTGCGATGTCTTTCATCTGTGGTGTCTCCACAGGCTGACACCCCCATGTGGTCACGGAGCAATACTGCAGCCTTTCTAGACCCACTGATGCCCCCTGTAGGCAACACAAGATTCCTGTTGCTAGGGGTAACAGCAGACTTGCACTCCAAAACCAGTTGGCTATACCTCATGCAGGATGTAGACTGTTGCACCCTCCTTTCTGAGCTCACCACTTTCCCTAAGCGGCCATGACACAAAACTTTGCGTTTCTCTGCATTTCCAAAATCTTGGTCTTCCGGTGACACCTCTCCCATTCTGGAGCATTGCTGGCGGCCCATGATACGCTGGAACACTCCTCTAAGAAGAATTTCCTCTTTAAACTTGCAGTAGTCATCCTGGTCCCAATCCATCAAATGGTAAACCGACCGGTACTCTATCAGTAACAAGGGTTGCAACAATTTTGGCCACCGATCCCTAGGCCATTTTCTCCTTACAGCAACTTTTTCAAATTTTTTCAGGAAGTCCCCAACCTCCTCTGTAGGTAGCATGGGTTGCACATAGTCAGAGGCCACAATCTCAGCCCCTTGCACTGCGGCCCACTCTTTGCGATTCCGCTTGAACCATTCATTCACTGTATCGCACATCACTTGGCCTTCTGGACTGGCCCTCCTAGGTGGAGACATCTTCTCAGGCCATGCTGAGCTCACTTCCACAGGTAAAACGCCTGTATGCAACACAGTTCATCAATTTAACTTCTGCGCAATGCAGTTTGCCTGGCTGCCACACACCGCTAGCAGCAATTCCTGAAATGACTCACTACTGGCGCAGAGACCCGGACTTCACCGTCTGTTGCCCGCATTCGAACACCACTTGTAATGTTTGGGGTATTTAGCTCAAGCGATAAATGCGTTTTTAGTGCAGTGAGTCCACATCAGACAGGCATTATAGTTAAGGGCCTGGTAGCCCACGTTTATTAAACCGAAAAACAAAAGCAAAAAGGTCCATTCAGGATTCCCACGCAGGGGTTTAACTTCATTAAGCACTCCAAAAATAAGGAAAACATACCAAGCCACCTGGCTCTCTTGTCAGCAGTTCCTCTGCTTGCTCTCAACAGATTTGCCAATTCTTTACAGCCCCCTGGACTCACTGGCTTCCTCAGTCTCCCCGACTCTCAAGGCTGGCCAGCCTTTCCCAGTCTCTGGGCAAAGAATCCCCTTTACATAGGCTGCAGACTCCCACAGGGCAGACCACTCTCCAGACACAGGTCTGTCTTCACACAGCAGTAGCAACAAGCTACACACACTCCACCTTCCTCCTCCCTCTGCTCTCACTAGCCCCTCGTTATATGGGCTGTGTGCACCTGGGCACACAACCTGCTGGCTCTCCATAAGACATGGACACAGGGTTAGAGATCCCATCCCTTTTCCCAGTGACAGGGACTATTACACCTGTTATTCCTGAAGCCTGAACCATGATTCCTGGAATCTGTTGATCCTGTTTCCTGTCTGTTACCTGAACCCTGGACCCTGAACCCTGAGCCTTGTATCTGACCCGTCCCTCCTGTGATCCATCCATCCTCTCTTGTCCTGTTATTTCCCTTCCCAGCTACTGATCTCCTGTTTATGACCCTGGCCTGGCTTGACAACGATTCTGGTACTCCCTCTTACTACATATGCTGGTTGGTTTAATATCACTGTTTGTTTGGTTGTTCACTCTGTATTGGTGGTGTGTTCACATATGCATTTTCCTTAATAAACTTACTTTCACCTATTTATGTCTGGTTCACTCTGTCGCAGTCATACAGTTCTGGTCACATCTGGTTTCTGACGCTCTGTCTGAACATTTATGCAGCTCCAGCCAATCTCTGAGGGAAGGTGCTCAGATGGTGGCTGGGAGAGTGTATAAATAGTTTGGAACCTGGGATAGCGGTGTTCTTCCCCAGGAGGAAAACTTCTCAGCCAGAAGGGCTGTTGCCCTTCCAGGCAGTCCAGCTGAAGATCCTTCTAGTCTCACGAAGGTCCTAGCTGTGCATAGCTAGGGGACCTATTCTGCTGCAAGAAGTCCTAAAGAGCTAAAAGAGGGGTTTCGCCAAGGATCGAGTCCAAAGGCTTCACTGAGGAGACTGTCTATCTGAGTCTGGGAGGAAGGCATCCAAGTCCCAGGGACACTGAGTACAGAGCTGAGAGTGGTATCCTAGTGACTGTTGCGGCTGTTAACCCCTGGTGCTATAGCATTAAGACTTGCCTGGCCTGGAACATTGCTAATGGTGTCAACGTGATGTCCACTTCATATCCTACTGCCCAAAGGGGCTGTTCTGAGAAGTAGCTGCAAAGAGAAGAGTGTCCTCACATTCTTGTCCAGTGCTCTGGAGTATCCCACAGCTTCCTTAGGCCCATTCAAGTTCCTCTGCAATAAACTCGAAAAAAGGCAACCCTTGAGCCAGATGAGTGAAAGTTGCGGTTTGCCTTGCGGCCTCTACATAGAGGAAAAAGAACCTGGGACACAAATCAGTGGCTCCTGTGCAGCCCTTGGCTGTATTAATCAATGTCTTGCACAGATCAATCCCCAGTATAGCTTCTCACCCGGCGACTTGTTACAGAGTTACAAAGTTACACTTTAAAGCCTTAGTGATCACTGGAGGATAAAAGACTGAGGAAATGTTCCTTCCCGCCTGCAGCAGACTGATGACCTCATCTGAGCCTAGGCAAATTCATCTGCATGGTGAAGCTCAAGGAGGCTTCTTGTTCCACTTTAAGCCCTGTTGCAAGTAGCCAGCCATTGAACATTTCAGAAAGGATTCTGGGAATTCCGAGCCTCCTTTAATCGCTGTCATATGACTTGGGCATTTGATCCGAGGGGATTTTGCAGAGTCAGCCATTATAATTCAGTATGTTATCCTGGATGGACATATTGTGAAATATCGCCGAGCGCACACAGCTCAAATCTAAACGGCTCTTTTAACGCAGTATAAAACCTGCTTTCGGTGCTATTAGCATGCTAATACCATAGAAAATGGATTTCTTACGGCGTACAGGTGTCATAGCAACCTTCCCAAAAGCCCCCTCAGTTTCGTAATCCTGGATGAAAACACTCCAAACCGTTTAACTGCAGCGCAAACAAAACTTCACCGCTGCCGCAGACGAAGCAATCTTGTCCCTGAGAGGAAATATATTTTAACTCTAAAAGGCAGCAAGTAGAATCTATCAGTCATCTACTGTAGGTGCTACAGCCATAGTCTCTTAGAAATAACAGTGCATTTATAAAGGAACTAACCCCCCCATCCCAGCCCCTGCCAACTTAGAAGTATCTGATATAATACCACCAAGAAACAGTACTGAGTATGTATAAACATCTACGACTTGATGAAAGAAGGGGGGGGGGAGCAATATTTTGCAAAGAAGAAAAGGGGAGTGAAGGTCCGCATTATTCTGAGTGTTATAAACTTACCTATAACCAGATTCAGAAGCACCTATTTATGTTTCTGGCTGGAGCTGCATCCTCTTGTTTTATGATCCTTTTCCAGGTCCATGCTCCGCTGTGTGCACAGGCTTGGACTGAGACAGAGATCAGAGTCTAATAACACACTTGAATGAATTTGCACAAGACTCATTCCGACCATTCATACCACGAAAATACCGACATCTGTAGGAATTTAGGCATTGGGGTGGATTGCTGCACAAGATGAATGCTTAAATGATATTTAGGGCCCATTCACTTGCACTTTAGGGACTGCACATAACTGCGCATTTTTGACTGCACAATTACATGCAGTTGAAGTGTGTTTGACGCGTTTTGCATGCATTTTGCGCCGCGTTTGCAGTGCATTTTTCTATACGTTTTTAGGCTTGGCTTTCTTGGCTTAACCACTTGCTGACCGGGCCATATCTGAAAAAAAAGGGCGTTCTATAACGTCCATCCCAGAATCGCGCTCACAGATCGGGGTAGAGGGCCAATGACAGCGGCCCTCTACCACGTGATCACTCCGTCCAATGACGGAGCGATCAGATGTCAACCAACCGGAGCTTGTCCGGTTCAGCTCCTCCCCTCTCCTCGCACTGAACAGTACGAGTGTGTGAGGAAGGAGAAAGAACCGGGTGCAGCAGCGCTGTGGGCTGGATCTGAAGTGCGCACAGTGCTAATCTGTGCCCATACATGTCTCATCCATCCATCCATGCTCCATCAATGGCTCATCCATCCACATTCATGGCTCATGGCTCATCCATCCATCCATGCTCCATCCATGGCTCATCCATCCATGCTCCATCCATGGCTCATCCATTCATCATCGATGGCTCATCCATCCATCCTCATCCATGGCTCATCCATACCACATCCATGCCACATCAGTGATCATCCATGCCACATCCGTGCCACATCAGTGCTTATCTATGCCCCATGATGCATGCCACATCAGTACTCATCCATGCCACATCAGTGCTCATCCATGATACATCAGTACTCATCCATGCCACATCAAAACTCATCCGTGCCACATCAGTGATCATCCGTGCCACATCAGTGATCACCTGTGCCACATCAGTACTCATCCGTGCCACATCCATGCCACAACAGTACTCATTCATGCCACATCCATGCTACATCAGTGCTCATCCATGCCACATCAGTGCTCATTCATGCCACATCACTACTCATCCGTGCCACATCCATGACACATCAGTACTCATCCGTGCCACATCCATGCCACATCAGTACTCATTCATGCCACATCAGTACTCATCCGTGCCACATCCATGCCACATCAGTGCTCATCCATGTCACATCAGTGCTCATCCATGACTCATCTGTGCCACATCAGTGCTCATCAGTGCCACATCCATGCCACATTAGTACTCATCCGCGCCACATCAGTACTCATCTATGCCACATTCATGCGACATCAGTACTCCTCCTTACCACATCAGTACTCATTCATGCCACATCATCAGTGCTCATCCATGCCACATAAGTGCACATCAGTGCCATTACAGTGCCTCACAAAAGTGTAATAGGTAGTCAAATTAGATTTGAAATGTATTTCTCTAGAACACCTGATGGTGCTCCCTGCTTGTTGGGCCTCTGTATGTGGCCAGACTGTGTAAAAGTCTCACACATGTGGAATCGCCATACTCAGGGAGGAGTAGCAGAATATATTTTGGGGTGTCATTTTTTCTATGTAAATGTTATGTGAAATATCTTATAAATTGCCAACTTTGTGTAACAAAAAAAAAGAAGAATTCTATTTCCATTACAAAAAAAAAAATTATTTAGTTAAAAGCCATTGCTCCTTCATGTACATATGGTAGGTGCTTCTAAGCTACTGGAGGCGTGGCCCACCTCCCATGTCATACTGTTTAAGGGAAGAGGGTGTGTTCTGTAGTAAGTGAAGGTTTATTGAAGGAAGTACTGAGTGCAGTAGAGACACATAAGCATACCTCCCAACTTTTTGAGATGGGAATGAGGGACACCTATCAGCAAAAGCATACAGGCATAGGACACACCCCCTTAAATGAATCTTTTGAACATGTAATTTTTTTCCACAAGTTTTTGTAAAATGTGGAAAGAAAATGAAAACGCATTTTTTTTTTGCATAGCTTACATCAGTGGTTCTGAACCTTATTGAGATAAGGACCCAGTAAATGTCATGTCCTATCAGTAAAAGGTTTATACTCATAAATTAAAAGTATGGGAATGCAAAATATGTACTGAAATCCTGGAGGGCTCTGACTTGGACTGGGTGTCACTGTGGGAGGATGGAGAATCTGGAAGGTGTTAGGTGACTCTGAAACAGGCATGGTGGTCCTGTAGGATGAGGTTTCTGGAGGGAGCTGATGGCAACTGCACAGGATGGGGTCTTTGGACAGGGCTGGGGATGTCTCCAGTTGGGGGCTTTCCTGACATACTGTGGGTGACAATACACTGCAGGAATTGGGGGGCACTGTGAGACACTGTTGAAAGCTGGTGGCATTATGGGGGGCTGGAGAGTCTGCAGCAAGCTATGGGGCACTGTATGGGCTGAGGGCTCTCAAAGGGAGATTGATGGACACTGTGGGCCACTATGGGCAGTTGGTTGGAGGCCCGGGAGGAGGGAGGCCGAAGCCCAGTACTGGGTCATGGCCCAGTGGTTGACTTATGTACAGTATGTATGCTGCTCTTCCTTCTGTTCTAAACTGTGCAGCAAATTTTTTTTTTTATTTCAATACCTTATTTTTGCAAAAGAACACACGGAAAATACAGAAACCACAACCATGTAGTAAATTCCCTGTGCAACGATTTTACAAGAGGATGAGCAGAGAATGAAACCTCCTTGAAATGACACATTCTGTGAAGCACCTTTGGCCATGTCTTTTTAATTACCCTCTAATTTCTACAAAGCTGTATCACATCTGAAGAACATTATAATTACCCTGCGGATCACTAAGTCTGAGATTTTTACAGTTTAATCAAGCAGCAGAGGATTCTTTACAGCGGGTCATGAATGTTATTTCATGTGTGAAAAGCAGGATAAAAAAAAATCTGTGGCGGTATTAATTCTTTTACAGTAAGGATGATTATCTAAAACAAAATATGCAACAGGATCAAAGATAGGGAGAAACAGATACAGGAATTTTACCGTCACAACAGTCCTGAAGGGACATTGCACATAGCCGTACACGAGGTGTAGGGCTGAAAAAAGTAAAATATGCTTGTTGCTGTGGTGCATAAATGCCGGCACTCACGTTTGCCAGCGCACGTG
This sequence comes from Aquarana catesbeiana, assembly GCF_042186555.1. Taxonomy (NCBI): domain Eukaryota; kingdom Metazoa; phylum Chordata; class Amphibia; order Anura; family Ranidae; genus Aquarana; species Aquarana catesbeiana. The sequence goes on along the minus strand of NC_133335.1, from coordinate 24,436,535 downwards.
ACTGGGCATATTTTTTTTAAAACAAATGTAAACATGTACAAGAATAAGCTAATAATATACTCTCCAGCAGTGCAATCCAAATAATATAATCAAAGTAAAGTGCAAAAAAAAAAAATAATCAGAAAGTGTAAATCACAGTAAAGTCCATATGTAATTCAAAAAAAGTTCATACACACATTAATCCGTGATACCTTTGTGAAGTTAGACCAGTAATGTTCCTATTTATTTAGCTTGTGTAGTTTTCCAATCCACCACCATGGTGCATAAAGTTCAGTCACCACACTCACCAGAGTTATTTGCTTCTCATTTTACCGATTAGCAAAACAAGCGTCCCAAGATCTCCTTTTATGCAGCTCTGCTCCTTTGGGAATGAATGATCAGCTCACCATAATCTCCATTTGTGACTAGGAAAAAAAATATCTTTAAGCCCTGGTTCACATTGGTGCGATTTGACCTGTCAAATCGCATGTCAAATTACCGGCAATGACACCGTCCTAATCGGTGCAACTCTGCATTTGAGCCGCCGCACCAATTTCAAAAAGTAGTTTCTGTACTACTTTTTGCAATTTTGAGGTGCGATTTCCATTGACATCTGTGCAGAAACCCGCACAGATGTCTGTGAAATCGCAGCCGAAATCGGGACTGACATGTGGGAGTGAAAGTGTGTGAGATCACGGCTTCATTCCCACAGCTCAGTGTGAACCTGGGCTTAAGGTTGCCCATCTATAAATAATATGACATCAAGGATGCCACAATCCACATAGCCAGCACAAGATTTTTTTCCCACCACATCAGCCTGTCAAACCGCCTGGACATGGTGTCCGGGGTCACTTCTGGTTAGGCGTTTGACATCACTTACTGCCGCGGTACAGTCCAGCACTGATGCGTTTCGTCACTTCTGACATCCAAGAGTGTGACTGCACGGCGTGGCCGGACAAAATTTATCATACACGCTCACAATCAACTTTAACCATTGCCTGCCTGGATGATCTTTTCTCCAAGTATCTTATTGACATCAGTGGCTATACGAACAATATTAAAGCTACAGTATAGTAAGTCAATGTTACACCAAATATGCATACATTTACCTTGAATAACATTACATACTTAATACACAATATAAAAAATTTAATCAAAGGGCATATATCCATATACCAAGATTGGATAAAGAGCAAAATGCAATGCATATTAACCCTTTCTATACAATTATGGGGAATTAACCCTTCATATAAACGAGGTGCGTTCAAGTCAAACCGGGACTTTGAATTTTACAGGTATAGAAAGGGTTGCTAGAGTGGCGGTACTACACGCAGTAGTAAGTGGCAAATGTGTCCTATTACTGATAGGAGGTGCTCATTTCGTGAGACTGTTAATCAAGATGGCAGACAACAGTGTTAGTGCGTGCATGGAACAGCGTGCGGTGATGACATTTCTTATGAGCGAAAGCGTAAAACCCGCAGATATCTACAGAAGACTTTAAGCACAGTACGGTGATGAGACGCTCAACCACAGTAAGCCATTTGAATTTAAATATTTCAAAGATAGCTGTACGTCCATCAGAGATGATCCCGGCCGTGGTGGCTCCCAGGCCACAGCAGTCATTCCTGTGAACATTCAGCACATGGAACGCCTGATCCTGGATAATCAACGCATAACCTGTCGTGAAATTGCACAAGAGACAAATCTTTCTGTGGGAACAGTGAACACAATCATTCACGAACATTTGCATTTTCTAAAAGTTAGCGCAGGCTGCGTACAAACTAAGGGCGTCCTGTTTCTCCAGGACAGCGCACAATCTCACACTGCTCACCGCACTACGTGCTCATTACAGCAACTCGGCTGGGAGGTATTGTCACATCCCCCTTACAGCCCAGACCTCTCTCCAAGTGATTTCCACCTGTTTGGACTCCTAAGTGCCAGTTCACACAGGGGTGGCTTCAAAGTCGCCCAACTCTCGTTCGACTCTGAAGCCGCCCTGTACAGCGCGACTTCAGCGCGGCTTGCAAAACGACTTCTGTATAGAAGTCAATGCAAGCCGCTCTAAAGTCGCCCCAAAGTAGTACAGGAACCTTTTTTCTAAGTCAGAGTGTCTTGAGTCGCTCCTATAAGAACGGTTCCATTATAATGCATGGAGCGCGACTTCTCAGGCGGCTAAGTCGCCTGACAGGTCGCCCCTGTGTGAACCGGTACGTAAAGTGTTCCTCAGAGGTCAGCATTTCAGCACTGTTGACAAAGTGAAGCAGGCTGTCCTAGGATGGTTCATGCGCACTGACAAATCTTTCTATGCCAAAGCTTTCCAGGCAATAAACACTGGGATAGGTGTATAAATGTAGCTGGGGACTGAGTATGTCGAAAAATAAATGCAATTTCAACTGCTGGAAATGTAATATTTTATTTTATAAACTCAAAAGTCATGGTTTGACTTGAACAATTCTGTTAATTTAAAGGGGAAATATCTTACTCTATTAATAAATATAGATGTATAAAAAAAACCTCCTAATTATAATAGTTATAATATATATTATGGATAATATTACATTAATGGATGTTAAATAAATACTGAACTCAGAAACACACAAATTACGGTTATTAAAAATATTGAATTATTAAAGGGTGAGTCATTTAAACCTTAATAGTCACAAATAAAGCAGTTGATATCTAATTCTACATTCAAACCTATAGGGGCCAATGTATTGAGCATATAGATTCATTTTGTTTCTCTTTTAGAAAGTTCTCTGACCAAATTGGACTCCCTCCTCGATGGATAAACTCTATTCACCCCCCTAAAATTTAAGCCCAGAGGGATCCTTCTCAGAATGTTGCTTGAAATGTAGAGATACACTATAAATATACAAAGTGATTTCGCGCAAAGTCATAAAAATTAGTCAAATAACTGCAGTACTAAATGAAGAGTGAGTGTATCAAACCATACACAAATTTAAATAAAGTGACAATAGTTCAATATATTCCCAATAGTAAATATCTGTGTATGGATTCTTGGAAAAATTATCCAAAAAACAACGTGATGGTAATAAAAAGTCCAGTGAACAAAAATGACAAAGAAATCTGTGGTGACTATAACATAAAAAATGGTGCAAAATATATGAAAATAGGTGCAATAGTGACAAATATATTAAATCAGTCCAAAAAAATGGTGAAAAAAAGCCATTCAGGAGTCTTCTCAATGGATATGGCAAAATGGAGCATTGACAGCTGAAATATGTGCTCACAGAGCCCTTACCTTAATAGGCATGGGTAAATGCCTTGAAGATCATCGTGAATAGATGGTGGGTTGAGGTCAGCAAGTTCTTCCGGAAGGTATACAGTAAATGTAAGGCCAGCTCAGGCTCACATCAGGATCCGTATGAATATGGAAAAAAGAACAAAAAAGGAGCCTCCAATCGAGTAGTACCAAAGAGCACTATTTATTAAATAAAAAAAGCATAAGCAGGAGACCCGGGATCGCTCTGTTCCTCACCATCTACCTCCACCATCTATCAATCATGGAGGTAGATGGTGAGGATCAGAGCGATCCCGGGTCTCCTGCTTATGCTTTTTTTATTTAATAGTGCTCTTTGGTACTACTCGATTGGAGGCTCCTTTTTTGTTCTTTTTTCCATATTCATCCGGATACTGATGTGAGCCTGAGCTGGCCTTACATTTACCATATACCTTCCGGAAGAACTTGCTGACCTCAAACCACCATCTATTCACGATGATCTTCAAGGCATTTACCCATGCCTATTAAGGTAAGGGCTCTGTGAGCACATATTTCAGCTGTCAATGCTCCATTTTGCCATATCCATTGAGAAGACTCCTGAATGGCTTTTTTTCACCATTTTTTTGGACTGATTTAATATATTTGTCACTATTGCACCTATTTTCATATATTTTGCACCATTTTTAATGTTATAGTCACCACAGATTTCTTTGTCATTTTTGTTCACTGGACTTTTTATTACTATCATTACCGTTGTTTTTTGGATAATTTTTCCAAGAATCCATACACAGATATTTACTATTGGAAATATATTGAACTTTCGTCACTTTATTTGAATTTGTGTATGGTTTGATACACTCATTCTTCATTTATTACTGCAGTTATTTGACTAATGTTTATGACTTTGTGCGAAATCACTTTGTATATGTATTTGCTATTACTGGGCAATTTGTGAAAACCACTAGATTTTGCAGCACCCAGTCATTTACACTTGTTAGCAGCGCAGAGGTTCTTATATTGTTTTATTTAGAGATACACTATGTTGTTTAAATCCCAATAGAATAGTCTGTACATGTTCTGTGATCCTCCTCTTAAGAGGTCACTTGGTCCGGCCCACGTATTATAAACCGCACGGACACTCAAGCCTATAAACCAAATGAGTGGTATTGCATGTAATAAATTTTGGGATTTGGAACTATTTACCATTAGTAGTAGATGTAAAATGATACCTTCTCTTAATATTATTTTTAGTATATCTGTAAGCCTTAGGCTGGTTTCACACTGAGGAGCTTTACAGGCGCTATAAACGCTAAAAATAGTGCCTACATAGCGCCAGTAAAGAGCCTCTCCTCTCACTCCAGTGTGAAAGCTCGAGTGCTTTCACACTGGAGCTGTGCACTGGCAGGACAGTAAAAAAAAGTCCTGCAAGCCGCATCTTTGCAGCGCTGTAGGAGCTGTGAATAAACCACTCCTAAAGTGCCCCTGCCCATTGAAATCAATGACCAGTGCCGCCGAACCACCGGCAATGCGCCACTACAGCGGAGCTTTGCGGGCAGTTTTAACCCTTTTTCGGACGCTAGCGGGGCTGAAAGTGCTCCGCTAGCAGCTGAAAACCTCTGCAAAAACGACGGTAAAGCGCTGCTAAAAATAGCGGCACTTTACCGCCGACACCCCCATGTGAAAGTAGCCTAACATTTACCACAGGAAAACATAGATTGTTCAACTGCTGGATCTAAAAAATTTTAACCACCGAAAGCGCAGAGTGTTGAAGCGTAGCATCTTAAGAAAGGGCCCACTGCATTCTGAAAACACTCCTGGATCCAAGTCTTGACCATTAGCACCTACTAACCAGTGTTACCTCCAGATTTTAAATTTAACTTGGGCTGGGCATTACATTGCAGAGAGGACCAGTGTATTGAACTCATAAATAAGTAACATTTGACTCTTCATGGTCTTGCTGCCGAATGACCTGTTTACCTGTTTTGTCTACTTACACAGTAAAGAGAATGAACTGAGCAGCCTTCATATCAGCCTCAGCATTCCAACCCATGCACTTTATAACTGTACAGAGCTCATAATAGTCTACATTGTCCTACATTAATTTCTACTAACAGAAAAATGATAGGGGGAGATTTACTAAAACTGGAGCACAAAGAATCTGGAGCAGCTGTGCATGGTACTGTAACGAGCTTCTAACTTCAGCTTCTTCACTTAATGGAGAGGTCCAGCCAAAGTTCATTTGGCTGGGCTTCTTCTATGGATCACAGGAGTGCAATTAGTTTTGCACTCCTGTGACCCGTTTTTTTGCTGAACAGGAATTGGTCCAGGCACTGTGTCATCGCGACAAAGTCTGGATCTGCCAGGTGCCTGGACTGACACCCGTCTCAGCCTCTCAGCGAGCTACTCCCTGCCCCTCCGCAGCTCAGCGCTCCAGTGAGCATGGGGGTGGGGCAGAGCGGAGAGCTGCTGATTGACAGGCGGCAGCTCTCTGCTGGAAGAGCTGGAAGAACTGAGCCATCGGTGATGTTCGATCGCTCGGTTCTCAATGTAGAGGTGCTGGGGGACAGATGCAGCATCAGACTGATGCTGCATCCACCTAGGTAAGAATATGGAAAAAACCCAAAATCGTTACTTCTCTTTTAAGCTTTGACAATAATTTTAACAATAATGCTCCTTCTCCATTGTCCATTCACAGGCTGGGGTTGGGGTGGTGACCAAGCTGTATTGCCAAAGTGCAGGAGAGAAAAGAGAGGTCAACCATCTGGTGTCCTTGAGCTGCATATAACGAACTAGTCTCGGTGTATAATTAGCTCCGTATTGTTACCTGTGTACTTGTTAAAAGTCGAACTGTCTCTGGCTCCAAATTACAGATCCAAAACAAGCATGACGTAAATAGGAGACATTTAATTGGGAAGCCTACACAGAACCAGGAATCCTCTGAATCTATCCCTGCACCCGTCTCAGTCCTGATTCTCTCCCCCCTGTCAGCAATCAGAACAAGATTTGCTATTTTCCAGTTAAAAGCTGCAATCTTCCTGGTAAATCTGGGAACAAACTGCATTACATTGTGGCCTGAGATTCCTATCACTTCCATTATAGTCTTTTCCTGGAGAACTACAGCAATTTAATTTTTGTGTATAACCCATCTCACAGCTGGAGAGCGAGGCATCTCAACTGATTAAGAGATGGAGAGATTGCTCTGAATGGCCTTGTTAAGGTCAAATCCACCGAAAATGGTTCAGTTTTGAGGGGGTTGCAAGTAAGCGGAGTCACTCACTGACGTCTTATTTTTGTCAAGGGGTCCGGTCGCGGGATACAAGACACGTGGAGGGCCAATCATAAAGTTACCTTTATTAGCGCCCCATCCAGCTGCACATTCTCACCCCCCACCCCCGCCATTGCTGATTGAATATGGGGAGCATGTGACCCCCTCTTAAAAAGTGTCAAAAGTGTCAGTTAGCGTCCAAATGTCCCTCACAATATCGCAGTCCCGCTATAAGTCACTGATCGCCGCCATTACTAGTAAATATAGATAAAAATATCCCATAATTTGTAGACGTTATAACTTTTGCGCAAACCAATTGCAAAATTACAGTTTTTCTATTTTTTTATTGAATATGTTTTATAGCAGAAAGTAAAAAATGTTTTTTGTTTAGTGTTTTTTTTTTTTTAATTGTTGGCCTTTTTTTGTTTATAGCGCAAAAAATAAAAACCGCAGTGGTGATCAAATACCACCAAAAGAAAGATCTATTTGTGGGAAAAAAAAGGACATTCATTTTATTTGGGTACAGTACACACATGATCGCGCAATTGTCAGTTAAAGTAACTCAGAGTCGTATCGCAAAAAATGGTCTGGTTATAAAGGGGAGTAAACCCTTTGGGAGGTCAAGTGGTTAATAAGGAAACCTGTTGCTTTGATCTGCTTGGGCAAAACATGGGGTAACTTTAAGTGTTTTGGGGCTTTAAAGATAATCTGTCACAAAACCACCTCATGCTACAATACTACTTACTGACCCTCCTCTAGAACCTAAACATAAGTATGTTAGAGCTGTTGTGGTTGTAAACCTCTGAAATGAAAAATGAACAAAGCATCTCCTTCTGTAGTATGTACTTGCCTCAATCCAAAGCACTGAATGTGATTTTATAAGTCACTTCTGACAGGTGATGGTGACTCCAAGAGATCCCAGGGGACGGGGAGGGACCTCCAGCACACAGTGGGTGATTGACAGCCTCAATGGTGCATGTTTCCCTATGATCTGTGTAGAAGAAGGTGTGTCCACACTGTGCATAACACAAGCCGAAAACACTGCACTCTGTACACAGCACATCCCTGAATCCTTGCACTCTGTACATAGCGCACCCCTGAATCCTGCACTCTGTACATAACGCACACACGAACTCTGCATTCTGTACAAAGTGCACTCCTGCACTCGGTACATAGCGCACTACTGAATCCTGCACTCTGTACATAGCACACACCTAAACTCTGTACATATCGCACACCAGAACTCTGTATGCAGCGCACCCCTGAAATCTGCACTCTGTACATAGCGCACTCCCGAATCCTGCACTCGGTACATAGCGCACCACTGAATCCTGCACTCTGTACATAGCACACACCTAAACTCTGTACATATCGCACACCAGAACTCTGTATGCAGCGCACCCCTGAACTCTGCACTCTGTACATAGCGCACTCCTGAACTCTACACTCTGTACGTAGGGAACTCCTACACTCTGTGCATAGCGCACCAATGAGTCCTGCACTCTGTACATAACGCACACCTGAACTCTGCACTCTATACATAGTGCACCCCTAAATCCTGTACTCTGTATATACTGCACCCCTGAACTGCATATCTGAACTCTGCATGTAGCGCACCCCTGAACTCTGTACATAGCGCACTCCTGAACTCTGCACTCTGTACATAGCGCACTCCTGAACTCTGCACTCTGTACATGAATCCTGCACCAATGCAAGTGCACCAATGAATCCTGCACTCTGTACATAGCACACTCCTGAACACTGCACTCTGTACATAGCGCACCACTGAATTCTGCACTCTGTACATAGTGCACACCTAAGCTCTGCACATTGTACATAGCGCACTCCTGAACTCTGTACATAGTGCACCCATGAACTCTGCACTCTGTACATAGCACACCCCTGAAGTCTGCACATAATGCACCCCTGGTATTTACTGCCACTTTAAGATACTCCCACTGTGCAATTTGGCCACACCCACCATTCAATGCGGTTTGGCAGAGGGGACATGGTTGAGTTCCTGCAGCTATTCTCTAAGAAAAAAGCCCTGGATAAATTTACGGTATATAGTCTTACAGATACAAATGGCCCTGGAAACCATAATGCTGATGCTGTTTACGATGAAATTAAGTTTTGCACCCCTTGGTGTTTGGTTTATTGGTAGTATATAAAGAAATATACATTTGTTCAGTGTTAGATTTGGCACTTCTCACTCTGCATACGTATGAATTAATTTGTGTGCTTTGCAGGAACTAATTTTAGTTTCGGCTTTATTGAGACAGTAAACACTTTAGCTAATCACCTCAACTAATAGCGAATGATGTAATCTCCATACCAACGCGGCAAACAAAACAATTAGCCTTGGGGAGAGAATTATACAAAATCATTGACCTTCAGTGCAGATTAATACCGTGTGTGTGAAGGCAGCTGTGCCACAACGAGGAGCCGCTGCAATCTATGTCCTTCAGATGTGATCCAGAGACATCAGTACAACAGGAAAGGCATTCTGGAAAACTGGGTGTGGTTTGGTATGACTGGGTGTGGTTTACTAAAAATAAGAATTTTTTTTTTTTAATAAAAAAAAATTCAGTAACAGGATAACCTGCTCACAGCTGGGATAGACACCTGTCTCATTACAAGAGCCTTTTCCCAAGTTACAAAATAATTCTACCTTGAAACAAAGGACTTTTAAAGACTGTCAATATATTACGAGAGAGTGTCAGAGACTGCCAACTTGTTATAAGAGAGTTCAGAGACTGCCACCATGTTATAAGAGAGCGTCAGAGACTGCCAACTTGTTATAAGAGAGTGTCAGAGACTTTTTAATGAGGTAATTTCCACAAGAATAGAAAAAAATATAATAAATTGTTAGTGGGTACCTTCATCCTTCAAGCATGAAGTAATAAGGGGGGTTGGGGAGGAATGGCGGGGACTTCTCCTATCAAGTCCTACCTCACCACCCAAAGCTAATTGGACTATCCCGGTACCTCATAAAGGCATACAAACATAAATAAAAATTGAATTTATTCAAAACATAGGCATTAAAACATCTATACATACACAATATAGATTTGACAAACATAAATTACAATACAGAAATTGAAGTAGCATTTAAAAACGCCCACAAAGGTGGTTGAAGGCAGTTTTTTAGAGTACTTGAGAACATAACCTCGACAATTTTGCGGTCAAGCCGCTTCTTCAGGAGGCGTCCAAGTAAATTCTCTATAAATCAAACAACCACAATTACACATACAATATAAAAAGATGATATACGTACAATGGCATAATATTGGAGTAATAGTTGATTTCAAGTAAACATGTACACTCACCAACCACTGCCCAATCCGGGCTTAGATGGCACTGTGAGACGCCCAAATCGGGCGTTCCCCTGGGGGCGAGCAAGGGGGGGGGTTTTATGGCAGAGTACACTAGTATGTAAAAAGGATAAGATATGCATTAGGTATTAGTATGCGGGGTCGACTATGGATAAGTGGCAGCCACCCAGGTGAAATTTTAGACCTTTGGTTTTCTTTTGTTGTTGAACCAACCTGATTCACTTGTAATTAATTAATTCTTGGCCATTTTTGGAGTCTAATCCCATCACGGTAGAGATTAAGCAATGGATGTTTTAGGTACAGCTTGGGGGGATTTTATGTCCAACATTCAGGCAGGGTGCCTAACCAACCATAAGACAGATGATGAAACGAAAATCTTCTTGGATAGGATGTTTAATCTTTTAAAAAGAAATTCTCACTTGCATTGGCACATTCAATATTTCGAATCTTATGTCAAAGAAAAAGTCTGTCCCCTAGGTCTCCGTATACAGATGTTTCCAACCATAAAGGACTCTTCCCCTGACTTTAAAAAGGCTTGGGAGGGGACCTTAACGAAATGTAGCCTAGAATTGATGAAACAATTGACCATGCAATATCGATCGGATATGACGGTGTTGGATGGTGAAATTGAAAGACTGATAAATCAATTTCCAAATATAAAAGATTCAGCCCCCTTTACTGACAAGTGGAAGGAGGTAAAAGAACGTTTAGAAACTGTTAATAAGGAAATCATAACAAAAAAACAGGGCAAATTCTTCCAAAACAAGTTGGCCTTCTCGGAAGGATACGCATATAAATGGACAGGAAAATTACACTCTAGAAAAAACTACCACCGTAATCGCAAACCCCCAAACGCTACAGCGACAGATTACACTGAGTCTGATTCTTCTATGTCTTCTTTATCCTCACAGGCCACAACACAACCCATAATTCCACGTACACCGAGTATCCCCCGGAAAAGGTCCCTCACAGGTGAAAATCATCCCACCAAGTATCCCAAAAAGGGTAAACAGCACGGCAAAACACTCAAAACACAACAAGCACTTAGAACTGGTTTGCAGACCCCCCAAGAGGGGTCTGCACAATCCACTCTACACAACATCATCCCCAAACTACTACAACCTAACATACAGACACTTTTGTCCCAACCAGGCAACTCCAGAACCCAACAAAAAAGGGAATCTGGACGCGTATATGTACAAAAGACCCCTCTTCCAGGCACCTCTCACAATCAGACACAGTAGAGTCAAATGGAAATATCCACACACTTAACATCATTAACCTGACACCATACCTACTGTCCCTGAAGAAGAACAAGTCCTGCAATTAGGACTTGGTTTTTGCCCCACGGAACCTATTAATATCTATGAGACTATAAAAGACCTTTATCTCTTTACCAGAAATCTAACTTTCAGCTATATTTTTGATCATGATCGGAAACAGCTGAAGTTAGAGAAAGAATTAGCAGAAAGAACAAAAAACTTCACTATGGCCGAATTTCGAGCATTACGTGATCTAATGCTCCTTTATGACGAGGGAGCAGTGGGATCACAGGACCCTGATACCAATAATGATCCCTCTGGAACAACCCAGTGTAGTACCAATTCTACTCCATTACGAAACCCCCCCCCCCCAATAACCTAAAACTAAAATCCCGAGCCTTTCCTGATTTAATGACATGTCCTTCTATATGGGCCTTTCTACATGAATGTATCTTATCCCTCAAAAAAGAGCAATGGGCAGTATCACCATCGAACCTAACTCCAAAACAAAATAAAGCCATAAGAAAACTTTAAAAAAATTCAGATTTAATCATTAAACAGTCAGATAAGGGTGGAAACCTAATGTTGATGACGCATCAACAATATCAAACTAGGTGTCTAAAAGTTCTATCAAATTCCAACTGTAGACACTTCCTTTATTCAAACAACCATAGATGAGTTCAGAAACCTCATGGTTGGGGCCTTCTGGGAGGGCCTCATCGACGAGGATACTCTGAAATTCATCAACACCCAAATGCCACGAACACCAACGTTCTATGCACTACCAAAGACCCATAAAAACTTGATATCATCACCTGGCCGACCCATTGTATCGGGTAAAGGATCCCTCACAGAGAATGCGAGTAAGCTAGTGGATACATTCCTAATGCCACACGTACAAAGCTTACCCTTGTATATTCGTGACACCGCCGATTTATTAAAACATATTGAGGGAGTCCAAGTCCCTCCGGACGCCCTCCTCGTGACTGTTGATGTCGAGGCTCTTTACTCGAGCATCCCCCACGAGCAGGGCGTCCGGATGGCTGGCTCCTTCCTCATTGAGCAAGACCATAACACATGGCCGGTTAATAATTTCATTTTACAACTTTTAGAATTCATCCTTACAAAGAACTATTTTATCTTTATGGATCAACTTTACCTCCAAACCCAAGGTGTTGCAATGGGCACATCATGTGCCCCATCTTATGCTAAATTATTCCCTGGTGGTTGGGAGCGTACCATCTTTGGGGATGAACTACTAGAACCCTTTCTAGACCATATCATTTGCTGGTATAGGTTTATAGACGACCTACTAGTCATCTGGACAGGTACTGAACAACTCCTCAACACCTTCATAGAAAGGTTGAATATTAATCAATTCAACCTACACTTCACTTACACTTATGATACTCAGAGTGTCTCTTTTCTTGATGTTCAGATCATCAAGAATCCCTCAGGGAAACTGATTAAAGATTTATTTCGCAAACCTACTGCGGGCAACACGCTGCTGCATGCGTCCAGCTCACATCCCCGTCCTCTAATTCGCAGTATTCCTTATGCTCAATATTTAAGATTGAGAAGAAACTGCACGGAGGACGGGGACTTTCGCTGACAGGCTGACGCGCTACGCATACGTCTATTAGCACGTGGCTACAGCCGCACTAATTTGAGAAAAGCATTTAACAGAGCCTTTGCCCAAGATCGTCAAACGCTCCTTTATGGCCCTCCCCGCATAAGGCGACCTTTTAATGCCAAAATCATCACTAAATATTCCACCCATCATAGTCAGTTGCGTAATATACTTTCTAAACATTGGCATATATTGACTGATCATCATATTGTCAAAAAATATATCAGATCTACCCCAGAACTGGTATTCAGAAGAGCTACCTCACTAAGAGACAAACTCACCCACAGTCACTACAGAACTCCCAGTACTCCCCCCAAAAAGCCCCGGGGTACCTTTAAATGTGGTAATTGTCCACACTGCCCTTGGATTCAAGAAGGACACCAAGTGGTGCTCCCTAATGGAGAGCTATTATCCCCGAGACACTCAGCCAACTGTGGCACGAGAGGCATTATTTATTTGATGACCTGTGACTGTGGGGCTTTTTATGTGGGGAAGACCATTAGGGAGCTAAGGCAAAGACTGGGGGATCATTTGTATGCATCCACCAATGGAAAATTTACTACGGTGGGTCACCACATTGGGATCCACCGCAGATTCAATCAATATGTCAAATTCACTGTATTAGAGGTTATCCCAGAGGACCCTAGAGGAGGTGACTGGGACCGTCAAATCCTTAAACGGGAATCATTCTGGATAGAACGACTGAATGCTCTTCTTACTCTTACCCCTCCCGGCCTAAATGAGGCACACACGTACAAACATTTTTTACAGTGAAAATTAGGACTTTTGTGATCTGCTCAGCTTTGCCAATGCTCCCTCGTGGTCCCCCTGTGGCCTCTAATCTTTGTGGCTACCATCTAGACCTTGTCATTAATATAGTCATTTTTCCCCTGATATTCCCCCTTCCCTCCCCTCTTCCTCTCTTTCCTCCCCTTTTTTCCCTCCACCCCCCCTCTCCTTCCCTTTTTCCCCAATCTTCCCCCCCCTTTCCCTCCCCCTTTTTTCCCCCTCTCCCTCCCCCCCTTTTGTTTCCCTATCCCCAATATGGGCGTTCCCCCTTGTCTTATCATTACTGTGTGAGATTTGTAGGTTTCCCAATTTAATGCCAAGAAAATTCCTTATCTTGTATTGCCATTGTATGTCATTGATTTTTTCATGGTTGGTTCTGTAATTGTAATTTTGTGTGCTATTTTGTGATATTGAAATAGTACTGCAATGTTGTTCAATTTGGCTGTATGGCAGGCTGGGGACGCATGCATCCGGGCCGGTCAATCGGATGCTCTCTTGCCCTGGCTGGATGCGTCGACATTCCTGCATTTAATCATTTTTGCATTTGGTTTCACAGTACAGCTTCTCACCACCATTGCACGGCGTGAGGAGTTTATTCTCCCCTAGCGGCGGGCATGCGGCTTTCTAGGCAGTGGAGGGGCCCCTCCTGTGGTTAGGCTCCCTCCCTCTGCTTCCTTGGGCGGCGCTCACTGCGTCGCCACATTAGTGGGATAGGCACATTTGCGGAATGATTTCCTGCACATGCGCACTAGTTGAAAGCCGGACCCGGTGACGACGACGCATGACGCACTCAGCGCCGTATGTCTTCCGGGTTGGGGGCATATATGGCAGCCGTTATGGCTGCCTGTTGTGGATGGCAGACACTCGGAGGCTTCATACACACTAGCGGACCGCAAGTAAGTGACCCACTGACCGGATAGGTGCTCTTCTTTTTCCTTTACAATGACCATGACGGTCCTCCCTTATCAACAGGACCGTCTGGATAACACCATCGATATATGCAGCATTTGTAATGTTGGTCTTTTTTATTTTAGAGGTTCCAACGTTCTATCCATGCAACATTGTCAATTTAAACGGTCACTGAGTGATTCACTCCTCGCCTAGGGTGTCAGTAATTAAGTCCTCATCATTATTAAAGTAATGGTGGGTGTTATTTTGCTATCCCCTTATTAATATTCAATTAGGTGCACTATGGGTGGAGGGTTGTTTCCCAAGCTTTAACTCCTTCTCTCTCTGGCTCTCTGGCTCTTTGGTTTCTTTCCTCTCTTTTTCTTTCCCCCTCCCCCGCTTTCTTCCTTTTCTCTTTTCACTCAACTCCTTTTGTTATTTCACCTGGGTGGCTGCCACTTATCCATAGTCGACCCCGCATACTAATACCTAATGCATATCTTATCCTTTTTACATACTAGTGTACTCTGCCATAAAAAAAAACCCCTTGCTCGTCCCCGGGGGAACGCCCGATTTGGGCGTCTCACAGTGCCGTCTAAGCCCGGATTGGGCAGTGACTGGTGAGTGTACATATTTATTTGAAATCAACTATTACTCCAATATTATGCCATTGTATGTATATCGTCTTTTTATATTGTATGTGTAATTGTGGTTATTTGATTTATAGAGAATTTACTTGGACGCCTCCTGAAGAAGCGGCTTGACCGCGAAACTGTCGAGGTTACGTTACTCTAAAAAACTGCCTTCAACCACCTTTGTGGTCGTTTTTAAATGCTACTTCAATTTCTGTATTGTAATTTATGTTTGTCAAACCTATATTGTGTATGTATAGATGTTTTAATGCCTATGTTTTGAATAAATTCAATTTTTATTTATGTTTGTATGCCTTTATGAGGTACCGGGATAGTGTCAGAGACTGCCAACTTGTTATAAGAGAGTGTCAGGGACTGCCAACATGTTATAAGAGAGTGTCAGAGACTGCCAACTTGTTATAAGAGAGTGTCAGAGACTGCCAACTTGTTATAAGAGAGCGTCAGAGACTGCCAAGATGTTATAAGAGAGTGCCAGAGACACAAAATGGTAGACATGTGCACTGCCAAAAAATTTAGTTTTTCGGGTCATTCATTATGATCGAATTTCGTTATTTCGAATAAAAATTCGAAAATTCATGAAACCGAAAATTGGTGAATTCGAAAATCCGGAAATTCAAAAATCAGAACATTCGAAAATATGGAAATGCGAAAATCCAAAAGTTCGAAAATAAAAAGGAAATCCGAAAATTCAAAAGAAAGAGGATCCGAAAATCAGACTGAAAATCCAAAAATTTGAAAATATGAAATAACTAACTAAGAATAACTAACTATTAAATTATAGGCATTGGAATTTTCTTTCAAACCTGGCTGTTAGTGAACAAATACAAATACAAATTTACGAATTATTCAAAATAACGAATGCCGCATCTAAACAAATGGAACGTAACAAATTAATAATAATAATAATAATAAAATGCTTTTATTATTATTTATTGTTATTAATTTGTTAGGTTCCATTCGTTTAGATACGCATTCATTATTTTGGATAATTCGTAACTTCGGATAAATTTGTATTTGTTACGTTCACTAACAGCCAAATTTGAAAGGAAATTCCAATACCTATAATTTAAAAGTTAGTAATAGTTATTATTAGTTAGTTATTATCTTAGATTTTAGAATTTTCGGGTTTTCTAATTTTCGTTCTTATTTTCAGATCTTCGTTATTTTTGGATTTTCATTCTTATTTCTGAATTTCCGAATTTTCGAATCTTCGAATTTCTGAATTTGAGTTTTCGGATTTCCGATTTTTGGAAAAATTTGTTAAACAGGTTTCCGTTAATTCAAGTATTTCTGAATGAACTAATTTGTCGGATTTCGTTGAAAAACTAATTCGGAAGGGAACAAATTGCACATGTCTACAAAATGCCAACATGTTATAAAAGAGTATCAAAGTTTGCCACCGTGTTAAAACAGAGTGTCAGAAACTTGCAACATGTTACAAGAACCTATCAGAGGCTACCAAAATGTTACAAAAGCTTATCAGAGACTGCCAATATGTAACTAGAGAGTATTAGATAGGCATGTCCATTTCATTTAGTTCCAAATTCGTTTTTCAACGAATTTCGACAAATTCGTTAATTCGGAAATATCAGAATTAACGAAAACCCGGTTAACGAATTTTTCCGAATATTCGTAAATTCTAAAAATGTGTACAATCGTAAATTCATACATTCGTAAATTAGTGCATTCGTAAATTTGTAAATTCGGAAATTCGGAAATCTGAAATAATAATTAACTAATAATAACTTAACTATTACTAGTAACTATCAAATTATAGGTATTGTAATTTCCTTTCAAATTTGGCTGTTAGTGAACGTAACACATACAAATTTATCCGAAGTTATGAATGATCCGAAATAACGAATGCCGTATCCAAACGAATGGAACATAATGAATTAATAATAATAAATAACAATAATAATAATAAAAACATTTCATTATTATTATTTGTTATTAATTTGTTCAGTTCCATTTGTTTAGATGCAGCGTTTGTTTTGGATAATTTGTAACTTCAGATAAATTGTTACGTTCACTGACAGTCAAATTTGAAAAGAAATTACAATACCTAGAATTTAATAGTTAGTTACTATTTCAGATTTTCGAATTTTTCGGGTTTTTGGATTTTCAAATTTCGAATTAACAAATTTCCGAATTTTCGAATTTACAAATGTACGATTTTATGAATTTATGAATGTACGAATTTACCAATGTATGAATGAACAAATTTACGAATAACTCCTGTTAAAATGTCAGGTTTCTGTGATGTAAAACCGGCAGGGGTGCGCTATGCACAGAGTGCAGAGTTCAGGGGTGCGCTACATACAAAGTTCTAGTGTGCGCTATGTACAGAGTGCAGAGTTCAGGTGTGCGTTATGTATAGAGTGCAGGAGTCAGGTGTGCACTATGTAGAGTACAGAGTTCGGATGTGCACTATGTATAGAGTGCAGAGTTCAGGTGTGCGCTATGTATAGCGTGTAGGATTCAGGTGTGCGCTATGTATAGCGTGCAGGATTCAGGTGTGCGCTATGTATAGCGTGCAGGATTCAGGTGTGCGCTATGTATAGCATGCAGGATTCAGGTATGCACTATGTATAGTGCAGGATTCAGGTGTGCACTATGTACAGAGTGCAGAGTTCAGGGGTGCGCTGCATACAAAGTTATGGTGTGCGCTATGTACAGAGTGTAGGATTCAGGGGTGCGCTATGTACAGAGTGCAGAGTTCAGGTGTGCAGTATGTATAGAGTGCAGGATTCAGGTGTGTGCTATGTATAGAGTGCAGAGTTCAGGTGTGCGTTATGTGGAGTGTAGAGTTCAGGTGTGTGCTATGTAGAGTGCAGAGTTCAGGTATGCGCTATGTAGTGCAGGATTCAGGTGTACGCTATGTATAGAGTGCAGGATTCAGGTGTGCGCTATGTATAGAGTGCAGGATTCAGGTGTGCACTATGTATAGAGTGCAGAGTTCAGGTGTGCGTTATGTATAGAGTGCAGGATTCAGGTGTGCGCTATGTATAGTGCAGGTTTCAGGTGTGCGCTATATATAGAGTGCAGAATTCAGGGGTGTGCTATGTATTGTGTGCAGAGTTCAGGGGTGTGCTATGTATAGAGTGCAGAGTTCAAGGGTGTGCTATGTATTGAGTGCAGAGTTCAGGAGTGCGCTATGTATAGAGTGCAGTGTTGAGGAGTGCACTACATGCAGAGTGCAGGGTTTAGGGTAAAATAAATGAGACAAAGATAAATCATTTCAGGACTTTTTCCACCTTTAATGTGACCTATAAACTGTACAACTCAATTGAACGACAAACTGAAATATTTTAGGTGGAGGGAAGTAAAAATAAAAAACTAAAATAATGTGGTTGCATAAGTGTGCAAAAGCACATCTGAAGTCTCCCAAAATCATGTGGGAAAATGTGTTATCGTCCGATGAAACCAAGATTGAACTTTTTGGCCATAATTCCAAAAGATATGACCAGTTCCAAATACCACTTATATAGAGTTCCAAATACCAGCCAATAGTGGCACAAAACCTTCAGGCTTCTGCTAGAAAGCTGGCCATGAAGAGGAACGACACCTTTCACCATGATAATGACCCAAAGCATACATCCAAATCAACAAAGGAATGGCTTCACCAGAAGAAGATTAAAGTTTTGGAATGGCCCAGCCAGAGCCCAGACCTACATCCCATTGAAAATCTGTGGGGTGATCTGAAGAGGGCTGTGCACAGGAGATTTCCTCACAATCTGACGGATTTGGAGTGTTTTTGCAAAGAAGAGTCAAGATGTGCCATGCTGATAAGACTCATACCCGAAAAGACTGAGTGCTGTAATAAAATCAAAAGGTGCTTCAACCAAGTATTTGTGTAAGGGTGTGCACACTTATGCAACCATACTATTATATTTTTATTTTTACTTCCTTCCACCTAAAAGATTTGTTTGTTGTTCAATTGAGTTGTACAGTTTATAGGTCACAGTAAAGGTGGAAAAAGTTCTGAAATAATTTATCTTTGTCTCATTTTTTTTACATCACAGAAGCCTGACATTTTAACAGGGGTGTGTAGACTTTTTATATCCACTGTATCTTATTTTAGGCCCAGTGACACATCACTGGATCCCTGTGCTTCTCTGTGCAGTGCAGGCAGATGATGACAGGTGGGAGGAGCTGGCAGGGGGCTGTACATACAGTAGCTCCGGTACAGCCCACACATGATGGTTGGGCCTCTATAGCTGAAAGAACTGAAATTCAATGAATGAAAGGAACAGGATAGAGACAGTCAGGCTGGGGAGGAAGGATCTAGATCAGGGGTGTCAAGCTCAGTTTCATTGTGGGCCACATCAGCATTATGAGTGAGCTCAAAGGGCCGGTTGTAACTGTAAGTCTAGAGCGCCCCCCTTACATCAGAGGTCAAGCGCCCCCCCTTACATCAGATGTCAAGCGCCCCCCCCCCTTACATCAGATGTCAAGCACCCCCCTTACATCAGATGTCAAGCGCCCCCCCTTACATCAGATGTCAAGCGCCCCCCTTACATCAGATGTCAAGTGCCCCCCCTTACATCAGATGTCAAGTGCCCCCCCTTACATCAGATGTCAAGCACCCCCCCTTACATCAGATGTCAAGCACCCCCCCTTACATCAGATGTCAAGCGCCCCCCTTACATCAGATGTCAAGTGCCCCCCCTTACATCAGATGTCAAGCACCCCCCCTTACATCAGATGTCAAGCACCCCCCTTACATCAGATGTCAAGCACCCCCCTTACATCAGATGTCAAGCACCCCCCTTACATCAGATGTCAAGCACCCCCCCCCTTACATCAGATGTCAAGCACTCCCCACCATCAGAAGTTAAGAGTCCTTCACCCTCCCTTACATCACGTTGCACCCCCCTTATCTTGTTCTGCTGCCAGAAAGAAGCTGGCAGTGCTGGGAAGCAGAATGTGCAGGGTCTGGAGGAGGACCAGAGGAGCCGAAACGAGCCTCACCGCGGCTGCACAAAGAAGTGCACGATCTGGAGGAGTTCTGTCTTCTCTGCTGCCAACTAATGAGACGGGGGCAGAGACGAGCCTCACCGCGGCTGCACAAAGAAGCGCAGGATCTGGAGGAGTTCTGTCCTTCTCTCTGCTGCCAATGGCTGAGACAGGGGGGCAGAGACAAGCCTCATCGCGGCTGCACAAAGAAGCACAGGATCTGGAGGAGGAGTTCTGCCCTCCTCTCTGCTGCCAACTGCTGAGACAGGGGGGCAGAGGCGAGCCTCACCCCAGCTGCACAAAGAAGTGCAGGATCTGGAGGAGGAGTACTGTCCTCCTCTCTGCTGCCAATGGCTGAGACGGGGGGGTCGAGAGATGAGCCTCACCGCGGCTGCACAAAGAAGCGCAGGATCTGGAGGAGGAGTTCTGCCCTCCTCTCTGCTGCCAACTGCTGAGACAGGGGGGCAGAGACGAGCTGCACCGCGGCTGCACAAAGAAGTGCAGGATCTGGAGGAGGAGTACTGTCTTCCTCTCTGCTGCCAATGGCTGAGACGGGGGGGGGGAAGAGTCAAGCCACACCGCGGCTGTATGAAAAAGCACAGGATCTTATGGAGAAGTTCTGTCCTCCGCTCTGCTGCTGAATGCAGAGACAAGGTGGGGTTGGAGAAAAGGGAGTGCCACAGATGCAAGAGAGGTGCGAGGAGCACATGAAATGGCCTGAGGGGGCCTCATTTGGCCCACGTGCCTTGTGCTCGACACATATGATCTAGATCAGTGTTTCTCAACTCCAGTCCTCAAGGCGCCCCAACAGGTCATGTTTTCAGGCTAACCATTATTTTGCACAGGTGAGTTAATCAGTATTTAATCAGTATGACTGCCTTAGTAATTACCACAGCCGTTTCATCTGAGGGAAATCCTGAAAACAAGACCTGTTGGTGCGCCTTGAGGACTGGAGTTGAGAAACACTGATCTAGATGATGCTGGACGCCCTTCAGGCAGGAAATGAGGCGGGATCGATCTGATTTGCTGCACATGGTGAGAAGCTTGCAGTGTGCAGTGAAATCAGATTAAGCCATTTCAGTCCAGGAAAGGAGCCGGTACAAATGGGCAGGACTGAATTGAAGGCTGGAGGTCAGATTTAATTAGGTAAACAGTAAATGGATTATCAATGGCTGAAAATGGATTTCCTTTGAATTGAAGGCCCTCTTTACCGGCTCCTAGTTGGAGGCCTCCTTTAATCTCTTGTAATCTGCAGCCACGAGCAGCCTCTGAGTTGCTTTTAATAGATCATTTATTGCTCCTCAACAAAGAGGACTCCCCGCTGCCACAGGCAAAAGCGACACCGCGGGGCGCCAGTTTCCAGAACGCTCTAAAAGGCTGCAGAGAGTCAGAGA
This sequence comes from Aquarana catesbeiana, assembly GCF_042186555.1. Taxonomy (NCBI): domain Eukaryota; kingdom Metazoa; phylum Chordata; class Amphibia; order Anura; family Ranidae; genus Aquarana; species Aquarana catesbeiana. The sequence goes on along the minus strand of NC_133335.1, from coordinate 24,415,140 downwards.
GGAAAATGACAATTTCATTAGTCGCCGCTCCTAGGAATAAGGTAATGGAAAAAATGTCCAGGCAAATATAAACGGTTAATATACAGTAAATGTTAATAATGTTAATGTTAATATTCTTTCTATTGGCTGTACATTAAAGCTGAACTCTAGGCACACAGTCAAATACATATACAGGACCCCTGTTCTGCTTCAAATGTTGATTCATTCATTTAAATACCTTCTTAGACCCAGTCTGTCTGGACAGCGTGGTCACTTGCTGACTTGGCACCATCCACAGGCAGCTTAACTCTTTAATAAGACACAGTAGTTGAATCTAATCTAATTTTGCTTCAGCTAATTGCAGTACAGAGGAAGTTTTTTTTTGTCTTTTGAAGTGTAAAAATACAACGACTTTCTGTCAGGGCTGGGCTCCTGCTACTTAACGAGCAGCTCTTTTCTTTCAGGGCCACGTCACACCACATGCAGTCCAGTGCGTTTTTGTTCTGCATCAAGAACGCATAGAAAGTAGGTTACTTGGTTTCTAATGGCATAGATCACACCAGTGCCGTCAGTTCCAGGGCTTTTCAGTTCCAGAAAAAAAAAGTAGAACATGCTGCATTTTTCCTGTACTGGGCTGTACCGGAACGCAGTAAAACACATCAAAAACGCACTGGACCCTAGTATAGTTGAAAAAAAAAAAACAGGAAAAAAGAAGAAAAAACACACATGGAATGCATCCGGAAATGCATCAAAAACACGTTAAAAACGCACCGGAGCGCATTAAAAACGCGTTAAAAACGTGCATGCAGAAACTTATCCGGAACAGATCTGGCGTACGTTTCTGTGGTGTGAACTGGCCCTCAGTGTTCAGAAGCTGCTCATCTGTTGGTAAATCACCAGCTACTCGTTGTTCCCACAGTAACTCACCTGATTACCAGTAACCTACCTCATTAACAGAGCCATGGATGGATAAGGGGGTACCACCAGTCCTCCTGTATGGGGCCCAGGCAGCTGAGGGGCCCTGGCAAATGGGTGAATTTGATATAGGCAGGGAGGGTGATTGGCATGGCGGGGGGGGGGGGGGGGGGTCAATTACTGGAACCAATGCCCTGTATGGCTCTCTCTGCAGCAGCTGAAAGCCAGCGTTTTCTACTCTATCTTCTGCTAGCTTTCAGCTGCTGCAGAGAGAGCCATACAGGGGATTGGTTCCAGTAATTCCCCCCCCCCCTCCACTGCACCCATCACGCACCCTGTGCACCATACATTTCGGCTCATCTCTAATCCAAACCCTGGCTTCTGTCTCTGTTCCTGAACTGTGTTATTTTTGCTATTTCAATTAAGGTGTGATTTTAAATGCATTTTCTGTCTCTGTCTGGTTTATGGTTTCTGACACTTTCCTAATCCCTGTCTCTGGGAAGAACTGACACCGACTGAGAAAACATGGACGAAATGGGGAGGGACCAGCTAGGGCCGAACTAAGGCTGGCCATAGACAGATCAAAATTTGGCCGGGTCAGCAGGAACCAGCGGTATTTCAATTTGTCTATGGGCAGGCTGGTTGTACTAAAGTCAATCCTTTCAATTGACTTCAGTACAACTAGCCTGTCGGGTTTTTCTCGTGTGATCACTGCAGGCGTGATTGATGTATTCTGGCGGCTGGAAAACCTCCCACTGTTAGAATACAATAGCACAGTGGCAGGGATTCCACTATCAAAACTGACTGTGTTGATGGGGGATTCGAGTTATACTGCGGCAGGTTGGCTCGGCTGCATATAGCAGGTTGGCTCGGCTGCTATAGCAGGCACGCGTGCGCACCCGCAGTTCATTGCCGGCGGCCGCGATCTCCGTCGGCCACCTGCGATCGCTCCACAGAGAGCCAATGTAAACAAACAGATCCCCATTCTGTCAGGGGAGTAGAGAGAGATCGTTTGTTCCTAGTGATTAGGAACAGTGATCTCTCTGTACTCCCAGTCAGTCCCCCCCCACAGTTAGAAACACCTCCCTAGGGAAAACTTAACCCCACCCCCTAGTGTTAACACCTTCCCTGCTAGTGCCATTTATACAGTATTCGGTGGTTATTTTTAGCTCTGATCACTGTATAAATGTCAATGGTCCCAAAAAAGTGTCCAAAGTGTCCGATCTGTCCGCCGCAATGTTGCAGTCCCACTAAAAATCGCTGATCACCGCCATTACTAGTAAAAAAAAAAAATAATAATAATAAAAATGCCATAAATTCCTAGCTCGTTTTTTAAGGAGATTGATAGATGTGTGGGCCCTTTCATCTGGAGTGGAGCTGTCCCCAGGTTGGCACGCTCCACCCTGTGGCTTCCTGCTCCGTGGATTGGACTGGCCCTTCCTAATTTTCAAGTTTATTACTGGGCTGCCATACTAGTGACCGTGGAATGGTCGTTCACGGGTTCCAAATGCTGCAACCTGTTTGGAGGCAGTCAGTTTGGGCTTGCTAGCTGACCTCTGTAATTTCATATTTAGGGGCCCGGGCCAACGCGGGCGATGTGGCCAGTGTGGGTAACTGCTAGGCGCCAATTTATGCGTCCTGACCAATGGTCACCGGAGCAACCACTACGGGGAAACCCCGCATTACCACAGTTTTGTTCTTATCCTGATCCCCACGTATGGGCTTGATACGGTATTACAACCTTGGACCATGTTATGCCCCAGGGTGTGTTAATGTAATTTCTGGACCTGCTAACTAAGTACAAACTACCCCACTGGATGCGATTTAGGTACTTACAACTACGCCACGCTGCTAGGGCACATTTTCCCCAGTTGCCGCTCCTCCAGGCTGACCCCATTGAACAACTTCTGTCCCCGGGAGACCTCTGTAAACTCCTTTCCACGCTATATGGGGCACTCCTGGGCACAGACTCCTCCAAGATAAAAAGACTGTGGGAAATGTGGCACGGGGACATTCCCTCACTGGACAGGGAGGATTGGAAAGACTGCCTTGGGGCAAATAATCTATGGGGGGGGCACTGTGATGGGAAAACTAATCTATAGGGGGCACTGTGATGGGGCAACTGATCAATAGGGACACTGTGATGTGGCAACTAATCTATGGAGGGCACAGTGATGGGGCAACTGATCTATATATGTACTCCAAATTGGTTATTTCTTCTAATGACAAGCTCATCCAGGTAAAATTCCTACATAGAATTTATTATACGCCCCAGAAGCTCCATCGATTTTTTCCAGACAGAGATCCCTTATGCACCAGATGTAATACGCACGTGGATTCTTATTTTCATATGTTCTAGAAATGCCCAATTATTCTGGCGATATTCAGCGAGATAAACTTGAGGTTACAACTGTCCCTTCCGGTCCTACCGGAACTGGCACTGCTGGGGGTTCATGGGGATCCTCAGCGTTCTCATCATTCTAAATTGTTAAATATCCTATCTCTTATTTTATGCAAAATAGGAGATTCTCCTGAAGTGGATATCACCCCTCCCCCGACCCTCTCTTCTTGGACGGCACAGATAGATGTGGCCCTGCCTATGTATAGGATTACTTACATCAATAGGGGTTGTCAATGGAAATACGATAAAGTTTGGGCATCTTAGCTAATTTTCCATGGGTAATATGCTTTTATCATTGTTACTCATTATATATGTCTGCAATTTCCTGCTAGTAAACCTGCTCTCTCTACTCTATACTATGGACAATTGACAATTCACTGCTTGCAATGTTCACATTACCTCTATTCCCTTATTTGAAGTGTTTTCTTGGCATGTTATGTTATGTACTATGTCATCTGGTATACTGTATTTACTCAGTTTGACAACAATAAAGCACCTTTGAATTTATTAAAAAAAAAACAACCCATAAATATATCTCCTATTTTGTAGACACTATAACTTTTGCGCAAACCAATCAATATACGCTTATTGCAATTTTTTACCAAAAATATGTAGAAGAATACATATTGGCCTAAATTGAGGAAGAAATTATTTTTTGACATTTTTCTTCAAAATTGGCGGTCTTTTTTTGTTTATAGCGCAAAAAAAAAAAAAAAAAAAAATATGCAGAGGTGATCAAATACCACCAAAAGAAAGCTCTATGTGTGGGGAAAAAAGAACATCAATTTTGATTGTGTACAGCATCGCATGACCGCGCAATTGTCAGTTAAAACGATGCAATGCAGTGTCGCAAAAAATGGCCTGGTCATTAAGGGGGTAAATCCTTCCAGGACTGAAGTGGTTAACTAGCACTAAACAGGAGGGGAGGACAGAGGTAGAAACGAAAATCACATAGTAAAAAAGTTGTAGTGCCCTAAAACCATCACTAGATGCCAATGATATAAATTTCATTTTGGTACAGTGTTGCATGACCGCGCAATTGCCAGTTAAAGTAGCACAGTACTGAATAGCAAAAAATGGCCTGGTCATGAAGGGAGTAAAACTTTCCGGAGCTCAAGTGGTTATCTTGTGTAAGCTTTTAGTTAGAGACAGTCTGAAAGCAAACAGCTCCTGCTATTGCAATAAAAAAAAAAAAATCATACAGATGTAACTTTCTAGCCCTGAGTATGCTGTACTGAAGAGAATATATCTACAAAAACATTCTACATTTCCTTTAGTAGATCAGTTTCTCTTGTTGCCTGTAGTTGCTATATAAGGGTATACAGTGCTCTAAAAAAGTATTTACCCCCTTCCTGTTTTTTTTAATTTTTTGCAAATTTGTCACACTTAGGCTGCATTCACCGAATAGGGTACAACCAGACCCATGATCTAAATTCTTTAAGGCTGCATTCACACCTGAGCGTTTTCAGCTCATAAAACGCTCGTAAAACGCCCGAAAAAACGCCCAACAAGCAAAATCCCATTCATTTCAATGGCACCCGTTCACATTTGAGCGTTTTGTCACCTGAAGCAAAACGCCTGAAAAACACCCTAAGCTCAAAAAAGAACATTTTTTCTGCCTTTTAGATTGGTGACCTGAACGAAATTGCGTCAAAAACGCGGCAAAAACACGGTAAAAACACACGACTTTGAAACGCTCAGGTGTGAATGCAGCCTTATGCCCCATACACACGGTCGGATTTTCTGACGGAAAATGTGTGATAGGACCTTGTTGTCGGAAATTCCGACTGTGTGTGGGCTCCATCGGACATTTTCCATCGGATTTTCCGACACACAAAAGTTTGAGAGCAGGATATAAAATTTTCCGACAACAAAATCCGTTGTTGGAAATTCCGATCGTGTGTACACAAAGTGCCACGCATGCTCAGAATAAATAAAGAGATGAAAGCTATTGGCCACTGCCCCGTTTATAGTCCCGACGTACGTGTTTTACGTCACCGCGTTCAGAACGATCGGATTTTCCGACAACTTTGTGTGACCGTGTGTAAGCAAGACAAGTTTGAGCCAACATCCGTCTGAAAAAATCCTAGGATTTTGTTGTCGGAATGTCCGAACAAAGTCCGACCGTGTGTACGGGGCATTAAAGAATTTAAATCATCAAACAAATTTCAATATTACACAGGCAACCCAAGTAAATACAGAATGCAGTTTTTAAATGATGATTTCATTTTATAAGGGGAAAAAACTGTCCAAACCTGCCTGGCCAAATGTGTAAAAGTGATTGCCCGCGCCCCCCCCCCCTTTGCCAAATCATGAATAAACTGTCATTAACTGGAAAGCAGGGTTAAATTTCACTTGCCACACCCAGGCCTGATTACTGCCAGACCTGTTGAATCAGGAAATCACTTAAATAGAAGCTGTCTGACAAAGTGAAGCATGCTACAAGATCTAAAAAAGCCACACATCATGCCGCAATCTAAAGAATTTCAAACACAGATGAGAAACAAAGTAATTGACATGTATCAGTCTGGAAAGGGTTACAAATCCATTTCTGAGGCTTTGGGACTCCAGTGAACCATGATGAGAGCCATTATCCACAAATGGAGAAAACTTGGAACAGTGGTGTCCCTTCCCAGGAATGGCAGGCCTACAAAAATGACTCGAAGAGCACAACAAAGACTCATCCAGGAGGTCATAAAAGAACCCAGAACAACATCTAAAGAACTGCAGGCCTCACTTGCCTCAGGTAAGGTCAGTGTTGATGATTCAACAATAAGAGAGAGACTGGGCAAAAATGGCGTCCATGGGAGAGTTCTAAGGCCAAAGCCACTGCTGACCAAAAAGGATCGTCTCACATTTGCCAAAAAACATCTTGATTTTCCCCAAGACTTTTGGGCAAATATTCTGTGGACTGATGAGACAAAAGTTGAACTTTTTGGAAGGTGTGTCTCCCGTTACATCTGGTATAAAACGAACACAGAATTTCATAAAAAGAACATTATACCAACAGTCAGACATGGTGGTGGTAATGTGATGGTCTGGGGCTGCTTTGCAGCTTCAGGACCTGGACGACTTACCATAATTGATGGAACCATGACTTCTGAGCACTGCCAGAAAATCCTAAAGGAGAATGTCCAGCCATCAGTTCATGACCTCAAGCTCATGTGCACTTGGGTTATGCAGCAGGATAATGATCTGAAACACACCAGCAACTCCACCTCTGAATGGCTCAAAAAACAAAATTAAGGTTTTGAAGTGGCCTAGTCAAAGTCTGGACTTAAATCTGATTGAGATGTCGTGGCATGACCTAAAACAGGCCACCCTTGCTGGGAAAACCCCCCAATGTGGCTGGATTAAAACAGTTCTACAAAGAAGAGTGCGCAAAAATTCCTCCACATAAATGTGAAAGACTCATTGCCAGTTATCGCAAACGCTTGATTGCAGTTGTTGCCGCCAAGGGTGGCACAACCAGTTATTAAGTTTAGGGGGCAATTACTTTTTCACATAGGGCCTGACAGGTTTGGGCAGCTTTTTCCCCTTAATAAATTAAATCATCATTTAAAAACTGCATTTTGTATTTACTAAGGTTATCTTTGTGTAATGTAGCACCCTCTACCTAGTGTAGGTGCTAGAGCAGGGGTTCTCAACTCCTGTCCTCAGGACCCACTAACAGGCCAGGTTTGCAAGATAACTGGAATACATCACAGGTGATATCATTTGCTGCTCAGTGATTGCAGTATTCTAGTCTGCATCTCCCCAAGGTAATACTTAAAATCTGGCCTGTTAGTGGGTCCTGAGGACAGGAGTTGAGAACCACTGTGCTAGAGTGAGATTTTTTTGTAGTGCAGGTAAATTTAAGCAGGCCTAGCCAGAAGCTAGGCCTGTTTGTTTTGATCTGTGGGCTGGGAGTGGCTCAGAGTATCTTTCGGTTACCTCCCTTCTGCTTCTAGAAGGAAGGTAGGGAAGAAAGGTGGAGCTGTCTGGGGTGTTCTAAGGAGCCCTGACCAATCCCCAACCTGGATTGTCAGGGGGCAGGCCTCCTTAAATACCCAGGGTCAGCCCAGCTGGAGAGGAGTTGTTCGGGTGGAAGAACTGGAGATGGAGTATTAAGCGGTCGGGGCCTTCGAGGAAGCCCCCTACTCTGGGGGGGGGGGTGACCTTGGGCCACGGGGCTCAGAGCTGAACAGGAACCCCACACAACCCAAGGGGTGCCCTGAACAGCAGCAGGAGAGGACAGCGGGAATACTGCTGGGCAAGTCTCCAGAAGGGATCCACCAGGTGTCGGTGAGTGACAGGCACGGTCAGGAGAGCTGGGAGAAGCAAGCCGGAGCGGACTGGGAGTGTGCAGTCTGAGACAGATGTAGAGCCAGCGGGAGAGACTGCGATGTTACTGGCAGTGAAGTCGGGTCACTGCAACTGGGAGGGCTGGCAGGGTCTGCAAAGGGCTGGCTTTCTTTTGCTACACTGTAAGGGCCCGCAGTCCCTGCCTGTAATAAGGAACTTTGCTAAGGCCCGGCTGAAACCAGAGTTAGGCCTAACCATGTGCTAGCTGCGCCTGAAGAATTGTGCTGGAGGGAGAAGGAGAGATAGTCTGCAGAAAGTGCTGTGCAGGAGGAGAGTATCTACTGTAAATTGTCCCAAACCATGCAAGAATCTTTTTGCCCTGGGCATCCCAGGAATTCCTTAACCCCATCAAAGTTCTAATCCCTCAATAAAAATACAAAAACAAAGCTGATGGACTTGTTCATTGTCTTGGAGTGACTGGAAATGGATGCCGGGCTGGGCAGGGTGACCGGTGGGCCACATCACTCAGCCGCCCCTACGGGGGTACCGCTACAGTGATTTATAAAATGTGTTTGATGATCTAAATCATTTAAGTGTGATAAGTATGCAAAAAAAATTAAAAACAAAATCAGGAAAGGGCAAATCCTTTTTCACAACTGTAGCATTTTTAGAAGTTGCCTTTGTTTTCTTGTACAAGTCCGGTCTGCCAAGGATTTGAGGGCTGGAACAGTAAATGTGAAGCGTCTCTGGTGTTTATTCCACCACAAAGGACTGCATGGTGGAAATATTTCATAGCTCTTAAATTTTTAGAGCTGCCAAGAAAAAGAACTCCTTGGCATAATGTGTAATTATGCACTCCATTGGCTGATGTAATTACTGCATAAATAGCTTTTTTTTTTACTGTAAGGGCTCTGGTAAACAAACCGTGTAAAATGGAGGTAAATATTATAAATGACAGACGGCATTAAAGATCAACTCCCCCGGCTTATTAAATTATCAGGTGATATTGAAATTTAAAGGCGGTGTGCTGCCTATTTTAATTAGGAGTTTTTATTGTACACTTTACCTTTGGTGATTAGGAAATCTTTTATGTGATTTTTTACTTTTAAATCGACTTGCTGTGCTATCATTTAGTAATATTATTTCAGGGCTGCAGACAGTGCTGTTAGCTTTCTTACTGAGCAGCTAACATTGTTGCCTCATTGGGGAAGATGGCGCAAGTGTGATCTGTTCACATGAATGGGATGCCTTAATGCAACAGACGTTAACCCATTGCATGAAGTATAGGATTTTCTTTTTCAAGAATCATAGAATCCAAGAATCATACTTAACCTAGGTGGATGCAGCATCAGTCCGATGCTGCATCTGACCCCTCCCCCTGGCTCTAACACTGAGAACCGAGCGATCAAACACCGCTGATCGCTCTGTTCTCAGAAAACCATGAGCAGGGAGCTGAAGACTGTCGGTCACCGCTCTCTGCTCTGTCCCTCCTCGCTCACTGGGGAGGGCTGTGAGCGACTGGCTCAGGTTCTCAGTGGCTCGCTGAGAGGCTGAACCAGGTGTCGGATTCCAACCATATTGTCTCCATCTTTCCCCAGCCTGGACCAGCTCAGCTCTGTGACATCAGTCGACAGCGTCAATCAGCAGCTCTCCGCTCTGCCCCCCCATGCTCACTGGAGCGCTGAGCTGTGGAGGGGCAGGGAGCGGGCGTCTCAATCTCTCAGTGACTCGCTGAGAAGTTGAGACGGGTGTCGGTCCAGGCACCTGGCAGACCCAGACTTTATTGTCGCGATGACACAGTGCCTGGACCAATTCCTGTTCTGCAAAAAAACGAGTCACAGGAGTACAGAATGAATTGCACTCCTGTGATCCACAGAAAAAGTACAGCCAAACAAGCTTTGGCTGTACTTCTCCTTTAAAGTTTTGGGTCAATTTTCGTTTTCTTGAAGTTGATGTAAGCCAAATTACAAGAGGGAGCGGGTACAAGGCAGCAGGGCAGGAGCAAGACCAGGGTTAAGATCAGAACAAATGGCATCCAGGCTTTGGCAGCAGAGCAATACACTGCTCCGAGAGGCACTAATAGGGGAGGACCTAAATACTCTCCCAGCAGCCAGCATCACATGGAATCTGACTGGGATCTGCTGGAAGACACCCTGTGGTGGACACCAAAACTACAACCTTCTACTCTGGGAAGCACAGTGCCGCTCTGAGAAGATCCAGGTCCCTACAATTAGAAATTGATAGTGCAGCTTCTATAAATGGAGTTGGGGGGGGTGGACAGGGCAGGCTTAGTCTGCACTTTAGACAGTTGGAGCTGCTTCTATTACCCTGGAGGATCACAGGTGTGGGGGTATCAGTGGGCAGAGGAATGAAGATTTCAAAGGACAGAGCAGCCATCAGCACATGGGACATTCGCCATTCATGCAAGTACTGTCCCTGGTGATAATTATAGAAAAAAAAAATCAGTCACTAAACTTTAACTGTAATGAAATCAGAGCTACATTAATTTGTGTCCTTTTTATCTACTTAAAGCTGAACTCCAAAAGCTTTAAACAGTATCCCATCCCTTGTAGTGTGGCTGCAGCTGATCCTCCACAATGTTACACCGCAGTATCTTCTCCTTCGTGCTCCAATGGCCTAAGGTCCTGACATCATCAAAACCAATGCAGCAGTAAAAGTCCTGCACTGGATGGGACAGCACACACAGGACGGCACATTATGCCATGGGAGAGGTAAGCCCCTACAAGGGAGAATTTTGTTTCCTGGAGCTGGGCTTTAAACCTGACATCTATATAATCCACTGCAGCCAGATTTCACAGAGTTCCTCACATGTGGTGTAGTTGGGTCAGCTTCTTGAAGCCTGTGCCCCAAAGGGCTTCTTTTTTAACCTGGCTGGAGTGCACCTTTAAATGAAACACAAGCTTTTACAGCTCCCGACTGAGCCTGTTCTCCTTTTCTGTGTGCACAGCACTGGGATTATGTGACCTTTCAGGGTTTAATGTAGAGCCTTAAGATGAAAAGTAAGAAATATAACAGAAAGGATATGTATGACTCACTAAGTAAAGAAAGATTAAATCCCGTCACTGATAGTGACTTCTACCTGAAAGGACTGATTTAGTGCAGCCATGACTGGATGAAAATGTAAAGTATAACGCTGGCCATAGACGGGTAGAAGTTCGAAGAAGAAGAAAGTTTATTTATTATATAAATGATAATTTTTCTAATCATCAGTGGGTCAAATCAACTTTTGTTGACTGCAGCGATGAGAAAATTCCAAGGAGCAGAATGGAAAAAAATTCTCGAGCAAACTAATTTCTAACAATGTATGTGATTTTCATCAACCAGTTTCGGCCTGCCCACATTACATTTACTGAGACAGGGCGGCACAGACAGGCTCGATCACGTACATGTACATCATCCAGCCTGTTCCGGGTTAGGCGTGTACATGCACGCGCCCCTGCTAACCCGCACTGTTGCTGGCTACAGTGGGATTTGGTCAGCAGGTCCCGGCCAATGATTTATAACTGAGACCTGCTGATTGGCTGTAGCCAAACACAGCACAGATTCCTGTGTTTACAAACACACAGGGGCTCTGTGCAGTCATGTACTGGCCAGTGGGCCGGTTTCAGTGACAGCCAGGGCCGGATTAACATAGGGGCTATTGGAGCTGCAGCTCCTGGCCCCTACCTTAATATCGGCCCAGCCGTCCAAAATAAAACAGTCTGCGCACAGAAAGCAATGGGCTGACAGGGGAGAGATCTCCCCTGACCGGCCCTGCATTCCGCACGCACCGCCTGGGCCAAGGGATTAGGTTGTACACTACTGGAAAAGGCTGCTATACCAAGAGCACACATAGGGGATTGCCTTGCTAGAGTAAACTTAAAAGGAGCGTGGCTACGCCTAGTGGTGATTGGAGAGCACTTGCAGTCCTTGGCTCCTCGCTTCTTCTAATTGGTGTGTACCTGCGCTTGCTGGGCGTGTCTTTGCTGCCCGATTGTCCCCCTTTGGCTGTCACTTCCTCAGGAGTGCGGGCAACATGGCAGACTGCATCTATGGACAGATCCTGGGGGCCACACAGGACTCGGACACTGAGGAGCTCTGTCCCCGGCTGCAGGTCATCCACAGCGGGCACTTTATGGTCTCCTCACCCCATCAGTGGAAAGAAGCCTAAAGTTCGGGCAATGTCCCAGCCAGCAGCATCGATCCCATGCTGACCCGACTGTTCCGAGTGCATGAGCCTGACATACAGTTGAGTCATAGTTCTATCAGACAGGAAGCTGCCACTGTGCGTTTGCAGGCTTGGTTGGTGACCAGGACCCGAGAGGGGCAGGTGGAGCTGAAAGCTGTCCCTTATTCCTACAGTCCCGGGAATGCATAGCTCCCAACTGTCCCTGATTTTGAGGGACTGTCCCTGATTTGGAACAATGTCCCTCATTCCTCCTCATTTGTCCCTCATTTTGGCCTGATCTATATATTGTATATAAAATGCACTATTTATCTTTTAAAAAGTGTTTCCCAGTGCTAAACCTTTCATCCAATTTCTAAATTGCTGCATTTGTAAATACCAAAAGCCAATAGTAGTGGTAAAAAGCACTTGTAAGTTGAACTAATAATTTTTTATGCAATTCTCCTTTATGGGGGCGTGCCAGGGGGTGTGTACTACGCCTACATACTTTTGCAACTAGGTGTCCCTCATTCCCATTTCAGAAAGTTGGGAAGTATGGGAATGTCCCTAATCTTCTACTCTGACCATCTGCTCTGGATGACCCTTCTTCGTATACATCATCACATCTGGTCATGGGAAGGGGGGAAATGGGGCAACCCTGGGCCCCCTGCCAGAAGACCCAATACAAAAATATAATAAAACATTAGTGTACTTTATAGAAATGTGTGTTAGGATGCAATATTTTGTCTGCAGTCAACTGTAAACGTTTTTACTTTGGTACAGTATATTGCAGTGGTCTTCAAACTGCAGGCCAAGGGCCAAATGTGGCCCTTTGCTTGCCTTTATTCAGCCCTTAAGGTAAGGCCGGATTAATATAGGGGCTATTGGAGATGCAGCTTCGGGTCACGCAGGAAAACAATGGGCTCTTAATCTGGCCCTGGTGACAGTCTGTCTCCCGCAGCCATTCATTTGAGCACCGCTGTACTGTCTATAAGAGAAAAAAAGTAGAACGGCTAATGGCCAGTGAAGGGGGGGGGGCTTAGGTGGCCATCGGGGTATGGGAGAGACCTGTCACCCGCACTGCCCATCACCTCACTTCACAGTGCGCAACCCGGCTCAGCCTCGGTGCCGCTGCATTGCTGAAAGGCAGCCAATGGCTGTGCAGCAATGCCGGTTTCTGAAATTCCAACCAATGAGGCTGTAGCAATGTTCCTGCATGACGTTAGCCCTCCCACTTCACGCAGTGCTGTGAGAAGGGGCGGAGGAGAAAAATACAGAGGAGAATAAGTGAAATAATAAAATAATAATAAAAGAGGTGAGTTGTATGTGTTTGCAAAATTAAAGTGGGCCGGTCTGGATGAAGTCCAGGGCCAAATTGTTGTCCCAGTCCAGCCCTGGCTCTGTACATAGATCAGCAAAAGCAGGGAGAGAAAACAGCCAGATTAGTAAAAGCAGCACACATTACTAGGCACACAGTTAACCCCTTTGTTGGATAATTTATTTAGGATATTCTATATATATATATATATATATATATATATATATATATATATATATATATATATTTATTTATTATCTCACAAAAGTGAGTACACCCCTCACATTTTTGTAAATATTTTATTCTATCTTTTCATGTGACAACACTGAAGAAATTACACTTTGCTACAATGTAAAGTAGTGAGTGTACAAGCTGTACAAGCTGTACAGTGTAAATTAATATGTAAACCGCTGGCAACAAAAGTGAGTAAACCCTAAGTGAAAATGTCCAAATTGGGCCCAAAGTGTCAATATTTTGTGTGACCGCCACTATTTTCCAGCACTGCCTTAACCCTCTTGGGCATGAAGTTCACCAGAGCTTCACCGGTTGCAACTGGAGTCCTCTTCCCCTCCTCCATGACGACATCACAGAGCTGGTGGATGTTAGAGACCTTGTGCTCCTCCACCTTCTGTTTGAGGATGCCCCACAGATGCTCAATAGGGTTTAGGTCTGGAGACATGCTTGGCCAGTCCATCACCTTTACCTTCAGCTTCTTTAGCAAGGCAGTGGTCATCTTGGAGGTGTGTTTGGGGTGGTTATCATGTTGGAATACTACCCTGTGGCCCAGTCTCCGAAGGGAGGGGATCATGTTTTGATTCAGTATGTCACAGTACATGTTGGCATTCATGGTTCCCTCAATAAACTGTAGTTCCCCAGTGCCGGCAGCACTCATGCAGCCCCAGACCATGACACTCCCACCACCATGCTTGAGTGTAGGCAAGACACACTTGTCTTTGTACTCTTCACCTGGTTGTCACCACACACGCTTGACACCATCTGAACCAAATAAGTTTATCTTGGTCTCATCAGACCACAGGACATGGTTCCAGTAATCCATGTCCTTAGTCTGCTTGTCTTCAGCAAACTGTTTGCGGGCTTTCTTGTGCATCATCTTTAGAAGAGACTTCCTTCTGGGATGTCAGCCATGCAGACCAATTTGATGCAGTGTGCGGCGTATGGTCTGAGCACTGACAGGCTGACCCCCCACCCCTTCAACCTCTGCAGCAATCCTGGCAGCACTCATTCGTCTATTTCCCAAAGAAAACCTCTAGATATGACGCTGAGCACGTGCACTCAACTTCTTTGGTCGACCATGGCGAGGCCTGTTCTGAGTGGAACCTGTCCTGTTAAACCGCTGTGTAGTCTTGGCCACCGTGCTGCAGCTCAGTTTCAGGGTCTTGGTAATCTTCTTATTGCCTAGGCCATCTTTATGTAGAGCAACAATTCTTTTTTCAGATCCTCAGAGAGTTCTTTGCCATGAGGTGCCATGTTGAACTTCCAGTGACCAGTATGGGAGAGTGAGAGCGATAACACCAAAATTTAACACACCTGCTCCCCATTCACTCCTGAGACCTTGTAACACTAACAAGTCACATGACACCGGGGAGGGAAAATGGGCAATTGGGCCCAATTTGGACATTTTCACATTTGTTGCCAGCGGTTTAGACATTAATGGCTGTGTGTTGATTTATTTTGAGGGGGACAACAAATTTACACTGTTATACAAGCTGTACACTCACTACTTTACATTGTAGCAAAGTGTCATTTCTTCAGTGTTTTCAAATGAAAAGATATACCGGTAATAAAATATTTACAAAAATGTGAGGGGTGTACTCACTTTTGTGATTTACTATATATATATATAGATATATATCTATATATATAGATATATATCTATATCTATATATATAGATATATATCTATATATATATATATATATAGAGTGAGGGGGAAAAAAGTATTTGATCCCCTGCTGATTTTGTACGTTTTCCCATTGAGAAAGAAATGATCAGCCTATAATTTTAATGGTAGATTTATAATAACAGTGTGAGACAGCATAACAACAAAAATATCCAGAAAAACACATTTCAAAAAAGTTATACATTGATTTGCATTTCAATGAGTGAAAGAAGTATTTGGGAATTGACTACTGGGGTCAGCCAGCATCCGAGTTTGTCTCACTATACCTCTTCGACTGGGAGACCAGTGTTAACATCCTACAGTTCTTGAATAAAATGTCAGAGAGCTCTAGGCCACTCACTCTCTTGTGCACTCAAAGATTGAAGGCTCCATAGGTTAGGTGGATATAGGTCCATGCTATCAGTTTAAATAATAAAGTTGTTTGATGCATATACGTTCTTGTCTTGTACTTAGATCTGATCACCTTATCTAATATTGAGCTTAACATGTATTCTTGGGTAGCCATGCTTCGCTAATATAGGCATTACAGTTGTGATGATTACAAGTGAGTTTCGCTCCCTCTAGTGTTCTTTTAATGCTATTAAGACTTTTGTTAAGTTTCTGTGAAACAGCGTTACAAAGCATTGTGGGAGATGTAGTTTAATGAGGAAATTACTCATGTGTTAACTTTGTTTTGAAACTACTAAACCCACAAAGACAAGCCACAGACCCACAAAGCCAAGTTACTGCGCTGCATGCTGGGAGCAGGAATAAAAGGAGGAGCGCGGCCATTTTTCCGGTCTCTTGGGACGCCATTCAATACCTGCCTGCAGTGAGGTCTGTGTGTGTGACCGGGAGACTGCAGCCTGTCAGGCGCGGAGCGGAATCGATCGGCCTCTGAGGTGTTCCAGAGCACAGCCAGCTGGGTCAGCGTGCGGATGGACCAGAGAACCCAAGATCCCTGGAGGTTTCCTGCATTTTGGCCATCAGCCATCTGAAGGAGCGATGCGGTGTGATGGCGCCAGCTTTGGAACAGATATCAGGAAAGGAGTTCGGAAGGAGTTCTACAGTACCTGGACTTCTTGTGGTGAGTGGGCACTTGCCCAGATCAATAGACTGTACTGTTTGCTGGGCGATCTGGTTGCAGATTGCTGGTGGGGCTTGTAGTTCCCCGGAGTTATTAGTGCATTACCCTTACAGTTAAGAAGGAAGAGTTATAGGAGTGCTGTTTCCTCATTACAACTAAAGAAATAGTCATCAGCACAACCATCACTCTACAGTTTGTTTCTTTATGTTTCCCACTTGGATTACAAATAACTGCAGTTCAAATCAACAGGCGAGCTGAAGAAAACCTGAAGATAAGGAACTCTTGTGACACTCAGCAAAGCATCAGGGTTTCACTTTATATTCTGAACATTGGATTGCAGTCCAGGGGGAGCTCTCGAGCATAAGATACAGATATACATTGCATTGTTCTGTGTTATGTGAATGTAATGTATTGCCGTTTGGTGTGTGCATTGGGGTTTTAGGGGGAAGGTGTTTAATATAAGTTCCTGGTAACATTGAACGTTTATCCCACTGTGTACCTGTCTGCATACACTCCTTGCTGTAATTATTGGATCTACAAGTTTCAAGTTTATATTGAGTGTTATCAATTGTCACTTATTGTTTATGCTTAATCGTACTGTTTTTATGTTCCACATCTATTACAGTAAATTACTTAAGTGATTCAGTAACCTTGTGTGTGGTTCTCATTGATAACATCACATTGCAATATGGTGTCAGAGGTAAGAGAGGATCTGCAGAGTCGGGGTGGTCAGTGGGGTATAGTCAATCAGCAGCCCCTATGGGGGTACCGCTACACTTGTATTCTGTAAAAACAATAAAAACATTGTAAAGGAAATAAGTATTTGACCCCTTCACAAAACATGACGTAGTACTTGGTGGCAAAACCCTTGTTGGCAATCCCAGAAGTCAGATGTTTCTTGTAGTTGGCCACCAGGTTTGCACACATCTCAGGAGGGATTTTGTCCCACTTCTCTTTGCAGATCCTCTCCAAGTCATTAAGGTTTCAATTCTGATATTTGGTAACTCGAACCTTCAACATATTTTCTATGGCCACTCCAGGACCTTAATGTGCTTCTTCTTGAGCCACTCCTTTGTTGCCTTAGCCGTGTGTTTTGGGTCATTGTCATGCTGGAATACCCATCCTCTACCCATTTTCAATGCCCTGGCTAAGGGAAGGAGGTTCTCACCCAAGATTTGACGGTACATGGCCCTGTCCATCCTCCCTTTGATGCGGTGAAGTTGTCCTGTTTCTTTAGCAGAAAAACACCCGAAAAGCATAATGTTTCCACCTCCATGTTTGACGGTGGGAATGGTGTTCTTGGGGTTATAGGCAGCATTCCTCCTCCTCCAAACACAGTGAGTTGAGTTGCTGCCAAAGAGCTTGATTTTGGTCTCATCTGACCACAACACTTTCACCCAGTTCTCCTCTGAATCATTTAGATGTTCATTATCAAACTTCAGACGGGCCTGTACATGTGCATTCTTGAGCAGGGGGACCTTTTGGGGGCGCTGCAGGATTTCATTCCTTCACGGTGTAGTGTGTTATCAACTGTTTTCTGGGTGACTATGGTCCCAGCTGCCTTGAGATAATTGACAATATTCTTCTGTGTAGTTCTGGGCCGATTCCTCACCGTTCTCATGATCATTGAAACTCCATGAGGTGAGATCTTGCATCCCTTTAAGAGAGTGCTCCTAATCTCAGCTTGTTACCTGTATAAAAGACACCTGGGAGCCTGAGTTCTTGCTGATTAATAGGGGATCAAATACTTATTTCACTCATTAAAATGCCAATCAATTTATAACTTTTTTGAAATGAGTTTTTTCTGGATATCTTTGTTGTTATTCTGTCTCTCACTGTTGAAAGAAATCCAACCATTAAAATTATAGACTGATCATTTCTTTGTCAGTGGGCAAACACACAAAATCAGCAGGGGAACAAATACCCATTTCCCTCACTGTATATATATCTACAGTATCTCACAAAAGTGAGTACACCCCTTTACATTTTTGTAGATACTTTATTCTATCTTTTTATGTGACAACACTGAAGAAATGACACTTTGCTACAATGTAAAGTAGTGAGTGTACAGCTTGAATAACAGTGTAAATTTGCTGTCCCTTCAAAATAACTCAACACACAGCCATTAATGTCTAAACTGCTGGCAACAAAAGTGAGTACACCCCTAAGTGAAAATGTCCAAATTGGGCCCAATTAGCCATTTTCCCTCCCCGGTGTCATGTGACTCATTAGTGTTACAAGGTCTCAGGTATGAATAGGGAGCAGGTGTATTAAATTTGGTGTTATCGCTCTCACTCTCATACTGGTCACTGGAGGTTCAACATGAGTGCACGTGCTCAGCGTCATATCCAGAGGTTGTCTTTGGGAAATAGATGTATGAGTGCTGCCAGCATTGCAGCGGAGGTTGAAGGGGTCAGCATGTCAGTGCTCAGACCATACGCCGCACACTGCATCAAAATGGTCTGCATGGCTGTCATCTCAGAAGGAAGACGAGGCGCTCGGCTCAGGTGGGAGGCGGGTCCGCTCTACTCGGGCCAGTTTGGCCCGGCTTGGGAGGGGGTGGATCCGCTCCCCCAGTCATCTATACAGAGGGCTCCATGTGCCACGCTGCACACCCGAAACTGTCGTTTCCAGTGCAGCCCCGCAGATTCTCTCCTCACCAGCATTGTGTTCCTGAGCGGGTCATGTTCCTCATGTGAATTGAGAGGAAGTAGGCATAGAGTGGAACAGGTCCGACACTGCTGGGGTTGAATATCTCAGGGGGATTAATAGCAATTATTACAGGTTTTCAAACCTGAATTATCAACTATCTTCCCACAAAGTGACCGACTGGCAGGATCATGGACATGAAATCTCCATCATATCTGACCAAAAGTGGCCAGACTGAGCCACTATCATCTTGTGTCTATGGGTGCCCTAAACCACCAGGAGACCTGTAAGTGAAAGTGAAACTGCAGCAGAGAAAGAATAGGTCCTTTCCCTGCCAAGTGGGACTGTGCTGTGTGAAAAGCTGTTAAAATCTCAGGACTGGATGGACAGGAGAAAAAAATGTATTTAGCAGCGAAAACAGCTTCTATACAGTGCCTTGCCACCCATGGCTGATTGTTTGCTTCAGTTGCACTATCAGGGATTGACATGCTCCAGGAAAGCTCTTTTCATGCTGAGCCAATCAAAATGACCACAGATGATCCCACTTGAAAGTCAAATGGCTGTGTGTGCCATTGACAAGGTGATTAGCTACACCTAATTGAGTTTACAAGTCATTTTTTGAGGGGGGGGGTGATCCTTTTTCCAACTCACGGATTCTGTTTTTGAATTTTTTTTTTCTGACATGTTGGTGTTATATCTTTCACTTGGATGTTATAAGTTGCACTGAGTAAATACAGCTGGATAAAACAAAAACTGCTTCTGTCTGCATTTCAGGCTGCAAAGCAACAAAATGTGATTATTTTAAAGGGGGGGGTTATTCTTTTCTATACCCTCTGTATACAGTATGTATTTCACCTGTGTATATAGGAGTTCGGCTTTAAGGAAGGCCCTCATTCTACACAGTTGGTATTGAAGCTCCTCAATGAAACAGAGAGCTTTTCCTTACTTCATTAGATTGTAAGCTTTTTAGCTCACTGATCTCTAAAATATAGAGGATTTTTCCATTGTCCATTGTCATTTGCTCTTCCATTGTCTGTGCAGTGACAAGACGGGTCTTCAAGGTCAATCAGGTTTGCTGGAAGTAAATCAGACACAAATAATGTGCCAATTACTGAGCGCCAATCTCTGACAAGACCATTCCTGCGCCAAGAGAGACGTTTCCAGCTGTTCCCAGCCCGAATTAGGGAAAACATATGCTGACAATACGGGTGACAATGTACTTCCTCCACACTGACCTTCAGGTTGCTCTGTAGAAACACCCTTTAGGTTCCTAATACAGCAGAGTGTGTATGTTAGTTTACAAGCATATTGGCAGGAGAAAGTGTTTTAGCTCCTGACATTGACATTTATGGCTGTAACTGTCAAGAAAGTATGACCCGTTTGGCACAGTAAAAAAGATGTGGGCACCCTGTAAATGGAAACATTCAATACTTACCTATCCAGAGCTAGTGAGTCAAATCCTCTCTTACTTGAAGAGCTCCAACCACCGTTTGTAAGAGGAGCTTCGTGGTTGGCTAGATTTGGCTCCATCAACACAAGTACCTACACCTGCTTCTGTCCTGCTATAACACTGTCCTCCACTGCTGATTCCGAACCCTACACCATCTTGTGCCCCACTCCATGCCAGAGGCCTCCATGTGACATCCCCAGCCATTGAACTTTACATTCCAAAAGGAAGGAAGGAAGGAAGGAAGGAAGGAAGAAAGGAATGACCACACATAAAGTCACAGGCCAGGAGCTGCAGGCGCAGCATAAGCGGAAGGCCTACATGATGGGGTTTGACTAGATAGGCTATAGTAAGGTAGGGGTTAAAATAATATGTGGAAAAAGGGGTGAAATTATTAGGTTTTACCTCATTGGAGGAGGATAGGGTGGGGCAGAATGAGGCAGGTTGTGGTCCTAAGGGTTCCTTCGTGGGAGGCGTCCCTCTAGCATCAGTTGGACCAAGGGACAGCATAAGCCAAGATTCTCCCGCCCTCCCGCCAATTATTTTGGCAAAGGGGTTTTGTATTTTATTTGGTTTCCGTTCTCTAACTGTTGGTTTTAGATGGAGACTGGGGTTGTCATATCAGCGGGCAGGGGTCGTAGGGTTTTTGAAGGCGGGGATGGTTACGTTCTTTGCAGAACGATGGGTTTGGGCCCATCTCTGGTATGGGTGTACCTGCCCTAAAAAGGTCGAAAGTAATATGTGTTGGGGTAGTTGGCTGTATTGGCTGGAAAATTTGCCAAACAATTGTCCCCGAGCCGGTGTACTTTGCGGCTGGGGGCCATGGAAAGGCAAGGTGGTGCCAAATACAGCTAGTTGATCTGTCAAGTGTGCCTTCAAAAATCCTAAGACATAGAAAAGAAGGCAGTTACATTCAGTCTGATATGTTATGGTATGTTTTTTTGTTTAATTACCTCTTATATAATGTAATAAAGTGTTATTCATGGTTGGTTCTTGTAATAAAGGACTGCTATGGCCATTTAAACACAAAATTAGGCCTAGTCTGAATTATTTAAATATGTGTAAGGTATTTTTAAGGTGTCTTTAATTTTTTTTTTATTGTTTATTTTACTTTTATTTTTATATTTTGGCACTTTCCCTTTACATTTTTATTTTTTATCACGTTTACTCCTATTAAAAGGAATATAAACATCCCTTGTAATAAGAATAGAGCATGACAGGTCCTCTTTACAGCGAGATCTGGGGTCTATAAGTCCCCACAAGTTTCCTCTAGGCTAGAAAGCCTAAGATTAAAAAAAACAAAAAAAAACAAACAATCTCAGCTTCCCAGCCGACGGAACGGCAGTGTTTACAACCGCGAGGCCAGACGTGACGTCATAACGTCATGCCCAGCCTTCGAAGGTCATAGAGATGACCAGGGACCATCTGGTCCTTGGTGAGCTCTATGGTAAACGACCATGTCCCCTCCTGCCGCCTGTAAAACAATCAAGCGGCTGAACAGCTGCAGAGAATCACCGGCAGAAAAAGATGATATCTGAATGATGCCTGTAGCTGCACCCATCATTCAGATATCACCACTCAAAGTCTGCAACGTCAAATGACATCGTTGGGTGGGAAGTGGTTAAGGTTAAAACATGCAGTGAAGAGGCAACACATCACCTCCTTGCTGCCTGTCAAACTCCTTTAGAGGTGGCAAGAGCTACCACACGTATGAATAATCCCTTAGGGTACTTCAATGTTCTCCAGCAAAATGCTGAATTGTGGTAAGCTGCTATGGAGAATGCAGGCATGGACTGGGATAAAAGCTCAATTCCCTTAGATTGTAAGCTCTAATGAGCAGGGCCCTCTAAATTCTACTGCATTGAATTGTATTGTAATTGTATTGTCTGCCCTCACGTTGTAAAGTGCTTCGTAAACTGTTGGTGCAATATACATCCTGTATTATAAGTGTAGCACCCTCTAGTTAGGTAGGTGCTTGAGTGAGGATATTTTGTTGGCAGAGAAGGTAAATGTAGGCAGGCCTGGCTGTTTGCTAGGCCTGTTTGTTTTCATTCTAGGTTGGGATTGGCTCAAGGTAGCAGCTGGTGATTCATAGGCCGCATCACTTCACTGTCACCTCCCTCTTCCTTCTAGTGCTTAAAGGAGAGGAGGAGAAGAGAGGTGGGGCTGCCTGGGATATCTTAAGGAGCCTTGACCAATCCCCAACTTGGATAGGCAGGGGGCAAGCCTCCTTAAATACCTGGGGTCAGCCTAGCTGGGGAGGAGTAGTCGGGTGGAGGAGCTGAATTGAGAGAGTGTGGAGTCTGTCGGGGCCCATGAGAAGCTCCCCAGTCTGAGAGGGGGGGTGACCCTGGGCTGGGGCTCGGGTGCATCCAGGAGGAGTGACAAGATCCTGGAAGGAGATGCACATGAGAGCGCAAATAAAGGACAGCAGGAGAGAACTCTTCTAAGAGTCTCCAGGGAGGACTACTGGTCGCAGCCAGGAGGGCTGGTGAGTGAGCACAGTGGGGAGGCACGCCTGAGAGAACTGGGAGATTGCAGTTTGAGATGGGTACAGAACCAGGAGTGAGGGCTGTGGGAAGGGCAGTGGAAAGAGGTCATTGCAGCCAGGCTGGCAAGACGTGAACAAAGCTATCTGGGAGTGGTAGCTGAATAGAGGATCACTAGCGCCTGAACTATTTCTACACCATTGGGGCCCCAGGTCCCTGCCCACAAAAGGCAGTTGAGGCCTGGCTGAAGCAGTGTCAGGCCTACCATGCGGTTCTAGCTAGTCTGGAGGAGTAACAGTCTGCAGCAAGGTAAATGGTGGAGGAGGAACAGTGTGCAGCAAGTGAAGTGCTGGAGGAGGAACATTGTGGAAATTTTAATTAATGTATGTTGTCAGATGTCCCCCAGTGTCAGTTTTGCTGTAATGTGTGGGTATTCGCACATACAGACGTTGGTGGAAGACCATTGGCTGCGGAAACCTTCCTGTGGATACGGCAGATCTGTTTGCTCTTTTAAGGATGTTTGTTTATGCCTCACCAAGGGACTAGCCACTCCTTGGCGACCTAATCTAAACTCCTAAGTAAGCAGAACTGCGTACATGGGAACCATAGCATAACCATACAAAATTATGGCCCACTATGCCATGATAGAGTATGGCTCGCATCATTGGTAGCAGTGGGAATGTGCACACGATCATGTTTAGATCCATGTAGTGTTCAAATTGTGAGACACTCTGTCTCACAAAGGCGCTTGCCGCATGACCCTGCACATGACCATCTGCACACGTCTACACTACTACACTACTGTATTTCTATTTGAATATATACATGTGTGTGATTGGTTCTTTTGAAAGAATACAAGTGTTTGATTGGCTGATTCTAAAGCCACCACCTTCCTTTATTATTCATGTTTATAGTATTAATTAAAGGAGCTGGCTATTGCCCAAGGTGATACCAGCATCTGTGTCTGTGTTACTTGGAGACATACAAGCGCGCTTTCCTGGCATTATATAAGAGAGCTGTTTTTGTGCTTTTAAGCGCAAAGAAATTATTTGCTTATAGGGAGAAGCTTAAAATTTCCCTGACAGAAGGTTGAAGTGTATATACTGAAGTGTATGTAGAGGTCCCAAGCAAGCTTACACTATTCCGGGGAATCCCATAATTCCCCCATTTCTCATCCAAATTCAGTTACATTCAGCAACCGGGGCATGGTTACATAAAAATAATAATATTATTAGGATTGTGACTTTGGAGCTTAGTAGAGGGCTCATTGGAAAAAAAACAAAAAAAAACAAGAAAGTCAGTTTCCCTTTAACATAAAATCAAAGCCCCATTAAATGTAGGTTAATGTGGAACTGGGTCACAGTCACTTTAAACAATTCATAATTATAATCCTGGAGGTGGCAAATGAATTAATAATTATCCTCATCGCTCTGACCAGAGGAAGATTCATAACATTTTCCTCTCATTAAATATGCATCAACAGGAAAGTCATTGCTAAACTTTTTGTTTCTTATTCTCTACTTGTTACAATTAGGTTATTAAAGGAAACCTGTCACCAATGCAAGACAATGGAGAGACTGTGCTGCGGCTGTTTTCAGTCAGACAGCCCCTGTCTGGTAGATTTGCAGGGAGATCTGAACTTCCAAGGAGAGGTGGAGGTGAGGCATTGGATTTTACCCATCAAAAGAAGTAATTGGTTGAGCCTAATGGCTGACCTCCAGCAAATGGGCCCCAGGACTGAAAAATACATGTGTAAGTGAGCCAAAAAATGGTCTCAGGTGTCCGGTATTTATATCACAACTGCAATAAGAGTGCTAAAGGCAGATACCACGTTTCAGAGGCCTAACATCCCTCTTCATCAGGGCTAGTATTAAAAAAGAAACATAATAAACATTCACAATTCAAACACAAAAGCAATATATTAGGCTTTAAATCTAAAAAAAAAAAAAAAAAAACAAAAAAAATATAGTGACAACCATCTAATAAAAATACTGGCAGAATGTGAACTATACATGTCTAGTGGGCCTCGTTTAGAGTTATTCTTAGGAGACTCCATCTTGTATCAGTTATATACAGAGAGTGCCATATTCTGTGCGTAGCTGTAAAAAAAATTTGGAAAACCATTTATCATTTTCCTTCCACTTCACAATTATGTGCCACTTTGTGTTGGTCTATCACAGGGATCTCCAAACTACGCCCCCCCCCCCCCCCCCAGCTGTTGCAGAACTACACATCCCATGAGGCATTGTAAAACTCTCACATTCACAGACATGACTAAGCATGATGGGAATTGTAGTTCCTGAACAACTGGAGGGCCATAGTTTGGTGACCCCTGGTCTATCACATAAAATCCCAATAAAACACATTTACGTTTTTTGGTTGTAACATGACCAAATGTGGTAAATTTCAAGGGGTATGAATACTTTTTCAAGGCACCTTACCTCCTAGCTGTACAGGAATCTTTGGCGATATTAGAATAAACTCAGAAAGCTTCCAAACACCATTAGGTGCTTTCTCATGTGTACACAGCACAACAGGCTTTTATATATTTTGAATATATTTTATGGTAATAGTATACTTGTTGACCATATTTTCCATATGGCAAGAGGAGTCAAATCAGGCTTAGTGGTCTCCCTGACCAGAAAAAGGTAGAGAAAACGACCGATCCTCACGTCCCCTCCTCACGATGATGCTTGGTTCCGACACTGAGGTCTCTTAGTAAGCAAAACAACAAAGGAAAGAAAAACCGGAGATCCCCATAGTGTAAAACGTTCCAAACTGTTTATTGAATGTAACTGCGAGGTTAAAGCTACTAAAAGCTTTTAAAATCCTCTCCCTGACCCGCAAGGATGGTGAGAACAGCAAGACCCATGAGCCAGGGTTGGCGTGTGTTCCAATGGGGGATCAGCGTAGCGCACCGTGTGTATCATCTCGATGCGTTTCGTCATAGAAATGACGTCATCAGAAGCTCTGACTTTAGGAGAGCTAAAACAAGGTGGGGGTTAATAGGTAAGAAAATGGGGGATCCTATCTGAGGTTCTAACCACCCAGCCACACTCAACCTTAAGTTAGCAAATAGGAAGTCATGGCTCCACTCTCTGTAGCCCTCTGGATTACCAAAAGGTGTAGCCAATAGCCAGTCTTCCAGTATTGCTATGGGATGAGGGCGGGCCACTGTACCCCACCCACAGGATGCCATTAGGTCGAGAACTGGGAGGAGGAGATCAGAAGTTGGGGGGTTGACTTATTAAAGCCAAACAGACTTTTCATTGTGCAAGAAAGTTACACTTTGCAAGGGTATTCGTACAAAGCTTAGCCAATTCTTGACGAAGTGGTGCATATATGTGGCCTTACGTAAACAGTTTTCTGTGTTAAGAGTAAAGTCACCAGCGAGGACCAGGAGGCTCCTGAGGCATACTTGCATTTGGGAGCTTTCCAAGCAGGAAGTTAAAAAAAAAAAGTAAAAAATATATTTTTTTTTTTCAAATTTGTCGTTTTTTTTATTTTTTATAGCGCAAACAAAAAACAAAAAACACAGAGGTGATCAAATACCACCAAAAGAAAGCTCTATTTGTGGGGAAAAAGGACATAAAATTGATTTAGGTACAGCATTGCACGACCGCACAATTGACAGTTAAAGTTACGCAGTGCCGTATCGCAAAAAATGGCCTGGTCATGAAGTGGGGTAAATTCTTGCAGAGCTGGAGTGGTTAATAAATGTTGGAGAGGAGTTTTGATGCAACATTTAGGAAATAGCCCTTGTCTGTAAATGTGTCACCTGTCATAAAGGAGTCACTTGTCATTCTTCCTAGATCAGAGTAGGAACAGACTACCAGAATCCTGCTCTGGGCTCTGACAAGAATGCAGAATTCATACAACAATCATCTGGCAGTACGCCTTTAACTCTGGCGTTCTCACCCTTTGCTGCACTTCATTTCTGTAATCTAACGCATTTAACGCAAGCGTCCCCAAAGGCAATCAGCACTTGTATTCACAGAATGTAACAGATCTACTTAAACTGTCACAGGCCTGTGGGCTGCCTTTTATGTCACGAGGAAAAAAAAAAAAAAAAATGACATTCTGCGGCAATAAAATTCTCCCTACTTGTACGAGCGCTGAGCGCTCGTGATTCTGCCAGGCTGGTCGCAGCCACTTGTAGATGGTGCTGCGTGAAGCAAAAGCAATTAAACCTAATTGGCTTCCCCGGAGCTCCGATGACATCCTGTATAATCAATCCCGAAGTCCCCGTTCCTCCGCGTTAAAGGGGAACTTTAATGTGTCATTTTTTACCATAAAGAAAACCTGTCATTAGAAAAAAAAAAATACATGGGCTGCCATCTTTGACTCCTCATTATGCAAATGCTACGTGACTGGCTGCCATGCTGACTCTCTAGGGTTGATTTTCTAAAACTGGAGAGTGCAAAATGTGGTGCAGCTCTGCAAAGAAACCAATCAGCTTCCAGGTTTGTTTTGTCAAAGCTTAATTGAACAATCTGAAGTTGGAAGCTGATTGGCTGCTATGCACAGCTGCACCAGATTTTGCACTCTCCAATTAACCCTCTGACTTCAACACTTCAAACCGCTGACCTGGAGCAAGTATGCAGATAATGACTCCTGACGTTATTCTAACTTTTCTTGTTCCAAGTCAATTGCTCTGGTTAAGTATTTTCAATGGAACGTCCACATCCTTACAGACTTGCTGTATCATAATCTAGTCGTATTACATAACACGGAGGGCACTATGTGCTAAACTTCAAGTGGAATTCTGAGAATCAGACATGGCTGCTCTCAGACTATTTCCTGCCACGGATAATGTCGGAATGGAATTTGTTGCTGCAAATGAAGGCCATATAAATTTCTTTTGCAGTGATTCATAACACTTCACACAAATAATAAGGTCTGGAAGTATAAAGTGCATGGACTGGGAGAACTGAGGTAATGATAGTGCCCACCCTGCACAGTTTTCAGAGAGCTGGGTCACAGAATAACAGCACAGAGGTAGTTGTAATTACCAAAACGTACCTCTTGCTGTCCTGTCCAATTATATTTCCTGGAGCATGGCATTAAGTTATTGTAATCAGTAGGCCTTTCATCAGCAAAGCAGTTCGGATTAGCCTGGTATACATGTGAATATGAGTCTAGAGCAGGGTTCCCCATTTAGTTGAAGACAATTTTTCCCCGGCTCTTGATCTTCGGCTCTCCAGTGTGTTTGTTCCTGTGATACCCTTGCATCTGTGAATACCTGTTACTGACTTGGCTTGCCCCTGGACCTGGTCTTCTACCTGCCTCCTGATCTGAACTTGGCTTCTTAAACTGAGTTATTCTGCTCTTCTGTGTATGACCTTGGCTACCCTCCTGACCATGCTTGCTCTTGTCCACACCCGGTAACCAGTGGCGGCTCGTCCATAAGGGGAGCAGGGGCGCCACCCCCCAATCCATGCGCCCAAACCCTAATCACCATGCAAGGTGCTGGATGCATGGATTTCAATAGGGTTTTTTTTTTTTTTTGGAAGCACATGATTAGAGCCGGAGGCTCTAATTGGCTTCAAAAAAGGATGGGCTCGGGGCGCAGAGCACTGCGCCCTGAGCCCACCCAGTTGTGTGACAATAATGAATTAATATTCACTATTGTCTTCCTAATTCTCCTCCCGGCCAATCAGGAAGCGACCATATGTTAGCGACCTGGCCGACGAGGAGGAGATGCAGGGGAAGCCGCTGTGAAGCCGCTGAGGAGGAGGAGATGCAAGGGAAGCCAGCAGAGAGAAGGAGATGCAGGTAGGAGCCGAAGTTGCCCATGACCTAGATAGGGTAAGTGCGACCACCTCCAAAAAATGGAGCACCAGGCGCCACTGCTGGTACCCGAACTTGGCTTTGAACTGACTTCTCTCCTGACTCCTGCTCTGTATGAATCCTGTTACTTTCCACGGGCACCACCTGTCTGCAGACGCTATCCTGGTGTCTCATCTGAGCACCTGGACATCTCGTCTGACAACACTTCAGTCAGAATAACCCTGCAAGCTATCTGAGCAGGCAACCGTGTTTCTTTGAGCCCAACTCCTCCTGTTTCACCTTCAGGGAAGTCTGGAACTTAGCCGCAAGGGAAGCCCTTTCTCCATTGGCCTCCAGGCCCAGTTACGTGATACTTACACAGTGTGTGGTGACAGACGTTATAGTGATTGTAAAATGTCTGTTACCGAAGGGCACAAAGGAAACAACTGTTTCCTTTGTGTCCCATTCTCACTGCAAATGAGCATTTTAGAGCAGCACCCAGTGTCAAATCGCATGGCAATGTAGAGCAGTGCAGTGCATCGTGCTGCTGGACATTGCTATGAATGAAGAATACATTTTGTACTTTTCCAGTAAAGTTTGTACAAAACAAAACCAAAAAAAAGGAGCCATGTAGTGCAACCTGGAATGGACAGCTGCTGGAGCAGTAAAGCACTTCAGGAGCTCTCTGTTCCCATGTGAATGTGTGTGCAATTACAACAGTTTGTACATGTGCCTCCCACTTTTTAAAGGGACCAAAAGTAATGGGACAGATTAACAATCATCCATCAAACTTTCACTAATACTTGGTTGCAAATCCTTTGCAGTCAATTACAGCCTGAAGTCTGAAACACATAGACATCACCAGACGCTGGGTTTCATCCCTGGTGATGCTCTGCCAGGCCTCTACTGCAACGGTCTTCAGTTCCTGCTTGCTCTTGGGGCATTTTCCCTTCAGTTTTGTCTTCAGCAAGTGAAATGCATGCTCAATCGAATTCAGGTCAGGTGATTGACTTGGCCATTTCATAACATTCCTCTTTTTTCCCTTAAAAAACTCTTTGGTTGTTTTTACAGTATGCTTCGGGTCATTGTCCATCTGCACTGTGAAGTCCAATGAGTTCTGAAGCATTTTGCTGAATATGAGCAGATAATATTGCCCAAAACACTTCAGAATTCATCCTGCTGCTTTTTTTAGCAGTCACATCATCAATAAATACAAGAGAACCAGTTCCATTGGCAGCCATACATGCCCACACCATGACACTACCACTACCATGCTTCACTGATGAGGTGGTATGCTTTGGATCATGAGCAGTTCCTTTCCTTCTCCATACTCTTCTCTTCCCATCACTCTGGTACAAGTTGATCTTGGTCTCATCTGTCCATAGGATCTCGTTCCAGAACTATGAAGGCTTTTTTAGATGTTGTTTGGCAAACTCTAATCTGGCCTTCCTGTTTTTGAGGCTCACCAATAGTTTACATCTTGTGGTGAACCCTCTGTATTCACTCTGGTGAAGTCTTCTCTTGATTGTTGACTTTGACACACATACACCTACCTCCTGGAGAGTGTTCTTGATCTGGCCAACTGTTGTGAAGGGTGTTTTCTTCACCAGGGAAAGAATTCTTCGGTCATCCACCACAGTTGTTTTCCGTGGTGTTCCGGGTCTTGTGGTGTTGCTGAGCTCACCGGTGCATTCTTTCTTTTTAAGGATGTTCCAAACAGTTGATTTGGCCTCACCTAATGTTTTTGCTTTCTCTCTGATGGGTTTATTTTGTTTTTTCAGCCTAATGATGGCTTGCTTCACTGATAGTGACTGCTCTTTGGATCTCATATTGAGAGTTGACAGCAACAGATTCCAAATGCAAATAGCACACTTGAAATGAACTTTGGACCTTTTATCTGCTCCTTGTAAATGGGATAATGAGGGAATAACACACACCTGGCCATGGAACTACTGAGCAGCCAACTGTCCCATTACTTTTGGTCTCTTAAAAAGTGGGAGGCACATATACAAACTGTTTTAATTCCTACACCGTTCACCTGATTTGGATGTATATACCCTCAAATTAAAGCTTTTCATTCTTTTCATTTCAAATCGATTGTGGTGGTGGATAGAGCCAAAAGGATTAGAACTGTGTCAATGTCCCAATATTTATGGACTTGACTGTATTTCCTTCAAAATAAGGGTCTACCACCACATGTACAGCTAAAATAAAAGGTCTGCTTCTCTGATATTTTTGGAAAAAAGAACACACATGAAATTGTTTCTAACGTTCTTGCTGCAGTCAACTACACCCCGTGATAATAAGGACATAAGAAGATTAATGAAAGCTACAACACCTCTTGAGTTCTCTGCAGCAAATTTGTCCCCGGAGCCCCATCATTGTCTGTTCCACCACAAATAAACGTCTTCACTTTTCTCCTCCGGCTCTCTCAGGATTCCACCGCCGAGGGTCTCCTCTGGGGGAACTTGTGGATATTTCTGAAAGTAACACATCTTCCCCGGGGCACAAAAGCAATTTTCTGTGCCAGCAGCCTGTGAAAATCAAGAGAAGATATCGCTAATTAGCTTTCTAACAAGTCTTGAATCATAGAGCAAGAGACGGGAGCTGTCAATGCCTTGTCTAACGATGT
Source organism: Aquarana catesbeiana (assembly GCF_042186555.1). Taxonomy (NCBI): domain Eukaryota; kingdom Metazoa; phylum Chordata; class Amphibia; order Anura; family Ranidae; genus Aquarana; species Aquarana catesbeiana. The sequence goes on along the minus strand of NC_133335.1, from coordinate 24,384,106 downwards.
ATCAAGGAGGTCAATCGACAAGGAACATGGGCTCCATTCTGCCCCTATTATCTATTAACTGCAAATATGATGTGATATTCCACCGGTTAGGTTAAAGTAGAACCAGTAGTTTCTGGAAAGCACAATGCTACCCTCGTCATCTACAAGCATTGGAAATATTTTAGCAAACTTTTTTCCAGATACTTTTCCTGTTCTAATAAACTGTTCCAGTGTGTTTGCTAAATTTTTTTTTATCCTAATGAGTCCAATATATAGCCCACATTTATTAAGCTGCAATATCACTTAATGCAGGGGTAGGCAATCTCGGCCCTCCATCTGTGGTGAAACTACAAATCCCATCATACTTCTGCCTCTAGGAGTCATGCCTGTGATAGTCAGGGTCTTGCAATGTCTCATGGGACTTGTAGTTTCAAAACAGCTGGAGGGCCGAGGTTGCCTACCCCTGACTTAATGCATGCTAAAGTGGCCTCCTAATACTAGCATGCCTCAAGTGCGATTGCACCTTTATCAAAATCTACTGAGCTTATTTCAGCATGGCACAGCCAGAGCTTGATTGCTTTGAGCTAGAGACTGCACTGGACTGATTATTCTTGGTCGATATTAAAGTGGAGTTCTACCCAAACATGGAACTTCCGCTTTAAGTACTCCTCACCCCCTGACATGCCACAATTGGCATGTCATTTTTTTGGGGGGGGGGGGTAACCTTGTTTTGAGTGGGACTTCCTGTCCCACTTCTTGCTTCCACCTTCTGGCCACCTAGGCGACTCCTCCACTCCCCCTAGGTGGCCCCTCCTTCTAGGCAATCTTCTGAGACACATCACAGGTCCCAGAAGACTACCTGTCCACTCGGAGAGCGCAGCGCGACTCGCACATGCGCAGTGTGCTCCCGGCCATGAAGCCACAAGCTGTCACAGCCGGGTGCCCACAGTTTCAATGATGGTGCCGCAGAGAGGAGGGGGAGAGAACGGAGGCCTCGGGCGGATGCATCGCTGGACCGTGGGACAGGTGAGTGTCTGTTTTTCTAAAGGTCATCAGCTATACTTTTTGTAGCTGCTGACTTTTAATAAACTGAAAATAGGCTGGAACTCCGTTTTAAGTGGTTCCGTGGATGGGTGGTGGTCTTTAACTCCCTCTGGAGGCATGTGCTGCTGCCTTACCAGTATGACTGCAATGTCGCTACAGTGAGAAAGATATTTGGATAGGAAAAGAGGAGTGCCCAGTGTCCAGAGTCATGCCACACTTGGTGGAAGGATTTCAATCTTTTATTGAAAATAACGGGTGTACAGATCAAGCTAACGTGTGTCGGTCTCTGCATAAATCTACCAACAGCCCTGAAGAAGGTGGAGGCTTATCCCCCAAAACATGTTGGCTCAAACTGTGCACTCTTTATTTACAATAAAGGTTTGTAATCCTTCCATCAAGTGTGGCATCACTCTGGACACCAGGTGCTCCTCTTTCCCTAGCCAAACAGTTAGGGCTTGGAAACGGGTTTCCTGGCCTCACTGCTAGTCTAAATCATTAGTACTTAGGGTTCTGGCTTGCTCCGATTTATTTTGCTTTGTGATTATTCCATATCACTGACCACTGGAGCCAGAGACAGCCAGCAAAGCACAGTGCTGGGGTCACATCAAGGGTTAGGTAAAGTGAACCTCTCTTTGGCCTAGGCAGGGCAAGCAACAAGTTCATTTTATTTCAGCCCACCCCACCAGCTTATTTTTAATTTCTTTTGACTCCCACAACTCTGAGGTCAGCCTTTGTGAGTAAACGTGTTTTTTTTTTAAAGGTGTTTATTTTTGGATTTTTACAATGAAAATAATACAAAAACGATGAAATAATAAAAGAACCAATAATACAGACTGTTCTACATACATGTATGTCATAGGTATTTAGATCCATGAAGATATAGTAAAAATCATGAAGTAGTACAGCTGTATAAAACAGTAATACCCCAACCAGAACAAAGTCGCACCATTCATACACACACCCATACATACTTCTGTCACCCACGACCATCAGTAATACAGCATAATTCCGGCACGCCTTGTGGAATAAACTCTCATTAGAACTTTTACAAATTTCCATCCACATTAAGATATATGTCAAGTAATGTTTGCTAATCTCCTCGCTTCCTCACTGAGATAACTGCGAGGAGAGAACATCCCCCCAGAAGTCCCCTGAAACATCCAGCCATGGCTGCCAGATCTTGGTGAACTTCCTAGGGCATGCCCTACTTTTGTATATCAACTTAAATTTTGGGAGAGTCCCATGAACAATACGAAAGAAGGCTTGGGCTGAAGGGGGTTCAGTATCTTTCCAATGCAGTAAAATTGTCTTACGTGCATAAAACAATAAAATACGTATCAACATCCTAGCATGAGTGCGAGGAACACTATCATTTAGTACTCCCAGAAGTCCGACCTCTGGAATTTGCGGCAGCGGTATATGTAGCTTACGGTTGAAAAAGGAAAAAACATCTTTCCAGAATGCTGTAAGTCCAGGACATGTCCAAAACATATGAAAGAAATCAGCAGCAATCCTTTTACATCTAGCGCATGCAGTATCTTGACCCAGTCCCATTGTAACCAACCTAGCGGGTGTATAATGTAAGTGATGTATAAACTTAAATTGTATCAGGACATCAGCTGTACTGATGATATCCTGAAAGCATATTTCCACTGCCTCCTCCCAGTCCTCTTCAGAAAGCTCAGGCATAATCCTTTGCCATTTACGTTGAGAGTTCTGAAAAGGATCCGCGCCCATCACCTGAAGGCGCCCATAAAAGGTCGTCACAAGTTTGTTTATCTCTGGAGATGACAGAAGGTCCTCCATGGAGGATTCCTTGAGCTCTATGGTCAATGAGCCAAATTGTGTCTTGAAGGCATGTCGCAATAAAAGGTATTTGAAGAAGAATTTGTTTGCAATGCCATATTTAAATCTAATGGATTCAAAGGGCAGTAGTATATTGTCCTCAAAAATATGTGAGAGGTGTGTGATCCCAAAACGGGCCCACCACGCCGAATCTGGATGACCATAGAGCTCAGGAATATTCGGGTTCCGCCACAGAGGAGTCTGTGGCGAAGTATCGACTTGGGATTGTGTCAGTATCTTTCCCCCCTCCCTCCAGGCCATAAAGCAAACTTCCGCGGGAGAAAATCTGGAACCACCCGTTTTTTTGGACCTGTGTAGTTCGTCCCTCAAGGAGGTAGGGGATGCAAATAAAGATAATAGAAAAGCCGTGGACGGAGTCTGGGGATCAGAGTGCAACCAATCATGGATATAAGTGAGCTGGGAAGCGAGATAATAGTTCCTTAAATTTGGGCAAGCCAATCCGCCTACAGGCTTGGCCGCTTGTAATGATGATTTGGCTATAAGAGGTTGGCTACCGTTCCAAATGAAAGTAAACAGGGCAGAGTCAAGTTTTGCAAATAATTTTTTGGTAAGGAAAACCGGGGAGGCCCTAAAGCTATAGAGAAATTTTGGTAGAAAGATCATTTTAAATATGTTTATGCGGCCAATAAAATTAAGGGGCAATGATGACCAGGTGTGGAATTTCTCCATCATCTGTTGGACTATAGGGGTGACATTAAGTTCCTCGTACCTAGAAAGGTCAGTATGTATCTGGATGCCAAGGTATTTAAGGGAGGGCGTCAGTTGAATGCATGACTTCTGTAAATAGTTGTAAGGGGAAGGGGGACCGATAACCAAGGCCTGCGATTTTTCCCAGCCCACTCGGAGTCCTGAGACCGCACCAAACTCCTCCACCACCTGCATTAATTTAGTAAAAGAGCTTTCCCTTCCATCTAGATATACCAGGGCATCATCTGCGTATAAGGAGATTTTTTCCTCCAACGGGCCCGAGCGGATGCCCCCAATCTCGGCCGTCTGCCGCACAGCCAGAGCCAATGGCTCAATGGCTATTGCGAACAGCAGGGGAGAGAGAGGGCACCCCTGCCGAGTACCCCGTCCTAAGGAAAATGGTGCAGAGATATCCATGTTTGTACGAACCCTAGCTCTTGGGTCTGCATATAGTAAGCGGACCCAGTGGATAAAAGTTGGGCCAATACCCATCCGTGCCATAGCTTCCCATAAAAAAGGCCAACTCACAGTATCAAAAGCTTTTAGTATATCTAGGGACAGAACCAGCCCAGGTCGCCCCGCACGTGCCGCCTCATGAACATGTAGGTACAATCTTCGGATATTATCAAATGTACTCCTGCCAGGCATGAAACCGGATTGATCTGGTGGAATAAGGGCGAGGATGACAGACTGGAGTCTAAGGGCGAGAATTTTTGCTAAGATCTTTACATCACCATTCAGAAGTGAAATAGGCCTGTAGGATCCGCAATGTTTACTATCCTTACCGGGTTTGGGTATAACCACAATAAGTGCTTCGTTTAAGGATTCAGGAAGCTTCCCTAATTTAAGGGAGTCTTGAAACAATTTGAGGAGCCTAGGAGCCAGTACCTCTGCATGCGCTTGGTACCACTCCGAAGGAAGCCCATCCAGGCCCGGAGCTTTATTAGAGGGAAGGAGGCTTATGGCCTTGGTGACCTCCTCCAGCGTGATGGGTTTGTCTAGGAGGGACTGCTGGGAGGTGTTGAGTACCGGGAGGTCAAGGGATTCAAAGAAGCCTATAAAATCTGTCTCTGGAGGGATTTCCGTGCCCTTGTATAATGTGGCATAGAAGTCCGCGAAGGTTTTATTAATAATCAATGCGTTGGATGTAATCGATCCGTCAGGTAAATGAATTGCAGCAATCGTGGTTCCCTGACAGTCCGCGTGAGCAAGATATGCCAGGAGCTTGCCATTTTTCCCACCATGTTCATGTATACGTGCTGAGAGGTACAACTGTTGCTTCCTGGTTAAGTCCACCAAGTGTAACTGCAGCGCCCGGTGGGCCCCAGTCAGCACGCCTCTGGTTTCAGAGGAGGGGGCGCCCGCATGACGGGCACGAGCCTCCTCCAAGACCTTCCGAAGCTCATCTTGTGTCCTCCTCCCGGCAGATCTGTAGCTCTTGATTCTAGAAATATAGGAACCCCTTACCACGGCCTTAAAGGCATCCCAAACAGGACCCACAGGAGCCGAGTCAGTATTAAGAGACCAATAAATAGACATGTCAATCGGGATGCCCTCAGCTATCTCCGGAGTAGAGATCCAGAGAGGGCTGCGTCTCCAAGTTCGAAACCCCGGTCTATGGCCCATAGTCAAATCCACCTTTATCATAGAATGGTCAGATTCCGTCTGGGGGAGATACGCTATGGATTGAACAACCAGTAAGAAATCCCTTGTGGCGAGAGCAAAATCAATTCTGGAAAGGGCTGCATAGGACCTAGACTGGCAGGAGTACACTTTGGCCTCTGGAAATTTCCAGCGCCACAAATCCACATATCCATAGGTATTACTCCACGCGCGGAGCAACCCGGACTCGGACTTCAAAGGTTTTAATCGATCTAGGTCAGGTTGCAAGACCGAGTTGAAATCCCCAAGGATAAGCATAGGACAACTAGGCAGATTTGCAAACTGAATATCAAGACCAGAAAACATCGCAGCCGTGACCGGAGGAGGGAAATACACCGCCACCAGAATAAGGGGTGTGCCATGTATCGATACATGTAAAATAACATACTGCCCCTTGGGATCTAGGACAACTTGGTGACACACGAAGGGCAATCCCTTACGGATTAATATGGCTAAGCCCCGGGCATAATTTGAGTAGGTAGAGTGATAATGGTTGGCTACCCAGTGTTTTTTGAGCGCCATCACCTTGGCCCCCATTAAATGAGTCTCCTGAAGACACAGTATATGTGGTTTACTAAGTTTCAGGGCCGCAAAGATGGATGCTCTTTTAAATTTAGAATTCAACCCGCGGACATTCCACGAGCAAACAGTTACGTTAGACATGGAGTTGATAGCATGGGTGCATACGGGTCAGGAGGGGTCTGAAGAAGAATCCCTCCCTCGGTCACGGCCACGTATACAATTAGGGGTCGTAGTGCCAGACATTCATTCAACCATACATACATCATACATACAACCATACAACAACAGACATTGTCACATTCAATACCCAACAGGGGTATTAATTCCCCTGCCCAGCTCCAAAAAAGGGGAGTGGGCCCATACCCTAAACTTGTATCATGCCTGGGGCGCATGGCCCGGAACAGGAGGCAGGAAAAAAATATGAGCTCAAAGGCCACAAAAAAGGTCATTAGTCAATTATAATGTTTCAAAAGGAAATAAAATAAGGGGACTGAGCCCCAAGGCAGCTCGGGCCCGGTGATAAACCGGGACTTGGTACTCTCCCTCCGGAGACAAGTAGGATCCTCCAAGGTCAGCACATGTCCGTACCGAAACGGAAAAAATTGCCCATCATAACCAATATAGCAAAAAGGGGGGAGAGGGGGAAAGGAAAAATTATAATGCAGGCAAGGGGATCCCAAAGAGGAGAGGTAACTTCTGTTAAAGCTGTGGAGCCATCATAATGTGGGTATCCGCTTCAGGCAGGAGGCTTGGGAGGGCGGGGTATTGCTTCCCACCAAGACATGGCATCCTGTGGGGATTGAAAAAAATTAGCTTTCCCTTCATATGTGACCCGAAGGGTGGCAGGAAAAAGCATGGAATACTGAAGATCTTGTTCCCGAAGCTTCTGCTTGATCCGTTGATAGCTGGCTCTACGGTTGCGAACTGTCGCTGAGTAGTCTGGAAAGAGTGACACCACTGCATTATTAATGCGGAGACTTCCTTTCCACCTGGCGGCCCCCAAGATGGAGTCGCGGTCTCTGTAATTAAGGAGACGAATCACCATCGTACGTGGGGGGTGACCTTCTGGTAGGGGGGGCCCGGGGACTCGGTGGGCCCTCTCGATCACAGAACAGGGGGATAAGTGTTCTCGGCCAAACTCTTGCTCAAGCCAGCTCTCTAGGAAGGCTACAGGGTCAGACCCCTCCACCCGCTCCGGAAGTCCAACCAGGCACAGGTTGTTCCTGCGTAGGCGGTTTTCAAGGTCGTCGACCTTATCCTCCAAAGTTGTAATCTTTCCCCCATATGTATTGAGTCTAGGTAAAATGGGAGCAATAGTGTCCTCCAAATCACTGATACGTTGTCCAGTCTCGGTAACCCGGCCACGCAGCTTGTGCACATCTTGCCGCATAATAGTTAAGTCTATCTTAAGCCCATCCACCTTCCCCACCAGATCTGCATGGTTTACCTTGATAATGGCCAGGACATCTGCCAGGGTAGGTTCCTTGGCGCCATCCGCGACCGCCGGGCCCGGGGTCGGTACCGGAGGAATGGCTGCAGGGTCCGGAATCTCTGGGGAGGGTGGTGGGGATCCGTCCAGGCCATCACCGAAGAGATCCGGAGTGGAGGCTGGGGATGAGCTAGGCCCCTGGACAGTATGGCGGCGGCCATCTTGGCAGGAGCGTGTAGCGATGCTCATCTTTACCGGAGGCTGTTTCTTCATACGCCACTTTCCCATCAACCAAAATGTCCCTCAATGATGCACAAGACACACCTGAGGGGATTAGGCAGGAGAGAAATCAGGTGCTGACGATGGATGATCAGGATGGAGCAGGATTGTATAGGGAGAGACCGGAGCTACACAGGAACACGTCCGCTCACATCCTGAGCCAGGCCACGCCCCCGAGTAAACGTGTTTTTAAGCTACGAGTTGCCAAAAACATTGCTTACACAGCACTATAGATTCTCCATGTGACATCGCTGATTGGCCCATACTCTGAAGTACATTTTTATTTGGCTCCAAACATAGAACTGAGAAGTAAAGAAAAGAATATGCAGGGATGGGAGAATAAGCTTAAGTTTAGGCAAGCAGTTGCGGGCAGTTTAACCACATTTTTAGCACCCCCCTAACCGCTCCCCCTTAAAGTGGTTCCAAAGGCTGAAGTTTTTTTACCTTCATGCATTCTATACATGAAGGTAAACAATCTTCAGTATGCAGCCCCCCTCCCTTATACTTACCTGAGCTCCATCTTGATCCAGCAATGTGCACAAGAGCCAATGGTGTCGATATTGGGGCACGGGAGGTGCAGACCACACCCAGGTGGCACCCGCCAGAGGGGTGACACCCACTGGCTTAGCTACAGGGGTTGTAGGGGTCGCAATTGCGACCCTGCCTCTGCTCCAGGGGACCCTCTCACATTATTCCCAGCCATGCTGTTTCACTGGGAAAAAGTAAACTCAGAGGACCTGGGCCAGCCAAGAGCTGCAGACAAGATGGGGCACTGTGGCGAGGGATGGACTACAATTCCCATGATGCTTTGTGTGAGTGTACAGTCATGGGATGCAGGGCAGGGCTCCTGGCCGGCCCAGGCCCTCTGAGTTTACTTTTTCCCAGTGACACAGTGTGACAAGACAGGTTGAGTGGAGAGCAACATCCAGAGTTCAGGAAGTGGACAGAGGTGTGGGCAGTAGAAAGGGAGACTTCTATAGCGTTCAGTGGAACTGAGAGTCTGCCAAAGGTGAGCTGCTTGAAGACTGCAGCGGAAATGCATGGTGACTATTCAGCGCCTGCACGAAAATTTTTTTTGTGTGTTACGTGGGACTGCAAGTGCCTGTTGCATGTGCACTGAAGCACCACCTCCGGCTGCCTCACAGAGACCTCAGAGCCAAGAGAGACTCATTCTGTAGATCTGTACAGTTCTATGCTGGGGAAGGGGGACTGGAAGGGAGTTGAGTCTGTACTAAGGCGGGGGGCACCATGTTTTACCACAAAAGGTGACACCAACCCTAGTGCCGCCACTGACAAGAGCAGAGGCTCTTTCAGCTCTCTTCCTCCTCACTGGCTCAGAAACAGCAGTGGGAGCCATTGGCAGTGATGAGGGAGCAAGGGTGGGGCTGAGCTTTGCTCTGTGTGTCTTTGTACAGACAGAGCCAGTTCAGGAGTGAGCCCCTCATAGAAAGCGCCCTGTTGGTTTGTTAAGAATGGGGTTTGGTTTTTAAAAAAAGGGGTTAAAACAGGTGGTGAGGAAGCATCACTTAGTCTCCTTACCTCCTGTCAATTGCATGTCAAAGGCTAGTTGCTTGTCTGTTCAGGGGGCCCAAGTTAGGTATCCAAGGTATAAGTATTTTTTAATTAGTGACAAATTCCACGTGCAATAGTAATGTTCTGATGTATTTAACCACTTGCTGACCAGCTCACGCTGATATACGTCGGCAGAATGGCATCGCTGGGCGAACCGCCATACCTGTGCTCCTTTAAGAGCCGTAGCAGGCGCACGTGCCCCGCCAGAGGCGCGCACACCTGCTACACAGCGGGGGGGCGCTGTGCGTGGCCGGTGGGCACAATCACCGCCGGCCACCCACGGGCACGAGACCCAGAACCGGGATTTGTGTGTGAACACACAAATCCCGGTTCTGACAGGGGAGGAGAGACAGATCGTCTAGGAATAACGATCTGGCTCCTCCTCTAGTCAGTCCTATCCCCTCACAGTTAGACCACAACTAGGGAACACAGTTAACCCCTTGATCGCCCCCCATAGTGTTAACCCCTTCCCTGCCAGTGACATTTATACAGTAATCAGTGCATTTTTATAGCACTGATCGCTGTATAAATGTCAATGGTCCCAAAAAAGTGTCCGATCTGTCTGCCGCAATGTCGCAGTCCCAATAAAAATTGCTGATCGCTGCCATTACTAGTAAAAAAAAAATAATAATAAAAATGCCATAAATCTATTCCCTATTTTGTAGACGATATAACTTTTGCGTAAACCAATCAATATACGCTTATTGCGATTTTTTTTTACCAAAAATATGTAGAAGAATACATATCGGCCTAAACTGATGAAGACGTTTAAAAGAAAAAAAAAATGATATTTATTATAGCAAAAAGTAAAAAAATATACAGTTTTTTTTTTCAAAATTGTCTTTTTTTGTTTATAACGCAAAAAATAAAAACCGCAGAGGTAATCAAATACCACCAAAAGAAAGCTCTATATGTGGGAAAAAAAGGACGTCAATTTTATTTGGGTACAGCATCGCACGTCCGTGCAAATTGTCAGTTAAAGCGACGGGAAGGGATAAAGTGATTAAAATAGATTTCGCAAATGCTTTTACTCATACATAATAATTAAACATAATAATTAAACAGAGATATGGAACCCCCCCCCAATGTTTCCAAACAACTTCCTAAAGATTTCTGACATTTTGAAACATTGAAGCTTTCTACATTTCCACTCAGGACACGAACACAGTCTCTGATAATTTACTGGTCATCATGTGGGAACTGAGAAGCTTAAAGTCTTATTTCCTCTTTGTTGCTGTCAAGGCTTTCCCCAGTTTCAGAGATAAAGTGTGCCAGTGATTCCTTTCTATGGCACACTGATGTCTTTATCTCTCCCTCCGCCAGCTACGCTCAGTGAGAGACCCAACATCCACGTGCTGGCTGACGTCCAGACTATCGAGCTATGTAAATGTGATCTTTAACTGCACAACTTCATCGCCGGGCACGTCCTAACCTAGATATGACAGTGATCTCACAGATGTCTTAATGGCACTGAAACCCAAAAAAAGAGCCCTGTTTTTCATAATAGACTCCTTAAGGGATCATACACAACCCAACAGCTGTAAGGGCTTCTTCATACCAGGCTACATTGTTCAATGTATTCCCAATGCATGGACAAAGCAAAAAGTCTACCATTGAAGGTCTAAAAAAGCTTGTCGGTGCTCCAATCACCAGGGACGCAAATTGTAATATGTCTAAAGATGGGTTGGATTAACCTGATTTATTGAACATCAAATTGCTTTATTCGAAGTTTGTAAAACCAACACGTTTTAGGGGGGCAAAAATCAGAGCTTGGACAGTGTAGCAAAAAGTTTCTATTTGACTCAAAAAAACATTTTCGGGCCCCTGATAAAGGTCTTTTGTGACGAAACGTGCATAGGGCGGAACCGGAGGTGATGTCACCATGCATGCACAATCCTGATTGCATTGTGGGATTTGTAGTTTTTTTGGATGCTGATTTTCCAGGGCTGGTTCACACCACAAAAACACACTCCTGATCCGTTCCATATGCGTTTTTGCATGCAAGTTCCATTGCATTTTTGATGCGTGGGCACTGGCAGGTGGCACTGGCAGGGGGGTACTAGTGTACACAGATGAGGCATAATTGCCTCTTCCTCTTTGGGACTGATGTCCCTTGCAGATGAGCTGGTGATCGGCTTTTTTTTCTCCTCGCGCTATCAGCCTGAGGAGAAAAAGAAAACAATTACCGAGCTTTTGTTTACATCATGTGATCAGCTGTCATTGGCTGACAGCTGATCACATGGTAAGGGGCCGGGACCAGCCCCTTACTCGGATCGGTGATCACCCGATCTCAGTGACTCATGATCAGGGCACGCGCAGGGAGCGTGCACATGGGAGGCCGTCATATGACGGCCTCCCAGAAATTCAGGTCCACGCTGTGGCCGTCATTCAGCTATAGCGCGGATGTCAAGTGGTTAACCACCTCAGCCCTGGAAGCATTTCCCCCTTCCTGACCAGACCGTTTTTTGCAATACGGCACTGCGTCGCTTTAACTGACAGTTGCGCGGTTGTCCGACGTTGTACTAAAACAAAATGTATGTCCTTTTTTTCCCCACAAATAGAGCTTTCTTTTGGTGGTATTTGATCACCTCTGCGGTTTTTATTTTTTGCACTATAAAACAAAAAATAAGTTTGAAAAAAAACACAATATTTTGTAGTTTTTGCTATAGTAAATATCCCCAATTAAAAAAAAAAACAAAAAAAACACAATTTTTTTCCTCAGTTTAGACCGATATATATCCTTCTACATATTTTTGGTAAAAAAAAAAATCACAATAAGTGTATATTGACTGGTTTGCGCAAAAGTTATAGCGTCTACAAAATAGTGGATAGATTTATGTCATTTTTATTATTATTATTTTTTTACTAGTAATGGCGGCGATCTGCAATTTTTATCAGAACTGCAACATTGCAGCGGAAATTACTGTATAAATGTCACTGGCAGGGAAGGGGTTAACACTAGGGGGCGATCAAGGGGCTAACTGTGTTCCCTATGTGTGTTCTAACTGTAGGGGGGATGAGGCTGACTAGGGGAAGAGAGAAATCGGTGTTCATACTTAGTATGAACACACAATCTGTCTCTTCTCCCCTTAGAGAATCGGGATTTGTGTGTTTACACACACAGATCCCGGCTCTCGCTCTGTCACAAGCAATCGCGGGTGCCCGGCAGTCATCGCGCCCGCCGGGCACATGCATCGGCACGGGGTCAGCGCGTGCACCTGCTTTGACATCTTAAAGAAGCAACGTACCGTTACGGTGATTTGCGCAGCCGTGCCAACCTGCCGCAGTATAACTGCGGCGGCTGGTCGGCTAGCGGTTAATGTCCCACTGGTGAAACACAAAATATCTTGGATTATGCTTAATGAAAAACTGACCAGTATCTGTAACGATAAACAAGCTAGGTTTGACAGTGTGGAACCCCTGGATTGTGTACCTCCAGGCTCCCTAGGCGCTGAGACATCTTGTAGATGGAGGCTCGGACTGAGGTGACCGACTCAAGTCTCTTCTCTAACCTTTTCTCCTTTCCTTTTTCTTCCTTCTCTTTTGAAGTGGATGCTGATGGGAGACAATGAAGCCTCTTCAACATTAGTCGGTCCAGGGGCTTAAGGTATAGTGTTAGGAGGCACTGAAATAACCCTCTGCAAGTAACGTTTCCCTAAATCTCCATGTAATCGAGATATGTGGATCTACAGCCTATCTTAAGAATACTTTATCATTTCTCCCATTTCCTGAAGTTTTGTAATAGGCTACTGACACTGTGGGACTGACTGTCCTGGACATAAGGTTTTGATACTAGATACAGCCTGTATGTTAGGCCTGACTTTATTATCCTACATGTATTTTGGTTATCACAATAAGGCTATTGACCACTTCAGAGAGTGCATCCTCTTGTTGACATTTATTCTGGTACTGTATGTGTTTGTGGGGTTCTTTTTGTTCACCCACCTCTTGAGGATTGACCACAAGTTCTCAATGGGGTTAAGGTCTGGGGAGTTTCCTGGCCATGGACCCAAAATTTTCGATGTTTTGTTCCCCAAGCCACTTAGTTATCACTTTTGCCTTATGGCAAGGTGCTCCATCATGCTGGAAAAGGCATTGTTCATCCCCAAACTGTTCCTCAATGGTTGGGAGAAGTTGCTTTCAGAGGATGTTTTTGTACCATTCTTTATTAATGGCTGCTAAAATTGTGAGTGAGCCCACTCCCTTGGCTTAGAAGAAACCCCCACACATGAATGGTCTCAGGATGCTTTACTGTTGACATGACACAGGACTGATGGTAGCGTCACCTTTTCTTCTCTGGACAAGGTTTTTTTCGGGATGCCCCGAACAATTGGAAAGGGGATTCATCAGAGAAAATTACTTTACCCCAGTCCTTAGCAGTGCAATCCCTGAACCTTTTGCAGAATATCAGTCTGTCTCTGATGTTTTTCCTGGAGAGAAGTGGCTTCTTTGCTGCTTCTCTTGACACCAGGACATCCTCCGAAAGTCTTCTCCTCACTTGATGCACTCACACCTGCCCTTTTTGACCCCAGGACATTCTCCAAAAAGTCTTCTCCTCACTTGATGCACTCACACCTGCTTACTGCCATTCCTGAGGAAGCTCTGCATTGGTGTTGCCCCGATCCCGCAGCTGAGTCAACTGTAGGAGACGGTCCTGGTGCTTGCTGGACTAATAACAAATACAGAGGAAAGGTTTTTTGGGGGATTAAGTTCATTTTCATGGCAAAGAGGGACTTTAATTGCAATTCATCTGATCACTTTTCATAACATTCTGGAGTATATGCACATTGCTATCATAAAAACTGAAGCCGCAGACGTGGGGAAAATGAATATTTGCGTCTTCTCAAAACTTTTGGCCACGGCTGTAGTTTTCACCTCAGTACTCCTCAAAGCATCGCCTCTGCGGTTTTTATTTTTTGCACTATAAACAAAAAAAAGTGACAATTTTGAAAAAAAAAACCACAATACTTTGTAGTTTTGGCTATAATAAATATCCCCAATTTAAAAAAAAAAAAAAAAAACATTTTTTTCCTCAGTTTAGGCCGATATATACTCCTCAGAGCATCGCATTACAGAAAATTCCTCTATGTGTCTCTCTCTTCCTCCGCTACCAAACATATTCCAACATACATAATTTGGGCTTTACAATTGTCCTTTATAAATAACTTCACCGTGTTCTTTGCTTCTCATAAATATAGATAGGCTGCTCTGATTTCTGGCAGATACAAGAAAAGGCTTTACATCCAGCGCATGTGAATATATGGCAGCATGTTCCACAGGTTGTGCACGTCGCCTTTTATATGAAATTATGTACAAGGCGTGGGCAGCGAAGCGCGGCAGGTCACCTAAGTGATGAAATTGGATTTGTGGTGGAATATTGAGAATGAGAGGAGAATGTAAACAACATACAAGAAGGTACCCTTGTACCAGCAAATATCCCAACAAATGATACCCTTAGGCCACACCTCCAAGCACCTGTCTATTGATTGACTGAGAAGCATTTTAGAATTGTATGTGGGTGGGTGGGTGGGGGATAGTGAGGGTAACCAGGTAACACTCCAGAATGTTTTTATTGCTCCCTGTGTCACAGTGGACAGATTCTCCTCACCTTCTGTCGCTGTGACACAACAGGAAGTGAGGGGAAATCTACTCAAAGGGGACAGCAATAAAAGCCCTAAGGATGTTCTAACTCTATCCTATTTTATGCAATAAAAATGATATATATGAAGGTCTACTAAACAAGAATGCACAATCGTTTAAATATCTGTTTTAACCACTTGCCTCCCAAGCCAATTCTGACACTTCTCATATACTGTACATGTAATGCCGCGTACACACGGTCGGACTTTTCGGCTACAAAAGTCCGACAGCCCGTCCGACAGACTTTCAACGGACTTTTGTCGGACTTGCGGTGGACTTTCTAACGAACGGACTTGCCTACATACGATCACACAAAAGTAGGACGGATTCGTACGTGATGACGTACACCGGACTAAAATAAGGAAGTTGATAGCCAGTAGCCAATAGCTGCCCTAGCGTGGGTTTTTGCCCGTCGGACTAGCACACAGACGAGCGGATTTCTGGGTCCGGCGTAGTTACGACGTAAAGATTTGAAGCATGTTTCAAATCTAAAGTCCGTCAGATTTGAGGCTGGAAAAGTCCGCTGAAAGTCCGGGGAAGCCCACACACGATTGTCAGCCGGCTTTAGTCCGCCGGCGTCCGTCGGACTTTTGTAGACGAAAAGTCCAACCGTGTGTACGCGGCATAAGAATCTGTGTTTTTTTTTTTTTATCAGATAATTACTTAGAACCCCCAAACATTATATATTTTCTAAAAGCAAAGGCCCAGGGGAAAAAAAGAAAAAAATGCTGGTTGTTGTAATTGTTTATGTCACTTGGTATTTGCGCAGTGTTTTTTCAAACAGAAATTTAAATACACTTTAATGAATTGTAGTGCACACAAACACAATATAATACCCTTTTGTTTGATAAGATATAAAAGATCATGTTACACCGAGTAAATAGATACCTGACATGTCACGCTTTAAAATTGTGCGGGCCTGTGGAATGGCGACAAACTATGGTATTTAAAAAAAAAAATCTACATACAGTGGGTATAGAAAAGAACCCCCCTCCCCCTTAAAATATTCACATTTTGTTGGTTTGTAGTCTGAAATGAAGACAGACCCAGTTTTTGTTTTACATATCTGCATTTACTCAGTGCAACTTATAACATCCAAGTTAAAGCTTTAACACCAACATATCAGAAAAAAATAAAATATAAATTTAAAACAGAATGACTGAGCTGGAAAAAGGATCACCCCCTATGTCAGTATTTTGTTGAACCACCTTTTGGTTTAATTACAGTCTTGACATTTGTAGGACTTAAGCCCAGTATCCTGGTGACACTCTTTATCCCGAAAATTCTGCCCCCCTCCAAATCCCTCAAAAGTTACTCGACCCGGTTTTGGAGTAAATGGCCTTTACGGCCTTTTTATTAACAAATTACAAAGTTAAATAAATAACATCTTCATAAATAACCATTAAACTTTTATAAACTTTTTAGGGGTAATGGAGTAAAACAAACATACCACTGGTCACTGCGAACAACTTTTTTAAAACTTTAGGCCTTCAGTTGGAAACCCCTGACTCGGAGGCGGTACCCAATCTTCGCTGTGACCTACCCTTTTAACCCTTCCAGGTTAACATCTCGTAACCTGAAAGTACCCGAAACAACATCCTTTCCTGGATGGGTACCAGAACAACCCCCCATCCCATGGATGGGTACCACATGTTCCATACATGTAACCTACATCTTCTCCTATTCCAGCGACCCAACAATGCCAAGTCAGCCTGACCAATCCCTTACCCACACGAGAACCAACTGAGGGCGGGTGGGTGGCAATCGCTTCCTCCTCCGCTCTCCGACTGACGTCACTTCCCCCTCTCCCTTCCTCTCTACTGCTCCGAACCCTGCCCTCACCCAGACCCTCCCCCTTTCTAAAAGGGGAAAACGCTTTCTTAAAACAGCAAACTCTGCTGTCCAGCACTGTCAAGCCGTCCCTGCGCCCATTGTCTTTGTCATTAGCTCCGGGACTCTATTTAGTCATCTAGACTTTGCAAAATTTGCCCACTCTTCTTAGAAGAACTGCTCAAGTTCAGTTAAATTTGATAGTGACTGTTTGTGGACTGCAGTCTTCAAGTCATTCCACTGATTTTCAATGGGGTTTAAGTCTGGGCTCTGACTAGGCCGTGCAAGGACATTCACCTTTTTTCTCCTTCAACCACTGTGTGGTCATTGTGTGCTTTGGGCCATTGTCATGTTGGAAGATAAACCTTCTTCCCATTGACAACTTTCTGGCAGAGGGCAGTAGATTTTCCTCCAGAATTTGATGGTATTCTGCTCCATCAATTTTTCTTCTATCCTGACAAGTGCTCCAGTCCCTGCTGCAGAGAAACACCCCCATAACAAGATAAGACCACCTCCATGCTTTATGCTAGGAATAGTGTTATTTGGATGGTGAGCTGTATTGGATTTCCGCCAGACATATGGTTTGGTGTTGAGACCAAATCATTCAATTTTACTCTCATCTGACCAGAACACCTCCTCTCTCCTCTGCCCTCAAAAGCCTTATATGAAATTGAGATCAGATTGATAAGATGCCTGCACAAGCCGTTAACGAAAGTGACAAAATGCTAATCACTTCTAGTTTCTTAGACCATAGAGATGACTGAGGGAACTTCTGTTCCTTCTATCATATCTATGGTAAGCCAGTGGAACTGCCGGCTTCCCTGGTGGTACAGGACACTCAAATTTACATGTAAAACAGATCACCTTGCTATAAATCTGAACAAAGTATGTTAAAGAGGTTGTAAACATCCCTGTATACGTTATACCTATAGGCAAGCCTAGAATAAGGCTTACCTGTACTGTAAATACCTCCTAAACGTGCGCCGTTTATGAGATTTTTACTGTATACTGCGCCGATGATGTCATCGGCACATGCGCTCTGAAGAAATGGCCACCTGTACTGTTTCTTCAGAAAACAGTGCCGTGGTGGCTCCCATGCGCATGCACGGGAGAGAAGTCAAGCGGCTCTGGCCAGTCACAGAGCCGGAGTCCGCGGCCCCAGAAGGAAGACAGGGCGAAGATAGATGTGGCCTGCAGCGGGGATGACGCAGGCTTCGTTTGCAGGTAAGTGTCACATAACGTGCTAGTATGCAATGCATACTAGCACATTATGCCTTTACTTTACAGGGGAGGAAAAAGTAAAACATTTTTCCAAGAGTTTACTTCCTCTTTAATGCTTTAACATTACTTGTTTCTCTGTATGTATATATGTACATGGGGACAGCCACATTTTTCTCATTACATATAGAGGATCTGCTTACTGGTAGTGCTGTACTGCTCTGTCTCACAAAGCAAGTTTGTGAGTCGCTGGAGCACTAAAAACAATGCACTCCCCGTGCAGTCCATATCAATATCTTATCTGAGCAGGGCAATCGTAGTAGCTAATCTTCCCTGCCTCCAGTGATTAATCTACAAATCTTTACAATAAATGGAATAACAAAAATGGTACCATTAACCACTTGCTTACTGGGCACTTTCACCCCCTTCCTGCCCAGGCCAATCTTCAGCTTTCAGCGCTTTCACACTTTGAATGACAATTGCACGGTCATGCTACACAGTACTCAAATTACATTTTTTTATTTTTTTCACACAAATAGAGCTTTTTTTTTTTTTTTTGGTGGTATTTAAATACTAATTAATCAATTGCTAAAAAAACTAAAAGATAAGACCGAAAATTTTGGGAAAAAAAACAAAAACAGTTTTTTGAAAACAAGTAATTTTTCTCCTTAATTGATGTGCGCTAATGAGGTGACACTGATGGGCACTGATAAAGCGGCACTGATAGGTGATACTGGTGGGCACTGATGAGGTAGCACTATTGGGCACTGATAGGTGGCAATGATGGATGGAACTGATGGGTTGCATTGAAGGGCACTGATAGGCAGCACTGATAGGTGGCACTGATGGGCGCTGGTTGGTGACCATGATAAGCAGCACTGGTAGGTGACACTGATGATGAGGCACTGGTTGGCAGCACTGATAGGTGGCACTGGTGGGCATTGATAGGTGACACTGGTAGGTGGCACGGGTGGGCACAGGTAGGCAGCACTGATATGCACCTGTAGGTGGCACTGGCAGGTGGCACTGGAGGGCACTGCATAGCAGCAGTGCCTCTCCCTGTTCGGGACCGATGTCCCTCTGTCAAAAGCTGGGGAAAAAAAATACGATTACGATTGTCACAGACCTAGCCAGAACAGAGGCTGTTGGAGAGGACTGTATGCAAGCCTGTTGCCATTTGATTATGGGCCCTGGATTTTCAATGGATTCATTCTGTTGGGACACATCCTGTGAGGAGATGCTGGTGTTATCAACCTGTGTTTATGTTAATTGAATGAGCTGATGACATTGTCCTCTATACAATGTAGGAGACGGGACGACTGCTATAACTGTGTGAAGCTCGGTGACCACAAGTCTGGGCGAAAGGTCATGTCTCAGTCACCTAGGCTGTATAAAGGATTAGATAATTAGCTCATGTTAATTAGGTTACGTTTGTATTGTTAGAGTAATCTTCTCCTGTGTATATAAGACTGTATTCTGGTTCTGAATAAAGTGAGTTCTTGGTAGCAACAAGCAAGTGTCGCCTTGTTTGTGCTCAGAGAGGTTGGGATATCTGTATACAGACTGGGAGGAAGTGGTATATGACGGAAGCACTCAAGCGGAGTGTGGGACGTTCCGTGACAACGATCTTTTGTTTATATCACATGATCAGATGTCATTGGCTAACAGCTGATCACGTGGTAAGGGGCCAGGAACGCCCCCGCTCTGATCTGTGATCAGCCGAGTCTCCTTGACTCTGTGATCACAGGGTGCGCAGGCAGCTCATGCACAGGAGGACGTCTATTGACGGCCTCCTGGCAATTAAGGCCCGCGCTGTAGCCATCATTCGGCTATAGCGCGGGAGTAAGGTGGTTAAAGTAGTATCAATATACTTCAATAATAATAATGAGCGTATTATGTGCCTGAATGAGCAGAGTACATGCATTGTGATGTGTTGCCATTAATTTTCAATGGCACTCCAATGCGACTACATGGCCAAAGCAATACACCGGCCCTTTAGTGCATGCTACATGCCACCTAATGCCAAGAGAGGACTGAATGGAAAAGACCCCGATGCTGGGAAACATGGAAGGAAAAAGGAGAAGAGGACGACAGAAAACAAGATGGATAGATAGCATCATCGAAACAATGAACATGAAAATAAGCAAGCTCCGGGAGGCAGTGGAGGACATAAAAGCCTGGCGTGCTATGGTCCATAAGGGTCACGAAGAGTAGGACACGACTAAACGACTGAACAACACGTGCAATAAAAAAAAAACAAAGGTGTTTGTGTTGTTTTGTGTAGGAAAAAAATTATAAATAATTTTGCCTAATTGAAGCCGATTGGAAAAGAATGGGTGAACATTAAAACACATGCATAGGTGTGAATGGGACCAACAGAGTAAGTAGCGACACGCTTACTGCCTACAAATTTTTTAACTACAAAGTGCTCCTTATCCCTTCCCAGAAATTTGGGGGGGGGGGGGGATACATTTTGAAATTTCTTCTAAGAAGCTGCTGAATAACAAGGATTCAAGGGATTCCTTCCATTTGAAAGATTTGTTTCCTGACATTTTTATGATTGGCAGGTATGCCCGCTTCTCTAAGTCCTCTTAAAATGAAAAAGCAATCGCAGCTTCATCTCCAACTACAAATCCTGGGGGAGCTTCATGGATTATTCAGCCTTCCATCATGTGTGTCCGATCCCTTGTTCAGTCTTTGTCAGTGTACAGAGACATAATAGTGCAACCCATCACCGCTCCCTCCCCGATGCCGCAAGGCTTGAATCTCACTCGAAAAAGCAACTGCATCAAAGCAGTGAGATAATCTTATTAGAGATTTACTTTCTATAGCTTCCAGCACCAGGAAAAAGTGAAAACATAGAATGTTCCTTTAAAGAGGACCTGTCACCTTTGAAATATTAAAACATTGTTCAGCACAATGCAAGCAAAACATTTTTTGACACACTTTATTGGTCAAAAATGGTTACGTTCAGTGTAATAGTGTAATAGGTGGTGTACAATACTGGAGGCTGCTCGCCAGCAACCATAGTATACAGCTGGATACTTGGAAGAGATTGCTGAAGTTGTTGAAAAGATGGGAGCACCACACTATTTTGTACAGTCCTTTCAAATATTTCAAATATTTTATTTTGCAACAGATAACGCGTTTTGGGGCCTAAAACTCTTCCTTCATAAGGAATAAAATACAGATCATGCAGGCACATGGCTGGCCCAAGCTTTGATCCGCCATCAGAAAAGCTTACAAATGCTTAAATAATGCTTGCAAAAGTTATATATAGGCATTGAAAGCTTTAACAAGCATTTTTATGTCCCTTGTCTTTAGAGCAGCTTTTACCTTCTTACCCCAGAGGGACCCATGAAATAATTTTCAGGTCTCAGTCCTTGTCCTTAGAGCAGCCTTTACCTTCTTACCCCAGAGGGACCCTTGAATTACATTTTCAGGTCTCAGTCCTTGTCTTTAGAGCAGCCTTTACCTTCTTACCCCAGAGGAACCCTTGAATTACATTTTCAGGTCTCAGTCCTTGCCTTTAGAGCAGCCTTTACCTTCTTACCCCAGAGGGACCCTTGAAATAATTTTCAGGTCTCAGCCCTTGTCCTTAGAGCAGCCTTTACTTCCTTACCCTAGAGCAGGGATATGCAATTAGCGGACCTCCAGCTGTTGCAGAACTACAAATCCCATGAGGCATAGCAAGACTCTGACAGCCCCAAGCATGACACTCAGAGGCAGAGGCATGATGGGACTTGTAGTTTTGCAACAGCTGGAGGTCCACTAATTGCAGATCCATGCCCTAGAGGAACCCTTGAAATAATTTTCAGGTCTCAGTCCTTGTCCTTAGAGCAGCTTTTACCTCCTTACCCCAGAGGAACCCTTGAAATAATTTTCAGATCTCAGTCAACTTCTGAAGTCATTGGGAAAATGCCCCTTACGTTTATTGGGTTCAGTGGGGAGAATGCCTCATTTACAGCGATGGCCAGATTGTCAACCTTGCAGTCATGCTGCTGGATTTGCCAAGTACCATTGAACCCAGAACAATGCGGGCACCACCAGATAGGAGATCAATTTTCCATGGCTCAAGAAACTCCTAACCACCTCTGGAAAATGGCTTTCTTAGAGGCATGATGATACTTTTCACAATGGTAAATATTCTAGAACTATAAGGTGGTTTAACTATCAATTAACTCTTGGATTTTTTTGTTACGTTAGTGTACAATGGTGATTTTTGGGACTGTATCCGATACAGAAGCCTTCCTTTGACTCTGATGCTGCTTCTCTATCAATTGTAGACTTGGCATGCAATGCCAGACAAAGCAACACTACATACATTAGAATTCCCAGATCCTTCTCATGCCATATTCCTTCTTAACCTAGCAGGGAATTCTAGACCATTTTATTTCTTCTTGATAGGAGTTTTTATATAACAGGTCCTCTTTAATATACCTTATTTCTTCTTGCTCGGGAAAACAAGTAGAGTAGAAGAATCCTTTTTGAATTGCCACTTTAACTCCAGCACTCTAGAAGACGCTTCTCCACAGCATACCACGTAATAATGTATATAATTACACTTCATCTGTTTGCCAACATTGAGGGATGTAATTATCGCTTTCTTTCTTCAGAAATTGATTCTCTGCTTGGATTATACATTGCAGGATACTGATGCACTCTGTTGCTCACACAGCTGATGAGATTTAATTACCTTTTTACCTTTCTGCCTGCTGCATGTCTCATCCACGGTCTCTCATGCTTGGGTTATAACGCTGGGTCTCAAACTGTGCTGGGCCACCAGTTTACCACAGGCAGGCAGTCCATGGTCATCAGCTGTCACACATGCATACATTAATGGCAGTAGATGGTGGATGGGTAAAGCATTTGTTGCCCCTTCAATCCTGCCAGGCTGATATGGTGTGAATGCCACATTCTAAAGACATCATAAATGGCACAAGAAAACCTTTACCTCACACAGTGACTCTCTCATGGGTCACATACAGAAGGAAGGAAGCACACCTCATACCCTTTCTTCTGTTGTGTGAAAAGGCAGATAAGCTGTAGGTACCAATCACACACCCAATTGCAAAGGGAGGGGGCTTAGAAATAAGGGAGTAAAGTCTTTCTCCTTTATGGCAGTTCCTTCAAAGTGGAAACAACATGGATGACTCTGTGAACAAAGCAGAGGGGAGCACATCTAAAAGTATCACTGTGACTTTTACCGGCTCGATTAGCCAAACAGTAGTGTGGGTGCTGAGATGCTCCATAGTATTAGCCTCTGTCTTATAAACCTGATAGGCAACCAAGCGGCCAACTGGAGGAGCACACACGCTGCAGGCTGACATGCTGCTGCTAATTGAGAGGCACGGTGTCACGATCTGGAGTCAGGTTCGGAGATCAGTAGTGAGGCTCCCACCGACCAGCTAGATAAGTACAGAAACAGGTTATTCCGGAGATGACAAGGGCTCACCTGAGGTGTGTGGAGAACTAACCAATATTCACCAGAGCTTCTAAAAGTGGAGATGGGTTTTTCTGCGTGTTCGTACCAGGTCACGGTCCTAAGGATCGCCCCACCAGGAGGTGATCAAGCCGGGGTCCAGTAGCAGATATAGCATGTAGGGATCAAGCAGAAGATTAGTCAGTAAACAAGCCAAAGGTCAGTAACAAGTGGTTGCAGGTTGGGATCAGGCAGAAGCGTAGTCGAAGAACAAGCCAAGGGACGAATGGTAGCAAAGACACAGACGGCGGCAGGAATGACAAGAGTGAGATATTGGCTTGAGGGAGCACAATAATCAGACAAACAGGAAGTGCAACAGTATGGCTTTAATAGGAAGTTCATAGGAGGACCAAAGTGCTTAAAGTTCAAGACAAACAAGGTTCAAGGCAGGATCATTCAAGGAATTGTCTAGGGAGCTGTTCAGTATTGCATGTGACTTAGCAAGAAGAGACACTGCCAGACACAACAGAGTTTGCAGGTTCAGGTCCGGGCTCTGACATATGGTTTAGTGGTGTCAGACTGTAGGCAGAGCCTACGTGGTGTACCAGACCTATAGAAGAACCATCAGACAGGGTGGCTTGGGACTTTTTTTTTTTTTTTGATGAAGAGATTAAAAAATTCAGTAGTGAACCATAAGGCACAACAGTCAATTATAGTCTTGCCACCAAAGAAGCTGTGAAGTACACTGGCTCCTTGTCTGCAGAATACTGGTAAAGAGGTAGACTTTACTTTCGAGTGATACAAGTTTTGTTTTCAATTTCAGTGTGCCGGAGGAGTGAGTTACAGTCAGGGTAACTGCTGCTAGGTTCCACCAGGCAGCTGTGGCAGAAGACAGACCAAGGAAATGATGCATTGGGAAAACACTAGAATGGAAATGTACTATTCGTCTAGAACCGCTCTCTCCGTAGCCTGCAACTGCGCTTTTCCTACCCAGCAGAGCTTTTTCCCCGCCGGATAGGGATAGAGTGCAAGGGGTGGCCAAAAGGCGGGCCCACTCTCAAAAGGCAGTTGGCCCTTGGGTGTCCATACAGTCACGGGCAGTGATCAGATCACCATCCCTAGGGGCAACCCCCAGAGCATTCCCGAGCCAGCAGGAGCATGGAGTAAGGGAGACGGGGAGAAGGAACGAAAAAAACGGAATGGATAAAGGGGGGGGGGATGATGGAATGGAACAAAGTCATGCAAGGCCCAAATGCAGACAGGGTCCATCCTCCCCAGTGTCCGATCGTCCAACTAGCTCGCGCACCATGTTTTTACAAATCTACAAATTCACATAACATGATTGAAACAATAATTGACTAAAAAAAAGGAGTAGATTAACAAACACAAAAAAAAAAAAAATGTCAAGAATACATTTTAGATTAGAATGACAAATGGCATAACAATAAATATAAAATGAAAATTAAATACAAAAAAGTATAAAAAGAAACAATATTGTAAAGAATATATAACCTGGGAATATTTTATGTAGATCCTTGGGATGAAAAAAGGATCTAAAGGGGCAGTGACTGGTCAATTCAGGAGCAAAGGGGGGAGGGATAGAATGGAATCCAGACCAGGGGCTCAACAACAGAGACCTGATAGAAACCAAATGGACACACAGCAAGATAATGGGTTAAAAATAAATCCTCAAAAAAAAAAAAAAAAAAAATTATATACAAGCTAACCATGACTATAGGAAGGATTTGAAACTAATATACTCATTTAAACCCGGATATTTAATAGCATCTAAACTGTGTATCCGCTTGGTTTCTAACTGCAAAAGGGTCACATCGATTCTACCGCCACGAGCATGTAGAGGTACATGCAAAGTGGACAAGGCTAGAGTCAAAATCATGTTGACATACAATATGTCTATTAAGAGCAGTGGTAGTTAACAGTTTAAATAAAGGCATGATGTGATCCTTAATTCCCTTGAAGAATGGACGTTTCGTCTTACCGATGTAAAAACATCCGCACTGGCAAGTAGCCAGATAAACAACTCCTACGGTTTTGCACGTGATCCTATACTTAACTGTATGAATATGACCATTAGGAAGAATAACATCTCTAGAATTGGAGATAAAGGAACAGATATCACACCTCCCGCACGGAAATGTACCTACCGGTATAGATTTATCCAAATTCCTGGGCATAAAATGACTAGTTACCAGGCGATCTTTAATAGAAGGAGCCCATCGATATGGGATCTCGGGAAAGGGTTTGGTGTATTTATTGATCGTATTATCTGCGGTAAGTAGACGCCAGAATTTGGTTAAAACAGGTCTCATCTGGGTGTGCTGCTTGGAAAATTGAGTAATGATGAGGATCGATTAATTAGATTTATGAGGTCTTTTGGAATGAATAAGATCCTTTCTATTCAATTTAACTACTTTGTTAAATGCTTTCTTTAGGAGGGATCGACTATATCCTCTTTAATGTAGTCTAAGAGAAAGATTTGCTGCAAGATGAAAGTCTGCATCTAAAGTACAATTTCTTCTGAGTCGTAGAAATTGACTATAAGGAATACAGTCCAATAAGGGTTGTGGATGTGCACTGCTGACATGCAAAATCATATTGCCTGCAGAAGGCTTACGGTAGAGTGAAGAATGAAGGGTTCCATCGGTATCAACATGGATTTGTAGATCAAGGAAGTTGAACTTCTCCTGACTACATTCCATGGTAAATTTCAAGTTGTAAGTATTAATAGCCAGTAGGTTCATCAACCGTGAGAGTTCATCTCACGTGCCTGACCAGAAAATTAAAATATCATCAACACACTTGTGCCAGGCGATGACATGCTGAAGAAGATCCGATAAATGATCATTGGCAAAAAGTTCCCTCTCCCACCCCCCCCCAGGTACATGTTGGCATAGGAGGGGGCACATTTGGACCCCATAGCTACCCCCTGCACCTGGAGGAAGTTGGAGGAACCAAATAAAAATATATTGCATGTTAGAATGAACTCCAATAGCTGAAGGACAAACTGGCTATAAGAATTGGACGCAGGTCCACGTTCTTTTAAGAGGGTATGAATAACCTCAATTCCCTTTTTGTGTGGTATGGAGTTGTACAAACTCTCCACATCTAGGGCTACTAACCACGTATTGGGAGAGATCTGTTTACCATCAATAATGCAGAGCAAATCTATGGTATCTTTAACATATGAAAATAAAGATGTTACATGTGGGTATAGGTATTTGTCCACTAGGGCACTTGCGTTTTCGGTTAGACCCTGGCAGCCTGATACAATAGGCTGTCCGGGAGGATGCTCCAGTGATTTGTGCACTTTAGGTAAGAATAGAATGTAGGTGTCTTCGGATCCTTAAAGCGGAGCGCCGCCGAAAAAAAATTTTTTAAAAGTCAGCAGCTACAAATACTGCAGCTGCTGACTTTTAAAACATGGACACTTACCTGTCCAGGGCGCCCGCGATGTCGGCACCCGAGGCCGAAGCGTCTCTCCGTCCTCGGGTGCTGCCGCCTCCATCTTCGGTAAGGGAATCAGGAAGTGAAGCCGTGCGGCTTCACTTCCCGGTTCCCTACTGCGCATGCGCGAGTCGCGCCGCGCAATACGAATGCTCCCTGGTGCCTCTGGGACCCGTGTGTTTCCCAGCAGGCAGCGGGGAGGGAGCAGGAAGTGGCGTAAATAACCGCAGATTCTGCGGCTATCTACGCCGGAAGTGGGTACAGATACCTGTAATATACAGGTATCTGTACCCCCCTCCCCCCTGAAAGGTGCCAACTGTGTCACCGGAGGGGGGGAGGAACCTGATGAGTGGAAGTTCCACTTTTGGGTGGAACTCCACTTTAACATTGAGGTAGCGCCATGTATTTAAATCAATTATACCCTGCTGATAGGCCTTAAAGATTAGGCCATAATATTCACGAGTTAAATTCTCAACCAACGTCTTAGAGATTGGATACCATTGTCTGTTGTCAAGGATGTCTAGGCACATACGTTCGTATGCCCCGACATCCATGACAACGACATTGCCCCCCTTGTCAGCCGGTCCCGGATGACATTGGAGGTCCCCAAGAGCCCTGCGATGTCTAAAGGATAGATTATGTAGGTGTTGGTCATCCAGATCCATGTTCTTTATCTCGGAAATGCCAAAATGTTTAGATTTGCATGAAGCAAGGGAAATGCACGAGATTTTGGTTTGAACGACGTGGGGGGGGGGGCACACCGGGGACGGCGAAACTGGGCAAAGTGAAGACCAGTGATTCCTCGTCGCCAGTATGTCCCTCCTCCCGCAGCAACATCAGGTCATCCATGGCCTGAAGTTCTATCTGAGAAAATTCAGGAGGTGGAAATTCAGGAGGTGGAAAATCACAGTTTTCCATTGTAGAGGGTTTGTCGTAAATGACCTTAAACATAAGCCTTCCTGCAAACAAATGTATGTCTTTTTGTAACCCCTTTTAATTGGGGTTATGGGGTGTTTGATTCCCACTAGTTGGTGGGTGGGGGAATGTTATATTAAGTGCCCTGTCGTCTCATCTTCTGGCATCACGCACCATGTTTATTTTATATCCTTGACATTTATATGTATTTACTGTTGTATTTTTCTTATAGAGCATCATTTACTATATTGATTACGTCATATTCCCCTGAAGAAGCCAATGTCTTGGCGAAACATGTAGGGAAGATGGGATCCATCACTATAACAGGCCTATACCATCCTGGCCATTAGTAAATTTTATGTGCCCCCTTTTTGATTGTTGTTCTCTATGAATTTTTGTTTGTCTTGATATATTATGTAATAAAAATTGTCATTTTAATACTAATTTTTAACGAGTTGTTTTGGCACTGTAATAATCCCCATCCCATCTACTTGTTTACTCTAATTACCTTTGGGATGAGGTGCCTTATCTAATGAGGACATATCAGCCACTTTTTTCATGTAGAAGAATACATATTGGCCTAAACTGATGAAGATTTTTTTTTTTTTTTTTTTTTAAATGTGGGGATACTTATAGCAAAAAGTTAAAAATAGTTTGTTTTTTTTCAAAATCATCGCTCTTTTTTTGTTTATAGTGCAAACCACCAAAAGAAAGCTCTATTTGTAGGGAAAAAAAGGACATCAATATTGTTTTGGTACAACATCGCACAACCGCGCAAATTGACAGTTAAAGCGATGTAGTGCTGTAAAAAATGGCCTGGTCATTAAGGGGGCAAATCCTTCCGGTCCTTAAGTGGTTAAATGAGGCTCCATGGTGGTTCTGTTACTTAAACATTGCACAGCCAGAGGATCACTTATGATAAATTATTTCTCTGTCATATGTAACAAGCCACCAAAGTCTTAGGTCCCGCCTCCTTCTGTAAACACACTTCTACAAAGAACGCTCCTAATTACAGGGGTATTTCCTCCTCACAGCGGGGTAATTTGTTTGCGTTCCTTCTTTGCACAAAGCAAGGTATGCTTTCACTGAAATGACTCCATTCTTCTGAATTGTAAGGCAAACAAGCTGAAAATGGCTTTTTAAATATGCAAGACGTTTGCTCGGTGCGTCACACCAGATGCCACTGTCAACATAAGTGATAGAGACCCGATGGGATAGTTCTCCCGTCAGGCTTTTAAGAGAATAATTCTGTTTTTCTGTGAAAATTACAATGGTTTTGCTCTGCGTATTATTCCATTATTTTATTTGATGCACGAGGTCAAAATGGTGCGATCTTTGTATTGTTGGGTGATCACTACTGAGAAATTTCCTACCTCAGACTAAAAGGGTTTTTGCAAAAAAAAAAAAACTACTGGCATAACGTCATATATAATATAAATGGTGCGCTATTCCTGTGCAATGCAACGTGACTTGATATGATATAAAAGTAAGTATTATAAAGTGACTAGTGCATGCAAAACAATGGTACTAAGTAACGTCATGCCCACATCATAATGACGAGGTTTCCTTCGGTGCTCTAGCATCAGAAGGGGGTGGAGCTTGCTGTCAGGAATCCCAAATGGACTCCACCACCCTCTGGATATTATAAAGTAAAAGTTTGTTCCATCTCTATGTCTGCGTAATGTTCATATTGAAATCAAAAGAGCAATAAGATAGTTAAATTTGTAAAAAAAGTAGACGTGCAGAATTAAAAAAATTATTTAATTTCCTTCCAAATCGTTATTTACGTAAATTAGTTTTGTTAAATTTGTTTTCTAAATTCGTTTCATTTATTTGAGTTCGAATCGATTTGAATTTTCCGAACTTGGTCGAATTGAACTCAAATCGACCGAATTTAGAAAATTCAAATAGATTCAAATTCCCTTCAAAAGCAAATGATTTCTTTTTAAAATTGAATTTTGGAAGAGGGTTATATTCTTCCTATTCCATTCTTTTCTATTATTTTTCTATTCTATTCTTTTCTATTCTATTATAAACTATTTGAATTCAAATTTATTCTATTCAAAATTTGAATTTTGAAAGACGGTTATATTCTATTCCATTCTTTTCTATTCTGTTCTTTTATTTTCTATTCTAGTCAAATTCAAATGTATTCTATTCAAAAATCGAATTTTAGAAGATGGATTATATTGTTATATTCTTTCTATTCTATTGTATTCTTTTCTATTATTTAATTTTCTATTCTATTCAAATTCCAGTTTATTCTATTTGAATTCCGGAAGATGGTTATGCTCTATTTTATTCTATTCTATTGTTTTTTTCTATTCTATTATTTTCTATTCTATTCTTTTCCATACTATTCCTTTATTTTCTATTCTATTTTATTCCTTTCTGAAATCTAAATTTGATTTGAAAACTATTCAAATTAGATTAGAAAACTATATGAATTCAAATCTTAGCCGAAATGTTTGTTTCCTTATTTTGGATTTGTTTAAATTTGTTACTATTGTAATTTGTATATTTGGATACATAATGAAAAATTCATCCAAATTATCGATTCAGAACGAAACAAAACTGCACATGTCTAATAAAAAAATTATGTTATAGTCTGTCGTGGATAAACCCACTATTCTCTTGCGCTATTAAGCGCCCATCCAGCCTTTTGGTATAATGCATCCTTAAGTAACTCATGTCTCCCCCTTTCCCCAGTAAACAGACATTACCACATACTTACGTCCTCATCTGAGCTTGACTGCCCCACCGAGCAAACGGCACTTCTTGTGGCTTTCTTTCAACACTGTCTTTCTTCTTGCCACTCTTCCATAAAGGTCAGATTTGTGGAGAGCACGACTAATAGTTGTCCTGTGGACAGATTCTCCCACCTGAGCTGTGGATCTCTGCAGCTCCTCCAGAGTTACCATGGGCCTCTTGGCTGCTTCTCTGATTAATGTTCTCCTTGCCCGGCCTGTCGGTTTAGGTGGACGGCCATGTCTTGGTAGGTTTGCAGTTGTGCCATACTCTTTCCATTTTCAGATGATGGATTGATCAGTGCTCTGTGAGATGTTCAAAGTTTAGGATATTTTATTTTATAACCTAACCCTGCTTTAAACTTCTCCACAACGTTATCCCTCACCTGTCTGTTGTGTTCCAAACAGTCCGCCGAAAGTCCGTCGGATAGACCTTCGGACCAGTTCGGTCGAAAAGTCTGCTCGTGTGTACGCGGCATTAGTCAGTGGTTCCCAACTCCTGTGCTCAGGACCCACTGACAGGCCAGGTTTTAAGTATTACCTTGGGGAAATGCAGACTAGAATACTGCAATCACTGAGCAGCAAATTATATCACCTGTGATGTATTTCAGTTATCTTGCAAAACTGGCCTTTTGGTGGGTCCTGAGGACAGGAGTTGAGAACCACTGCTCTAAGTACTGTCATAGAGGAACCAAGTTCCTCACAAATTCCTTCTCCTTCTGCACTGCCGTTTTGGCTGAGCACCACCTGCAGTGAGGAGTACAGACTGCACCTGCCAACACACATTTCAGTAAAAAAAAAAAAAGCCTCCCACTTCTCCAGGGCTTGAACCATTGATGATGATAAAATTGTTCAAGCCCTGTGTTAAGATGAAGAAGGTGTCTGTCCTTCGCCAGATTCATCCGTCCGCTGCCGGTCTCCTCTGGGAATGGGATGTATAATAACACATCTTTTTGCAGCAGCAGAACAAGAAAAGTGACCCCATGCACTTTGGCAAAGCAGTTATTTTATCCTGGTTCAGAAGAACTCATCCATGCTGTGACCAAACACAGGAGATAAACCTTGTGCACACAGACCTGTCAGTTTAGGATCATAAACAAAATGAAGGGGGACCTTTAGATCCATGAATTGTGTTGACCTTTTACTGAACACAGATCTGATAAAATATTTTTCCTGATTTGAGATTAGAGCCACGAAACAGTCCTTGTCCTCCAAAGGGTGGCTCGAGGGAAAATTCTACATCAGATCGGGAGTCTAACCTGGACGGCTAGGCAAGGCAGAAGATATTGACTGTTCCAGTACTAAATTTTATTTGCACTGTACTGGAGAAGAGATCTTCACCCACGGAGTTATTGACCTTTGCTCCGACTACCAACGTACAGAACAGGATCAGGCGTGCCTGTAAGTGCCAGGGAGGGGGAGCTGGAGTTGGTTCCCAGTAGAGAGACATGATGTTG
The DNA here is from genome assembly GCF_042186555.1 of Aquarana catesbeiana. Lineage (NCBI taxonomy): Eukaryota > Metazoa > Chordata > Amphibia > Anura > Ranidae > Aquarana > Aquarana catesbeiana. Next base: position 24,352,372 of record NC_133335.1, on the reverse strand, counting down.
ATTCACCATCTCATCCAATCACAGGATGAGTCACGTCCTGCTGTAATTACCCAGCATGTAACTCTTCATGGATGGTTTTTGTTGGAGGAGTTAATTAACTTTTTCTACCATGCATAGACCGCAAGGTGAATGAACAAACTTACACTTCATGGTGTCCCCATACCATTAACAAGTGCAGAAATTTCAAATTTAGCTCCAGTTAGGGTTGCCACTTTTTCCTCAAGCCAAACCCGAACACTTTAGCGGCACACAGCAAAAAAAAAAATTTTTTAGCAAACAGGATAGGATTATAACAGCCCGGGGACGTGGCGCCCCCTCCCTGTAGAGAACAGCCCGGGGACGTGACGCCCCCTCCCTGTAGAGAACAGCCCAGGGACGTGGCGCCCCCTCCCTGTAGAGAACAGCCCGGGGACATGACGCCCCCTCCCTGTAGAGAACAGCCCGGGGACGTGACGCCCCCTCCCTGTAGAGAACAGCCCGGGGACGTGACGCCCCCTCCCTGTAGAGAACAGCCCGGGGACGTGGCGCCCCCTCCCTGTAGAGAACAGTCCGGGGACGTGGCGCCCCCTCCCTGTAGAGAACAGCCTGGGGACGTGGCGCCCCCTCCCTGTAGAGAACAGCCCGGGGACGTGGCGCCCCCTCCCTATAGAGAACAGCCCGGGGACGTGGTGCCCCCCCATACAGATAGGGTTGCCACCTCATCCCTTTAAAACCGAACACATATTAATTGCCTCACTTGCCTCAGAACCAGTGTAATTCATATGTGTTCGGGTTTGAAGGGATGAGGTGGCAACCCTAGTAGGGTCCATACAGGGACAACGTCTGCAGTGAGGAAACATCCTGGTACCTGGAATAGTAACATTGAGCTCTACACCAGCAGCACTTCACTTCCATCCTGGTGGACCGCAAACCATGACTCCCGCAGAAGCCATCCTCTGGTGGTAATAGAGGCCCAAGTCTAGTGACACACTGTAAACACAAACTGTTGAATTGCTCATTTCAGAGTCTACAAGAACTGTCATTACTTTTTTACCACTATTCTATACAACATACCAGATATTTAAAGTGGTTCTGAAGCTATAAGGTTTTTTTTACCCTTATGCAGTCTATGCATTAAAACCTTCCCGCCCACCCTGGCATCCCCGGGAAGGATCGGCGATCATGTGACCACTTTGATTGGCTGTCACAGTGGTCACATGATTGGATGCCGGTCCCACCGGCGGCTAACAATTTTTTTCCCAGGAGCGTGAGTTGTTTTCGTCACCTCGGTCTTTGTGGTCACAAGGAGTGCGCCCCCAGCATATAAACACTGCCCGCCCAACGATGCATATGGGCAGTGTATGTCTGTTAAAGTCCAGCATTTTGCTGCCACACATATGATTTATTGGGGTACGAAGGGGTTAAGGTTAAAAACCTTCTGCAAACAGCCCCCCCCAATCATACCTGAGCCTGATCTCGATCCAGTGATATGCACGAGAGCAGCGGCTCTCCCAGTTCTCTCTCTCTCCTCATTGGACTGAGAGGCTGCAGTGGGAGCCATTGGTTCCTGCTGCTGCCAATCACAGCCAGGGAGGAGGGAGCAGGGGCGGGGCGGAGCTGTGAGTCAATGGACACACACAGCCAACTCGGGAGCAAGCATGCAGTACCCCCATAGCAAACGGCTTTCTATGGGGGGCACTTGGCAGGAAGGAGGAGCCAGAAGTGCCAGCGGGGGGACCTGAGACGAGGAGGATCGGGGCTGATCTGTGCAAAATCATTGCACAGAAAAGGTAAGTATAACATGTTTGTTATTTAAAAAAAAAAAACCTTTAGAATAATTTTAAATGCCATCAAGGACTGTGCGTGATCTCTCCCTGACCAGGTACTTTGCGTTGAGGTCCCACCTACACAGTTAAGAGACAATACCTTCTTTTTTTTCATTAGAAATGAAAACATACATGTGTTTAGCTTTAATCCTCCCATTCCCAGCAGTAGATACTTACTATAATAAATGTGGAAGTTTATAGAGTCACAAAGCAATAAGGTGATTACTGTTCATGAAGTCATTAGAATGTGTCATGTCTCAGGCTTTACAGACAGTACACTTGGCATTCAATTTTTGCTTTGATTGGCGACGGTAAGGTGTGATTAAACAGCCTGCGTCTCTCTCCATGAAAGCAGTCGCAGCCTCCTCATTATTTGCTATGCCAAGGGTCAGTGCCTCCCCATTTCCACAAGGAGACCTCTCTACCTTTTATCTCCAGAAAGCAGAGCGCAGCCTTAAGTCTGACATTTTCCTCCTAAGACAATAATTCGGAGAAGGACGATGGATTTACACTCAAAAGGCAAGTGACATTTTTTATCTTGTCTGGGATTAGACACAATATGCTTTTTGTTTTTAAAAGAATTAGAAGGTTTAGAGCCTTTTTTTTTTTCTCTCTCCCGCGTTAATAAATCCAGCTTTTCACCCCAGCGGGCAAAGAGCCAGACTCCTAAAACAAAGAAATTCATTTTGAATAGCAATATTCATAAAGGACATGCCGTGGTTGCGGCGGTAAAGGGGGGGAGGGCAGGTGGAATCTAACAGATTACGTGGAATATTTTGAGAAATCTTAATTGTGGCAGCTCACCGTGTCATTCTCTGAAACGGCTTATAAAACAGAGCAAGAAAAAAAAAAGATAATAATAAAAATACAAGTCATAGCATAAAAAAATGTCTTCAGGATTCGTGATTTAGGCCCCTTTCATACTGTCGGACCGTTCAGGTCTGCCTGTCAGTTTTGTCGGCGGACCTGAACGGGCGCTCCATGCTAGTCTATGGAGCGACGGATGTCAGCGGTGACATGTGCGCTGACATCCGACCCGGTCCGATCCGCTAAAATCAGACGGATGCCCCTACTTTCGCATCTGTACCTGGCGGATCGGATCGGGTGAGATCTGATGAAAGCTGTCCGTTTTCGTCCGATCTCTCCATAGTAACCAGCGGCGCTCGACAAGCCCCTCCCTGCTCAGTGAGCAGAGAGGGACCTGTCATCCGCCGGCTCAGCGGAGATCAACGGAGAGATCTCCCGCTGAGCTGGCGGACAGTGGCGGACTCCGAGGCAGCGGATCCGCCTTGTGAGAATGAAGCTTAATGCCGTGTACACGCGACCGGACTTTCAACGGACTGAATCCCGTCGGACATTTCGACGGACTTTCGACGGACTTCCGCCGAATCGGACTTGTCTACACACGATCACACCAAAGTCCGAGGTATTCGAACGTGATGATGTACGACCGGACTAAAATAAGGAAGTTGATAGCCAGTAGCCAATAGCTGCCCTAGCGTGGGTTTTAGTCCGTCAGACTAGCATACAGACGAACGGATTTTTCGACCGGACTCGAATCCGTCGGAAAGAAAAGAAAAGAAAAGTAAAAGGTCCACTGAAGGTCCGATGAAGCCCACACACGGTCTGATTGTCCGACGGATTCGTTCCGGCAGACCAGTTTGGTCGAAAAGTCCGGTCGTGTGTATACGGCATTAGAGACTTCACAAGAATGGTCTATGTTTATACATAAATGTTTATACATAAATCCAGAACTGAGGATTATAGTTAATACAATTTTATTCAGTGGCTGACCAGGCCTTTTCTGGAACTTTTTGTTAACAAGTTTAAATTAGTATTTTTTGCTAGAAAAATACGTGGAAACCCCAAACATTATACATGTAGCACCCTCTACCTAGGTATGTGCTAAAAGTGAGGATTTTTGTAGTACAGGTAAATTTAGGCAGGCCTAGATGGATGCTAGGCCTGTTTGTTTTGATCTGTGTGGCTGGTAGTAGCTCAGAACAGTAGTTGTGACTCACAGACAGCATCACTCCACTGTCACCTCCTTCTTTCTTCTGGAGGTTTCTAGAAGAAGAGGAGGGGAAGAGAGGTGGAATTGTCTGGGGTGTCTCAGGGAGCCCTGACCAATCCCCAACTAAGATTGGCAGGGGAAGTGAAGTGAAGTCTGGCAGCTGCAGCCAGGAGGGCTGGCAGGGCCTGAAGAGGACTGACTGGGAGCAGTAGTCCACCAAAAGGACAGCTAGCACTAACAGGACTTTCATATTTTCTGCTACATTATAGGGACCCACGATCCCTGCCTGCAGAGAGAGAGAGCAACAGTCTGCAAGCAAGAGGTGTGCAGGAGGAGTTTGAAGGAGTGTACATAGTTGTCCTTAGCATACCCCATCCAAGTTCAATTCCCCCAATAAAACACTCTTGGAGTGTCTGGGAAGTGAATGCCGGGCCGAGCAGGGTTACAGGTGGGCCACATTTCTTAGCAGCCCCTATGGGGGTACCGCTACATATATATATATATTTTTGTTTTAGCAGAGACTCTAGGGAATAAAATGGCGATCGTTGCAATATTTTATGTCACACTGTATTTGCGCAACGGTCTTTCAAACGCAATATTTTGGGGGAAAATACACTTTAATGAATAGAAAAAAAAAAAACAACAGTTACCCCAATTTTTTTTAATATAATGTGAAAGATGATGTTACGCCGAGTAAATAGATACCCAACATGTCATGCTTTAAAATTGTGCACGCTTGGGGGATGGCAACAAACTACGGTACTTAAAAATCTTCATAGGCAAAGCTTTAAAATTTTTAACAGGTTACCTGTTTAGAGTTACAGAGGAGGTCTAGCGCTAGAATTGTTGCTCTCACGCTAACGATTGCGGCAATACCTCATGTGTGGTGTGAACACCGTTTACATTTGCGGGCGCGACTTGTGTATGCGTTCACTTCTGCACCCGAGCGCAGAGGGATGGGGCGCTTTAAAAAATTTTTTTTCTTGTTTTTTTTTATATTTTATTTTTACACTATCCCTTTATTTTTTTTTATCACTTGTATTCCTATTGCAAGGAATGTAAACATCCCTTGTAATAGAATTAAGCATGACAGGTCCTATTTATTGAGAGATCTTGGGTCAAAAAGACCCCGAATCTCTTATTTACCCTTAAAAGTAAAAAAAAAAAAAAAATTGGACACTTTGACTTTGTAAAAAAAAAAAAAAAAAAGATTATTGCCTGAGAACTGGATGTGATGTGCAAGGTCGCTCCGGTCCTCCAAGGGTATTGAGCTGAGTGGGCCCCAGTGGGGGCCATCTTGCCCTCACTCAACTTCCTGCTTAGCCATCAGCCGGATCGGATCGCTTCTGGGTTTACTGACGGCTCCAGTAAACCCAGAAGCGACCTGAAAGCAGAAGAGGGGGTCACCGCTCCCTTCGGCTCTAGGTAAGCAAATCTGCCGCCAGGATCACTTTTAGCAGACACCAAATTGCCTACAGAAAAAAATGACACTGGGGTTATGGCAGCTATGTGCTGCCATAACCCCAGTATTAAAGGTCAAAGTAATGACGTATATAATGTATACTGTGGGCGGTTGGCAAGTGGTTAAAGCTAAAATGAAAAAATAAAATAAAAACTTCTCTCTACAGCTTTGGTTATATTAGTTACCTGTAATGACGTACGTTCCACAATGTACAGACTGCTGGATTGTGTAGAAATCTTTACTGTAAGGCTGCCCCGTCCTCTTCCTGCTACTGAACATCCAGCACTGTGGAGGTTAACAGCTTTGTGTCTCCAGGTTCAGCTGCACTGAAGATGATCCATCAGGGACACGCCCCCTCCTGCCCCTCTCCTCCATTGAGAACGATTCTTTCACTGATTACACTGCATGTAACGCGATCTGTGATTGGGGAGGGAAGGAATCCTGTGACTGACCAGCCAACACAGGCAATGAAATTAGTGAAAGAACTTTTCTCAATGGAGGAGAGGGCAGGAGGGTTTGTGTCTCCATCACTTTAACTTTAGTGTAGCTGAGACCAGAGACCCAAAACTACCAGAAGTTCAGTAGCAGGAAGAGGACAGGGCAGCCCTGCAGTGAAGACTTCTACAGAACCCATCAGTCTGCACATTGTGGGACATGTGAGTAACATAATTAAAACTGTAGAGAAAAAAAAATTTGTTTGAATAAACTTCAGCTTTAAAGCGGGGGTCCACCTATCTTTTTTTTTTTTGAGTTCATTCACAAACTTTTCTTCTCAGCATTACATACTCACATATTGTGTGTAATATGTCCGCCTGTGTCAGATTTAGTCGGAAAGAATAACTTATATTATTCACTGCAGGCGGTTTCCATCTTCATTGTGGGCATTTGAAGCCCACAAGCATGTATTTCCTGGATGTGGTGAATGCTGTGCTCCCAGCATTCACTGCTCATTCCTGCACATGCTCAGTGGCATCCTGGGAAGCCTGAGACTAGCTCCCAGGATTCTGTGCGGAGTCTGGGAGAGGCTAGAAACACGCCTACTCCCACGGGAGGAGAACCAGGAAGTGCAAAGAAGAATAGAAAAATAAAAGCTAATTACGGCGATTTAAATTTTTTTAAACGGCATGTCAGCATCTAGGCAAGGAAGAGAATACATACAGATATTGTTCAAAATTTGGGTGGAACCCCGCTTTAAACCACTTCAAAACCGGCCCCTTCCTGCCCAGGTCAATTTTCAGCTTTCAGCGCTGTCGCATTGTGAATGACAATTACAATTTTTTGAGACAGATAGAGCTTTCTTTTGGTGGCATTTAATCAACACTGGGTTTATTTTTTGTATTTTTGCAGGGGGAAAGAGAGTTAGGGCCAGGACACCCTTAAGTAGTTGTAATTTCAAATGGCAGACTCCGAGACTTCATTAGGAGGACAGCTGTACAGGGAAAAGCCCCAGCAAGGAGTCACTTCTGCACATGCAGGATTGCTGTCTCCTATGGCAACAGTACTTAAACAGTTCCTAACTCAAAGTAACAGTTCTCTCAGCTGTACTACAACTTCTCCTTCTAGTTCTTCAGCCCCCTGAGCTCCTCAAGGTTTTTTCAGAGGTATCGCCCTCAAGCATCACCCACACTTCCCTAGTGGGTCCCTAGCTTGGCACTCCGGATACCTTCAAGCTTCACCCCTGCTGACCGGCTCAGTCCCTGGCTTGACTCACAAGGCTGCTCTGCAAGCGCCACCTCCGCTGCCTGGGTCCCTGACTTGATCACCGCCTGAAGTTCCCCGATTTTACACCGTGCCCATTCGGTGAGAATACTGCCCCGGTACTTGCTTCAGTTACTTTCTGTGGACCCTGGAAAAGGTGATTGGTCCCTTTGTGGTGACGGCTTCCCTTCTACCTCCGACCACGACAGGTTCTCCGGCCGGCAGAACCGTCACTTATGGTTATAAGCCGCAGTCCCAACCCTGCGCTGCCTTCTTACTTCTGGATAGGCCCTCACACAGCCTAGCAGCCAGATGCCCCCGGGATAGGCCCACGACACACCTCCACCCAGACGAGAGTCCAGGTGGCACACAAGAACCTGGATTACCTGACCTCGCCTGAATATATAGGCTTTCCCAGCAGGCCAAAGGGATTCAAGAAAACCCCTGCCCATTGGCTGAGATACCCCACATACCCACAGATGCCCGGCCACCTGGTGGTAGAAGAGGAAAATAAAACCAGGCCAGATTTAGGAAGAAATCAATGGTTCTCTAATAACTAACTACAGTAGCTACTATTGACAAGGAATTTGGTGGGGAGCCCCCTGACGAAACCCCAGGGTGCTACACTTAGTTTCTGTTATACCATTTTGTAAATAAGTAATCTTTCTTCTTCACTGATGTGAGCTGATGAGGCTGCATGGATTAGGCGGCAATGATGAGGCGTCAGTGAATGGGGAATTATTTTTTTTTTTTTTTTTTAAATTCCTTTATTTTATTTTATTTTCAAGGGAACGTGTTACAGTTTGAGGTACATATTATCAAGTTCTATAACATTTAATGGATAACATAAAACAGTGGTAGGGAGAAGATTTTAACAGGAACTGTCGTCGTCTAGAGATGTAACACATAAACAATCCTCTCGTTTACACAGTCTGTATGGTGAAAGCGGAGCCTGTGTGCATGGGAGGGTCTAATGTAATGACTATCTTAGTGTCCATTTGCACGCATTTCCCTGAGACATGCCTTGTGTAAACAGGTAACTCGTGTAATTATCCTTTATCGGTAGGTAAAGGGGTGAAGTAAAATAACAAAAAGAGAAACTCTCCACTGATCGGGGGTGGGGATATTCCTGGTCGACCAGTGAAGTCCGGCAAAGGGCAACTAACATAAAGTAATGTAGACCATGATATTCATTATATCTGATCAGATCTTCCCTAAGCCGGTAGAGTATAGGGGATTGTGTGAGGACTGGGGAGGGTGGGGGGGGGAGGGGGGAGGAAAAAGCGGGAGACAATAAGGGGGAGGGGTAAGGATATTAGAGAGGAGAGATGGAGAGGGAGGTGAAGAAGGTAAGGAAGGGGGGTAAAGAGAGGTAAAGAGGGGAGGGTGGTGGTGCCACCCTCCAGCCAGGCGGGGCCCCCATAACGGGGGGTGTCCACGTTAAGACATCTCCCGGAGGTAGGCCTCGGAGTAAATGAAGTGTTGCCAAGGGCGCCAGGTCTCCCGGAAGGCTTCCTCCCTGTCATGCAGCGTGGCCGTGAGATCTTCCATGTCACGCAGTTCATTAACCCTGGCATACCACTGGATCTTAGTTGGTGGGGTTTCCGATCTCCAAAATAGAGGGATGCAGGCCTTGGCCGCATTAAGTAGTTGTATAGTGAGTGAGGCTTTATATTTCTTAATTGTTCTGCTAGATAGGTGCAGCAAACAGGCCCCGGGATCTCCCCCCAGTGCGACGCCCGTTAAACGTTCGATCGTGTCTGTCACCTCTTTCCAATAAGGTTTAATCTTGGGGCAGTCCCAGAAAATGTGCAACATCGTTCCTTCTCCTGTTCCACAGCGCCAACATATACTTGGTACCTGCGGGAGGAACCTGTGGAGAGTGGATGGTACCTTGTACCATCTGGTCACAATCTTGTAGCATGTCTCTTGGACCCTTGTGGCTAGAGAAGATTTTTGGGCAAAATGTAAGATCTTTTCCCTTTGTGCTTCATTAAAATGCACTCCTAATTCTGTTTCCCATTTAGTGAGGAAGGGGGGCACAAAGCTTTCAGGCGGGGCAATCAGGGAGAGGTAGATCGAGGACAGGGAGTGGCGTACGGGCTCTCTGCGGTGGCAGACACGTTCCAACTCCGTGAGTGGGCGTGGGGGACCTAAAGTCTGAGCACTTCGGCGTAAAAAATTACGCAGTTGGAGACCACTCAGGAAATCCAATGGCGTGTCCAGGTCCTCAATTCCCGCGGCCGACCGGAGCCGGCCACCGGCATCTAGGAAATCGTGGAGGTGTGGCCATCTATCTCCCTCCGATAGGGCTCTATAGATCGGGCCCTGGCAGCCCGGCAAGAAATCAGGGTTGCCCAGTATCGGCACCATAGGGGAAGGAATAGGTGATATCAGGGTTTTACGAAAGGTTTCTCTGGCCACTCTTAATGTGTTTCCCAGAGTCGGGTGTTCGGCGATGATCTTCGGGATCGGAGTGGAAAGCCACGGCCAACTCCTAGCCGTTCCATCGGAGTCCTCCATCTCCATATGGACCCATTGTTTGGCTTCTGAGTGGCAGTACCAGTCTATCAGTCTGGTAAGATGTGTTGCCCTGTAGTAGGCTTTTACGTCTGGTAGTCCCACTCCACCCCTACGTTTTGTCATATAGAGTAGTTGTAATTTGATGCGAGGTTGCCCGCGTGACCAGACAAAATCTCGGAAAAGTGCGTCAAGTCGTTTGAAGAAGAAGGGCGGGAGATGTATGGGGAGGGCCTGCAGGAGATAGAGTATCCTCGGGAGGGCTGTCATCTTGATGGCATTACAGCGTCCAAACCACGTTAGAGTGAGGGAGTGCCAATGTTGTAGGTCTGTTTTAAGCCTGTGTAGAAGAGTGGCAAAGTTTGCTTGGTAAAGGTGGGCGGGGTCCGCGGTAATGGCCACTCCTAGGTACGGAATGGTATCGGTTGCCCAGTGGAACTTGTAGTTCAGGCGTAATTGTCGGATACTTTGAGAGCTCAGTGTGATATTAAGCATGGAGGATTTAGACATGTTTATTTTAAATAGGGACAGGGCTCCGTACTCCCTCAGGGAATAAAGCAAGGCGGGGAGTGAGGCAGTGGGGTCAGCCAAGAAGAAGATAAGGTCATCCGCGAAAGCGGCGACCTTGTGGGCTCCAGATGTTTTACGAAAGCCCTCTATTTGGGGGTTGGCCCGTATCTTACAGAGCAGAGGTTCCAAAGAAAGAATAAAGATTAGAGGAGACAGGGGACAACCCTGTCTGGTACCATTTCGGATGTGGAAATAACCCGACCTGGTTTCGTTAACCCTAACCGCCGCTGTGAGGCTGGAGTAGAGAGATAAGATCCAGCTGAGCATCGACGACCGGAGGCCAATGTGTTCGAGAGTAGCTCTGACAAATGTCCAGTCTACACGGTCGAAAGCCTTCTCCGCGTCAGTTGACAGCAGGAGAAGGGGTCGTCGCGTGGTCCTGGCGGCATGTATGAGGTTCAGCACCCTAATGGTGTTGTCACGTGGTTCCCGTTGGGGGACAAAACCCGCTTGGTCTTTGTGAATTAGGTTTGGTATGTGTGGGAGCAATCTGTTCGCCAGGATCTTGGCAAACAGTTTCAAGTCGGTGTTTAGCAAAGCTATCGGTCGGTAGTTTCCACACCGGAGTAGGTCCTTTCCCTCTTTAGGGATGAGAGAAATGTAGGCCCTAAGGGAATCTATGGGGAAGGAATTACCTTGCGTAATTGAGTTAAGTGCATCCACTAGCGGTTTAGAGAGCGTCTCAAAAAAGGTTTTGAAATAAATTGGAGTAAGGCCATCGGGGCCTGGGGCTTTCTTGGGCTTGGAACTCGCTAGTGCTACCCCTAGTTCCTCCACCGTAATGGGGTCTTCCAGTTCTTCCGCTATGTCGGCCGATAGAGATGGCATGCCAGAGGAGGCTAGATATTCGTGTGGGGTGGGTCCCCCAGAGGGGCCAAGGGCATCAGGAGAGGGTCTATCTAGATTATAGAGGCCGCTGTAGAATGAGCGGAATTCTTCCGCCATTTCTGTTGAGGTAGAGACCCTCTGACCCGAAGGGGTCAGAATGTGGGGGATGAAAGTTTTGGTGCGGGGTCCGCGAAGAGCTCTGGCTAGGAGGGAGCCAGGTTTGTTAGAGAATTCGTACATTGTGCGGCGTGACCATGCTAACCTCTCTTTAGCTTTATGTAACAGAAGCGAGCGAAGCTCCTCACGTGCTTTAAGTAGCTCCTGGTATACGGAGCGAGCTAGGCTGGCCTTGTGTGTACATTCAAGGGTCTTGATCTGAAGAAGAAGTTCTTCAGTTCTACGGGTTCTTTCCCTCTTGAGACGTGCCCCAATGCCTATTAAAATGCCCCTGATAACTGGCTTGTGAGCCTCCCATATCATCAAGGGGTTGGGGACCGAGGCTTCATTGAGTGCAAAGTATTCCTGTAATTTGGCTTGAATCTCAGCGCGGGTCTCCGCAGATTGAAGCAGAGATTCGTTCAGCCTCCATGAGGGTGGGGATTTAGACATTGGTCCCATTTGGAGCGTCAGGTGTATTGGGGCATGGTCAGAAAAGGAGATGACATCAATGGATGCGTCCACTACCCTCGGCAGGTCCTTGTGGGAAAGGAGAAGGTAATCTAGTCTTGAGTACGAGTGATGTACTTGTGAAAAGAACGAATAATCCCTGTCCCTGGGGTGTGAAAGGCGCCAGGGGTCTATCAAACGCAGAGAGTGAAGATCAGATTTGATTCGTTTAAGGCGGGCGTATGAGAGATGGGAAGCACCCCGCGAGGTATCCAACAGGGGGTCCATCGCAAAGTTCATATCACCCCCAAAGATGAGCATCCCCTCCGTAAACTCAAGCAATTTGGGTATCAGCCCACGCAGGAACTGTGCGTGGTCGACGTTGGGGAAATAGATATTGGCAAGAGTGACCTGAACGTCAAATACCTTTCCCTTAATCAGGAGAAAGCGGCCCTGGGGGTCCGTCTGCTGCGCCCCAAACTCCCAAGGTACAGATTTTGCCACTAGGATGCTAACCCCCTTAGATTTGGAGATAGGTGAGATACTGTGGTATGCCGTCTGGAATCGATTGTTAGTCAGTTTGGGAATATGCTCACCATGAAAGTGGGTTTCCTGTAGAAAGGCAATCTGGGTTTTAGATCTGCGAAGGTCAGCCAGGAGCTGGGAACGCTTCTCTGGGATATTGAGACCCCGTACATTAAGGGAGGTCACCTTTAGGAGAGTCATTGTGGCAGCCGGGGCACTGATGATCATTAATAGGATGGGGAGGATGATCGCTCTTAGTTCAAGTTCACGTCCCCACCCAGCTAGAGAGTAACAGCACCGGGGAAGAGAGGGGGACAGAGGAAGAGAGACAGTATCAGAGAGAGAGATGGGGGGGTAGATGAAGGAGAGAGGGGGGGAAGGAGGGTGGGAGTAATCTAAATTAGTCAAGTAGCTACTCTATGAGCTCCCGGCCGAGACACAGAGGAGACTGTGCAGCAGCCGGGAGGTCGCCCTAAAGGAGGGTGGCCAATGCGGCGAAGCGCGTAATCAAATAGTTATTGCTATCGCCTATGTAGGCAAACCAAAAAACCTATAAAATAAGGTACTTTTTGGGGGTGGTAGGGAGATGCACTGAGTGGGGGGCCTAAGGAATCAGAAACATTGAGAAAAACAATACATTAACCATCGTAAATAAAGTGTGATTTACCACATATCTGGGCATAACATCCATGAACTCAACTGTGTTTCAGGCTAGTAAGTATAACTAAGTAGGCCTCTAACATCCATAACCTGCTGGCGTTGACGCATCGCAGTGACGGCCGAGGACTGAGGGCCCACTGGCCCATTCGCCCTTCCCCTGTATAGGACCAGGAGGGAGCCCCCACTGTCTAACTGTCAGTGTGCCAAGGCAGCATGGCTGGATGGAATCATGGAAAACATGCATGCACCTCCTTTTCAGTGTCAACGTTCACTTCAGACAAACTCGGATGTAGTGCATGGAATCTAGCCTACCGTAAAAATACAGAATTTATAACAGTCATAACAATTATAACAATGTGTCCCCCCTCCCCCCGCCTCCGTCTGGAATTCAAAAATTAGCCCACAAAAGAGAGAAGAAAAAAGGGAAGGCATCTTCAGGAGGGCAAAAAATAAAAAGGGGGAGGATCGCCTTAAGGGGGGGAAGGAGGGGGGCACCAACCCATATGAGGTACTGGAAGTCTCACCAACAGCCAAAAGGTGGCATGCGTTTAGTCCTCAGATGATGTAGGATGGGCTCTTCGGACTTCTCGGTTTGGCGGGCGGGATCTTGGGCGTCGAAATCTTTGCTGTCTAGGTGGCGCTGAACCTTGTGGATCCTGAGAGAGCAGATATTCAAACCAGTTGGGCACCTCAATCGCTGGCCTGGAGATGAACTGAAAAAGGGCAGGTAGTTGGTCTGGCGTGCGGAGATAGAATTCCGCCCCCTGCCTCCTGACAATAAGATGGAAAGGGTGACCCCATCGGTAGGTGGCATCAGCCTCACGGATAACTTCCAGTAGGGGTCGCATGAGCCCTCGCATGGTGCGTGTTTGTCTGGAAATGTCAGGGAAAATCCTGATGGGAGCCCCGTCGAAGTCTATTGGGCCCTTTTCCCAGGCAAGGCGAAGAATGTCCTCTTTAATTGTGAAGAAGTGCACCCTACATAGTACATCACGGGGAAAGTCCAGTTCGGGTGATGATCTCTGTGCAGAGGGCGGGGGTCTGGGGCCTGGGATACGATGTACCCTGTCCAGTTCCAGGTCAGCTGTCGGTGGTTTGCCCAGGACCTGGTTTAGGATGGCAGTCACTGTAGATCGGAGGTCTGGGCCCATGGTGGCTTCTGGGATCCCCCTTAGGCGCAAGTTGTTGCGCCTGCTCCTATTCTCGCCGTCGTCCAGGCGCAGCTGGACATCGACAAGGTGGCGGCGGAATGCCCCGTACTCCGACTCCAGTGTAGAGAGGCGCGTTTCTGTATTGGTTTGGGAGGTTTCGATCGCGGTGACTCTCTCTTCGACTACATCCACTTGCTGCTTTAGGTCGTGCAGTTCTCTGGTTAGTGCGTTTACAATAGAGGTGGCCATGGCATTTAAGTCTTGCTTGGTGGGGAGGCCTGAGACTATGTCTCTCAGAGAGCCTTCTACTAGGCCGCTTAGGTCACCAGCGTAGTCTGGAGGCAAAGGGGTGTCAGCAGTTATGGAAGCCGGGGAGACTATAGGAGAGGGCACTCTGTGTGGTAAGGGGGGAAAGTCCTCCTCCGCTGCGGAGGTAGTTGCAGGAGCGCTCTTCTTACTTGAGGATGTAGCGCCCACTGAGCTGACTCGAGGCGGCGCCATCTTGCTCCTTCCCGCCGGTGAGGAGGCCTGCTGTTGCCGCAGAAAGTAGTGTGAAATTTCAGGTCCCTTCCTTGCCTCAGTGACTGGTGGGTGGCTGCGGCTTCCTGGCATGAATGGATGGTTTAGTTAGTCAGTGCTGCGGATGATTCATGGCCCGTTTCAGTGCAGAGCTCCCAGTGCCGCGTCTTTACGTTTCCATAGCAGGGTCACGTCACCCCCCTTTGATATATTTGGTGTTAAAGTTCCTGCGTCTTATTCAGGTGTTGGGGAGCCTAGGCCAGGCAGTAGTATGTAAGCGGGTGATGGAGCCTGTCTGCAGAGTCTGGGGTAGTCAGGCAGTAGGTAAGGAGCAGTGTGTGGCCCTTTAACAGTCTTTCCTCTCACCTGCAGGTATAGGGTGTAGATGCTGTCCACCTCAGGGCTCCACAGGCTTGTCAGAGTGTGCAGCCCAGCCAGCTCCTTCCTCTATCAGGCGGGCCAGGGGTATAGGTGCTCCAGAGATGGTGCCTCTGCCCAGGTAGATGTCCCCCACCGTCTCAGGGCCTCTTCCTACAGGCCAGCAGAATCCAGATCTAATGGAGAGGCTGCGGTTGCGGCCTAGTCATACGTGGGGGGGGGGGGGGGCAGAGACCAGGCCCAGAGCACGGCCTATTGTCAGTCCAGGGTCGATCCACTCACCCCCCTCAGCAGTCCACAGCAGCCGGCTTGTGTTGAGACAGGGGCGACCGCGCTAGGGGACCCCCCCGCCGCGCGGCCCGCCAGGAAAGTCCGCGGCTCCGGCCTAGTGGGGCGGGAGTGTGCAGCGGCGTCTATTTGCAGCCCAGGGTCCGTCCACTCACCCCCTTCAACAGTCCACAGCAGCCGGTTTGTGTCTGAACGGTGGCGACCGCGCCAGGGGACTCCCGGCCCGCCGCGCGGCCCGCCAGGAAAGACCGCGGCTCCGGCCTAGTGGAGCGGAAGTGTGCAGCGGCGCCGATCGCGGACCAGGAGCAGAAATCCTCCTCGCTCCTCACCTGGCAGGGGGTGCCTAGGTCTCCCCCGATCAGCTGGGGTGTACTTTGTGGATGAGAAAGGGCGATGGAGCTGGATTTTGTGCTTGGATGAGCGGAGCTCTCAGGGAAAGCCGCCGCTCACAGCGCCATCTTGGCCACGCCCTGAATGGGGAATTATGAGGAGGCACTGATCGGCTGCACTGATGGGGCGGCATTGCTGAGGCATCAGTGATGGGCTTATTGGATTTTTTTGTACCAAAAATATGTAGCAGAATAAATATTGGGCTAAGCTGATGAAGAAATTAGATTTAAAATGTTTTTTTATTGGATGTGTTTTATAGCTGAAAGTAAAGCCCCTTTCACACTGGGGCGGGACGGCGGTAAAGCGGTGCTATATTTAGCGCCATTTTACCATTGTTTCAGTGGCGCTATTCGCCCGCTAGCGGGGCAGTTTTAACCCCCGCTAGCAGCCGAAAAAGGGTTAAAACTGCCCGCAAAGTGCTGCTGTGATTTCAATATGAAAATTACGCAGACTAAAACCCCTTTCATACTGCCGGCGCCTGGGCGTCAGCGGTAAAGCGGCGCTATTTTTAGCGCAGCTTTACTGTCATTAGAAAGGGTTAAAAACCAGCCACGAAAGGGTTAAAACCACCGCAAAGAGCTGCTACAGCAGCGCTATGCTGGCGGTACAGCTGCGCTTCCCCATTATACAAGGCTCCTTCACCGCTCCAAAGATGCTGCTAGCAGGACTTTTTTTAGCGTCCTGCCAGCGCACCGCTCCAGTGTGAAAGCCCCCGGGGGCTTTCACCATGGAGACACAGCAGCGGCCGTTTTAGGGCGCTTTGCAGGCGCTATTTTTAGCGCTGTAGTGCCTGCAAAGCACCCCAGTGTGAAAGGGGTCTAAGAAATATTGTTTTTTTTTTTAAATTGTTGCTCTTTTTTTGTTTATAGCGCAAAACCACAGAGGTGATCAAATACCACCGAATGAAAGCTCTATTTGTGGGAAAAAAGGACATTGATTTTATTTGGGTACAGCGTCGCACAACCATGCAATTTTCAGGTAAAGTAACGCAGTGCCGTATCGCAAAAAAATGGCCTGGTCATGAAGGGGGGTAAACCTTTCCGGAGGGCAAGTGGTTAAGACAAAAAAACCTTCTCCCTTTAGAACCACTTTATGTGATATAAAATGTCACAATGGTTTCTTGTTGTTTTTTTATAGGAGTTGGAGTCGCCTTTTTATGATTCCTAATTTCATTCTTTTTGGACATCCTAAACTGAAAGCAACGCTGTGTTTTCCTAAGAAGTTAGAGCTGTTCTTTTACATTTTTTTATATTTTGATGTTGATGAAATGTAACCCAATTTCTTCCATAAAAGGAGGATGTTTGTTTCTGTTACAGTACACCACCAAGTTTACCCTAGATACAGACTGAACCAGCTTCCATCCCCCTCAATGCTTTTATCTTTCCAAATACTCCTCGTAATTTCATTCTGAACGACCCTTGACTATTTTTTCCCCATGCAATCATGCTCTGTATGAACAATTTGTCAGGAAGATCAAAAACTTTAAAGTAAGGCATGATTCCAAATTGTAAACATAAATGTCCTACCTAGTGCTTTGCAAGGACATAACATATACAAGCTATGTTGGTTTAACACTGGGGCAAGAGAAGCTGCATTATGCATGGGAATTTTCCGCAGAGCTTAGTGAATGTAGTGCTATGAATACCCAATCATGTGCAAGGAGAAGAAAAATACAGCATTTTTTTTAAACTAGGGTTCCGTGACACCCTAGGATATGCAAGAGAGGTCCCCAGGAGTTCTGTGGCTAGAGCTGGTAGAACATAGTGAGGAGAGGAAGAGATGTGTACAGGAAAAAGGTGGAGACATAGGCATTGGGGGTTGAGTTATTAAAGCGGGATTCCGGACGTAAAAAAAAAAAAAAAAAGTAAAAGTCAGCAGCTACAAACACTGTAGCTGCTGACTTTAAATAAGTACTTACCTGTCCTGTGTGCCCATGAGGCCGACCCGTCCCTCGGCTCTCGGGTCCCGGTACAGCCATCCTAACTAAGGGAAACAGGCAGTGGAGCCTTACGGCTTCACTGCCCGTTTCCTACTGCGAATGCGCGAGTCGCGCAGCGCTTTGTGAATGGGACACAATGTGTTGTTCCCATAACACACCGCACCCCATTCCCCAGAAGATAACGCGGGGAGGAGAAGAGACAACATCACTGCGGTGTAGGAAGAGGCAGATTAGGAAGATTGCCTAGCAACAGCCATTTCACGTAAGTAAAAAAAATTTTTTTTTTCTTTTTCTCCATTTTTTTAGGTTTTTTTTGTGCATTTTATTTTTTTTTCAGGGTGGACCTCCACTTTAAAGGCAAATAAGCTGTTCACTTTGCAGGGGAAGTTTTCCCTTGGCTTAGGGGAACATGGTGCAAATTCACTTTGCAGACAATACCCAAATACAGCCAATTAAAAAGCAGTATTTTTGCTTGCACATGACTGGATGATGGAAGTCAGCAGAGTTTCATTCCATTTCCTAAGCTCTAAGAAATTTCTCTTGCAAAGCGAAAATTCACTTTGCAAAATGAACGTCCCATAAACCCCAATCAACCCCAATATGTCCTAAAGTGGGGGGAGGGTGGGGTTTTAAATGGGAAGCTTGGCTGTCAGTGTCTATCTGTGGCTATAATATAAAACTGTAATATTTTGTCATGTAATTTAAAGAGGAGTTCTGCCGGAAAAAAAAAAAAAAAATTAAAAAGTCAGCAGCTACAAATACAGCAGCTGCTGACTTTTAAAATAAGGACACTCACCTGTCCAGGGCGCCCAAAATGTCCTCACCTGAAGCCATTCTGTCCCTCGGCTCCCGGGTGCAGGCGCCGGCATCTTCAGTAAGGGAATCAGGAAGTGCGGCTTCACAGTCTGGTTCCCTACTGCGCATCCGCAAGTCGCGCTGCATATTCTGAGTGGTCCCTGCTGTCTTTTGGGACCTGTGTGTCTCCCAGAAGACAGCGGGGGGGGGGCGCGGACATTAGCTTTCAAAAATCTGTGTTTTAATTGCTTATTTTTTTATCACTTTACAAATTGCAAAGTGAGGGAACAGAAGAAAAATCGAAATCAAATCAATAGTTGGCACGTACCCCATCTAGGTGGCCACTGCGCAGCGGCTCCTGTGTCCTCTCCATCACGGTGGCTTCCAGCGTGCAGCTCCTCCCCTCCTCTTAGGCGTCCAATAGGATTGTGGCAGGCGCAGCACTATGAAGTGCCTTATGCGCTGTGGCATTAGAAGAATTTTAATCTCTGACCTTTTAGTCCAAACAAGAATATCTCTTACTTTATAATTCCTCCAGCACTGTTCTATGGAAGCAGTAGGTTTAAAGAGCACACCAAACCTCTATGATATCTTCTTTATTAACTTCGGCTTTTCTTTATATTTAACACTGACAATTTAGCAGCAGGCAGTGCATGTACATGTTGAATAAAGTACAACAAAATGGCGATTCAACTGTCCGATCTTGTCATTTTACATAAAATGGTAGATGTATTTCTCTCTTCAGTATCTGTACTTTCACTTTAATGCCCTGTACACACGGTCGGACATTGATCGGACATTCCGACAACAAAACCCATGGATGTTGGCTCAAACTTGCCTTGCATGCACGCGGTCGCACAATGTTGTCGGAAAATCCAATCGTTCTGAACGCGGTGACGTAAAACACATACGTCAGGTCTATAAACGGGGCAATAGCCTTCGTCTCTTAATTTATTCTGAGCATGCGTGGCACTTTGTGCGTCGGATTTGTCTACACGCAATCGGAATTTAACCGATCGGATTTTGTTGTCGGAAAATTTTATAGCCTGCTCTCAAACTTTGTATGTCGGAAATTCCGACTGAAAAAGTCAGATGGAGCCCACGCACGATCGGAATTTCCGACAACACAATCCGATCGCACTTTTTCCGTCAGGAAAATCCGACCGTGTGTACAGGGCATAAAGTTCCTTAGACACTTTGTGATCTCTCTGAGAGGTATATATGAGGCTTAAGTAATTGTTTTACTTGTTTGATATTGCAATTTGCACGCTTGTTTGCTTGTTTAAACGTTTGCTATGCTGTTTGGTGATGTTTGTTTGAACATTTGTTTGGTTGATCTACAAGTGAACACATAACTAGTTCAGTATACAGTTCTAATCACATTATTTAACAATAGTAACATATATAACTGTATATTAAATACCTATTTTGGCCACTTACTTCCATAAAACTGAACTCTGGCTGGATCTACAATCTGTTCAAGTCCACTCTCTCTGATATAATGAGATCTAGCAATGTGCTGGGTAATTTCCAGATAAAAATAATAGGTGTAAGGCTGGCTGTGATTGGCCAAAACTCTTGCTCAGTGTGAGAGTGGCTGTGATTGGCCAAACTCCATGATGAGTCACAAAGACTTAACTCTATGCTTTCTGGTTTCAATTTTGCTTTTATCTCTCACATGTGAGCATATAAACTATATTAAGGTTATTAGCAGGTCTAGCTGTATATGCATGTAAGTCACATTAGCAACCTAGGACAGGTCTTAGCTGGCCAGCTATAAGGATCACTGTCTTTTCAGCCAATTGGGTGATGGGTCTCAGGAGGGAATATAATCAGTGTTACAATAGCGAATATGCCTTCGCTGTTGTAACACACCTAGGTTGGCTCCGTTCGCATTCTCTGCACCCCGAGCCCACCCTATTTTGAAGCCCAATCAAGTGCTTAAAACCCCCACCCCCCCCCCCCCCCCACCATTGTAATTCATGCATCTAGCATCCTGAAAGGGACCAGATACATTTGTGGGGGGGGGGGGGGGTGGCGATGAATAGGGAGGGTGGTGTCCTGCACCCTTAATGGACAGGCCGCCCCTGATAGTTGGTGTGAATACCCTTTGGCTTTACACCATCAACATTTCTTTCACTTAAAAATAGTGAGGGATTTTGTAGGATTAGAGTCAGGTGTATGATTAACCAATTAGTCCAAGCAGGTGCTAATGATCATCATTTTCATACGTAAGTAGAAACACTATTACCTGAAACAGCTGTGTAGGATGCTTAAAACTGGGTGAGGGACAGCCAAACTCTGCTACAGTTTCATGTCACAGGCTATACAGCATGGCAAGACTGAGCACAGCAACAAGACACGAGGTAGTTCTACTGCATCAGCAAGGTCTCTCCCAGGCAAGGATTTCAAAGCAGACTGGGGTTTTAAAATGTGCTGTTTAAGCTCCTTTAAAGAAGCACAAATAAACGGGCAATGTTGAGGACCATAGACGCAGTGGTTAGCCAAGGAAACGTAATGCAGCAGATTAGAGACACATCATGCTTACTTCCCTTCCAAATCAAAAGATGTCCAGCAGTGCCATCGGCACAGAACTGGTGGGAACCAGTGGGACCAAGGTACACCATTCTACTGTCCAGAGAAGTCTGGCCAGAAGTGGTCATCATGGAAGAATTGTGGCCAAAAAGCCACCATACCTCTGATGTTGAAACATCGCTAAGTGACTCAACTATGCAGGAAAACATAGGAACTGGGGTGCAGAAAAATGGCAGCAGGTGCTCTGGACTGATGAGTAATAAATGTGAAATATTTGGCTGTAGCAGGAGGCAGTTTGTTGGTGAAGGGCTGGAGAGCGGTACAATAATGAGTGTATGAAGGCAACAGAGAAGCATGGTGGAGGTTCCTTGCAAGTTTGGGGCTGCATTTTTGCAAGAGAAGTTGGAGGTTTGGTCAGGATCAATGGTTTCCTCAAGAACTATCTTCAGCGTAAAGAAGAACAAGGGATCCTTGAAGTGATGGTTTGGCCCCCACAGAGCACTGATCTCAGCCTCATGGAGTCTGTCTGGGATTACCGTGCCTTGAAAAAGTATTTATATCCCTTGAAATGTTTCACATTTTGTCATGTTTCAACCAAAAAAGTAAAGGTATTTTATTGGGGTTTTAAGTGATAGACCAACACAAAGTGGCACATAATTGTGAAGTGGAAATAAAATGATAAATGGTTTTCAACATTTTTTACAAATAAATATTTGAAAAGTGTGGCGTGGATTTGTATTCAGCCCTCTTCACTCTGACATCCCTAACTATAATTTAGTGGAACCGATTGCCTTCAGAAGTCACCTAAGTAGTAAATAGAGTCCACCTGTGTGTAATTTAATCTCAGTATAAATACAGCTGTTCTGTGAAGCCTTCAGAGGGTTGTTAGAGAATCTTAGTGAACAAACAGCATCATGAAGACCAAGGAACACACCAAACAGGTCAGGGATAAAGTTGTGGAGAAGTTTAAAGCAGGGTTAGGTTCAATCCACTATCAATCCATTATCCGAAAATGGAAAGAGTATGGCACAACTGCAAACTTACCAAGACATGGCCGTCCACCTAAACTGACAGGCCGGGCAAGGAGAGCATTAATCAGAGAAGCATCCAAGAGGCCCATGGTAACTCTGGAGGAGCTGCAGAGATCCACAGCTCAGGTGGGAGAATCTGTCCACAGGACAACTATTAGTCGTGCTCTCCACAAATCTGACCTTTATGGAAGAATGGCAAGAAAAAAGCCATTGTTAAAAGAAAGCCATAAGAAGTCCCATTTGCAGTTTGTGAGAAGCCATGTGGGGGACACAGCAAACATGTGGAAGAAGGTGCTTTGGTCAGATGAGACCAAAATTTTACTTTTTGGCCTAAAAGCAAAACGCTATGTGTGGGGGAAAACTAACACTGCACATCACCCTGAACACACCATCCCCACCGTGAAACATGGTGGTGGCAGCATCATGATATGGGGATGCTTTTCTTCAGCAGGGACAGGGAAGCTGGTCAGAGTTGATGGGAAGATGGATGGAGCCAAATACAGGGCAATCTTAGAAGAAAACCTGTTAGAGTCTGCAAAAAACTTTGCGGGGGGGGGGGGGCGGAGGTTCCAGAAGGACAACAACCCTAAACATACAGCCAGAGCTACAATGGAATGGAATGGTTTAGATCAATTCATGTGTTAGAATGGCCCAGTCAAAGTCCAGACTTAAATTCAGTCTGTGACTGTTAGAAACCATGAAATCAGCCTGAGACAGAAGTACAGTTAAATCACACTTGTTTAATAATAAAAGTAAAAAGAATAAACATAGTCAAAACAGCCAAAGTTCAGTAACCGGAATGGATAGTCAGCTAAGCCAGAAATCAGAGATAAATGTAGTGGAACAACAAGCAGGATCTGGAGCCAGAAGGGGTGTCAGCAAAGCAAGTCTTGAACAGGATCATAGGAGATAGTTTCTGTGATGTTGACTAAGGCGAAGGCAGAGATCCACTGGGCTGAACAGCTTAAGTAGGCAGGAGTGATGAGCAGGATATCATCAACAGCTGAGTACCTGTGGAGAGATAGGAGCTGGCAATTAGCGGACAGCTTTGAGAAGGAAGGGCTGAGCCCAGCCCCGACAGTGACAAGACTTCATAATTGTTCACAGACGCTCTCTGTCCAATCAGACAGACCTTCAGCTATTTGGCAAAGAAAATGGGCAAAAATGTCCCTCTCTAGATGTGCAAAGCTGGTAGAGACATCCCAAAAAAAATTTGCAGCTGTAATTGCAGCAAAAGGTGGTTCTACAAAGTATTGACTCCTACTTCACAAGTATGTACCACTTTGTGTTGGTCTATCACATAAAAGCCCAATAAAATACATTTACGTTTTTGGTTGTAATATGACAAAATGTGGAAAATTAAGAGGTATGAATACTTTTTCAAGGCACTGTACATGAAGAGAAAGAAGGATTTGAGGCATCTGACAGCCACAGAAGATTTGTGCTTGGTTCTCAAAGATGTTATATAAACAACCTACCTACCGAGTTCCTTCGAAAACTGTGTGCAATTCTACCTAGAAGAATTGATGCCGGTTTGAAGGCAAAGGGCGGTCACACCAAATATTGATTTGATTTGGATTTCTCTTTCAATTTTGTTAATCGTTAATGTAGCGCTTAATCCCATAGGAGCCGCTGGACTTTGGGCTTTTCCACACACACACAAGCAGGCAACAGGAATTTCCACACTCTCTTCACAGGCTCAATAATCAGTCCAGGGGTTTTGGTTTTGTTTTGTTTATTTAGGGGATGAACTTTGATAGGGATTAGGGGTGCAAGGGATGTCCGGAACTGAAGAACTTTAGACAAACACTTGAGAACTTGCTAATGTCACTGACTGCTATAAACTATAAACTCAAACGGTGCTGCCCGCACATGAGAGTAGTGGTGCAGCTAAGATAGCAACTAAAAGATTCCAAACTGAAGTTGCAGGGGAAGCTCATGTGGAAATGCCAAAGTACCTGACTACTACTGTCCCAAGCTAGAGAAATATGGGGTGCTTCTGGCTGTTTGTGCTGGTACTAAGCTTTCCTCTGGTCCCAGACATGTAAAGTATTGTGCTTTACTGCCTTCTCTGTAGGCTTGGGGTATGTTGAAATGGAACCTACTCACACGGTCCCTTTGAGAGGCTCCTTGGATCTAGGTGGCTGCTGCACTGGCACACTGCTGTACAGGCTTGGTCCTGGGTTCCAGGATGTCTTCAGCTATGCTTAGCTGAGATTGGCCAAGGATGTGAGGCTTTCAGCTTCTCCGTCTCTCTCCCTCTCTCTCCTGGCCTGTCTTCTGCCCCAGGGGCAGAGCCTCCCAAAACAGGGGTCCCCTCTAGACCCCCGGACTCTGCTCCCAGCCTGCCAGGCTCCTGAGTACATATGGGTTGGTCCCCCATCTTTTGGGCCTCCCCTCCACAGGGATTGGTGGGAACTCCATAAATATTTGGTCTGCAGCCTCTGTTCCCCCGCCCTCTAAATTCTAGAACTATCCAGTGAGTCAGGGATGGGTTCAGAGCCACAGCCTTTGAAGTACTGCACAGTTTAAAAATAAATTAACTCCTGCTCCTAGAGGAGCCAACTACGTTTGCCTACACTAGCAATTAGGAGGTTGCTATAGTAAAAATAAACTATTAACACCTCTATTCCTAATAACATTCTTCATTTACAGCATTGGCATCACACCTACCTAAAATGTTTGCACATTATACATTATTTTTATATATATATATATATATATATATATATATATATATATATATATATATATATATATATGTATATATATGTGTGTGTGTGTGTGTATATATGTGTGTGTGTATATATATATATATATATATATATATATATATATGTGTGTGTGTGTGTGTGTGTGTGTGTGTATGTGTATATATATATATATATATATATATATATATATATATATATAAAATGTGTGTGTGCAAACGTTTTAGGTAGGTGTGATGCTAATGCTGTAATAGAAGAATGTTATTAGGAATAGAGGTGTTAATAGTTTTATATATATATATATGTTTTGTTTGTTTATTATCTGTCACAATCTGTGCACTCATTCTGTTTGTATATGTGAGTTTGTTTTAGGATGTTAGAGGGACCAACATCCTGCATTACATCGGCTCAGGTTTTAGCGAAGTTTCTGAACACCCCCAGCCTCGGGTTTTCTAAATTAATCAAATCTGAAGTGCTCTTTGGATCTTAATATCCTTATAATTCGCAGCAGGTTGTAGATCATTCCGTGAGTACATAAATTAACAATTCTACAATTCCACAGGTTCCGCCTGAGTCACTGCGCTATAAAAAGAACAACTTTGAGGGGAGTTAACGATTTAATATAAAAGTTATCCGTTCTAGCTTGTCAATAACACATGTAGCGGGAGCGGAATAACATCTTTTTACATCACCAAAAGGGTACAAGTGATTTCCCCGGAGAGCTGAGGATTCCAAGAAAATCTCTCCAACAAACAACAGCAACATGTTCAAAGGCGAGAGAAATGAATAAATAAGGCTTCCACCGCACTGGTCTGTCAGATGTGGAAGGTGAAGAGGTGAGTTGGGCTGAATCGGTGTCCCCATCTCATTTCCTCTTTTTTTTCTACAGAACAGGAAGTGAAGGGAAATCTTCCTAATTGGATATAGATGGCCCCAAAAAAAATTACAGGGGTTTTGAAGCCTTAGTTTAGTTTTTTTTTTCTTTTAAATCAACACAAAGGAAGTCCTCTGCCCCCCCCCCCTTGATATTCTCACGGAGGTACTCTTCTAGTGGTGTGGATTAATACAGCCACTGGATCAGGAGTGCTGACAATGCCCGCCCTTTCCACTTCTCTCCTCCATTCATAGGAGCTGTACTGTAGCTTCCAGTAATGAAAAGTGCTCTATGGACCTTTCATTCATTCACCCTTCATCCATTCATAGTGCCTTTTTCTTTGCTGTAAGCTATAGTATAGCTTCTATGAATGGAGGAGGGGGGCAGAAAGGGTAGGCACAGTCATCACTGCTGATGAGTGCGTATTATGTATATTAGCTGTATTAACACCCATAGCACCGGAAGATTACTGCTGAGGGGGTAAGGGGAGCAGAAAACTGAAGATTTAAACTAAGAGCAGCTACCAGCACAAGAGACACTTCTCATTGAATGTTATTACCTTCCTTTGTGCTGATCTTAGGCTTTACCCTTTCCATACCTTTCCAAAAAAAAAAAAAAAAAAGAAGTTTTGTCTAGATATATACTATATTACCAAAAGTATTGGGACGCCTGCCTTTACACGCACATGAACCTTAATGGCATCCCAGTCTTATGCTGTGTACACACGGTCGGACTTTTTGACGGGCAATGTTGGATGTGAGCTTGTAGGCGGAAAGTCCGAACTTTGATGGAATCCCAGTCTTATGCCCCGTACACACGGTCGGATTTTCCGATGGAAAATGTCCGATCGGAGCGTGTTGTCGGAAATTCCGACCGTGTGTGGGCTCCATCGGACATTTTCCATCGGATTTTCCGACACACAAAGTTGGAGAGCAGGAGATAAAATTTTCCGACAACAAAATCCGTTGTCGGAAATTCCGATCGTGTGTACACAAATCCGACGGACAAAGTGCCACACATGCTCAGAATAAATAAAGAGATGAAAGCTGAAAAAAGGAAGACACACATAAAAGAGATAAGAAAGGCTGCGCACCCCGGAAATTGAATTAAAGAAAAATAATTTTCCCCATGGGGCTTTAAAACAGCAATGCACATAATGAAAGGAAGTTCTTAATAGATGTATAAAAAGTTTTATCCAATATCATGGTTTGAAGTACAGTATAGAAAATCATCTGGTACAGTAACACACATCTTATTCCCCAGTGCAGTAACAAACACATATTAATACACATAATTAGGTTACATGTTACATAAATAGCAAGCCCCGACGCGTTTCGACCTGTATATGGTCTCTTCAGGGGGACAGTTGGATCTAAAAAAGAATTACATAAATTAAATTCAAATAGATAAATATATATATTATTGTGCATCACTTGGATTAAACCAAGATAATGAGTCTTTACCGCTAAATGGTGGAATGGGTGTTCTCTAGTCCAGGATATGTGCTGAGGGCCAATGGAAACACTGGAGGGCTCGGGGGGCCACCCTCACTCTCCCAGGAGAGCCAGCCTCAGGGGGCTTACAAGGAGCCACACTTAGCGCGCCCCCCGGGAGGGGGGGGGAAGGGGAGATGAGGGGGAGGAGCCCACACCTGCAACAGAAACCCAAGAATAGCCATGTATTAGTTAGAGGAAGTTTGATAATTAACTTGGTAATGTACTGAGTGTTTCCAATTGGTCTATGTGGAGACTGGCGTTGGATAGGATTTTTACTATGTAAATATATTGAAATGTTAAATCAATTCCATAAATATAATCGATAAGATTTAATGATCGTGTGATCCAACAATGCAGTGGTATGGTAGGTCTATTATACTATTGTAATGGATAGGTTAATAAGAAGGATAGAATGGGTGAAAAAAAAGGGAAAAAGATGTGTGTGTGAAAAAAAAAACAAAAAAAAAAAAACACAGCAACAACGATGGCCTGAATGGAGAGGAGTGCATTGTGTGGTGGAGAATGGTGTGAATGAGATGGTGCATGGTGTGGTAACATGACATGGTGCTTGCTTGGTGCCTACTGTGTGAAAACAAAAATGAAAAGTGAACTAAAAAAGTGAAAAGCAAATCAAAATGTGAAAGTGTGTATGTAGGGTGGTGTGTGTATGTAGGAGAGTGCTGTGTGAAATAAAAGTGAAATAACAAAAGGTTTACCTTATCAGTTGTATAAATCGTGTAGGCTGGAGGTAATGTTGGACTTGTTGATAGGTTCAATGTGATAAGCTTGGTGGCGATCATGCAAAAATAAGGGCTCTAGTGTAGAAAGAACCTGGCAGCAGTAGCATTCATCCTGGCCTGTAGGAGATCATGTCTGATTATCGGGCCTCCAGTCTCCCTTTATATCCAAATTCAGGCAAATGGGATAATCATGTGCAGGTGCAAACCCCCCACCCACACCGCCCCCAAGAAAAAAAAAAAACCCGGAGGGATTGGCACTGGAACCGCTGATGGAGCGGCCCCTGTGTGGCTCCCTCGGCGTCCCGGAAGGCCTGCAGGCCCCGACCACTGTCGTCATCTCCGCCGCAATGCGCGTGACGTCATGACGTTGTGCGCAAGCCGGGCCCTTACAGGCATGCGCACTCCGTCAAACGTCCGGAGATGAACACGGGACGCCGCCGGCAGGATAGAGCTCACCTTAACTGCAGCGGTGAGCAAAAAAGGGGGCACGCAAAGAAATTCGCATGCCCCCCCCCCCTTTTCCTGCCGGGAAGCCGCGAGGGGTCAGACTCACCCCAAGAAGGGAGAGGAGGCACCACCAACACCCGCCAGTCCAAAAAATGGCCCTCAAAACAAAAACAAAAATATTGGGGATGGTGTCAGTAGGACATGAATGACTGACTTCATGGGATCACCAACATAGCACACAGCAAATGTTGATGGTCTGGTATGTTTTTAGTTTATTTTGCATTTTTAACATTTTTTGAATTTTTTACATGGGCTGTGTGTTGGTTCCAGGTCCCCACGTTCCTGCATCGAATGTCAGTATGAAAATAGGTAGAATATAACTAAAGTTTGTCAGCAATTGCCATATAAGGCAATTGGATATCATGCAGTGTGGGGGTCTAAGTTAGATTCCCCCTCATGCATGGGATTGTTAAAAGTTAACCGAGTGGGAACAATTGATTAACAGTGTGCAGGATACGTGAAGAGAAGGAAACACACAGCCCATGTCTTATCTCTAATGTGTCAAGGTGGGGAGGGGTGTTTAACCACCCAAAATTGAAATATGAAAAAAGGAAGACACACATAAAAGAGATAAGAAAGGCTGCGCACCCCGGAAATTGAATTAAAGAAAAATAATTTTCCCCATGGGGCTTTAAAACAGCAATGCACATAATGAAAGAAAGTTCTTAATAGATGTATAAAAAGTTTTATCCAATATCATGGTTTGAAGTACAGTATAGAAAATCATCTGGTACAGTAACACACATCTTATTCCCCAGTGCAGTAACAAACACATATTAATACACATAATTAGGTTACATGTTACATAAATAGCAAGCCCCGACGCGTTTCGACCTGTATATGGTCTCTTCAGGGGGACAGTTGGATCTAAAAAAGAATTACATAAATTAAATTCAAATAGATAAATATATATATTATTGTGCATCACTTGGATTAAACCAAGATAATGAGTCTTTACCGCTAAATGGTGGAATGGGTGTTCTCTAGTCCAGGATATGTGCTGAGGGCCAATGGAAACACTGGAGGGCTCGGGGGGCCACCCTCACTCTCCCAGGAGAGCCAGCCTCAGGGGGCTTACAAGGAGCCACACTTAGCGCGCCCCCCGGGAGGGGGGGGGGGAGGGGAGATTAACCTATCCATTACAATAGTATAATAGACCTACCATACCACTGCATTGTTGGATCACACGATCATTAAATCTTATCGATTATATTTATGGAATGGAATTAACATTTCAATATATTTACATAGTAAAAATCCTATCCAATGCCAGTCTCCACATAGACAAATTGGAAACACTCAGTACATTACCAAGTTAATTATCAAACTTCCTCTAACTAATACATGGCTATTCTTGGGTTTCTGTTGCAGGTGTGGGCTCCTCCCCCTCATCTCCCCTTCCCCCCCCCCTCCCGGGGGGCGCGCTAAGTGTGGCTCCTTGTAAGCCCCAATATTTTTGTTTTTGTTTTGAGGGCCATTTTTTGGACTGGCGGGTGTTGGTGGTGCCTCCTCTCCCTTCTTGGGGTGAGTCTGACCCCTCGCGGCTTCCCGGCAGGAAAAGGGGGGGGGGCATGCGAATTTCTTTGCATGCCCCCTTTTTTGCTCACCGCTGCAGTTAAGGTGAGCTCTATCCTGCCGGCGGCGTCCCGTGTTCATCTCCGGACGTTTGACGGAGTGCGCATGCCTGTAAGGGCCCGGCTTGCGCACAACGTCATGACGTCACGCGCATTGCGGCGGAGATGACGACAGTGGTCGGGGCCTGCAGGCCTTCCGGGACGCCGAGGGAGCCACACAGGGGCCGCTCCATCAGCGGTTCCAGTGCCAATCCCTCCGGGTTTTTTTTTTTTCTTGGGGGCGGTGTGGGTGGGGGGTTTGCACCTGCACATGATTATCCCATTTGCCTGAATTTGGATATAAAGGGAGACTGGAGGCCCGATAATCAGACATGATCTCCTACAGGCCAGGATGAATGCTACTGCTGCCAGGTTCTTTCTACACTAGAGCCCTTATTTTTGCATGATCGCCACCAAGCTTATCACATTGAACCTATCAACAAGTCCAACATTACCTCCAGCCTACACGATTTATACAACTGATAAGGTAAACCTTTTGTTATTTCACTTTTATTTCACACAGCACTCTCCTACATACACACACCACCCTACATACACACTTTCACATTTTGATTTGCTTTTCACTTTTTTAGTTCACTTTTCATTTTTGTTTTCACACAGTAGGCACCAAGCAAGCACCATGTCATGTTACCACACCATGCACCATCTCATTCACAACATTCTCCACCACACAATGCACTCCTCTCCATTCAGGCCATCGTTGTTGCTGTGTTTTTTTTTTTTTTTTTTTCACACACACATCTTTTTCCCTTTTTTTTCACCCATTCTATCCTTCTTATTAACCTATCCATTACAATAGTATAATAGACCTACCATACCACTGCATTGTTGGATCACACGATCATTAAATCTTATCGATTATATTTATGGAATGGAATTAACATTTCAATATATTTACATAGTAAAAATCCTATCCAACGCCAGTCTCCACATAGACAAATTGGAAACACTCAGTACATTACCAAGTTAATTATCAAACTTCCTCTAACTAATACATGGCTATTCTTGGGTTTCTGTTGCAGGTGTGGGCTCCTCCCCCTCATCTCCCCTTCCCCCCCCCCTCCCGGGGGGCGCGCTAAGTGTGGCTCCTTGTAAGCCCCCTGAGGCTGGCTCTCCTGGGAGAGTGAGGGTGGCCCCCCGAGCCCTCCAGTGTTTCCATTGGCCCTCAGCACATATCCTGGACTAGAGAACACCCATTCCACCATTTAGCGGTAAAGACTCATTATCTTGGTTTAATCCAAGTGATGCACAATAATATATATATTTATCTATTTGAATTTAATTTATGTAATTCTTTTTTAGATCCAACTGTCCCCCTGAAGAGACCATATACAGGTCGAAACGCGTCGGGGCTTGCTATTTATGTAACATGTAACCTAATTATGTGTATTAATATGTGTTTGTTACTGCACTGGGGAATAAGATGTGTGTTACTGTACCAGATGATTTTCTATACTGTACTTCAAACCATGATATTGGATAAAACTTTTTATACATCTATTAAGAACTTCCTTTCATTATGTGCATTGCTGTTTTAAAGCCCCATGGGGAAAATTATTTTTCTTTAAAGAGATGAAAGCTATTGGCCACTGCCCCGTTTATAGTCCCGACGTACGTGTTTTACGTCACCGCGTTCAGAACGATCGGATTTTCCAACAACTTTGTGTGACCGTGTGTATGCAAGACAAGTTTGAGCCAACATCCGTCGGAAAAAATCCTAGGATTTTGTTGTCGGAATGTCCGAACAAAGTCCGACCGTGTGTACACCCTATTAGTCTGTAGGGTTCAATATTGAGTTGGCCCACCCTTTGCAGCTATAACAGCTTCAACTCTTCTGGGAAGGCCGTCCACAAGGTTTAGGAGTGTGTCTATGGCAGGGGTCTCCAAACTTTCTAAACAAAGGGCCAGTTTACTGTCGTTCAGACATTACAAGGGCCAGACTGTGGCAAGCGGGAGTAGCAAATGCCCCAGTGTTAGTGGGAATACACTGTGTGTCTCAGGCTTGGTGGTCAGTGGGATTAAAAAATGACATAACGCCTGTACCCAATAGGTGGAGGAATAGTGCCCCATCATTGGTATCAGTGGAAGGATTGGTGCCTCATCACTGGTATCAGTTGAAGAAATAGTGCCCCATCATTGTATCATAGTATCAGTGGGAAGAATGGTGCTTCATACCAGTGGGAAGAACAGCGCCCCAAGGGCCGAATTAAGACAAGCAAAGGGCCACGTTAGGCCCATAGGCCGCAGTTTGGAGATCACTGGTCTATGGGAATGTTTGACCATTCTTCCAGAAGAGCATTTGTAAGGTCAGGCACTGATGTTGGATGAGAAAACCTGGCTCGCCGCATCTGCTCTAATTCATCCCAAAGGTGTTCTATCGGGTTGAGGTCAGGACTCTGTGCAGGCCAGTCAAGTTCCTCCACCCCAAGCTCGCTCATCCATGTCTTTATGGACCTTGCTTTGTGCACTGGTGTGCAGTCATGTTGGAACAGGGAGGGGCCATCCCCAAACTGTTCCCACAAAGTTGGGAGCATGAAACTGTCCAAAATGTCTTGGTATGCTGACGCCTTAAGAGTTCCCTTCACTGGAACTAAGGGGCCAAACCCAACCACTGAAAAACAACCCCACACCATAATCCCCCCTCCACCAAATGATTTGGATCAGTGCACAAAGCAAGGTCAATAAACACATGGATGAGCGAGTTTGAGGGGAAGGAACTTGACTGGCCTGAACAGAGTCCTGACCTCAACCCAATAGAACACCTTTGGGATGAATTCGACTGCAAGCCAGACCTTCTTGTCCAACCTCAGTGCCTGATCTCACGAATGCGTTTCTGGAAGAATGGTCAAACTTTCCCATAGACACACTCCTAAACCTTGTGGACAGCCTTCCCAGAAGAGTTGAAGCTGTTATAGCTGCAAATGGTGGGCCAACTCAATATTGAACCCTATGGACAAAGGCTGGGATGCCATTAAAGTTCATGTGTGTGTAAAGGCGTCACAGGTGGCCATGTGCATGTAAAGGGGTCCCAATACTTTTGGTAATATAGTGTATTTTAACTTTCCAAATCTTCTTTTCTTTTTTTGTTTTCTTTTTTTTTGTCGGAAGTCCCCATAAGGGGCCACTTCCTACATTGAAACTAATCAAGGAGATGCAGGACTGGACTCAAATATCTGCCACAAATTCGAACTGATAGCCAGACAGAAGGGTCCAAAAATAAAGCTCTCTGTATAATCCATAGCTCTTGACCCAGCGCAGTACAAATGTAGGAGTATATTTATAAAGCATCAATAAGCTTTTGACGTACAATGGAAGTCTTTCGGATACGGATCTTGAAACTAGAAAATGCAGGTAAATGAAATTAAAAGAAACTCGAGAACATACTTTGTCATTTCCTCAAGGCACAATGGCTATTTGTCAATATACCTGCAGGACATCAAAAACAATCATATTCTTAGAACATTTTGGATAGATAGCTTCATCTTTGAAAGTCTGGAGGATGTTCTAAGTATGCTGACCTTCTCATCAGCAAGAAGATCTCAGAATGGTATTTAGCATCAATGAAGAGTCTTATTGTGTATAGAGGACTGACTGTTCTCAGAAAAGATGTACATTTCAATGTGATACATACTGTATGTATTAAACACAACTTTTTTCCTTTCTATCTCCTTCCCTCCTCCCTTTCTGTTCTTTTCCCTCATTCCTCTTATTCCACATTCTTTGTCATATATACAGTCATGGCCAACAGTATTGGCAAAAAAAACCACAAATATCAATGAGGTGAAAAATTACATACAAAGAAAAAATTGTGTGCTTGCATTAGATATTTAACCACCTCAATACCGGGCACTTTCACCCCCTTCCTGCCCAAGCCATTTTTCAGTTTTCAGCACTGTCGCACTTTGAATGACAATTGCGCGGTCATGTTACACTGCACCCTAATGAAATTTTTATCATTTTTTCCCCACAAATAGAGCTTTTTTTTGGTGGTATTTGATCACCTCTGCGGTTTTTATTTTTTGCACTATAAACAAAAGAAAAACGACAATTTTGAAAAAACATTATTTTTTACTTTTTGCTATAATAAATACCCAATTTTTTTTTTTTTTTTAACAAATTTTTTCCTCAGTTTAGGCCGATATATATTCTTCTACATATTTTTGGGAAAAAAAATTGCGATAAGCGTATATTGATTGGTTTGCGCAAAAGTTATAGCGTCTACATAATAGGGGATAGATTTATAGCATTTTTATTTATTTATTTATTTTTTACTAGTAATGGCGGCGATCTGCGATTTTTATTGTGACTGCGATATTGCGGCAGACATATTGGACACTTTTGACACATTTTTGGGACCATTCACATTTATACACCGATCAATGCTATAAAATTGCATTGATTACTGTGTAAATGTGACTGGCAGGGAAGGGGTTAACACTAGGGGGCGCTCGAGGGCTTAATGTATGACCTAAGGGGGTGATTCTAACTGTGGGGGGAGGGGACTGACTGGGGGAGGTGACCGATCGGTGTCCCTATGTACAAGGGACACACCATCGTCCTCTCTGACAGGACGTGGATCTGTGTTTACATGCACAGATCCACGGTCCTGCTCTGTTACCCGGCAATCGCGGGTGCCCGGCGGACATCGCGGCCGCCGGGCACACGCACCGGGTCCCGAGCGACGCAGCGCGCGCCCCCTAGTGGCTCGGGAGGGCGATCACGTCATATGATGTCCGCCCAGAACAAGAGAAGCCTCGTCCCGCCGTCATATGACGGTGGGCGGTGGCTTAGTGGTTAAATCTATATTACTACATGATTATCATAAGTAGATAAACAAATAAAAAATAAATAAAAAACACCATCAAAGTTAATTGTGAGTGAATTAGAAAGTCGCTATGCTACAGAGCAAACAGCGACATATAAGTCAAATACTAATATTGACCATTGCATACATATAAACCAACAATAAAGTTATAAACTGGTGTGCAGAAAAGAAAAAACAAAAAAACAAAGGTTATTCCACTCAAGTGCAAAGTCATAAGTGAAAAAGTTCAAAATTGCATCCTGAGTGACAGGAAAAATGCATATACAAAGTTCATGAATTGCATTCCTTAGTGTGTATAAAGGAATAAGGGGACGTGAAGGGACCTCCAACCACCAGTGGATCCGAAGGTTGATAATAGATGTATCCTTACCAGACACGTTGGACCTTCTTTATAGCAAGGTCTTAGAAGCATGCAGATTTAGCCCTCTGCAGGGACAGTAGATGACAGCTCACCACACAGCTGGAGATGGTTCCAACACTTCCGCATTGATGTAAATACTCCCTCGTTTGGACTCGTAGGTAAAGAGGGGGAGAAAGAAAAAACTCCAATGGTATAGTATGTAAAAAAAGGGGAATTTTATTGCCTCAGACAACTAGGCATCTTTAAAACATCCAAAACATAAAAGCCGGCAAAATATAAAAACAACAGAGACGCCCGTGCTAGGTTACATGGGGCTCTATGGCGATCTGGCGTACACTGCGTAGCCACGCCCTACATGTTTCGTGATAGGTCACGTCTTCAAAGGGGCACCAAAAGTATTGGCATCCCTGCACAGTGGCGGCTGGTGCTCAAAATTTTTGGGGGGGCACAAACAAAAATGAAAAATACTGACCCCCCCATCAATTGCAGCCTCACTGTGCCCATCAAATGCAGCCATTGTGCCCATCATATGCAGCCACGTGTGCCCATCATACGCAGCCAAGTGTGCCCATCATATGCAGCCATTGTGCCGATCATATGCAGCCACATGTGCCCATCATATGCAGCCACGTGTGCCCATCATATGCAGCCACGTGTGCCCATCATATGCAGCCATTGTGCCCATCATATGCAGCCACATATGCTCATCATTTGCATCCATTGTGCCCATCATATGCAGCCCTGTGTGCCCATCATATGCAGCCATTGTGCCCATCATATGCAGCCACTGTGCCCATCATATGCAGCCACTTGTGCCCATTATATGCAGCCACTTGTGCTTGTCAAATGCAGCCACTTGTGCCCATCATATGCAGCCATTGTGCCCATCATATACAGCCATTGTGCCCATCATATACAGCCATTGTGCCCATCAAACGCAGCCACTTGTGCCCATCAAATGCAGCCACTGTGCCCATCATATGCAGCCATTGTGTCCATCATATGCAGCCACGTGTGCCCATCATATGCAACCACGTGTGCCCATCATATGCAGCCACGTGTGCCCATCATACGCAGCCAAGTGTGCCCATCATATGCAGCCACGTGTGCCCATCATATGCAGCCACGTGTGCCCATCATACGCAGCCAAGTGTGCCCATCATATGCAGCCACGTGTGCCCATCATATGCAGCCATTGTGCCCATCATATGCAGCCACATATGCTCATCATTTGCATCCATTGTGCCCATCATATGCAGCCCTGTGTGCCCATCATATGCAGCCATTGTGCCCATCATATGCAGCCACTGTGCCCATCATATGCAGCCACTTGTGCCCATTATATGCAGCCACTTGTGCTTGTCAAATGCAGCCACTTGTGCCCATCATATGCAGCCATTGTGCCCATCATATACAGCCATTGTGCCCATCATATACAGCCATTGTGCCCATCAAACGCAGCCACTTGTGCCCATCAAATGCAGCCACTGTGCACATCATATGCAGCCATTGTGTCCATCATATGCAGCCACGTGTGCCCATCATATGCAACCACGTGTGCCCATCATATGCAGCCACGTGTGCCCATCATACGCAGCCAAGTGTGCCCATCATATGCAGCCACGTGTGCCCATCATATGCAGCCATTGTGCCCATCATATGCACCCACGTGTGCCCATCATATGCACCCACGTGTGCCCATCATATGCACCCACGTGTGCCCATCATATGCAGCCATTGTGCCCATCATATGCACCCACGTGTGCCCATCATATGCAGCCATTGTGCCCATCATATGCAGCCACATATGCTCATCATTTGCATCCATTGTGCCCATCATATGCAGCCCTGTGTGCCCATCATATGCAGCCATTGTGCCCATCATATGCAGCCACTGTGCCCATCATATGCAGCCACTTGTGCCCATTATATGCAGCCACTTGTGCTTGTCAAATGTAGCCACTTGTGCCCATCATATGCAGCCACTGTGCCCACCGACCCCCCCAACTCGTGGGGCTCGCAGCTCTGGCAGCACCCCAACACCCAACCCCCCACCGCGGCTCTGACACTTACCGCGACCTCCACTCCAGCGTGTGTCTCCGAGTCCTCCGCTCCTCTTCCTAAGTGCCAGGCATCCAATAGGGTGGCCTGGAGCTTTGGCCAATGAGGAAACAGGTCTGACGCCCTGCCTGCTGATTGGCGGGGAGGAAGGTTAGTGTAAAAATAGCAAAAATTAATTCGCCATTGTCACACAATTGGGTAGGATCAGGGCGCACTCCCCCATCGCCCCAAGCCCACCCTATTTTGAAGCCCATTAGAGCCTCTGCTTCAAAAAGTACCACCCCTCCCGCCCCGCCATAGGAATCCATGTGTCTGGCATCCTGAAAGTGGCCTGGTGCATGGATGGGGGGGCGGCACCTGTGCGCCTATAGTGCCACTGCCCCCTGCATTTCAGTCAGATAATGCACTACTTCGCCCAGAAAATTGTTGCAATTACAAATGTTTAGGCATTCTCATGTTTATTTCTTCTGTTTGTATTGGTATGATACAAAAAAGTGGAGAAGAAAAAAGCCAAATCTGACACATTCCACGCAAAACTCAAAAAAATGGACTGGGCAAAATTATTGTCACCTTCTCAAAATTGTAAGAAATAATTGCTTTCCAAGTTTGTGATGCTCTTGTAATTGCTTTCATTTTAAAAATAAGTTTCATGCCTTATTAATGAATAACAGAGCTGCATTCATTTGCTTCCTTTATATTCAACCATAGTTCTGTTTTAAAGGGTATTTTAATCACTTCAGCTCCGGAAGGTTTACCCCCTCCTTCATGACCAGGCCATTTTTTTGCGATACGGCACTGCGTTACTTTAATTGACAATTGCACGTACAATCGTACGATGCTGTACCCAAATAAATTGTATGTCCTTTTTTTTCCACAATTAGAGCTTTCTTTTGGTGGTATTTGGTCCCCTCTGTGTTTTTTTATTTTTTGTGCTATAAACAAAAAAAGACCGACAATTCTGAAAAATTTTTTTTTTTACTTTCTGCAATAAAACATATCCAATAAGAAAATTGGGGAAAAAAATATCAGATTTCTTCATCAATTTAGGCCAATTCTGCTACATATTTTTGGTAAAAAAAAATCCTAATAAGCGTATATTGATTGGTTTGCGCAAAAGTTACAAGCTACAAGCTATGGGATTTTTTACTTTATGTTTTTTTTATTAATGGCGCTGATCAGCGACTTATAGCTGGACTGCGATATAGTAGCGGACAATCTGACACTTTTGACACTTTTAGGGGACCAGTGACACTAATACATTGATCAGTGCTAAAAATATGCACTGTCACCGTGCTAATGACACTGGCAGGGAATGGGTTAACATCAGGGACAATGAAAGAGTTAACTGTGTGCCTAGGTAGTGTTTCTGAGTACTATGGGAGGTGCTTTTACTAGGGGAAGACATGGATCCTTATCCCTGCTTTGTAGGAACACAGGATCCACACCTTCCCTACTGACAGAACTGCAATCTGCCTTGTTTACATAGGCAGACTATCGTCCTGCCTCTGTACCGAAAGATCGGCAGAACATCGAGTGCCAGCGAACATCGAGTGCGTGGGACCTGCCACTCAGCTCCCACTGTGTATAATTACAGTGGGAGCGAGCCACCGGCTACCCAAAAGAGCTGGATCGTGTATATATACACGTGATCCGGCACAGAGGTGCCGCCCTGTAGCAGTAAAGCTGCTATAGGGCAGACCTTAGGCAGTTAACAGATGCTGACAATATAGAAATCACACTGGCAACCAAATGGTGAGAAATTGACTCAACTTTTCTGTTGTGTGTCTCTGTGTGCCACATGGAGCATGGAGAAGAGAAAGAGCAGCAAAGAATTGTCTGAGGAATTTGAGAACAAAAATTGTGGAAAAGCATGGACAGACTCAAGGTTACAAGTCCAGTTCCAGAGATCTTAATGTTCCTGTGTCCACTGTGCGCCACATTATCAAGAAGTGTAGAGCCCATGGCACTGTAGCTAATCACCCTGGACATGGACGAAAGAGAAAAATGTATCAAAGAGTTTGCCAAACTTTACTGAGGAAGCCAAAATCCTTTTGGGAGAATATGCTGTGGACAGATGGAACTAAATTTACAGCTCTTTGGTAAAGCCCATCACTCTACTGTTTTCAGAAAAAGAAAAGAAATGAGGCCTTTAAAGAAAAGAATACAGTCCCTACAGTCAAACATGGTGGAGGTTCACTGATGTTTTAAGGTGGCTTTGCGTTTTCAGGCACTGGATGTCTTCACCTTCTTAATGGGATGCAATGTAGGGCCCAGTGTCAGAAAGTTGGGTCTCCGTCAGAGGTACAGCAGGACAATGACCCAAAGCACACTTCAAAAAGATCCTGGAAATGGTTTAACCGCTTGCCGACCGCCCGCTGTCGATTGATGTGGCAGAATGGCACACCTGCGCGGATTGCCGTAGCTATACGGCGGGCGCTTTAAGGAAGATAGGGCGCGCAGCGTAGGAGCCAGGGCGCGTGGCCGGCGGCCGCGATGGCCTGCGGCTACCCACGATTGTTCCTGAGAAGGTGAGAACAGAGATCTGTCAATGAAAACAGACAGATCTCCGTTCTGTCAGGGGTGAGGAGAGCGATCTGTTGTTCCTACTGCTTAGCAACAACAATCGGTCTCCTCCCCCAGGCAGTCCCATCCCCCACAGGTAGAATCACACCCTAGGGGACACATTTAACCCCTTGATTGCCCCTACATTTATACAGTAATTAATGGCTATTTTTCGCTGTATAAATATCAGTGGTCTCAAAATAGTGTGAAAAGTGTCCAATCTGTCCGCCGTAATGTCGCAGTCCCAATAAAAAATCGTAGATCCCCACCATTACTAGTAAAAAAATAAATATTAATAAAAATGCCATAAATCTATCCTCTATTTTGTAGACGCTATAACTTTTGCGCAAACCAATCAATATACGCTTATTGCAATTTTATTTTACCAAAAATATGTAGAAGAATACATATCGGCCTAAACTGATGAAGAAATTTAGTTTTTTTTATATATTTTTTGGGGATATTTATTATAGCAAAAAGAAGTCTTTTTTTTGTTTATAGCGCAAAAAATAAAAACCGCAGAGGTGATCAAATACCACCAAAAGAAAGCTCTATTCGGGAGAAAAAAAGGACGTCAATTTTGTTTGGGTACAGCGTCGCACGACCGCGCAATTGTCAGTTAAAGCGGCACAGTGCCGGATCGCAAAAAATGGCCTGGTCAGGAAGGGGGTAAATTCTTCCAGGGCTGAAGTGGTTAAGACAAAGCGGTGGAGAGTATTGAACTGGCCAGCAATGAGTCCAGATCTAAATCTCATTGAGCACCTGTGGAGAGATCTCATAACAGCAGTTGGAAAAAGGAACCCTTCCAATCTGAGAGACCAGGAGCAGTTGGCGAAAGAAGAGTGGTCTGAAATTCCAGTAGAGACGTATAAGACTCATTGATGGTTACAGGATAGCCATTCATTTCAGTTATTTTTCCCAAGGGGTGTGCTATCAAATAATAAGTTGAGGGTGCCAATCATTTTGTCCAGTCCATTTTTGGAGTTTTTGGTTGCTTTTTTGTTTCTCCACTTTTTTTGTGTCATACAAATACAAACAAAAAAAAAAAATAAACATGAGAATGCATAAACATTTGTAGTTGCAACAATTTTCTGGGCGAAGTGGTGCATTATCTGACAAAAATGCAGGGGTGCCATTTTTTTGGTCAATGACTGTATAATAGAAAAGGTGGCACATAAGTTATAGTGAAAAAAAGTATTTTATCCCAAAGTCCCTTTTGCATCAACAAATACAAGTGCTGTACCGAAAGTATTGCAAGAGTAGGCATAACTTTTATATTAACATACATAGGTCATTGAAATTTCACATGTTGGTAGAGCGACTTCCTGTATTCCTTCCAGCTTGGACCGATGTAACTTTGCATATACCCTACCTGGCCAATGCCCCTGGAAGCTGGGAATCACTGAAACAGACATGCTACTCCAGTGATCTCCATAATACAAAGCTTTAAAGAAGACAAGTAGGCAGATGTAAGATAACTCAATCCAACACCATTACTGTATATATTTATAAAAAAAAATAAAAATAAAGGGGGGGGGGGGGATTACAGGAATGTACATTTTTACATAATTACATTGGCCCAACTTGTACCATACCTGTGAAAGCCCTCAAAGAAGCTGGAAATCACTATAGTAATGTAGCCAAGTCCCGAGCCTCTCCAGGCCTAATGACCTCCAGAGTTAGGGACAGCTGACATCCTTCTATGCATAGTGGGTTATGAGGCATGGTGAGTGAAATGCTAGGTAGATTAATGGACGCCAGACGCTTCTTGAATGCAAAGAGATTTATTTCTCTTAAACAGAACTGTGGGAGAGAGGGTTAGGGCCAGGACACCCTTTAGTAGTTACAATGTTAATTGGCAGACTCCGAGACTTCGCACAAGTAGGATCGCTGTCTTCTTTGGCAACAGTCTTGTAACAGTTTCTAACACAAATTGTAACAACTGCTTTACTTTCTCTACAATGTCCTCTTGTAGATCTTCACTCAACTGAGCTCCCAGCCTCGCTTACCAGACTTGCTGATCCACTGCCTCTGGATCCCCTGAGCTCTTCCAATATTCTCACTCAGTATCTTCCTCAAGCGTCACCCCCACGTCCCTGCTGGGTCCCTAGCTTGGCACTCACAGATACTCTTCAAGCATTACCCCGCTGGCCCGCTCAGTTCCTGGCTTGACACACAAGACTGCTCTGCAAGCGTCACCTCCACTGGCTGGGTCCCTGGCTTGGCACCTGCTGAAGTTTCCCAATTCATCACCGTCCACGGTTGGTGAGAATACTGCTCTGGTACTTGCTTCAGTTACTCACTGTTGTCCCTGGTAATAAGGTGGATGGTCCCTTAGTGGCGACAGCTTCCCCTCTACCTCCGACCACGACAGGTTCTCTGGTTCTCCAACCGGTAGAACCTGCATTTCTGGTTGGACTGCAAGCCACAATCCCAAGCCTGCGCTGCTCTCTTGCTTCTGGATAGGCCCCTCAGACAGCCTAGCAACCAGATGTACCCGTGATAGGCCTCAGGTCTCCGGCCAAGCAGCCCGGGGTGGCACAACACACGTCCATCCAGACGGACATCCAGGTGGCACAGAACCCCGATCACCTGACTCCACCAAAATAAAGAGGTTCTCCCAGCAGGCCAAAGGACTGATGAAAGTCCATGCCCATTGGCTGAGATACCCTGTTTACTCCTAATCTATCCCTGTCTTGATCTAATGCCACCAGATACCCGGCCATCTAGCGACAGAAGAGAGAAGTGCAGCAATTCCAGAATTAGGGAGAAGTCAGTTGACCTCCTAGCAACTGGCCAAGGCAACTATCACTTGGCAAATACATTTAAGAGCAACTCCTAAACATCAGGGTGCTACATCAGACACTGCTACTCCAGTGATCTCCTCTAGCTTTCAGGTCCCAAAATGAAAGGCTGGCCTGCTGCATTTAGGGAATGCTGTGCATGTTTGGAATTAATACGTTGCGTTCTCTGATTAGATGAGGTGGAGCGCGTGATGTCATCATCCTGCCTCTCCACCTCATTCATTCAGTAAATGCTCAGCATTCCCTAAAGGGTGTCTGTGCTGTTCCCAAGCATCAGGTCATCAGGTCAGATCGCTCAGCAAAGGACCCAAAAGCAATTGGAGATCACTGAAGTAGCGGTGTGGGCTTCAGTGATTTCCATCTTCCAGGGGCAGCAGCAAGGTATGTAACTATGTAGAAAATATCCAGCAAGTATTGAAACCCCTCTCACTACGGTATTGTAATCTAACAATGGGGGGTTTCCTAGGCAGCTATAGCCACCGACAGTGATCAAACGGAAAACAAAACAACAGGCTGATTGCACTGCAGTTAATCGATGGATTGACCCCAGTACAACCAGACTGCCCATTGACCGATAGAAATTCATGCGGTTCCTGCTGAACCAGCCAAATTTAGATCCGTCTATGGACGACCTAAGGCAAGCCATAGATGGTTTGATTTTCTTTCCTTCCACCATGGTGGAAGGAAATAAAATTGCTTGATTCCCTCCCATTGGAGCTATTGTGTTTTGCCGGGGGGGCGGGGAGCGTTCCCGGCCGGAAGAACACGATTACCAATAGCGGCTATAGCCACCGATGGTTATCACATGTAAAAAGTTTGACAAGCTGGTTGCATCCAAGTTGATCATTGGATCAACTTGGGTACAATCAGCCTACCCATAGATTAATTAAATCTCGACGGTCCCTGCAGAACCGGCCAAGATTCAACCCATCTATGGCGGGCATACGTTTTTGAGTTGGCCATTCTACTGAGGACAATGTACTACCTGAATGGCTGACATCTTATCTCAACAGCTACATAGAAAGGTAACAAATAATTGCAGTGAACCACTGAGAGCTCCCCCTGGTGGTTAATTAACAAATCTCTATATTTAATAAAAAAACATGCAATATACATGTAACAAAAAATAGTATGTCACATTAAAAAATTGCTTTAAATCTATGCTATGCAAAGCAAATTATCTACTCTTAACTCCCCCTTCAGCAGCATGGAGTTATTTATCCTTTTTACACCCCCACCACTCACTTCAGCTTTCAGAGTAGAACTTATACAGGGCTATGGACTACTAGTGCAATTCTGATTGGCCCAGCGCTATCACATGGCTGACTCCCATGAAATACACTACACCTTTGTTTTTGATGGAATTGCCCCCCCCCCCCCCCCACTGAGTAGCATTGGTGGTGTATTTAAAATGTAAGGAAAAGGTCACAATTTTTGTTTTAAAGGAAAAATGTGACCTTTTAATTATGAATAGTTTCCTGCAAATGCCCTTATTGCTATCTCTTGTATAGAAAACTGAGTTAAAGTGTTTTGTTTAGCCCGGGTTTGTTCTCATTATATAGTGTTCCTTTTTCTTTGAACTGGTGTAAATGATGGCATTTTATGCATGAAGGGAAGATTAAATGTCCCGCAGCACTAACGTCACAATGCACATTAATTGGACAGGTTAGGGATGATCGAGCATCAATGTGCTGTAATTATCATCCCTTCTCTAATGAGGAGATCTGCGGTCTGTGGCAGAGCTGATAGGACAAGGTCCATTTCACACACTGCAGACAGGCACAGAACTATCTGAAAACCTCTGGTTCTGCCTCATCTGTCACTGGTGAGATCTGGTCATATGGTCATGGAAGGTGCTTTTTACGGTGGTAGGAAATATATTACTCATTTTCCTTCTCTTCACCTCCTAGAACAAACGTGCTGAGTTTTGGATTGGAATTAATTCTTTATAAGTAGAGCCTTACTTCTCTCAGTCCATGAATAATTCACTCTACTTAGGAAGTCTTAAGAGCATCTTATTAATTACACAAGTGATGGCTGGAGATGGGGAACAAATCTTATCTGGGAACACTTATGCCGCATACACACGGTCGGACTTTCTAGAAAGCTAGGTCCGACGTACTTGCCGCCAGACTTCCGGCGGACTACCGCCGGACTTTCTGAACGGCCGGACTTGCCTACACACGGCCGGACTTTCCGGAATCCGGTCTTCCCGACGGACTTCCGCCGGACTTTCAGAATGAACGGACTTTCCCACACACGGACAAGTCCGTTCATTTTGAACGTGACTTGGGTACGACGGGACTAGAAAAGGAATTCAATCTCGCCGCTTTTTTTGGCGAGATTGAAACCTTGCGAGCCCCGTCGCAG
Source organism: Aquarana catesbeiana (assembly GCF_042186555.1). NCBI lineage: Eukaryota > Metazoa > Chordata > Amphibia > Anura > Ranidae > Aquarana > Aquarana catesbeiana. The sequence goes on along the minus strand of NC_133335.1, from coordinate 24,307,713 downwards.
GCCATTAGGTCTGGTATGGAACTTTAAGGGGAACCCCCTACGCCGAAAAACCGGCGTGGGGGTCCCCCCAAAATCCATACCAGACCCCGATCCGAGCACGCAGCCCGGCCGGTCAGGAAAGGGGGTGGGGACGAACGAGCGCCCCCCCCCCCTCCTGAACCGTACCAGGCCGCATGCCCTCAACATGGGGGGGTGCTTTGGGGGAGGGGGCGCCTTGCGGTGCCCCCCCACCACAAAGCACCTTGTCCCCATGTTGATGAGGACAAGGGCCTCTTCCCGACAACCCTGGCCGTTGGTTGTCGGGGTCTGCGGGCGGGGGGCTTATCGGAATCCGGGAGCCCCCTATAATAAGAGGGCCCCCAGATCCCGGCCCCCCCACCCTATGTGAATGAGTATGGGGTACATGGTACCCCTACCCATTCACCTAGGTAAAAAGTGTCAATAATAAAACACAACACAGGTTTTTAAAATAATTTATTAAACAGCTCCGGGGGGGGGTCTTCTTCCGTCTTCGGGGGTCCCTCTGGTTCATCTTCTCCCGGTGTCCGGTTGGTTCTTCTCCGCTCTCCGGCCTCTTCTCCCGGTGTCCCAGGTCTTCGGCCGGCCCCTCCGCTGTCTTCAGGTAGCTCTATTGCCAGCGGAGGTCCGGACTTCTTGGCTTCTTGGCTTCTTGGCTTCTTGTGTTCTCTTCTCTTCCCCCAGATGTTGACACGACGCTCTCTCCGGCTGGACTGGTCTCTGAGGGCTGTGTTGTGACTTATATAGGCGGAGACCCCGCCCCCATATGATGTCACAGTCCCTGGGCATGCTGGGACTGTGACGTTTTAGGGGGCGTGGTCGACCACGCCCCCTAAAACGTCACAGTCCCAGCATGCCCAGGGACTGTGACATCATATGGGGGCGGGGTCTCCGCCTATATAAGTCACAACGCAGCCCTCAGAGACCAGTCCAGCCGGAGAGAGCGTCGTGTCAACATCTGGGGGAAGAGAAGAGAAGAGAACACAAGAAGCCAAGAAGCCCAGAAGTCCGGACCTCCACTGGCAATAGAGCTACCTGAAGACAGCGGAGGGGCCGGCCGAAGACCTCGGACACCGGGAGAAGAGGCCGGAGAGCGGAGAAGAACCAACCGGACGCCGGGAGAAGATGAACCAGAGGGACCCCCGAAGACGGAAGAAGACCCCCCCCCGGAGCTGTTTAATAAATTATTTTAAAAACCTGTGTTGTGTTTTATTATTGACACTTTTTACCTAGGTGAATGGGTAGGGGTACCATGTACCCCATACTCATTCACATAGGGTGGGGGGGCCGGGATCTGGGGGCCCTCTTATTATAGGGGGCTCCCGGATTCCGATAAGCCCCCCGCCCGCAGACCCCGACAACCAACGGCCAGGGTTGTCGGGAAGAGGCCCTTGTCCTCATCAACATGGGGACAAGGTGCTTTGTGGTGGGGGGGCACCGCAAGGCGACCCCTCCCCCAAAGCACCCCCCCATGTTGAGGGCATGCGGCCTGGTACGGTTCAGGAGGGGGGGTGCTCGTTCGTCCCCACCCCCTTTCCTGACCGGCCGGGCTGCGTGCTCGGATCGGGGTCTGGTATGGATTTTGGGGGGACCCCCACGCCGGTTTTTCGGCGTAGGGGGTTCTCCTTAAAGTTCCATACCAGACCTAAGGGCCTGGGATGCCCCCCGCGCTCGCCGCAATGGGAAAATTAGTTTTTCCTATTGCAGCGAGCGCGAGATGCAGTAACCTGCTCCTCCGTCGTATCTGGTCCTTCGGACTAGCATACAGACGAACGGGCTTTCCGTCAGGAACTGAGTCCGGCGGAGGTACGACGTAAAGATTTGAAGCAGGCTTCAAATCTAAAGTACGTCGGATTTCCGCCCGAAACGGTCCGTCGGAAGTCCGATGGAGACCACACACGGTCGGATTGCCCGCCGGACTTGGTCCGGCGGCGTCCGTCGGACTTTTGCAGGTGAAAAGTCCGACCGTGTGTACGCGGCATTACTGATGAATTTGCCTTTTGTATTATTACAGCTGTCCGTGGTGCTGATTTTGCCTCTTGTGTTATTGTTATTGTCCATGGCACTAAATTAACTCAGTGACCACTTCTTATAGGCTAAAAACTACTTCTGTGTAATATAGTTTTGTTTGGCGCCTATTTTTCCCTAAACGTAGTGATGAATGCATTTACACTGTCTATTCTGTTACTGCTGTCAATGAGTTAATGCTCTCTTCTCTGTTACTGTTGTGCATTGGGATAACACTCTGCTCTGGTAATAGCGTCCATCAACTAAAGCCTCGTACACACAGTACGATTGTTGGCAGGGGATTGTCTGTTGACAGACTGTTGTCCTAAAATCTTACCATTAGTACGCTCCTTTTAACAATTGTTGTCCAACTTTCGGCCAAAAAATGTTGGATGACAGGCTAGTAAATTTTCGGCGGCCAACGATTTGACGTCAGATTTTCGTATGGTCAGTACACAAATCCGTCACACAAAAGTCGAAAATACAAACACGCATGTTTGGAATCAATGCTCACCAAACACGAAATTAGCAGAAGGGGCCCAAAGGGTGGTGCTCAAGAGCTGAAATTCTTCGTAGTACGTCACTACGTTTGTGTTTGTTGCACGACAATTGTGTACCGTTAGTATGCAAGACAAGATCCTGGCACACGCCCTTTTGACAAAAATCAGACGCTCGGTTGGCCAACAGTTGTACCGTGTGTACGAGGCTTAACACTATATCTTCTGTTACAGCTGTCCATAGGCTAACACACTATAATATATAATATATATATATATACATATATAATACATAATACTCTGTTACTTCTGTCCATATAATACACTATACTATGGTACTTCTGTCCATATAATACATAATACTCTGATACTTCTGTCCATATAATACACTATACTCTGGTACTTCTGTCCATATACAGTGCCTTGAAAAAAGTATTCATACCCCTTGCAATTTTCCACATTTTGTCATGTTACAACCAAAAACATAAATGTATTTTATTGGGATTGTATGTGATAGACCAACACAAAGTGGCACATAATTGTGCAGTGGAAGGAAAATGATAAATGGTTTTTAACTTTTATTACAAATAAATATGTGAAAAGTGTGGTGTACATTTGTATTCAGCCCCCCTGAGTCAAAACCTCCTTTCATTGCAATTACAGCTGCAAGTCTTTTTGGGGATGTCTCTACCAGCTTTGCACATCTAGAGAGGGACATTTTTGCCCATTCTTCTTTGCAAAATATCTCAAGCTCTGTCAGATTGGATGGAGAGCGTCTGTGAACAGCAATTTTCAAGTCTTGCTACAGATTCTCTAAAGGGACTTAGGTCTAGACTTTGACTGGGCCATTCTAACACATGAATATGCTTTGATCTAAACCATTCCATTGTAGCTCTGGCTGTATGTTTAGGGTCGTTGTCCTGCTGGAAGGTAAACCTCCGCCCCAGTCTCAAATCTTTTGCAGACTCTAACAGATTTTCTTCTAAGATTGCCCTGTATTTGACTCCATCCATCTTCCCATTAACTCTGACAAGCTTCCCTGTCCCTGCTGAAGAAAAGCATCCCCACAACATGATGCTGCCACCACCATGTTTCACAGTGGGGATGGTGTGTTCAGGGTGATTTGTGGTGTTAGTTTTCTGCCACACATAGCTTTTGCTTTTAGGCTGGAAAGTACAATTTTGGTCTCATCTGACCAGAGCACCTTCTTCCAGGTTTGCTGTGTCCATCACATGGCTTCTTGCAAACTGAAAACGGGACTTCTTATGGCTTTCTTTCAACAATGGCTTTCTTCCTGCCACTCTTCCATAAAGGCCAGATTGGTTAATAGTTGTCCTGTGGACAGATTCTCCCACCTGAGCTGTGGATCTCTGCAGCTCCTCCACAGTTACCATGGGCCTCTTGGCTCTTCTCTGATTAATGCTCTCCTTGCCCAGCCTGTCAGTTTAGGTGGACGGCCATGTCTTGGTAGGTTTGCAGTTGTGCCATACTCTTTACATTTTTGGATGATGGATTGAACAGAGCTGTGTGAGATGTTCAAAGCTTGGGATATTTTTTTCTACCCTAACCCCACTTTAAACCTCTCCACAACTTTATCCCTGACCTGTCTGGTGTGTTCCTTGGCCTTCGTGATGCTGTTTTGTTCACTAAGGTTCTCTAATAAACCTCTGAGGGCTTCACAGAACAGCTGTATTTATACTGAGATTAAATTACACACAGGTGGATTCTATTTACTAATTAGGTGACTTCTGAAGGCAATTGGTTCCTGAAGAAGCTCTGTCTTCTCTCAACCTCTTCTCACTCCCTCTCTGATCCCCCTTCTCTCTCTCTTTCTCTCTCACCCCCTATCTCAGCTCTTTCTTCTCTCTCTTCCCTCTCTTCTCTCTCTCTCTCATAATACTAAATCAAACTTCTCTATTACTATTACTGCTGTCTATGGCTCTGGATCTGAATCCGCTCTATTGCCATTGCACATGGTGCTAAATTTGAGTCATCCACATTGCTGCTGGTGCTGAATCTGACCTCTTTCTATTGTCACGGTCTATGGTACTGAACCTGGCACCTCTCTCTTGTGACTGCCCATGGTGCAGAATCTGAGTCCTCTCTCTATTGCCGTTGTCCATGATACTGAATTGGACTCCTCGCGGTTACTATTACTGCTGTCCATGGTACTTGAAGGATAAGTTCACTTTTTAACCAAAATTAACAAATGCACATTTTTTGCAGATCACTGATGCCATGCAGGTCTCCTGCAGACCGTCAGTGTGAGCTGTCTGCTCATACATCGTACAGGCACAGTTTTAGGCTGGGTTCACAGTAGTCCGGTGCGAATTCCAGTTCCAGTTTTTCTGTGAAGAGAAAAAGCAGCTGTTCAGTTCCTCTCTGTTGTCGCTGCGGATCAGCTGACCTGGGAGAGAGGGGAGATGTAGTCAGGAGGGGGAGAAAATTTGCGTTCCCATAGAAGATTATGTGCCTGCAATTCACACCACAATACCTAGAAAATGCACACGTTTTTTGTACAATGCGGAGTGCGAATGCAACCCACATATGTGAACCAGATTCATTTAAACTAATAGATTTTAAAATGTTTCTGCAAATTGGATGTGGTGTAAGCCGCATCCAATTCGCATAGGTGTGAACCTAACACTGACAGGAAGAATGAGTGAATAACCAGAGCGCTCAACAGCCGCAAAAAGGTTGCCAGTAATTGTAGTTCATGGATTCAAAGGGCTCTCTTTGAATTGTGGCAGCGAGTATGGGGAGAAGATTGCTGGCATTTGCTGCACCAAGGAGGGGGGGAATCTGGGAGAGGGTTCTGATGTTGAACATGTTAAACCCTAAATATGGGTGTAACGTGTAACATGCAACATTTTCAGAAAGATGAACTTATCCTTTAACCTGAAGCCTTTGCCACTGTCCATGGTGCTTAATCTGATTTATCTACACTTATCTATACTACTGCTGTCCATGGTGCTGAATCGGACTTCTCTTTGTTACCACAGTCTATGGCAGTGTTTCTCAACCTTTTTTCAGTCAAGGCACCCTTTAAAATTATGGACAATCACGAGGCACCCTCCAAAATTATGGACAATCTCGAGGCACCCTCCAAAATTATGGACAATCTCGAGGAACTCTACAAAATTATAGGCAATCTCGATGGACCCTTTAAAATTATGGAAAATCTTGAGGAACCCTCCAAAATTATGGACAATTTCGAAGGAACCCTCCAAAACTATGGAAAATCTCAAGGCAACCTTTAAAAATTATGGACAATCCCGAGGCCCCCTCCAAAATTATGGACAGTCTTGGGGCACCGCATCCTAAAATGTAAAAACGTATCTAAACGTTTTAAATAATGCAGCAACATCCACACACGTAGCACACCATCAAGTAAGAGGTGCTAACTGACTGACTAGTATTCCAATGTTTCTCTTCTTACTCAGTTTTTCTCCATCACCCAGCTAATGTGACCCCAAAACTGATGGAGAGAGGCAGGGGATGGTCAAACTACGATGCTATGCAAGCTAATGACATCCTTCTCATCAACTTATAAAGTCATTGGTCGTTAGGAGGTCGGCAGCTAGAAGGTCGTAATGGTGTACAATGAAAACCTGTGGCTTGTGTAACTAAAAGGCAGTCTTCATCCACCTGCCACCTTGTATACAATTTTTGGGCAATTTTTAGGCATTTTGCCAAGGCGCTCCTGAAGAAACCTAGAGGCACCCTGGTTGAAAAAGGCAGGTCTATGGTACTGAACCTGGTGTCTCTATGTCTTGCTGCTGTCCATGGTGCTGAACCTGCATCCTCTCTATTGCTGGTGATACTAAATCTGACTTCTCTCTTTTGCCATCATCCATGGTACCAAATCGGACGCGTCTCTATTCCCATTGACCATGGTGCTGAACCTGATCCCTGTCTACTGCCATTGTCTATGGTACTAAATCTGACTCTGCTTTTCCATGGTTCTGATTCTGGCTCTTTTCTTTATTACTGCTGTCCATAGTTACATAATGAAAAGGAAACATAGGGATCACACAGAATCAATGTCGCCTTCTTTTACAGCTCCTAACAGCCGCAAAACAAACCATTGCTAAGGCATGGAAAACTAAATATTTAATTCTAGCTGAAACCATACATAGAACCAATTAAGCTCTTACTCATGCTAAAATGGAAGCAATTAAAAGAGATCAAATTGATCAATTTGAGAAACTCTGGCTTCCTTGGGTTAAGCATGGTTTACCTCCAGACTTTGATGGCACACTATTATTGCCTTGGTAATTTTACTCTATTTGCCTTGACTATAATTTCTATTCATTTGGGATTACATCACCACTCGAGTCGTAACTCCCTTCCCTCCTCTTCCCTCTATCTACTCCTATTTTTTGTTTTCTACCTTTCTTTTAATATTGTGTAGTACTTATATACAAATTATCTCTTCTGTTTTTAATATACACCTATTAGAGTGATCTCCTTATTACTGTAATTGCAAAATGAACCAATAGTCACTAGCTTACTTTTTTCCTTCTGATAGAATTTTCTAATGCTTTTGATGTAATACTTTATTGGTTTATTTGTTGCTCTACTCGTTACATTTTTACATTGTTATGTATTCATCCTGTTCATAAATCGATATGTTTAGCTTTATTACTATTTGAATATTGTACCACCATCCGTGCATGTACTTAGTTTGTAAATCTTTGTTATATTTAAAAAATAATAAACAAATTTGACGAGAAAAGGAAACATAGTTACCATGTACAATAAGAGCATTTTCCTTCCGATCGATCGACAAATACAGGCCAGTATTTCTGTAACTGGCAGATCCTCCTCTTGCTTACAGGTAACTAAGTCCTAGCTGTTCTACATACACAAAGCCAAAAAGGTCAGGGCTGGCATTCTCCGCACGTCCTCTCAGAAGTCAGATCATAGAAACGACCAGCCAGTTAGACCAGTAATTAGGATTCTCAGAGACTAAGCAAAAGATAATGACTTCATGACTTCAAAGCTCTGAAAGTAATATCCAATTTAAATACACACATTAACGACCTGGGGCTATGGGGATGTAGAAATGTCAGACAACATATAAGTTAATGATGTGACTGTTGAAGGGGGGAGGGGACATAATAGGCCCCAGATGGACAGTGTGAAAGGTCGCTTAGCTATTGGCATTCTTGTGTATTTCTGAGCTCTGTTTCACTTATGAGTGATGAAAACATACAGAGGTAAAGGTTATTAGTTATATTTGCCAGGGAGGAACAAACACATTCTACAGAACTGCACTTGTGGTCATCTGTGTTTACCCCTATTATTAACTGCCAGTCTACTGCAGCTGGAAAATGTAACGAAGAAAAATAAATTCTCTCTCATGAACTGCCAATCCAGACTTTATTTACGGTAATTACACAATGGAATTAGAAACGATGATCATCTATCCATAGCAACAAGGAATATAAAGTGTGAGTATAGTGGCTTGAAAAAGTATTTATACCCCTTGAAATGTTCCACATTTTGTTACAACCAAAAATCGTAAATGTATTTTACTGGGATTTTATTTGATAGACCAACACAACGTGGCACATAATTGTGAATTGGAAGGAAAATGATAAATGGTTTTCAATTCTTTTCACAAATAAATATGTGAAAAGTGTGGAGTCAATACTTTGTACAACCAACTTTCACTGCAACTACAGCTGCAAGTCTTTTTGGGGATGTCTCTACCATCTTTGCACATTTAGAGAGGGTCATTTTTGCCCATTCTTCTTTGCAAAATATCTCAAGCTCTGTCAGATTGGATGGAGAGCGTCTGTGAACAGCAATTTTCAAGTCTTGCCACAGATTCTCAATTGGATTTAGGTCTGGACTATGACTGGGCCATTCTAAGAATAGGATTTTTATAACAGCTAACCTGTAAAATCCTTTTCTTTTGAAGTACATCACGGGACACAGAGCCATAGTAATTACTATGTGGGTTATAGTCCACCTTCAGGTGATGGACACTGGCACACCCTAAACAGGAAGTTGCCTCCCTATATAACCCCTCCCACTACTGGGAGTATCTCAGTTTTGTAGCAAAGCAATACACGTGTATACCAGAAAGAGAGGAGGGACCTCGGTGTCCCGTGATGTACTTCAAAAGAAAAGGATTTTACAGGTAAGCTGTTATAAAAATTCTATTTTCTTTAATTGTACATCACAGGACACAGAGCCATAGTAATTACTATGTGGGATGTCCCAGAGCAATGCCAACTGAGGGAAGGGAGACACAACCAAAGTAGGGCACCATGAGATTAGAGGATTTATACCGCTGCCTGCAGTACACTGCGCCTAAAGGCGACATCCTCATGTCTTTTTACATCCACCAGATAGAATCTGGTAAATGTATGGATTGAAGACCAAGTTGCATCCTTGCAGATTTGAGCCATAGAGGCTTGGTGATGCACTGCCCATGAAGCACTAACAGCCCTAGATGAGTGCACTTTGATTTGAGAGGGTAGAACTACCTCTTTAAACCATAAGTTGGAATGATTACTTGTCGAATCAATTTAGAAATAGTAGATTTTGATGCTGCCTGTCCTCTTTTAGGACCTTCAGGCAACACAAACAAAACATCCGTTTTCCGAATCTGAGCAGTCGCCTTAAGTAGACTTTGACTGCTTTCACCACATCAAGAGAATGTAGTGATTTTTCTTCCATAGAACAGGGTTCTGGAAAAATGAAGGTAGAACAATATCCTGGTTTAGATAAAAACCTGATATTACCTTCGGTAAAAAGTTAGGATGAGCATGCATTACTACCTTATCCTTGAATAATAAAAATATGGCTCTTTACAAGACAGAGCAGACAATTCTGATACCCTTCTTGCAGCAGATATGGATACCAGAAAAAAAAGTTTCCTTGTCAAAAAAGGACCATGTCATATCGGCCCAAAAAAAGGCTGTTTTGTAATGCCGACAAAACTAAATTCAAGTCCCAAGGGTTCAGGGGTTAACTAACTGGAGATTAAGCCGTGTTACACCCTGAATAAAGTTATGAACCAAAGAATGTCAAGTAAGTGGTCGTTGAAATAATACCGATAAGGCCGAGACCTGTCCTTAGAAAGCTCTCAAGGCCAGCCTTATTTCTCACCCCATCTGCAGAAAGTCAAGGATTCTAACTTTGACCTATTTCCTGGGGTGCAACTCCTGGTTTCACACCAGACGACATATGTTTCCCAGACTCCATAATATATAATTATGGAGGCCGGCTCCCTTGCATTAACCAAGGTAGAAACAGCTGAACCTGACAGCCCACACTTCTTCAGAGTGTGGGTCTCCATAGCCAGACCGTTAAATTTAGCATTTGTAAAGTAGGATGGAACACCGGACCTTGCGAGAGAAGGTCTGGCCATGATAGTAGGGTCCATGGGTCCCCTACTGACATCTTTACGATCTCTGCATACCAAGATTTCCTGGCCCCCGCTGGGGGCCACAAGAATCAACAACTTCCCTTCCTGCTTGATCCTACGAAGAAGTTGTGGACGCAGGCAGAACAGGAGGGAATGCATAAATCAGTGAGAACCGATTCCACGGGAATAGCAAGGCATCTGTTCCGCAGGTTAGCGGATCCTTTGTTCTTGTCACAAAGTTGTCAATTTCTTTGTTGAACCTGGACGCAAACAGATCTATGTCTGGGATGCCCCATTTTTGACATTGACAGGAAGATATCTTGGTGAAGGAACCATTCTCCTGGGAACAACTGCTGGCGATTCAAGTAGTCCGCCTGCCAATCTCTAGAATGAAGACTGCCAATAGGCAAAGTATATTGTTTTCTGCCCAAGATAGGATATGATTCACCTTTCTCTGGGCCACACAACTTCTTGTGCCCCCTTGGTGATTAATATAGGCCATTGCTGTGGCATTGTCGGATTGAATCCTGGCAGGACAATACTGTAAACTGAACGTTCAGGCCCTCAGAACCAAGATCTCTGCCTGAATTTCTAAAATGTTAATGGACAAGGCCATTTCTGATCTGGGCCACTTCTCTTGGACAGCTGCCTCTTCCAGGACTGTTCCCCAACCTAAACAAAAAAGGTTGGCATATGTTGTTACCACTTCCGAGGTAACTGAAGGAAGGATTTTCCCCTTAGTAGATTTTTGGATATTAACCATAAACTGAGGCTCCGACGCACCCAGCCTACAGCACCTGGTATTTCCATCATCCGGGTACTAACCAGGCCCGACCCTGCTTAGCCTCCAAGATCAGACAAGATTGGGCGCTATCAGGGCGATGTGGCTGTAGGCTTTGGAGTCAGACACATTGGGAATGTAGAGCTTGAACCCTTTGTTCCAAGCCGATAGGATACTGTTTTGCAGCAGTCTCGAATGAAACTGAGCATAAGGAATGGCTTCGAATGAAGCCACCATCTTTCCCAACAACCTCATGCAAAGTTGAATAGAAGAAATTCATTTTGCTTCGACCACCTAAATCAGTTCCTTTATAGCGCTGATCTTTGCCTGGGGTAAGAATACTCTTTTCTGGGTGTACCTATGATCGGACCCAAGTATTTTAGCCTTCTTCATTGTTTTAAAGAAGATATCTCCTAGGTTGAGAATCCGACCTAGATATTCTAGGTAGTTGAATGTGTTGACCATACTTTGGTCTAAGCGGGCTACCGACTGGTCTATCAAGAACAGATCGACTAGGTAAACCATAATAATTATTCCTTGGGCCCTTAATCTGGCTAGAAGAGGGGACAGAACCTTTGTAAACACTCAAGGTGCAGTAGCTGGACCGGAAAGCAGAGCTACACACTGAAAATTAAGATTTTCCACCTTGAAAAGTAGATATTACTAGTGAGCGAGGAAATAGGCATATGGAGGTATGCATCTTTGATGTCGATGGACACCAGAAGTTCTCCTCCTTGTAGGATGGAGATAAATGATTTGGATTGACTCCATACAAAAAAAAAGTGGTTATATTCAGGAATTGAATTTCAATTTTTGAGATCCAGAATGTCCATTCGGATTTGGCACCGTGAAAAAAAGAGGTTTGAATCAAACCCCAACCTCTGTTCTTACATGGGGACCCCCGTGATCACTTTTTTTCTTTTTCTCTGGATCCTTAGAAACATTTGATCTGAGAAAACGAGGGGACGGGAACTCTTGGAACTCCAGTTTGTACCTTGGAGCTATTGAGGAAGTCCCCCGTTCGTCTCTACACTCTTCCTGCCAGATCCTTGAGAACTGCAGAAGATTTCCCGCTGTTCGATTGAACCTTACGCTGGAAGCCGCCATGACTGCCTGGAGGCTGATGCCTCTGGCACAGGAGAAGGAGCTTTAAAATGAAAACACATTTACTCCTTTTCTTAAATGGAAAAAGGGGTGTTTTCCACTAGAATTTCTTTGGATGTATTATCAAAAACATCCCCAAATAGCTGTTTCACCGCAAAAAGGAAGATAGCCAGGGACGCTTAGCGAAGCGAAGGGCTCAAGGCCTGAAGGATAGAATCTCTCAACTATTGCAAACATAAAGCTGCCTCCTGGGCCTCCTCAGCAGGACAACCTTGAACACCTGTTTAAACTGGTCTCTCAATGATTAAGCAATTACTGTCAGTGCAGGCTGAGACACTCAATCTGCCAGAGAAAAAAAAAAAGTGTTTTTTTTTCCCAATAGGAATTCCACCTTTTTATCCATTGGATCCCTAAGCATTTGAGCATTGTCTGCCGGACAAGTCAAACTTGCTTAGTAACGTTAATTGCTGGTATACCCTACTTAGTGAACTTCCTCCACCATAAGATAAAGTGTTTTTAGGAGGGAAAAATGCTTATCTGGGTGATCCCCTCAGATGCAAAAAAGATTTTCCAGTAATGAATGGACAGGAAAAGGCATGCACAGCTTGAGGAGGCTTTAGTGAACCCAAACACTCAGTTAAGGGTACATAAATGTGGAGTGATTATTCAGCAAGAAATTGCACCATCAATCTTAAGATTGGAACAGCTGATTCTCTTGTATTTGACACCTCAGAAGAGGAGTCATCAGCCTCACCACGGTCCCCGAGAGGATTCGTCTTCTCCTGCCCCTAGTTCTTCAGTTTGATGTTCCTGGGTAATGGAAGAGAACCTGTCACATTTTGACCCACACTGGGATGTGATTAAAGTTGCTAAACTTTTCATTTATTTTTTTAAAATATCATAAAATAAACAGGGGCTGCAGTGTTAAAAACAGTTGCAGATATTTCATGGCCCTGATGCTCACTCTGACCAGCCACCCCCTTGAGAGGAGGGTGCCATTTGTAGAGGTGAGTAGGCTTTCCAGAGCTTGAGGGAAACCCTTTTAGCTCTTTTTTGGGGGGTGTTTCAAATCCCCTTCTGACCATAGCCCAATGCACAAAGCAGAGGTACTACCAGAAGAAATCGCATCCACTGCTTGAGCAATAGTCCAGCCACAGCCGCTGCTATTAATGCTCAGCCTGATGCAAATAGTAAATGTGTCAAATAGGAAATGCCTGTGTCACCAAAACCTCTTTCATGCTTTTCTTTGCTCTTATATCTCTCCGACAATTTTGCAGCCAGCACAAATGAATTTTTTTTTTTTAAAACACACTCCCGTGTTGGAGGACGCCAACGCCACGCTAAGCCCCGCCCCCACTGTCGCATTGCTCCCTCCTCCTTTCTGTTAAAAAAAAAAAAGAGTTTTCCCGCACAAGCATGGACCTCCGATCCGACTGGATCAACTTGTGAGTGAGGGAGGGATGGCGTGGAGGAGACTTGGAAGCTGCCACCGCCGTGTAGGTGCAGTGAAAGCAAACGGCATTGTCGATCGTTTTTAGTACTCCCTTATACTCAGCCTCTTGAAAAGGGGAAGAGTTCAGCTGAGAGCAAAACCCCCCAAACTTACCGGAGGTCTGCCTGCTAGCCGGAGGAAAAAAAGTCTGCTGCTTCTGTGACACAGCGTGATCTCTGAGCAAAGCATGAGAAGGTACGTGCTCCATACAGCCCCCAGTGGTGACACTTAGGCATGACAACATTTACTTTAAAGGAGACATTTCATAAGAAAATTGTAAAATTCCTTAGAAAAACTCCACTTACCTTTCCCGCAGCAGGGTTTTCTGTCGTAAAACCAACAGACCCAATCTTCACCCTTCACGGTGGGTCCTGTTAACAAACATTCAGGAACCCCACAATTCTGGACCTGTAAAAAGCCCCCCGCCAGTAAAACTTTATGGCCTTAATACCAAAAGTACTGGATCCCGGGTTCCAGCTCTCTAAAAAGAGAAGCGTTACAGGCAAACCCTCGTTTCTTCGGATACGAGGCCCGGGTACCATTCAATTCGGCCTAAAAGACACTTTGAATGGATCCGGCTGCATAGCTAGCCCCACAGCAAGGATTGCTCCAGAGGAGCTCAGCACAGCACATCTTCACTCGTGACCAACACCTTAGACACTGGCAAAAAAACTGAGATACTCCCAGTAGTGGGAGGGGTTATATAGGGAGGCAACTTCCTGTTTAGGGTGTGCCAGTGTTCAGCACATGAAGGTGGATTATAACCCACATAATAATTACTATGGCTCTGTGTCCCATGATGTATGATTAAAGAAATATGAATATGCTTTGATCTAAACCATTCCATTGTAGCTCTGACTGTATGTTTAGGGTCATTGTCCTGCTGGAAGGTGAACCTCTGCCCCAGTCTCAAGTCTTTTGCAGACTAGCAGGTTTTCTTCTAAGATTGATCTGTATTTGGCTCCATCCATCTTCCCATCAACTCTGACCAGCTTCCCTGTCCCTGCTGAAGAAAAGCATCCCCACAACAAGATGCTGCCACCACCATGTTTCACGGTGAAGATGGTGTGTTCAGGGTGGTGTGCAGTGTTTGTTTTTTTGCCACACATAGTGTTTTGCTTTTAGGCCAAAAAGTTTGATTTTGGTCTCATCTGACCAGAGCACCTTCTTCCACATGTTTGCTGTGCCCCCCACATGGCTTCTCACATGCAGCAAACGGGACTTCTTATGGCTTTCTTTCAACAATGTCTTTCTTCTTGCCACTCTTCCATAAAGGTCAGATTTGTGGAGAGCACGACTAATAGTTTTCCTGTGGACAGATTCTCCCACCTGAGCTGTGGATCTCTGCAGCTCCTCCAAAGTTACCATGGACTTCTTGGCTACTTCTCTGATGAATGCTCTCCTTGCCCATCCTGTCAGTTTAGGTGGACGGCCATGTCTTGGTAGGTTTACAGTTGTGCGCCATACTCTTTCCATTTTCAGATGATGGATTGAACAGTGCTCCTTGAAATGTTCAAAGCTTGGGATATGTTTTTATAACCTTACCCTGCTTTAAAAAGTAGCAACAACTTTATCCCTGACCTGACTGGTGTGTTCCTTGGCCTTTATGATGCTGCTTGTTGACTAAGGTTCTCTAACAAACCTCTGCGGGCTTCACATAAGAGCTGTATTTATACTGAGATTAAATTACACACAGGTGGACTCTATTTATACATTAGGTGACTTCCTCGTAGTACGTCAATACGTTCGTGTTTGTGGCACAACAACTGTGTACCATTAGTATGCAGGACAAGATCCTGGCACACGCCCTTTTGATAAAAATCAGACGCTTGGTTGGCCAACAATCATACCGTGTGTACGAGGCTTTAGTCCGTAGGGTTCAATATGGAGTTGGCCCACTCTTTGCATCTATAACAGCTTTGACTCTTCTGGGAAGGCTGTCCACAAGGTTTAGGAGAGTGTCTATGGGAATGTTTGACCATTCTTCCAGAAGGGCATTTGTGAGGTCAGGCACTGATGTTGGACGAGAAGGCCTGGCTTGCAGTCTCCGCTCTAAGTCCTCCCAAAGTTTCTATCAGGTTGAGGTCAGGACTCTGTGCAGGCCAGTCAAGTTCCTCCACCTCAAACTCACTCATCCCTGTCTTTATGGACTTTGCTTTGTGCACTGGTCCAAATTATTTGGTGGAGGGGGGATTATGGTGTGGGGTTGTTTTTCAGGGCTTGGGCTTGGCTTCTTAGTCCCAGTGAAGGGAACTCTTAAGGCATTGGCATACCAAGACATTTTGGACAATTTCATGCTCCCAACTTTGTGTGAACAGTGTGGGGATGGCCCCTTCCTATTTCAACAACCAGTGCACAAAGCAAGGGCACACTGGACAACACAGGGTGCCTGGGTCCTTAGTTCCAGGGGCTAGGATGGGTGCAGGGATTGGACTGTGATGGAGCATCCACATCCAGCACTCAGCTTAGATGCCTCCATTAAGATATATCTTCCTCCAGTCTGGAACCAGAAACCAAATATTATAGCTGAGCACCCAAAATCCACATAGAATATATAGCAACAAGATCAGGTATAGCCTAATTACATTACCCTAACAATGCCAATTGTAAACAGGAATATAATTAAGATAGCTAAGGAACAGCCAAGATAAACATACACAGTACGCTAATTAAACAAGTAGCCACCTAGACAAGCCTAGGTGATTAGATTGCCCAGCAACAAGCCCACAACCCAGTGGATACACAGAGTACATTACACATAATCATAAGCATAACACATAACAACCCATAAAGGTTCAATAACAAAGTAAAGTGGACACAATATTAATCACATCTCCAAGAGATGAGCAGACAGAAACAATAGGTGACTCAATTAACAATAGAAATTCACACCTAGAAGGCACACAATGGGGAAATGATACCATGGGAGAAAGACACCTTAGGAAACAGATTATAACAGGAAGCCCCAGGATCAGGTTGGTTTGAGCTGATTATATTAACATCTGCTCTGAGTCTCACATTCAAAAGCAGTCATTGGTGGTTTGGGCAAAAAGACTCCAGTCTCCTTCATGGGCCGTACTCAGTGGGTAGAAGGCTAGCCCCTAGTCCTCTCCAAAAGTCCCTGTCCTGGTTGAGATTGTCACATGGACGAGTCCACTAAAAGGTGGGGACAAACAAGATGTAAACCAAACAAAAAAAAAAAGGAGGGGTGGAGCATGGTGAAAGAGGAAGAGAAGGAAAAAAAGGGGTGTGGGGGAGAAGAGAAGAAAAAAAAGAGAGGAAAAGAGAGAAGAGAAAAGAGAGGAGAGAAAAGAGAAAAGAGAGGAGAGAAAAAAGAAAAGAGAGGAGGAGAGAAAAAAGAGAATAGAGAAGAGAAAAGAAAAAGGAGAGAAAATAGAGAAGAGAAAAGAGGACACAAGAGATAGAGGAAGGAAAAGAGAAAGAAAAATATTTACTTTCAGTCCAGAGATTTCCCTGCAGTACTTTTTTCTGCCACTACATGTCCTCGGTCTGAAGTCCAACATCTATCAAGCCACTTTCTCTGAGCCCATATCATCCTAGACCTGCCCTAGCCTGTGAATGGACAGTGAAATTGCTTTCTAGTACCTATCAGGGGGCTTCATGTCAGCACATGAACAGATTGGCTGCTTCTTCCTCTCAGAGACCAGCTCTGCTGTACAGAATGGCAGCAGGATGATACCAGGTCAGATTCAGGTACATACACAGCATGCATTAAAAAAAGAACAGTTAATGGTGCATTCATTAATAAAGAGATGCTTTAATCTGTGTTATTTATATGTCTGCCTAGAGCTTTAATAACTTTCCTTCAGCATTGAAATCTGAATATTATAGCAGAGAGAGAACGGAATAATAATAAATATTTTAGCCTGATGTATATAAAAGTCTCTCAGTACAGCCTAGAATGTACTAAATCATTATAGGGGAAAAGAGGTGTGAGAACGAAGATTCATATTAGGCAATAAATCATTGTTATTATCTTCGCTGTCTGGGAGAATGAAAGAAACTCTTTTGTTTAAAACTCATTTTAATTTTACTGAATTCTATTTTTCCCGTGTAATTTATGTGTTAGGCAAAATACCATTATAATACGGGTTTAATGACCCGAAGATCATTCAGCTTTATGCAGCAGAAATTATGTCTGAAAAGCACGGCTGCTGTCTATAACAACCAATAACAATTCCAGACCCTACGCTTGTGTATATAAACCCAGACATGAAAATGTAATATATTGCAGCTTACTAAGCCTCTGGAGTGAGACAAGTACACACTATAGAGGGATATGCTTTTTTCATATTTCATGTCTGAGGTTTACAACAACTTTAAGTCTTCTCACACGTGTGCGCCCCACACCAAAAACATAGCAAACTGAAAAGATACAGGCACAGTGGGACTATAGCTTGGCTTGTATTTTTTTTAGTTGAACTCTGTGCTGCATTGCAATATATGCTTTTTGTTGCACTACGTTACAGACAACTGATTTAGCACTGAAAGGCCCTGACGAAGCCACAGCTCATGGCGAAACATGTCGGGTAGTGGGTTTGTATGAGATTATTTATTGAGGAATGAAATCCTGGTAATGAGAATAATATGGAATGAAGAAGAGAAGCTTTGGAAGACAAGTGAAAATAAGGGGATAGGTTTTATTTTTTATGGGTAGACACGCAGTGAGGACAATGTCAGCTGCTATTATATTAATGAGGAACAGGAATGACCGGACACAAGAGATGTGCGTTCAGAAGTGATCCTCCTTATCTGACAGGTATAGGGACAGCATAAATGTTTTTCTCTAGTAGGGATTTAAATGAAATTTGTCAATTTTTCCACCCACGGCACTTAGTGGAAGTGTTTGTTTAATTACATTCTGGCTGTTTGAAGGAAATGAGTATGTGGCTCAGGAGACGACGTCCCTCGTGTTCATGGAGAGGGATTATCACTTGGGTTTAATTACATGAGCAGCTTTCACTCAGGCTCTGCATCTCTGACACCATTGTGGCAAGTAATTGTGATTTCTGACTGAAGAGCTGGCCTGGGAGCACCCTGCATTGTGAGGCCCAAAACAGCGGGGCTGCAACTGCTTGTGGTTAGCGAGCCAACCGTGGAGATATGAAGACCCCTCACTGCTGTCAGCGAAGGGAAAACGATAGGCGTTCCTCAAACAGGTTAAATGTAAAAAAAGAGGAGATAATACAAAGGAGTTGATTTACTAAAGCTGGAGAGTGCAAATTCTGCTGCAGCTGTACATGGTAACCAATCAGCTTCTAACTTCAGCTTGTTTAATGAAGCTTTGACAATAAAGCCTGGAAGCTGATTGGTTTCTATGCACAGCTGCACCAGACTTTTCACTCTCCAGTTTTAGTAAATCAACCCTAAAGTATAATAAAATGAGCCTTAAAGGGGTTGTAAAGACCCCCTTTTTTTTTTTACCTGAACCTGTCCGTTCCAGTGATGAGCACGAGCCCAGCGCTGTCTCTGTTCTTATTGACACGAGAGCGCGGGGGTGGGGCCGAGTCCTGATCTGTATCCAATCTCGTCTGAGAAATGATCCGATGGCGCTGCCGGCTGCTCCTGGTAGACAAGATAACTCCTCTGGACAGACTTCTGTGCACAGGCTAAAACATATTCCCTTTCGTGCTTGCAAGAATTGGGCACTGGCGAATGCATACGCACTTGCGCGAAGACGCGCACGCGCACGAGCCGTCTGGGATTCTCGTGCGTGCCGACGATTGTGTGCAGCTGTGAGAGATGGTGGTGTCAAATGGGCTATTTACTACCCTATATTGTCAAAAGTATTGGGATGCCAACAGGAGTGTGTCTATGGGAATTTTTGCCCACCCTTTGCAGCTACAACAGCTTCAACTCTTCTGGGAAGGCTGTCCACAAGGTTTAGGAGTGTGTCTATGGGAATGTTTGACCATTCTTCCAGAAGTGCATTTGTGAGGTCAGGCACTGATGTTGGATGAGAAGGTCTGGCTCACAGTCTCCGCTCCAATTCATCCCAAAGTTGTTCTATTAGGTTGAGGTTAGGACTCTATGCAGACCAGTCACCTTCCTCCACCCCAAACTCACTCATCCATGTCTTTATGGACCTTGCTTTGTGCACTGGTCCAAATCATTTGGTGGAGGGGGGGGTTATGATGTGGGGTTGGTTTTCAGGGGTTGGGTTTGGCCCCTTAGTTCCAGTGAAGGGAACTCTTAAGGCTTCAGCATACCAAGACATTTTGGACAATTTCATGTTCTCAACTTCGTGGGAACAGTTTGGGGATAACCCCTTCCTGTTCCAACATGACTGCGCACTAAACATATTGTTTAATAACAAACATATCATACTTACCTCCACTGTGCAGCTCGTTTTGCACAGAGTGGCCCCGAACATCCTCTTCTGGGGTCCCTCAGCAGCTCGCGCGGCTCCTCCCAACATTAGATAACCCCCTAGGAGAAGCACTCTTCCGAGGGGTTTACCTTGCAAGCGTGCTCCAGAGTCATTCATTCGGCGTCCATAGAAGCCGAATGTATGACTTGGCCCCGCCCCCGGCGTCTGGGTCATTGGATTTGATTGACAGCAGCGGACGCCAATGGCTGCTATCAATCCATTCAATCAGGACCCGAGACACCAGCTTTTGCTGGTGTGCTCGGCCCCGGAATGAGATAGAGGGGGTACAGGTAAGTAAAATGGGGGCTCGGGGGGGCTGCAGCATTACAGGAGGTTTTTCGCCTCAATGCATAGAATGCATTGAGGTGAAAAACCGCAAAGGTTTACAACCCCTTTAAGACTGGGATGCCATTAAAGTTCATGTGTGTGTGTGTGTAAAGGCAGGTGTCCCAATACTTTTGACAATGTAATGTCTATGGAAAGCACACGTCATTGTTTATTATTACTGATTTGTGAAAGACGAAAGTGCTAGGAAATGTACTGTCAGTATGACACAAACAATTTTGCAAGAAGAATAAAAATATGTATGAGGCCTGGTCTGTGCAAAGATTAAAATGACAATGACGGAAGTCGACATTGCTGAAAATCCAGACATGGAGTTTGCATGGATGTGGTAAATAAGCAATGACTGACAGGCGATTCTTCCTGGGCATGGATTTATACCAATATATATATGCCATATTTTTGCTGCCTGCTTTAATGGAAATCAGCCCGTGCCGTGTACAATTTTCTACAACAGATGAAAGAAAATTGCGAGCTCATTGGCAGCAGACTACAGCAGTGTTATCAGATCTCCTACGATCCTCATCCCCTGCTCTTCTAATTGGCTCCCATCCTTCCTCCCAGCTGGTCCAAACTTTATTTACAAATCGTCCCTAATAGTGAATATGATATAATCAACAGATTCATGGATGTGTATAGACACAAATCGATTGATACAAAACGTTCTACTGAATCAAGTAACACTCAAGTCATAAAGAAGACCTCCGCTGAGGATCATTCCCATCTACAGGGACCACCATTATTTACTAAGATTTTGTTTGCTGAAGCAAGGTGTATCATCCACCTTTGTAATTTATTTCATATACCCAGCGATACACAGAGATGAAACAATTTCTCCTACATAAGTTGTACCTGTTTATCTGCTGTCTTCTCTTCTCTACATCCGTTTAAAGTGTTACCAAACCCACAACAGTAAAATCAGTGTGTATGCACAGTAAAGCATACTCGTTATACTCACTGTGGAACCTAAGGGGTTAATCTTCTGCATTGTGTAAAAAGGCTGTTTGATCCTGTCTTCTCTGATCCTCCCCTACTTCCACTGTCCCCAGTCCGCCTGCTGATAGAACAGAGGCTAGGGGACAAGCTGCACATGCTAAGTTTGGTGTGTATTGCTAGAGAGATTTTTTTTTTTTTCTTGGGAGGGTGCATGTGATCAGCACAGGGCCAATCAGCACTGCCCAGACAGAGGGTCAGGGGTCCTGCAGTCTGATAGGGCAGTCAGAGCAGAATGAAAACTCCACCTACAAGCTTTAACCAGACACTGATAGAAGTCACAAGACTGCTATATACTGCTAATGAGAAAAGGTATTTAGCAATTTATATTTACTAAAATAATTTCATTTCCATGTCCTGTGTACTGTGGGAGGCCAGATATGGTGAATGCAGAGTACTGGTTTTAGTAACACTTTAACCACTTGCTTACCGGGCACTTAAACCCCCCTCCTATCCAGACCAATTTTCAGCTTTCAGCGCTGACGCACTTTGAATGACAATTGCGCGGTCATACAACACTGTACCCAAATGAAATTTTTATCATTTTTTTCCTACAAATAGAGCTTTCTTTTGGTGGCATTTGATCACCTCTGCGGTTTTTATTTTTTGTTAAAAAAATTTAAAAAGACCGAATTTTTAAAAAAAAAAAATATTTTTTTTTATATTTTGTTATAAAAATTTTTAAAAGGGTAATTTTTCTCCTTCATTGATGTACGCTGATGAGGCGGCACCAATGGGCACTGATAGGTGGCAGTGATGGGCACTGATGGGTGGCAGTGATGGGCACTGATTGGTGGCAATAATGGGCACTGATCTTGTACACTGCTAGGTGGCACTGATTGGCACCACTGGTGGGCATTGTTAGGTGGCAATGGTGGGCATTGATAGGTGGCACTTGTAGGCATTGATAGGTGGCACTTATGGGCATTGATACGTGGCACTGGTGGGCACTGTGGGCACTGTGATGTGGCAATGTCAGGTTGCACTGTCAGTGGGTACTGTTGGCACAATTGTGGCACAATGCATTATTGCCTCCTCCTCTTCGGGACCGATGTCCCTTGCTGCTGAGCCGGTGATCGGCTTTTTTTTCTCCTCGCACTGTCAGCGCGAGGAGAAAAAAAAAACGATCACAGAGCTTTTGTTTTGATCATGTGATCAGCTGTCATTGGCTGACAGCTGATCACATGGTAAGGGGCCGGGACCGGCCCCTTACACAGATCGGTGATCACCCGAGTCTCAGTGACTCGCTGATCACAGCGCGCTCCACGCGCGCCCTGTAGGGAATTCCCGGGAATTCAGGTCCGCGCTGTAGCCGTCATTCGGCTATAGCGCGGATGCCAAGCGGTTAAAGTCTAAATTTTACACATCTTATCTGAGCTTTCAGAGGCAGGGACAGGGATCTGATGTCACACACTATACAGCTCATAGTGGAGGGCTGAGTGTAATCTGAGACCTGAGTGGAGGGAAAGGACACACCCCGTACATAATCTCAAAGGGAAACATGCACAGCTAAAGCGGTCAATCCCCCGTCCCTCTTCATCCCTTGGAGTTGGCACATGAATGAGGCAGCAGACAGAAATCACACTCAGTGCTTTGGATCGAGGCAAGCACACACTAAAAAAGGATGTGCTTTGGTAATTTTTCATTAGAGAGGTTTACAATCACAACCACAACATTTTTGCTTTTACATTTTGTTTTCATCCTTTGTTGCATCTTATTGATGATCTCCTGCAGTTTCTTTGCAGCCTATTTCTGTCTATATACACTCAATAAATGGCTACGAGGCATTTCTCAGAGCAGGTTTTCATCCATCCTAGCATATGGAGGGTTAAAATGGCTGCTTGTAGTCTCCCTTGACATTTTTTTTAGGTGAATGGGTAGGGGTACAATGTACCCCATACTCATTCACATAGGGTGGGGGGCCGGGATCTGGGGGCCCCTTGTTAAAAGGGGCTTCCAGATTCTGATAAGCCCCCCGCCCGCAGATCCCAAAAACCAATGGCCAGGGTTGTCGGGAAGAGGCCCTTGTCCTCATCAACATGGGGACAAGGTGCTTTTTAGGTGGGGGGGTGCAGGGCCCCCCCGCCCCAAAGCACCCACCCCCCCATCTTGAGGACATGCGGCCTGGTACGGTTCAGGGGGGAGGCGCTCGCTCGTCCTCACCCCCTTTTCTGACCTGCCGGGCTGCATGCTCGGATAAGGGTCTGTGTCATGACTAATACTCATCGAGGCCAAGATGCCGAGAGCGGCTCGCCCTTACGACCACGCTCACCCGAGCCCCTGAAGGTGATTACAGGGAGTTGGGGGCACACGGAGGCACGGGCTTCCGGTAACTGCAGGATTCCAGGAAGGCCAGGTGGAAGTCCTAGTTGCTAATCGGAAGTACACCGGCGGGTGCCGTTCAGGACCGGGGAACTGAAGAACAGGAAGTCCGTTAAGCAAGCAGAGGTCAGATCCGGGGTATCAGGCAGAGCAGAGTCCGTGGTGCAAGCAGAGGTCAGAACCGGGGTATCAGGCAGAGCAGAGTCCGTGGTGCAAGCAGAGGTCAGAACCGGGGTATCAGGCAGGCAGAGTAGTCCGTGTTACTAGCAGAGATCAAGGGTATCAGGCAGGCAGAGTAGTCTGTATTACAAGTAGAGGTCAAGGGTATCAAGCAGGCAGAGTAGTCCGTATTCCAAGCAGAGGTCAAGGGTATCAGGCAGGCAGAGTAGTCCGTATTACAAGCAGAGGTCAACACAGGTTATCAGGAACAAGGAGATTCAGCGGTACAGGGAGACAAGAAACAGCTGACGACAAACCAGCAACCCGACTGGGCGCTGGAGCCGTCAGAAGTAGCTTCCCCGGCGAGCGCGTCAGCATGACGCGCTACCGGGCACCCGCACGGGCGACGGCGCGCACACGGGGACCGCCGTGCACCCGCGCGCGCCGCACCATCGGGCTGCGAATGAGTGTGCCTCGCAGCGCTAGTCCACCGCGCATGCGCCCCGAAGCCCGGCGGACGGAGGCGACCTGTGTCTCCTGACAGTGCCCCCTCCTAAGGGCGGACACTGGACGCCCAGGCTGGACATCAATTCCGGATGATCTCGATGGAAGGCTTGAATTAAGCGTGGTGCATACAGGTTTTTTGCGGGTTCCCAAGAATTGTCCTCAGGTGGGTATCCCTTCCACTGGATCAAGTACTGTAATTGCCTGCCCTTTTTCCTACAATTAAGGATGGACTCTACCTTGAACTCGTTCTCCCCATCCACCCTAATTGGTGGAGAAGGAAATTCTCCTCTTCCTGGAAAAGCGCTGGGCACCACAGGCTTCAACAAGGATACATGGAAGACAGGATGGATCCTGTACGTTTTTGGTAGTGCTAGCTCCATAGCCACAGGGTTGATGATTCTTTTGATAGGGAAAGGACCAATGAACTTGGGTCCCAGTTTCCGAGATGGCACAGGTAATTTAAGATTGGTGGTGGACAACCAGACCTCCTCCCCTATATTAAACGTTGGATTCTCCTTCCTGCCCCAGTCATACTGTTCCTTGTAGTGCCCTTGAGCTTTCTGTAACATGTCTTGGATCTTCTGGAAATTAGACTGTAAAGAGGTTATCCTGTCGTGAACTGCAGAGACTGCTATCTCAGGAATATCGTTAGACAGAAACGTGGGGTTGAATATGCAATTTTCCCAGAAAGGCGTTTGGTTGGTAGCTGCGTGAACGGAATTGTTATAAGCGAACTCCGCACACGGGACTTGCCCAATCATCCTGGGATCCTGAGCAGAAACAACGGAGGTATTGCTCTAGGGTCTGGTTCGTCCTCTCCGTTTGGCCGTTGCTCTGGGGATGGTAAACTGATGAGAGGCAAACTTTGATATCCAGGGCTTTGCAGAGCTCCCTCCAGAATTTGGACGTAAATTGCATGCCCCTATCCGACACAATACTCTTTGGTACGCCATGGAGCCTGATGATTTCTTTCAGAAAAGTATTGGCCGTATCCATGGCAGAAGGAGTGCCCTTCATGGGCAGAAAATGAGCCATCTTGGAGAGACGGTCGACCACAACAAAAATAGTGGTAAAACCCCCCGAGGCTGGCAAGTCCACGATGAAATCCATGGACACGTCGGCCCATGACCGTTCTGGAATGGGCAGGGGTTTGAGCAGACCCCAGGACTTAGTGTTTTGGCCCTTGTTCCGCTGACATAGAGGACAGGAGGCCACATACTCCCTGCAATCCCGTCTCCACCCGGGCCACCAGAAGGAGCGAGAGATCAGCTCAGACGTCTTCCTTATCCCGAAGTGCCCTGCCAATCTATGGTCATGGCACATTTTAAGGGTTAATGACCGTGTCTCCTGAGGTACAAAAATTTTTCCCCGGATCCAAAAAAAATTCCCATATTTTTTCAAGGAATGTACATCTGGTTCCGTACATGAGTTAGACGAAGATTTGATGGATGACATCAAGTCCGCCTGTGCCAGCCCAAGGAAGTTTTGAGGAGAGAGGATTGTGCTCGGTTCCGGAGTTTGGGGATCTGCCGAGAACATCCGAGAGAGTGCATCTGCCTTTCCATTCTTTGCACCAGGTCTGTAGGATATGTGAAAATTGAAGCGAGAGAAGAAGAGGGCCCAACGGGCTTGTCTAGGTTTTAGTCGTTTTGCTGTCCAGAGGTATTCAAGGTTCTTATGATCTGTAAAGATCATCACTGGGTGTAGTGCCCCCTCAAGCAAATACCTCCATTCCTCCAGGGCAAATTTTATGGCCAGCAGCTCCCTGTCACCCACGTCATAGTTTAATTCCGGCGGGCTGAGTCTCCGGGATGCAAACGCAACAGGGTGTAGGATGGCTTTAGGTCCCTGTCTTTGGGAAAGGATTGCTCCTGTTGCAATTTCCGATGCGTCCACCTCCAATACAAATGGCTGAGAAGGATCGGGTTGACAAAGAATTGGAGCGGAACTGAACAGGGTCTTCAATCTCAGAAAGGCCTCCTGTGCGGCTTGGGACCACTGGAAGGAACCGTGCTGGCGGGTTAGCTGGGTGATAGGTGCCACTATGGCAGAGAATCCAACAATAAATTTCCGGTAGAAGTTGGCAA
This sequence comes from Aquarana catesbeiana, assembly GCF_042186555.1. Classification (NCBI taxonomy): domain Eukaryota; kingdom Metazoa; phylum Chordata; class Amphibia; order Anura; family Ranidae; genus Aquarana; species Aquarana catesbeiana. The sequence continues at coordinate 24,281,629 of NC_133335.1, read as the reverse complement.
ACCCTATAAACCGCTGGACTCCTCTTTTGTCAGATGGGGCAGGCCACTCCTGGATAGCTTGTATCTTTTGGGGATCCATTGCGACCCCATTCGCTGATATGATGAACCCCAGCTTGTGTTACTTCAGTATGGTAAGAACTTTTTTTACGTGCCCCTTGTGTAGCTTAATCATGGAGGAGAAAATGAGTATATCGTCCAAATAGACAACAAGGAAATCGTCCAGGTATTCTCGGAATATATCATTTACTAGGTGTTGAAAAGTGTCTGGAGCATTACAAAGCCCGAATGGCATCACCAAGTACTCGAAGTGTCCAAACCTGGACCTGAAAGCCGTCTTCCATTCGTCCCCGGCCCTGATTCTGACAAGGTTATAGGCACCTCGGAGGTCTAATTTGGAAAAGACTTTGGCTGATCGGAACCGTTGGAAAGGTTCCGGAATGAGCGGCAGTGGGTACCTGTTCTTGATAGTTATGTTATTAAGCTGCCGGTAGTCCACACATGGTCTAAGGGAGTCGTCTTTCTTTCCAACAAAGAATATACCCGAATATACCCGCTCTCCAAGGAAGAGCGCGCTCTGTCGGCCTCAAGCATCTGGCTGGTTTGTACTGTCACGACTAATACTCACCGAGGCCAAGATGCCGAGAGCGGCTCGCCCTTACGACCACGCGCACCCGAGCCCCTGAAGGTGATTACAGGGAGTTGGGGGCACGCGGAGGCACGGGCTTCCGCTAACTGCAGGATTCCAGGAAGGCTGGGTGAAAGTCCTAGTTGCTGATCGGAAGTACACCGGCAGGTGCCATTCGGGACAGGGGAACTGAAGAACAGGAAGTCCGTTAAGCAAGCAGAGGTCAGAACTGGGGTATCAGGCAGAGCAGAGTCCGTGGTGCAAGCAGAGGTCAGAACCAGGGTATCAGGCAGGCAGAGTAGTCCGTATTCCAAGCAGAGGTCAAGGGTATCAAGCAGGCAGAGTAGTCCGTATTCCAAGCAGAGGTCAAGGGTATCAGGCAGGAAGAGTAGTCCGTATTACAAGCAGAGGTCAACACAGGTTATCAGGAACAAGGAGATTCAGCGGTACAGGGAGACAGGAAACAGCTGACGACAAACCAGCAACCCGACTGGGCGCTGGAGCCGTCAGAAGTAGCCTCCCCGGTGAGCACGTCAGCATGACGTGCTACCGGGCACCCGCACGGGCGACGGCGCGGACACGGGGACCGCCGTGCACCCGCGCGCGCCGCACCATTGGGCCGCGAACGGGTGTGCGTCGTAGCGCTAGTCCACCACGCATGCGCCCCGAAGCCCGGCGGATGGAGGCGACCTGTGTCTCCTGACAGTCTGGTATGGATTTTGGGGGGTCCCCCATGCCGCTTTTTCGGCGTGGGGGTTCCCCTTAAAATCCATACCAGACCAAAGGGCCTGGTATGCTCTTGGAGGGGAAACCCATGCTGTTTTTTTTTAAACTTGGCGTGGAGTTCCCCTTCAAGATCATCAAGTCGCATGCCAAAGTTGGATCAGTTAAGACGGCGATCCAACTTTGATCCGGCTTCAGTGATAATCAATGGGCTGAGGTAGGGTCAAAGTCAGACCAAAGTAGTGCAGGGAGCATTTTCAAAGTCAGACGACTTGTGTCGGACCAGTTAAGACGGCTCCCATAGGGAAACATTGATTTACACACTCATGCGACACGAGCTCCCAATGGTTGTCGTACCGGTGTGAACCCTGTCTTAATTCTGTAATGCAACTACATACACATGTATAAATGGTAGCAGTGGCAGCGACTGTACAGTTTCAAGCATCCCTGCTCTTCATCAAGCTGTCAGCAAATATATAATGCACAAATCCATCTTAAATACTCACACAAGAGGCAATCCACACATGTGAAACCCAGATAGTAGTTGATCATCCAATTAGCACGTTAATTGCTTTCAATGTAAGTGTCCCTACTATTCTTATGGGAAAACAGATATCATCTAAGGCTCAATTCACATCTATGCATGTTGCTTTTGAGCGTTTCTGCAGTGCTTTTTGCGGTGCTTGCCGCTTTTTTGCACACACGTTTTTACCAAGATTTTTTACACTGTATATAGCTGGTTGCTAAGGAGGGGACCGGGAAGCCGGCCGCTGCGTCCTTAACAACCGATGAGCCATCAGTTGTCAGCGGGCTTTCTGCTGAATGTAAGAAAAAAAAATGCTGGCTAAAAAAAAAAAATCGTGATAAAAAAAACAGCCTGGGGTCACCCCCAGGTCCATACCAGGCCCTTGGGTCTAGTATGGGTTCGGAGGAGACCCCCATGCCAAAATTTTTTTTTAAATGGCGTGGGGGTCCCCCCAAAATCCGTACCAGACCCTTATCTTAAGCATGCAGCCCAGCAGGTCAGGAAAGGGAGGGGACTAGCGAGCGCCCCCCTCCTAAACCATACCAGGCCGCTTGCCCTCAACATGAGGGGGATGAGTGCTTTGGGGCAGGGGGGGCCTCTGGATGACGTCCGATTGCCACGCCCCCATCGTTAAGAAAAGCAGGATATCGGCTCCGACAGATAAGCGGGACGCAGCATCGGAGGAGGGTCGGCGGCGGGAGAGGCGACAGAGGAAGAAGAACACCGGACAAAGAAGACAGAAGAAAGAGCGGAAGAAGAAGCAGGGGGAGAAGGAGAAGACCAGAGGATGAAGATGCGGGAGAAGATGGAGAAAGACAGGAGGAAGAAGCAGAGAAGAAGATTTTTAATAAAAGACTTGTCAAAAACTGTCTACTGCATTTTTTAACACTACACTACTTTTTTTTAGTGAATGGGTAGGGGTACAATGTACCCCATACTCATTGACATGGGGGGGCGGGATCTGGGGGCCCCCTTGTTAGAGGGGGCTTCCAGATTCTGATAAGCCCCCCGCCCACAGACCCTGACAACCACCGGGTAAGATTTGTCGGGAAGAGGCCCTTGTCCCCATCAACATGGGGGCAAGGTGCTTTGGGGTGGGGGGGCAGAGACCCCCCGCCCCAAAGCACCCATCCCCCCATGTTGAGGATATGCGGCCTGGTATGGTTCAGGAGGGGGGGGGCACACGCTCATCCCCTCCCTTTCCTGACCTGCCGGGCTGCATGCTCGGATAAGGGTCTGGTATAGATTTTGGGGGGACCCCCACGCAATTTAAAAAAAAAAAATTTGGTATGGGGGTCCCCTCCGAATCAATACTAGACCCAAGGGCATGGTATTGACCTGGGGGGTCCCCACGCTATTTTTTTCACAACTTTTTTTTTTAGCCCCCATTTTTTTTTTACATTCAGCGGGAATCCAGCTGACAGCTGATGACTCATCGGTTGTTAAGGAGGCAGTGTAGTGTAAAAAAAAGAAGAAAAAAAACGCAAATCGCTGCAAAATTGCGGTAAAAACACGGTACTTGCGTTTTGGATGCGGGTCCATTGAATTATATTACATGCAAAATGCTGCATTTTGCGGGAAAAAAGTCCCTGATCCTTTCCAAAAAAACAGAGGCACAAAAATGCATTGATGTGAACATGTTCCATAGGAACCCATGTTAAAAAATTTCCCTGCATTTCTGCAAAATGCATCAAAAAACGCATTAGTGTGAATCGGGCATTAAATAGGTCCTACACCATAAATGCCAGTATCATGACAGTGTATACTAAATATTTACAATATATACAGCATTCACATACTGAATTCTTGAGTGGTAAGTGCTGTATTTTGGACGTTCAGCATCATGTTTCCTACAGGAATAGCTCGATCCTGAAAAAAAAGCATGATAAAATTCAGATTATGATAATACATTCAGAAAAATAAATATAAACCATAATTCGTGTTGAGGCCCTGTGGATGTAAAGAGTTAAGTTGATGAACCCACCATGTTCCCGTCTGTTTAAGCCTGAGTATTCTATCATCTTTTATCTCTCTGTATTTCTTCCAACACCATAAATTTGAGGTCTGAATCTCTGTGTCCCTGTTCCAAAAAATGTTTCGGTACAGGAAGATCTGGCTGTATATATATATATACACACATATATATATATATATATATATATATATATATATATATATATATATATATATATATATACATACATACATATACACATATATATATACATACATATGCACATATATATATACATACATATACACATACATATACACATATATTATATATATATATATATATATATATATATATATATATATATATATATATATAAATTAAGAATAAACATGAAAAATGATTAGAAAAAAAATTCTAAATATATATGTATTGTCTTTTTTGTTTTTTGATTGATTGATTGATTTGACTTCTCAAAGCTCTGGACAGGACCGTACCAGAATGCCAAGCCCCAATAGTATACACATCAATGATAATATCACTAATAATAATAATATTAGTATCCTTCCAATTATAAATATAATTATAAAAATAAACAAAGCACTTGGATTTAGACAGGAAATTGGTGAAAAAGGAAAAAGAGCAAAATTGGAAATGAATAAAGTTACCCACAAGTGCACATGAGAGGAGCTGGAGACCGCTGCAATCCAGAAACCTATTTAAGGTTTGTAATGCATAATAACATACCCCTGAGACCATCAGAGTGGGGTTCCTTCCGTTAAGCTCATTTAGAGGCTGTACAGGAGAGGACTTCCACCCAGGAGAGGCTAGAACCTGGCTGAGGCGAATGTTGGTAAGGGATGCATGTTCGGTCCTTGACAGGTGAGGAAAAAAAGGAGAATGCTGGGGCAGGGGCTCTCTCAGAGTTTAATAGCTACGCGGTCCTATCAGGTTGCGGGGGCGGAGCCACAACCCATAGGTGTATGTTGCCATGATGCGACAGGAAACTAAATTTACAACAAAAGTTTAATTACCACCTTAATCAGCCACAGAACCTGTGCAATTAATATGTGTTTGGGTTTAGTTCTGTTCTGGGCTGTGATTGGAACCCAATCAGCAGGTCCCGGCTGTGAATCATTGAATGGGACTTGCTGACAGACTCCCGCCTTTGTGTCCAATCACAGCTTATGTTGGTGGAAGGGGGAAGCATGCACGCTCCCTAAACCCAGAAGCAAGCGGCATCATACAGGTATATCGCTTTTGCCTATGCGGGCAGCCTGCAAGTGGTTATTATGTAAAAAGCCCAACTCTGCAAGGGTTGGAGTGCAGGGAGAAGAGGCTACAGGGACTGGCCTTGCAGCATGGAAGAGCCTGCAGGACCTGAGGATTAGAACACCTTTGGGATGAATTAGAGCGGAGACTGCGAGCCAGGCCTTCTTGTCCAACATCAGTGCCTGACCTCACAAAACTGCTTCTGGAAGAATGGTCAAACATTCCCTTAGACACACTCCTAAACCTTTCCCAGAAGACTAGATGCTGCAATTATAGCTAAAAAAGGGTGGGCCAACTCAATATAGAACCCTACAGACTTATGCCCCGTACACACGGTCGGACTTTGTTCGGACATTCCGACAACAAAATCCTAGGATTTTTTCCGACGGATGTTGGCTCAAACTTGTTTTGCTTACACACGGTCACACAAAGTTGTCGGAATTTCCAATCGACAACCACGCGGTCACGTACACCACGTACGACAAGACTAGAAAAGGCCGGTTCAGAACCAAGCGCGGCACCCTTTGGGCTCCTTTTGCTAATCTCGTGTTAGTAAAAGTTTGGTGAGAGACGATTCGCGCTTTTTCAGACTCGTGGCTTTCAGATCGTTTTCTGCTGTTCAGTTTGTGCTTGTGGGTTTGTATCTGCTCTTCAGTGCGTGCAGTCAGTTCGTATCAGAGTTTTCTGTGTGATCTTGCCTGCTCGTTGCTGTTTTTCAGGTCGCTCTTCACAGGCCTTGCTGTTCTTCAGTGCGTTCTGTTACTTCGTTCTGAGCAGCCGACCGTTTTCTAGCCATGTTTCGTATGCGTACTCCTCGTACAGTTCGTGCTGTGCGGGGGCTTGGTGTTGGGGTCCTGACCTTGACACAAGTCCAGTCCATGAACAGGGTGGGGAGGAGTTCATGGACCAAGAATTGGTTGCTTCAGCGTGACCAGTACTCTCATATGCCTTTGCTCCGTGAGATCCGTGAGAATAATCCTGATGATTTCAGGAACTTTCTCAGGATGACGGACCCCGTGTTTCACCGTTTGTTGGCTTTGCTGACCCCTTATATTAGCAGGCAGGATACCTGCATGAGGCAAGCCATCACTCCGGAGCAGAGGTTCGTCGCTACCTTGCGGTATTTGGCCACAGGGAGAAGCCTGCAGGACCTCAAGTTCTCGACAGGCATCTCCCCCCAGGCTCTTCTTTGTGGACATTTACTGCTTGTGTTTGTTTGAGCTGACCCTGACAGAAATATGTGGAGTGCAGAAAATGTCGTGATTGTGTAACCTTACAAAGCACTGTTGGCTGTTATTTACTAAATGCAAAGACACTTTTCACTACAAGTGCACTTGCAACTGCACTGAAACTGCACTTGCAGTGCAAAGTGGATTTCCCCTTAGGAAATAACCCCCATTTTCTCATAAAACAACAATTACATCACCCCAAAAGTGTTGTAGCGTTGAGACAATAATCCACACATTCTTGATGAACAATCTTTTTAATACCTGCACAATCACATGTGCATTTACCAAAAGTTTTTCTGACAAACCGACATGTTTGTTGTATAACAATTTTTGTGGTGTCATTATCCAAAATCAAAATGTGCATTTTATAGAAAACAGGCCTGTGTAAAACCCACAAGAAAGACACAAATCTTGATCTTACAAAGTTCACATTTGGTAGAACTTGAAGGCAATATCAGACATGAGTATTTAGGAACTGTGTTTGATATTGCGTTCAGATGGGGGGAAATCACCCCTGGAAAAGCCAAATTTGGAAGATGCACACAAATTTCACAATGTCAACATGTGCTATCTGCCATCAGGGGGGATCAAGGGATGTGTTTTGGGGGAGAAAGCCCTTCCTCACCGCTACTTTATTATTGAGGAAGGGGTTGCACCCCCAAAACGCGTCCATTGATCTCCCGTGATGGCAGATAGCACATGTTGACACACTGTGTGCATCTTCCAAATTTGGCTTTGGGAAAAATCACAAAATCATTTAGCACATTGTAGCAGACAAAAGAAGAAAGTGATTTGGAGGGGCTTTAAACTCGCCCCAAAACATCAATGATGTTTTTATATTTTGGAATAACATCATTGATGTTTTGCTTGATGTTTTCCAATTGTAAATTACACCCCATGATCTCCCCGATCAGGATCTGGGCACTTTCGGATGTGAAAGGATCTGGATCCACAACCTCACGATCACCTAAAAAGAGAGGAACCCCAAAATAAATTAGGTTTCCAAAAAATGCCGAAATCCATCTCTTATCGGAGCCTGTGGTTGCAGACACTCACCTGTTGTGGTAACTACTTCCGCCACGTCTTCTTCCTCCTGCTCATCTTGTGTTGGGGGGATTTCCCCTTCTTCCAGAGAGGGGGGGGCTCTGGTCTCCTCGGATGAGGGGTGTCCTCCGAGTCTTTTCTCCCCTATGTAAAACAAAAATGGTATAATTAGCACACAGATATTTGATGGCAGAACTATAAAGATGAAACATTGCTTGGAAGTGGGGTACAATTATCTATTTTAGCAGAGTTCCAACATGTAGCTTTTTTAGTGTCCTTTGTCAAGCTGCAATACTGTTTGGTAAAAGCTTCACAGATGTAGCCCCCCCTATAGTATACACTGGAGCACCTGTGTGGCCCCCTAATAAAAATGGTGTTCTTGTGTCCCACACTAGTGCTCCAGTGTCCAGATGTGAAAACAGCTGCTCAGTGTCCTCTCCTTACACACAATCTAGTTTGCATTTCATTCTAGTAACAAAGCCATCTACACAACCCAATTCTTTGAAGACAAGTATAGGGCGTCAAAATGGTGGCCAAATGCATATGGCCTAAACAATGGTATTTTATCGTCCGAAATAACAATGTGTGATCCGAACGAATAATGTGCCCATGAACATGAAAGTTGCCATTTTAAACTGTACAACAGTTCTTAAAAGCACATGGAGCAGCACGAACGTAATAAACATAAAGAATAGGAACACAGCACAACTACTTACTTTTTTGCAGCACTCTCCGGATCTTTCTGTACTGCTCATGTTCTTGTAATTTCAGGTCCGACCACCGCTTCCTGAGCTGATCTTTCGATCGTCGTACCCCGAATTTCCGGTGCAGACTCCTGACCACTTTCGCCATGATCTTGGCCTTTCGGACATTGTGGTTGGGGTAAGGCCCATACTTTCCATCATAGTCGGCCTTCTTCAGGATGTCCACCATCTCCAACATCTCCCCAAAGGACATATTTGAGTCCTTTAATCTCCTTCTGGATCGGGACGTTTCAGGCTCTGGCCTTTCCTCCTCCTCCTCCTCCTCGTTGCTACAATTAGCATGATCCTGCTGTCTATCCGCCATGTGCTCTTCCCCCACTGCGCCGAAGGAAAAGGGGCGGGGAATAGACTAGAAAGAACGTCAGGGGCGGGCGGAGTTATACGCATGCGCAGTGTGTATAAATCGTAATGCGCGCGTCTTACGTACGATCTGTGAGCGGAGGAAGGAGCATCGGAGACGCCGATCGTGCTAACGAAGGTAGGATCTAGACTTGGGCCTATACTGCTTCGAAATGGAAGCCTATATTGTAACAAGATTAGGGGAGTTTGGCCGGACATTAGGCTTTGTCTTGTGTTGTGTCTTACAGAGAAAATGGATGGGTTCAACGACCACAATTTCCTGCCCCTGTTCATTGACAAGTACAGGGAGCTGCCCTGTCTGTGGCAAGTGAGACACCCCCACTATAACCACAAACAGAAGAGGCAGGCAGCGCTGGAGAAACTGCTGGAGTTGGTGAAGCCGGTGGTCCCCACAGCAACCATCCCTTATTTGAAAGCTAAAATTGGTGGCCTGAGGAGCACTTATCTTAGGGAGCGCAAGAAGGTCACAGATTCCCAGAGGTCCGGAGCTGCAGCAGATGACATTTATGTCCCCAGGCTGTGGTACTACGAGAGACTGCGATTTCTGTCAGACCACAATGAAGTCAGGGAATCCCTCTCCACTCTTCCTTCCACGCTTCCTTCCATCCCAGCTGAGGCTTCCGATGTCCAACCTGGGCCTTCCAGCCAGGAAGAAGTGGAGGAGCCCAGCTGGAGTCAGGTATAGCATTCTTCTACAGATTTCTGGTCAATAAATAAATGATATTTATTAGATGTTATTATTGATCACTAATTGCTGATTAAAAAAAGTGCTTTACATATCAATAGACAGTAGTGGGCACCCAAAATTGGGAAAAGAATGAAAACTGCTGGGCTCAGAAGGATAGTCTGTTATATTTGTTAACATTCAATTTGCAGCAGTCAGGAGGTGAAAATTGTGTGTGATTGATGAATAAAAAACTAAAACTATGTCCCTTTTTCATACACAGGAAGACCTCAGCCAGGAGGAGGTTGTGGAATGTGGCAGTCAGGAGGAGGCGGGGATTAGTGGCAGCCAGGAGGAGGCGGGGCTAAGTGTCAGCCAAGAGAAGCCAGGGACAAGTCGCAGCCTGACTGAGTCTCAGGTCCCTCCCCTCCGCCTGCCACATAAACGAGCCAGGAAGACGACTCCCAGTCCTGTGCAGGATTCAGCATACAGGCTGATCCAGGAGGCTTCGGCGTCCCTCAGAGCCTTCCCCAGTCCTGAAGAGGCCTTTGCCTGCATGGCTGCCACAAAATTGCAGGGCATGCAGGAGGGTCAACGCAGGCTCTCTGAGGACCTGATTTATAAAGTCCTACGTAAGGGGGTGAGTGGGGAACTGACACACAAGACGGATGTCATTGAGATCGACGATCCTCCTCCTCCTCCTGCTGCCACAACTCCACCACCACAGCCAAAGGCTGGAAGGAAGCCTGGAAAGAAGACCTGAGAGTGATTGCCCTGGGTTCAGTCTGGTCTGACAGAAGATGCAGTCTCTTGTATGACCACAGCCTGGGGACACAGATGTCATCTGCTGCTTTCCGGATCTCTGGGACTTCTGGACCAGACTGCCCTCCCTTATGATATGGACTCCTCAGGCCACCAATTTTGCTTTTAAATAGTTGATGTCTGCCCCGGGGGTCCAAGGCTTCGCCCACTTCTGCAGTTTCTCCAGCGTTGCCTCCCTCTTTGTTTAGTTGTGAGCCCTTAATAACATTTTTTTGGGTAAATTCTACTCTCCTGTGTGTGTTTTCATCCAAAAAGGACAGTTTGTTGGTGACGATTCAGGTACATTTCTAAAGTACAATGTGAAATTAACAAGGGACAACAACACCAAACAATCTCCTACAGATTAAATAGAACAACATATTAGTGGTGTTGTGGGAACTTGTCACAAAAAACACACCAACATTTTCGGGAGTACAAATCAAAATCACCAAAAAAAATAAAAAATAAAAAAGAGAAACACAAAAAAAGAATCTACATTAAAGTCCAAAAAAAAAAAACAAATTTTGTTGTCAGATGTGAGAAATCAAAATATATTGAGGGAATCCCGATAAATAGTAACGAAATAAGTTTGTGAAAAGTGTGTGTGAATATGAGCAGCAAAACTACTTAATTCTTGTCACATTATAAAGAAGAAGAGAGTGCGCTGTATTAAACCATTTTGAACATAGCAGCGTGACGAAAGTGCTGTATCCATTCCGAACGCTACGTTTACCAGAACGAGCTGTCCCATGTCGGAAATTTCTTTTGAGCATGCGTGGCACTTTGTGCGTCGGAACAGGCCACACACGGTCGGAATTGACGCGATCGGATTTTGTTGTCGGAAAATTTTATCTCCTGCTGTCCAACTTTGTGTGTTGGAAAATCCGATGGAAAATGTCCGATGGCGCCCACACACGGTCGGAATTTCCGACAACACGCTCCGATCGGACATTGTCCATCGGAAAATCCGACCGTGTGTACGGGGCATTAGACTGGGATGCCATTAAAGTTCATGTAAAGGCAGGTGACCCAATACTTTTGACAATATTTTGTATATCAAAGGGGTGCAAAAAATGTTTTTTTGTTTTTTTTATTCTGCCTAGACATACACCTTTAGAAATAAAAATTAGCCCCATTTGCATAGATTGAAGGTTGGGGAAACAAAGCAGGGATCAAACACAAGGCTTTCAACACTGATGCCCTATGTCTATGGGTAAGCATAAATTCTTTACAGGATAAAAATGGAACTACCATCGAAGAACCTTTCAACCTACAGATCCCCACCTTGCCTCATGTAAATTGCCCTTTAACAAGGTTATCTCCCGTAACACTATTACTTGGTCAGGGGGAAGCCTAGGAGCAGAAGCTAACTCAATTACCCAAAACTGATTCACTTAGAATTTTTCTTGTAACAATGTTAAGAGTTTAACACCTGCTACATAGACTCCCAGCTGATGAAATCCACATTCCAGCTCATAAATGTTGCAACATGAAACAATTTAGTTGTAGGAGTTCAGAACCAACAGAGGAGACTGAAGATCCTTTTATGAGAAATGTCCAACTGCATGGGGCAGATTTTAACCACTTGCTTACTGGGCACTTATACCCCCCTCCTGCCCAGACTAATTTTCAGCGCTAAAGCACTTTGAATGACAATTGCGCGGTCATACAACACTGTACCCAAATGACATTTTTATTATTTTTTTCCCCACAAATAGAGCTTTCTTTTGGTGGTATTTAATCACAGCTGGGATTTTAATTTTTTGCTAAACAAACAAAAAAAGATGGAAAATTTTGAAAAAAATAAAATTATGCTTCATAGTTTGTTATAAAATTTTGCAAACAGGTAATTTTTCTCCTTCATTGATATGCGGTGATGAGGCAGCACTGGTGGGCACTGATAGGCTGCACTAATGGGCACGGATAGGCACAGATAAGGCGGCACTGATAGGCACAGATAAGGCGGCACTGATAGGCACAGATAAGGCAGCACTGATGGGGACAGATAAGGCAGCACTGATGGGGACAGATAAGGCGGCACTTATGGGGACAGATAAGGCGGTACTGATGGGCACAGATAAGGCGGCACTGATGGCCACTGATAGGTACCACTGATAGGTGGCACTGATGGGCGGCACTGATGGGCGCTTATGGGCACTGGTAGGTGGCACTGATGTGCAGCACTGTTGTTGAGGAACTGATTGTGGGCACTGATAGGTGACACTGATGGGTGGCGCTGGTGGGCACTGGTAGGTGGCTATGCTGCCTTGCTAGGTGGCACTGGCAGGGGGCACAGGTGGGCACTGAGGATCTGCAGCAGCTCGCCGTGATCGGGACTGATATCCCTCTCACGCTGTCAGCACGAGGAGAAAAAATAGCCGATTATAGGCTCTGTTGACATCACATGATCAGCTGTCAGGGGTCGAGTCTCATAGACTCGCTGATCACAGGGCGCGCAGGGCGCTCGTGCACGGGACAACGTCAATAGACGTCGTCCCGGCAAACCAGGTCCGCGCTGTAGCCGTCATTCGGCTATAGTGCGGATCTGAAGTGGTTAAAGGAAACCGGCCATCACTGAGCTTATGTGGGAATCAAAATATTCAGTGTTCATGGCTTAGCAGGGTCACGTACTGTGTGTAGAATGTATATTTTCCCAGGTGTTTTATTTTCAGCAGATGAATCTGATTAATCAGCTTGGGAGTCAGGGGTCACATGTTCAACAGTTGCTGCTCTGCCAGTTGCTGAATCTCACACAGTCACCCTGCTTACAGGTATCAAATAAAGAAGCCTGTAAAGGCTTAAAGGATCAGTCCATCCAAAACTGATAAATCAGTGTTCGGTAGGTGCTGCAGAGTTAAAGCAAACTTCCAAACAAAAAGAACATAAAAATCAATAGCTCATTAAAAGCTAAAATAATAATAATAATAATAATAATAATATCAGCTTTTCCTGCTATATTCACCTTCAATCCAGAGGTGCCTTCTACAGCACTACTTCCTAACAACTAGATGTCCTCTGAATGATGTCCAGTGCCATTCAACCCACTTCCTCTGAGCCCAGGCTGTCACAGACCTGTCCTTGTATGTGACTTACTTAAATGACCAGGTTTTATGTTTACCAAAACTATTACTTTTGAATGGATTCACCTTTTTAGGTACATATTATCTAGAAAATGCTGTAATTGTTTTTATTATTATTATGCACACTTAGAAAGTGGAAGAGAGTTTCCCAGATAGCAAGCAAGTTTGAAAAATGACTTGCCAGGCTTGACAAGGTTGTTGCACAATTGCAGCAAGTCCACATTGCACGACTCCAGATCAACTTTCTTTGCAAACATTCTGCAAGTCTGCTGCAAGTTCTTGTTCACTTATATTGTGCAATAGTCATCCCACCACAGGGGGTCACTGTGGCTGAATTTTCATGCTGTAGACTTGCAGAGCTCTTTCTGTAGACTCACCACTGCAACTTTGCTCTTGCTAGAGACTTGCCATGCAAGTTTGCTACGAATTGGAAAAGTGTCAACTAGAACTTGTGCTTCAAGTGCTCTGCAAGCGTATAAATTGCCAGTGAAAATGTGCAGCAAGCTAACAGACTTACAATTCAACACTGCCACAAATTTGTGGCAAGTTATCCTTGCTATCTGGGCTGTCCGGTCAGAAGGATGACAGGGAGGAAAACCGAGGAAATCTGGAAGCTGCACACCGGTCTGATGATAAGTGCTTTTATTGATAAAAAGCTGGATTATGAAAGTATACAAAACACTACAGCAGAAGTGTACAGGGATCACTGACGCATTTCGCACTCATAACGGGTGCTTACTCATAGCTGTCAGGTCAGAAGGATGACCGGGCGGCCAATTTTAGACTTCTGATAAACCCTACTTCAACCCCACTTCATCTGAAGAGTCATACGCATAGCAAATACATAAAACTTTTCCCAGGAGGAGGCTAAGAATAATGATGTCCCTCCAGCTCCTGGCCTTCTCTCTTTCAGACAACTTGTGGAGGCGTTTTCTCTGGCAACTTGATTTGAAAATGTAGCTGCTGCACAAGTGACAATGGATATTTTTATTTATATAAAGACAAAATACAGGTAGCATCTGTGTGCTACATATTCCACATGTACAAAAGACGCTTTTACAATCTCCTTTGCGAATCAACCTGGCAAAGCATAATGGTGGTCATCTGATCACCAAGGATCCAGGGGGTAGGTGAACATCTCAGTGAAATTGATCCAGGGAGAGGCAAGTATGTGTGAACCATGTACCAACTATTGATTAAGAGATAGGTGAAGACCTGAGCACCATGGATCCAGATAAAGGTGAAAATGTGAGAACCATAGATCCTGGAATTGGTGAAGATCTGAGCACTACAGATCTGGGGACAGATGAAAATATGAGCATCATGGATCCAGAGATGGGTGAAGGTCTAGATGCTACAGAACCAAGGCTAGTTGAAAATTAGAGCACAATGGAAACAAAGATGGGTGAAAATTAGAGGATCATAAATCCAAGGACAGCTGAAGATCAGAAAATCCTAGATCCAGAATGGATGTAGATTTGAGAACCATGGATCAGGGACACGTGAAGATCTGAGCATCATACATCTAGGGATGAGTGAAGATCTGAGCATCGCAGTTCCAAGGACTGGTAAAGATCTGAGTACCATATATCCAAAGATGGGTGAAGACCTGAGCACCATAGATCCAGATATAGGTAACAATTTGAGAACCATTGATCCTGGGATGGGTGAAGATCAGAGCACCAACAATATGGGGACAGATGAAGATATGAGCATCGTGGATCCAAGAACAGAACCAAGGACAAGTGAAAAATCAGAGAACCAGGGATCCAGGGATGGATGAAAATCAGAGCAACGAAGGTCCTTCGATCTTGAAAACCTGAGATCCAGAATGGATGTAGAGTTGAGAAAAATGGATCAGGGACATGTAAAGATCTGAGCACCATGGATCCAGGAATGGGTGAAAAATCAAAGCACCATAGGTCCTTGAAACTTGAAAACCTTAGATCCAGAATGGATGTAGATTTGAGAACAATGGATCAGAGACAAGTGAAGATCTAAGCATCACAGATCGAAGGACTGTTAAAGATCTGGGCACCATGTATCCAAAGATGGGTGAGGACCTGGGCACCATGGACTAAGGGACAAATGAAGATCTGAGCACCACAGATCCATAAACAGTTAAAGATGTACAGTAAGCACCACAGATCCCACCACTAATCCAGGGTTTGATGCACTGGTTCACTCATTACCAGATCAAATGTAAGTTGCACCTGTACTAAAACTCCCTCAGTGCTTCCTGGAGAGTACCTTCTGTTCACTGACTCATTTCATGTTACCTGTGATTGCTCTTTAATTTTATGTAGATTCTGCTATAGTACAGCATATTACAGAATATCACATTGCATCAATGTCAAAGACTCTTGTTCAGCAAAGTTCTCTGAACCCGTTCCCAGCTGTGGAGTCTATGACAGCCAACGGGGATCTGTCAAGAGAAGAATCTTCCAATCCCTTCCCCTGGGAAAGACAGACAATTCACCACTCTTAATGATGCTTTCACAGCAGAAGCTTAGCTGAACACATACATTGTTTCTTTTGAAGTTCAGGAACAAAACACATTTGTTGTGGAAGACGAGGCGTACTGCGTTAGTCTATTATGCCTAAGTGATGGACCAAAAAAAAAAAACCAAACGCTTTCATTTCACTGAAGATGAAAAAAAGTTGGAAAATGTAAACTCAAAATAATATAAGAAGGGGATATGAACATCAAGAGTGCCATGGGATACTTAAAGCGGAACTTCAGTCATTTTTTTCAACTTTCCATCTATTAAATCCTCTGTCCTTTTTGTTTTAACTTTGGATAGTAAAGATTTTTTTTCTGCCAGTAAATACCTTATACAGCCCACTTCCTGTTTCTTGTCTGGTAATAAGCCTAGGCTTATGACATCATGCACAGCTCTCTCTCTCTCACTCTTGTGAGAGTTTTCCATGAAGGGAGGGGGGATGATTCATAAGAGGGCCAATGAGAGCTGCAGAGCTGGAGGTGTGTGTCTGTGTAAACCCAGGAAGTGAAGAGGCAGCAGCTTCAGCTGCCCACAGTTAAAATGCAGCCTGACTGGAGGGGGATTTCTGCAGCATATTTGGCAAGTACAGAATCACAGTATAGATAAAATAATATGCAAAGTGGTTGGAGGGAAGCTTCAGAATGGCAAAGATGTTTTTATTACAAAATTATGTGAGCAGACTGCAGTTCTTCTTTAAGATACATTTTATATAGACGTATTTAAAAAAGAGCTTTTAAATATAGAAAGATCCCCCTACACTAATCTGCCCATTGGTTATAAAGGGTAATTGTAGGCATGAAATAATTACACCTGCTGCAGAAAAAGCTACTCCAGGATACCATAACATCTGGTCACATGACCAAACACATAGACATTAGATTACAGTGTAGCCAGGTGCTGGACTATAGAAACATGGAAAAGGCGACATCCCCCTCTTTATAATCAGTTTCCTTTCACACTGCTGTTTTGCTGAGTGGTATGTTGTACTATCTCCTCCAGTCAGCAGAAGGAGAACGATATCCATGAAGCCTATGGAAAACTTTGCAGAACACTGAGGGTCATGGGAATTGTAGTCCGAAACATTAATCACAAAATGGAACTCGTGGACCTTTACAATACAGTTCCCATAGAACACGGAGGAGGAAGGGGAGCGATGGAGCAGCTTTTACCACTGGAAACATTTCCTCTTTGGAGCGTAGGAACCAATATGTACACATCAGTCTTAGTGCATGGGGACCATCCACAGGGCGAGTGACCAGAGCCAAAGACTGAGACCTGGAAGGGGGTGGGGCAGAGACACCCAGGGCAGCGAAGCACAGACCACAGTGATCACATCTGCACCATTGTTGCAGGGAGAACACAGCATTCTCCCACCCTCTATGACTGATGACCAGAGGCAGAGGCATTCCGTGGAGAGACTGAGGGGGGCCCCCCTTTTAGAGGAAGAGTTCACAGCTGCACCACAAGAACTTGTGAGAGGGCTCATTGCCCATTGTTCATCCTGCTAGTAGGGACTAGTAAGGAGTTGCTGCAAGCAGGACATTAAGTATACTGAACCTACAGTGCAACTTTACCACACCTAAAGTATACTGCATGCTGGTTTACAAAAACTGTCATTAAGTGCACCAATCCTTCTTAAAGGACCCAACAATAGCCGGCTGAAGAACATAAAGGACTGCCCCTCCCGTAAAACCATCCTGCAAGTCCCCTTTGTTCTGTTCTCCCATTTCTTTAATTTCAATGGACAGTGCACATACAGGCGGTATAGGACTAGCCCAGTCAACACCATTTTGACAGTATAGTCCCAGTGTTCAGGAAACCAAATTTTATTACTGCTCACTACTGCATTTTAGGTGACTTTGCTACTGTTTATGGTGATCTGGATGCCAAGCCTCATGTTTTTCGGACAGCAGAGAGCGATAGTAGTATGAAAATACTTTATTAGGCAAGTACAAATGGCAACTCACATTTGGTGCATAGAGTAAGGCATATCTCCATGTCAAAACATCTGCTCAGTTTAGCCCCACTGTTTGTGGGGTGAGAGGCCACTGTTGAGACCACCAGGGTCAGTTGTCTTTGTGTAATATTTTCATACTACTGCACTTAGTCTGCCACTCTCTGCTGTCCCATTTTCTCCAGCGATTACTTCAGTCTCATGAGGAGCAGCCTTGGAAGTGTGCAGTGTGTTACTTGTTATTTATAGTCTCATACGCAAAGGACAATATTTTTTACTTTCTGCTTTAAAACATACCCAATAAAAAAAATGTAAAAAAATTGAATTTCTTCATCAATTTAGGTCAATATGTATTCTGCTACATGTTTTTGGTAAAAGAAATCCCAATAAGCGTATATTGATTGGTTTGCACAAAAGTTATAGCATCTACAAACATTGGGATATTTTTATGGAATTTTTTTAAATTTATTTATTTTTTTACTAGTAATGGTGGCGATCTGCGATTTTTAGTGGGACTGCAACATTACAGCGGACAAATCAGACACCTAACTGACATTTTTGACACTTTTTGGGGACCGTGACACCAATACAGTGATCAGAACTAAAATTAATGTCCTGTTATGCCGCGTACACACGAGCGGACTTTCCGGCATACTTGGTCCGGTGGACCAGAGTCTGCCGGACAATCCGACCGTGTGTAGGCTCCGGCGGACTTTTCCGGCTGACTTTTTCCCAAAAGCCCGTCGGACCTAGATTTGAAACATGTTTTAAATCTTTCCGTCGGACTCAGTTTCTGGCGGAAAGTCCGCTCGTCTGTGTGCTGGTCCGACGGAAAGCCCGCTTGTCTGTATGCTGGTCCAACGGACCAGATACGATGCAAGGGCAGGGTATTGCATTTCGTGCTCACTGCAATAGGAAAAACAAATTTTCCTATTGCGGCGAGCGCGGGGCATACCAGGCCCTTAGGTCTGGTATGGATTTTAAAGGGATCCCCCGTACGCCGAAAAAATGGCGTGGGGTCCCCCCTAAAATCCATATCAGACCCCGATCCGAGCACGCAGCCCGGCCGGTCAGGAAAGGGGGTGGGGACGAGCGAGCGCCCCCCCCCCCTCCTGAACCATACCAGGCCGCATGCCCTCAACATGGGGGGGTGGGTGCTTTGGGGGAAGGGGGCCCTGCGGGGCCCCCCCCACCCCAAAGCATCTTGTCCCCATGTTGATGAGGACAAGGGCCTCTTCCCGACAACCCTGGCTGTTGGTTGTCGGGGTCTGCGGTCGGGGGGCTTATCGGAATCCGGGAGCCCCCTATAATAAGAGGGCCCCCAGATCCCGGCCCCCACCCTATGTCTTCTCGCTCGTCCCCACCCCCTTTCCTGACCGGCCGGGCTGTGTGCTCGGATCGGGGTCTGGTATGGATTTTAGGGGGGACCCCACGCCGTTTTTTCGGCGTAGGGGGTTCCCTTTATAACCCATACCAGACCTAAGGGCCTGGTATGACCCGCGACGGGGCTCGCAAGGTGTCAATCTTGCCGATAAAAGCGGCAAGATTGACTTCCTTTTCTAGTCCCGTCGCACCTGAGTCACGTTCAAAATGAACGGACTTGTCCATGTGTGGGCAAGTCCGTTCATTCTGAAAGTCCGCCGTAACTCCGGCAAAAGTCCGTCGGAAAGACGGGCGGATTTATCCCACCGGAAAGTCCGGTCGTGTGTGGGCAAGTCCGTCCGTTTTAAAGTCCGGCGCACCTGGCGGACAAAGTCCGTTGGAAAGTGTGCCGGACCAAGTATGCCAGAAAGTCCAATCGTGTGTACGCGGCATTACTGTACTAATGACACTGGCAGGGAAGGGATTAACATCAGGGGCAATCGAAGGGTTAAGTGTGTCCCAGGGGGGTGGTTTCTAACTGTGTTGGGGGGGGTGCTTTGACTGGGGGAAAACAGAGATCTGTGTTTCTGCTTAGCAAAAACACAAGATCTCCATTTTCCTCTCTGGCAGAATGCTGATCTGCCTTGTTTACATAGGCAGACTGCCATTAGCCTCTCCTCAGAAAGATCGGTGGGTCCCGGCGGACATCATGGACATTGGCTCCCGCTGTGTCCAATCACAGCGGGAGCGGGTCGCCAGTGGCGCGCCTCCCAGACCCTGTGCACAAAATCACATACAGGTAAGGCATTTCGTGCAGAAGGGACGTCCTGCCACAATATATCTGCATGGGGCAGTCTTAATTCATTACTGTCACATTAACCACAAGTGGTTAATTTATTACTGTCAGGGCCGGGCTCAGCCCTTCCTGCTCAGAGCTCTGTGCTCAGCTGTCGGTTAATTACCAGTACTCTTCATTCCATTATGACTCACCTGGTCTTCATTTCCTGCTCCTCAGCTAGCCCTGCTGGCTATTTAAACTGCCTGGATCAGATCTCCTGTGCCTTCACCGGGTCAACATATCCGGATACTCTCTGCTGTGTTTTCCTGTTAAAGACTTTGCCTGGCTGACCCTTCTGGTTCCTGATCCTGTTTGCTGCTTGATTCCTGTTCCACTGGCTTGTTCCGACTACCCGCTCTGGTTACCAAACCCTGACTATGTTTTTACTACGTTTGCTCTGTTTGCACCATTTTATTAAAAAGTGTGCTTTTTTTTCTGCACTTCTGTCTCAGTCTGATTTATGGTTCCTGGCAATTACCAACCATACCAGGTGACAATATATTAAGTTTATTTTTACTAACTGGCTCAGTGCCTCAGTTTCCTTTGATATAGTACCACTACTGGTTACTAAGTATTACTTTCAGTGATTTTCTGTCATATTGCATGCTTTGTACACTCAACCTGTGGGGGGGGGGGGGGGGGGTGTAGAAGGGACTGAAGTTCTCAAAGAGGTCAAGGCAAAGAACAAGGAACCCATCCTAACCAGTGGCTCCTACGGGGGTAGTGCTACAATATGATCTCTGCTGAAGCGAAGAACCGCAGGGATACCACGGTGGCTGGTCGTGACGTGACCAAATCCCTTTGTGAAATCAGTAAACAGGTTATAAAAAGGTACATTGGCCCCGCAACTCACCCTTCCACCTTCTGAGCCTCCTAACTGGTCAACATACACTACATACAAAGACCAATAAGGAAGTAGAAGGGGTCACGACCAAAAACTTTTATATAAACCTGTTGCCTCATTCTCCTTTAGCTGCCATGCCAACCAGCCCGAAAAGAACAGAGATGCAGTTAATTCCCCATTTATATGTGTCACAAAAGGAAGCATAGCTGGCAATAACACAAACAAAAACAACTTAAAGTGACACGGGTTTCTAAAGAAAAATTCAGAAAGATATCAGTGGGGGCAGCCAGGGTGGGGGGACGTAAAGTCCAGTATGCCTTGCTAATGTTTTGGCTTCTGTATTTTCGAAGTTACTGACCTGGAACAAGTATGCTGGTGTTCTGACTTCAGTAACTCAAAGGACTAAAGCCAATTAATAGGCATGACCGTAGAGCTGCACAATGAATCATTAAAAAAATTGTGATTCAACGCCCCTGATGATCTCTATTGCAGAGTTTGCTGATTCTTTCATATAACAAGTGGAGAGACTTATCTGCTCACTCAGCTGTCAAAAGAAAACATCTGGGCAGTCTGCCAAGTTTTTAACATGAAACATTATAACTAACTTAGATCAAAGGGATAAACTTCTGTGTGTAAACAAAAAATCTGGGCAGTCTGCCAAGTTTTTAACAACGTGTAAATGCAGGAAGTTTAACCACTTAAAGTCTAAATCTTTTTCTGACACTTCTTTCTTAAGTTAAAATCAATATTTTTTGCTAGAAAATTACTTGAAACCCCCAAACATTATATATATTTTAGCAGAGACCCTAGGGAATGAAATGGTAATCGCTGCAATATTTTATGTCACACTGTATTTGCCCAGCGGTCTTTCAAGCGCAATTTTTTGGGAAAAAATACACTTCAATGAATAAAAAAAAAAATGAAACAGTAAAGTTATCCCAATTTTTTTGTTTTAATGTGAAAGATGATGTTACGCCATGAGAATCGTGATCTATCTTCTAAGCAAAAAAAATGGTAATTCTCATTTTAGCCAAAATCGTGCAGACTCTACATGACAGCCAAGGAACTAACATTTTCAGGATGAGATGCCAGCAATCATTTTTTCTGACAGGTTTCCCTTGAAATTCATAGAGTATCCTACTATAAGAAATGATGACAATGGGATGAGATCAGATGGATGGAACACTTTCTGGATCTGCCTGCTGTTTAATCAACTTCAGTCCAGTCAGTGAATTTCAAAAATCACATAAGGTCCACATGGTAATGTAGTACTCTGCAATTTGGTGACCAAAAACACGTGGCATTTACACACTCGTATTCAGTGGTGTGCGCAGACTATTGCATTAGGGTGTGTACCCCAAAGCTCAAACGCACATGCATGTTTGATTGTGTATATAATTTATATATACACACACACACACACGGTCTATATAGATAGACAAACACTTATAAATAAAGTAAACAAACATTGTAAAATGTATTAAAGAGTGGATGGTGTCAGTAAGACAGTGGATGGTGTCAGTTGGGCAGTGAATGGTGTCAGTAGGGCAGTGGACGGTGTTAGTAGGGCAGTGGATGGTGTCAGTAAGACAGTGGATGGTGTCAGTAGGTCAGTGGACGGTGTCAGTAGGACAGTGGATGGTGTCAGTAGAGCAGTGGATGGTGTCAGAAGGCAGTGGATGGTGTCAGTAGAGCAGTGGATGGTGTCAGAAGGCAGTGGATGGTGTCAGTTGGGCAGTGGATGGTGTCAGTAGGACAGTGGATGGTGTCAGTAGGGCAGTGGATGGTGTCATTAGGGCATTGGATGGTGTCAGTAGGACAGTGGATGGTGTCAGTAGGGCAGTGGATGGTGTTATTAGGACAGTGGATGGTGTCAGTAGGACAGTGGATGGTGTCAGTAGGGCAGTGGATGGTGTCAGTAGGGCAGTGGATGGTGTCAGTAGGACAGTGGATGGTGTCAGTAGACAGTGGATGGTGTCAGTAGAGCAGTGGATGGTGTCAGTAGGGCAGTGGATGGTGTCAGTAGGGCAGTGGATGGTGTCAGTAGGGCAGTGGATGGTGTCAGTAGACAGTGGATGGTGTCAGTAGGGCAGTGGATGGTGTCAGTAGGGCAGTGGACGGTGTTATTAGGACAGTGGATGGTGTCAGTAGGGCAGTGGATGGTGGCAGTTGGGCAGTAGATGGTGGCAGTTGGGCAGTGGATGGTGTCAGTAGGACAGTGAATGGTGTCAGTAGGACAGTGGATGGTGGCAGTTGGGCAGTGGATGGTGTCAGTAGGTCAGTGGACGGTGTTAGTAGGGCAGTGGATGGTGTCAGTAGGCAGTGAATGGATCAGTTGGGCAGTGGATGGTGTCAGTAGGACAGTGGATGGTGGCAGTTGGGCAGTGGATGGTGTCAGTAGGACAGTGGATGGTGGCGGTTGGGCAGTGGATGGTGTCAGTAGGTCAGTGGACGGTGTTAGTAGGGCAGTGGATGGTGTCAGTAGGACAGTGGATGGTGTCAGTTGGGCAGTGGATGGTGTCAGTAGAGCAGTGGATGGTGTCAGTAGAGCAGTGGATGGTGTCAGTTGGGCAGTGGATGATGTCAGTAGGGCAGTGGATGGTGTCAGTAGGACAGTGGATGGTGTCATTAGGGCAGTGGATGGTGTCAGTAGGACAGTGGACGGTGTCAGTAGGGCAGTGGATGGTGTCAGTAGGACAGTGGATGGTGTCAGTAGGGCAGTGGATGGTGTCAGTAGGGCAGTGGATGGTGTCAGTAGGGCAGTGGACGGTGTTATTAGGGCAGTGGATGTTGTCAGTAGGGCAGTGGATGGTGGCAGTTGGGCAGTGGATGGTGTCAGTAGGACAGTGGATGGTGGCAGTTGGGCAGTGGATGGTGTCAGTAGGTCAGTGGACGGTGTTAGTAGGGCAGTGGATGGTGTCAGTAGGCAGTGGATGGTATCAGTTGGGCAGTGGATGGTGTCAGTTGGGCAGTGGCAGTTTTTTGTTATTTTTTATTATTTTTTTACAATATTTTTAATTTACAATTCTTTTAGGAGCCCCACTGGGGGCTTTGGTGATATATCAGGGGTCCAAACAGACCCCTGATGTCTCACTTTTTGGGAGAGGAAGGGGCTGAAGACAGAGATTCCCCAGCCCCTTTCTCTGCAGAGTCAGCCTGCACTGGACAGCGAATGAATGGGAAATACTCTGTACTAAGTTGCTTCCTGTTCATTCACAAACTGAAGCCTACTAAACACAGTTTAGTAGGCTTCAGTTATGAATGAACACGGCGAGTGATCTGTACCAATCACTCACTCTCATTCAGAGAAGGAAGCGGCCAGTGAATGAGAAGAGCCCAGGCTGCTGGGGCAATCAACACCGCGTGGGGGTGATTAGGGTGTGTTTGAATTTTGAATGGGATTTTTTCTCATTATTATGAGTGATCCGGATGTCTCCCTCCTGCACAATAGTGTCCTTTTCCCTCGTCTTTAGATTGGCATAATTTATCTTATCCAGAGTGTTGAACCATTGTTTCATTTGTTTTGGTTGGATTTATCCTTCTGGTATTGAATGTATATCATACATGGTGTCTTTTTGCTTTGTTTGTTTTGCTCCATGCCTTCAAGGGAGAGTGGATAATCTCCAATGCAGTTGCCGGTGTCCATGCTATCATGTGTAGGGTTCACATGTGTGCATAGACAGGGGGAGAGAACCCGCTTGTCAGGGAGAGTTAGGAGAAGATAGGGAGAGTGTTCCGGGCTGTGAGGGATAGCTCAAGTTTCCTACAGAGTCCTGTATGAACAATCCTGGTCGGATGAAAGACTCCCCATTGAGGATAATAAATCCAGTGTCCTCGCTGTGAGGGAGGGACAAGCGGATCAGATACCTATATCCACCTGCTGAAGGAATACCGTTGTACCTGGCTCTTCCATTCCTGAGTCCCCCCTCTGATGTTGGAGCAGTTAGGCTATCCAGACCACACGGAAGTCGGCGGTATACGCTGCCAAGACCTGGAGATCAACATCTTGTCCCCGCAGAGGGTGAAATCTGCAAGCCCATAAGACCTTGCCACAGTGGAGGTCCAACATTTGGGGTAAGCGCACACCTATTACTCTTCTTTCTGCAATCAATGTACATCTGATAAGAAGTACTTCGGCTCATCAGTCCTTAATGCTTGGTGATGAAACATATTAAGCGGACTTTTTTCTTTTTTCTTTTTATCCAATACAATTCATTTTATTATGGACTGATTATAAGTGTTTTCGGTCTATGATTACTGACTTTTTAACACATATTTTTTGTATTTCTGAATAAGGATTCTATACACTTATTGTTATTTTGGGTGGGATTCACATACACATTGTGTCTCCTAAGCACTTTCCAATTTTTTCACTGCTAGCGCAATTAAGTTTATTTATATGTTTACTACTTCATAGATATTTGGAGTTTTATTTGCAGCTGCACTTTTTGTACATATATATTTTCCTATTACGTATTGCTCATTAGCGCAAGTCGATTCCACCATTATCATGTGTAGGGCCAATTTCATTTCATTGTGTTTAGTATTTTGACCTCACTTGACTCTCTCTTATGAAGGCTTGGGCTAATGGCCCGTACACACGATCCAAATATCGTTTTCGCTTAATAGTCTCAAGTAGAAATTGAATAGCTAAATAAAGTCATGAAAATTCTCGTACGACAGAAAAAAAAAAAAAAAAATCGGAAGTGATGTCATGTGTTGTAATGTATTTGTATTGAATTTTCAGACGACAACTATACTGACTGACCGAAAATCGTACGATCTGGAATCGTACAAGGAAAATTTTCATGCATCCCTGATCGAATAAGATCGGATGATCGGCTGTCGAAAGTAGTGTACACACGATCCGAAAATCGTACGATCCTTCCTCGGACGACCGTTTTTGTACGATATTCGGATCGTGTGTACGGGCCATTAGGGTTGTCCCCTCATCCCTCTAAAACCGAACACATATTAATTACAATTAGATTCCGTGGCTGATTAAGGTGGTAATGAAACTCACTTGGTGCCTTATCTGCAAAACATGAGCCTCAGAACCTGTGCAATTATTATGTGTTTGTGTTTAAAGGGATGAGGGGGCAACCCTACTTTACACTAATGACATGTAAGATCTTGTCCCTGGTCGCAGTCAGCTTAGCATCCAGGACCAGTGTAATCTTTCGGTGGCGTAGTCATATAGTGTTACGAAGATGGTTGACATCATTTATATAGATATATTTACATATACAGGCGGTCCCCTAGTTACAAACATCCAACTTATGGCTCGTACACACGATCGGATTGTTGGCCAACAGAGCATCAGACTTTTGTCCAAAGGGCGTGTGCCAGGATCTTGTCTTGCATACAAACGGCACACAATTGTCGGCCAACAAACACGGACGTAGTGACGTACTACGTGAAATTTCAGCTCTTGAGCACCACCCTTTGGGCACCTTCTGCTAATGTCGTGTTTGGTGAGCATTGATTCCGAGCATGTGTGTTTGTACTTTGGACTTTTGTGTGACGGACTTTACGACAATCTGACATCAGACTGTTGTCTGCTGAAAATTTACTAGCCTGCTATCCATTTGTTGGCCGAAAGTTGGTCAATTGTCTCATGGAGTGTACTAATGGTCAGATTTTAAGCAAACGGTCTGTCATCACACAATTGGATCGTGTGTATGAAGCGTTACAGAGGGATACAACAGGAAGAGAGAGTCAATCTACCCCTAGGAAGGGAAATTTACGGCTGTAATGCCGTGTACACACGATCGGACATTCCGACAACAAAACCGTGGATTTTTTCCAACGATGTTGGCTTAAACTTGTCTTGCATACACACGGTCACACAAATCTTGTCGGAAATTCCGAACATCAATAACGCGGTGACGTACAACACGAACGACGAGACGAGAAAAATGAAGTTCAATAGCCAGAGCGGCTCTTCTGCTTGATTGCGAGCGTGTGTGGAAGTTTGTGCGTCGGAATTGTGTACACACGATCGGAATTTCCGACAACGGATTTTGTTGTCGGAAAATTTGAGATCCAGCTCTCAAATTTTTGTTGTCGGAAATTCCGACATAAAATGTCCGATGGAGGATACACAGGGTCGGAATTTCCGACAAAGAGCTCCCATCGAACATTTGTTGTCGGAAATTCCGACCGTGTGCATTAAGAGTTATTATGGGAAAAATGTACCTCCACGGATGCTTTATCATCAAGGCTTGTTTCCACAACAACCCGAAATTTTCAAAATCCAATTGTCATTGGGACAGAAAGTGAGGTGAAATCTTCTGAACAGGGGCACAGACAGCAAAACAAATGTTACAGGGGTGTTAACCCTTCCCTATGCTATCCAAAAAGCTTTAAAATAGTTTTTTTTGGCTGGAGCTACACTTAAAAAATGTACCTGTTCCAACTTACAAACAGATTCAACTTCAGAACAAACCTACAGTCCCTAACTTGTTTGTAACCCAGGGACCGCCTGTATGGGTATAATCCCTCCCTGATATTTATTTGGTTTAAAGCGGGGTTCCACCCAAATTTTGAACAATATCTGTATGTATTCTCTTCCTTGCCTAGATGCTGACATGCCGTTTAAAAAAATTTAAATCGCCGTAATTACCTTTTATTTTTCTATTCTTCTTTGCACTTCCTGGTTCTCCTCCCGTGGGAGTAGGCGTGTTTCTAGCCTCTCTCAGACTCCTGGGAGCTAGTCTCAGGCTTCCCAGGATGCCATTGAGCATGTGCAGGAATGAGCAGTGAATGCTGGGAGCACAGCATTCACCACATCCAGGAAATAAATGCTTGTGGGCTTCAAATGCCCACAATGAAGATGGAAACCGCCTGCAGTGAATAATATAAGTTATTCTTTCCGACGAAATCTGACACAGGCGGACATATTACACACAATATGTGAGTATGTAATGCTGAGAAGAAAAGTTTGTGAATGAATAAAAAAAAAAAAAAAACGACAGATAGGTGGACCCCCGCTTTAATGATATTTATGCAGGAAATATGTATGCTTTTGATATTTGTACGCATTTAATGAATTTCAATCTTTAACCACTTCAGCCCCGAAAGATTTGGCTGCTCAATGACTGGGCCATTTTTTGCGATTCGGCACTGCGCCGATTTAACTGACAATTGCGCGATCGTGAGACGTTGCACCCAAACAAAATTGACATCCTATTTTTCTCACAAATAGAGCTTTCTTTTGGTGGTATTTGATCATCTCTGCGGTTTTTACTTTTTGCGCTATAAACAAAAAAATAGCAACAATTTTGAAGCAAACACATTTTTTACTTTTTGCTATAATAAATATCCTCAATTTTTTTTAAAAAAAGGAAATTTTTCCTCAGTTTAGGCCGATATGTATTCTTCTACATATTTTTGGTAATAAAAATCACAATAAGCATATATTGATTGGTTTGCGCAAAAGTTATAGCGTCTACAAAATAGGGGATAGATTTATGGCGTTTTTATTATTTTTATTTTTTTACTAGTAATGGCGGTGATCTGCGATTTTTATCGGGACTGCGACATTATGGCGGACACATCGGACAATTTTGACACATTTTTAGAACGACTGGCAATTATACAGCGATCAGTGCTATAAAAATGCACTGATTACTGTATAAATGTCACTGGCAGGGAAGGGGTTAACACTAGGGGGCGATCAAGAGGTTAACTGTGTTCCCTCTGTGTGTTCTAACTGTAGGGGGAGGGGACTGACTAGAGGAAATGACAGATCGTGGTTCCTAGCTATTAGGAACTCACAATCTGCATCTCCTCTCAGAACAGAACAGGGATTTGTGTGTTTACACACACACTCGTCCTTGTTCTGCCTCACGTGCCCGCGATCCCTCGTGGCCCGCGGTCTTTCCGACCGCCGGTCACAAGCATTGTACCCTCGCAGTGCAGTGGGTGCACGCGCTTGCTATCCCGCTTAAAGGAGCCGACATATAGCTATGACGGCTCGCGGGACCGTGTATAATGATGGCGGCTGGTCAGCAAGTGGTTAAAAATTTACCCTTGAGATGATCTTTTGAAATATTTTAATAATTATCACCCATCTTAGAGGTAGCTGTTTTTATCTTTTTTTTGTTATGCAATGGAAAAGGGATATATGCTTAATTCTTTTATTTTGTTTATTATTATTTCTAGTGTTCACTTTTTGTTCATCTTTCATTTTTCATTACTGGTTATTTTTGTTTTCTAAGGCCTGGTTCACACTTATGCATTTTTTAGCACGTTTTCAGTTCTGCAGAAACACACTACAGTCCATTTAACATGATTTCCTATGGCAGTTTTTCTCAACTCCAGTCCTCAAGGCACCCCAACAGGTCATGTTTTCAGGATTTCCCTCAGATGAAGCAGCTGTGGTGATTACTAAGGCAGTGAAACTGATCAAATCACCTGTGCAAAATAATGTTAATCCTGAAAACATGACCTGTTGGCGTGCCTTGAGGACTGGAGTTAAGAAACACTGTCCTATGGTTCACGTCTATGCATTTTATGGAAAGGGACTTTTTTCTGGTCCCATAGACTTGAATGGATCAAAAACGCAAAATGCACCTGGAATATGTAAACTGCAACCTGCATAGGTGTGAACCAGGCCTAAATACACTTTGATTTGGTTTTAATTGTAACTGGTTCATTGTGCTAATCAGAGTAGAGCTGTTTTCTTCATTGATTGACCTCACCTGACAGCTTCACTTATTCAGGATCTTAGCACTGATGTGTGAAACGAGTTTGTGTGTGTCTTTTGTGATGTAATCTACAGCAGTGGTCATCAACTCCCATCCTCAGGGCCCACTAACAGGCCAGGTTTGCAAGATAACTGAAATACATCACAGGTGATATCATTTGCTGCTCAGTGATTGCAGTATTCTAGTCTGCATCTCCCCAAGATAATACATAAAACCTGGCCTGTTCGTGGGCCCTGAGGATAGGAGTTGATGACCACTGAACTACATGATTTCATCAATAAAGAAGCCGTATATTGTAAGTTGGAATGCCGCTGATCGTCGCCGCGGACCAGGCTGGAACCCAGCCACAACTGGCGTTTTGGATCTCATATAGGTTGGCCTTGGAGTGGTGTGTACCCCACTTGTTTTTTTTTTTTTTTCTCATTTGTGAGATGCGTTTGGGATGCCATTAACAATTCATTGCCACCCACATGCAGATCGCAGAAGGCAGCACATTTGCTTGTGGTGCAGGAAACATACACGGAACGTGCCTTTCCCGCACTGCGTTTCGGTGTGAACCACCCCTAAAAGAGGTTTTACACACTTGCACAATGAAGATGCTGGTTTGCTTTAAAATGTGGACCCAATCCGGGCATTACCAATCCTGGAGAAATCTGAAAAACCTGTTTTCTCCATTCAGGACAGACATCCTGATCCCGCAGCCTGCATAAAGTGAGAACCCTGGGTGATTAGCTAATCCCTCTGACACCATGACAAGGCTAATTACTGTCACACAGTATGCTCAGGGTTCAAACCAAAAGCTGGCCATAAACATTGCAGTCTGATTATGCAATCCCCATACAACCTCATTAAGATTTAGACCCCTTTCACACTGGGGCGCTTTGCAGGCGCTACAGCGCTAAAAATAGCGCCTGCAAAGAGCCGCTTCTGTGTCTCCAATGTGAAAGCCCCGAGGGCTTTCACACTGGAGCGGTGCGCTGGCAGGACGGTAAAAAAAAAGTCCTGCTAGCAGCATCTTCGGAGCGGTGAAGGAGTGGTGTATACACACTCCTGCCCATTGAAATCAATGGGGCAGCGCGGCTATACTGCAGCAGCGCTTTTCGGTGGTTTTAACCCTTTCTCAGCCGCTAGCAGGGGGGTAAAACTGCCCCTGCGAGCGGCCGAATACCGGCGCTAAAACGACGGTAAACTGACGCTAAAAATAGCGCCATTTTATCGCCCCAGTGTGAAAGGGGCCTTACCAAAGCTATGTTATATGAGGGCCTACCTTAACAATCAGTTGCAAAGGAAGGATTTCACCATATCAGACCAGTGTGTTGTTGCCACATCCCTGTTATATAGCAAGAAAAGAAAATCCCCCTTCGTTGGGACTTTGTAGGCAACAACCACACATAGATTAGAAAATATGTTTATTGTGTATACATAAAATCGTTCAATCATAATGATGATCGTATGTTTAAAAAAGGCATAGCAAAGAATATACAAAAAAATACAAAATCAAAAAAGAAAAAAGAAAAAGACAAAAACCACAACAGGTTACATGATTTGCATGACATAAAAGATTGATTTTTTTACTCTCCGGTACACAGTGTTCTCCGATGCCCACCGTGTTTATGGTTCAAGCACCTTCGTCGGGGGTATTTGGTAATATATAGTTTTGTCTTGCATGCAAACATCAGAGGAAAAAACTCACCTATTTATTTTGCCTGCTGATCTCAGGGAGTCATACATCCCAATTTGCCATTTATGACTCCCTGTGATCACCAGGCAAAATAAATCCTGCTGATCTTCTGTGGCCAAGCACAGATCTCTCTCCGTTTGTAAATACAACATACAGGATCTGGCTTCAGCTCTTTTCGTTCAGGGAAAGAAGCCAGTCAGATTCTGTGTGAGTACAAGCAGCACATATACACTTGTTAGGCACATTTACCCCCTTGCTCGCCACAGTTAACCCTTTGATTGTCCTGTCACCTAGCTAGTGTCATTAGTACAGTGACAGTGTACAGTATTGTCACTGATCACTGTATTAGTGTCACTAGCGATGTCAGTGTCAGTTAGTGTCCCTCCCAGCCAGTGTCAGTTAGCATCATATTGTCCGCCACACTATCATAGTCACACTATAAGTCACACTATAAGTCACTAATCACCGCCATTAGTGTAGTGTCTGTATGGATCAGCATCTTGATCACGATCAGGACTATACTAGTGTCCCCAATATTATAGTGTCCCCAAAAACGCAGTGTTAGATGAGGGATTTTTTTTTTTTTTTTTAACCAAAGACATTTATACAATTTATGAAGTAATTGGATTGTTGTCAGAGAATGAACCATTCATAGCAGATTGGCACATAGGAATTCTCCATTGGCACATAGGAATTCGCCAATGCCAATGCGCATGCGCGGACGGGCAAGAATGCTCGGGAGAATTCATGTGCCAGTGCGCAGGCCAAAGCGCACGCAATGTGTGACAGTATCTGGCTCCCAGTGGCCTATTTAAAGCCAGCAGCATGAGCCATTAGTTGCTGGATGATCTTCAGCTTCCCCTGTGAGTTCCTGTTCCAAATATTATTGGATTTCCTGTTACCGACCTGGCTTGCCTTTGACCCTTGGCTTGTTCCTGTGACTCCGCTTCTGCCTGCTGATCCATGCTTGACCCCTGGCTTGCTCTCCTGACTCCTCTTCTGCCTGCTTATCCATGTTTGACCCCTGGCTTGCTCTCCTGACTCCGCTTCTGCCTGCTGATCCATGTTTGACCCCTGGCTTGCTCTCCTGACTCCGCTTCTGCCTGCTGATCCATGTTTGACCCCTGGCTTGCTCTCCTGACTCCGCTTCTGCCTACTGATCCATGTTTGACCCCTGGCTTGCTCTCCTGACTCCTCTTCTGCCTGCTGATCCATGTTTGACCCCTGGCTTGCCCTCCTGACTCCGCTTCTGCCTGCTGAACCATGTTTGACCCCTGGCTTGCTCTACTGACTCCGCTTCTGCCTACTGATCCATGTTTGACCCCTGGCTTGCTCTCCTGACTCCGCTTCTGCCTGCTGATCCATGCTTGACCCCTGGCTTGCTCTCCTGACTCCTCTTCTGCCTGCTGAACCATGTTTGACCCCTGGCTTGCTCTCCTGACTCCGCTTCTGCCTGCTGATCCATGTTTGACCCCGGCTGACTCCTGACTCTGCTTGCTGTCTTTCGCCTGGATGACCTGTGCATAACTTCTGGCCTGGCTCCTGACTCTGCTCCTGGCTCTCCCAGCTGCCAAGTCTCACCCGGTACTCTTGAGGGACTCGTGCCCAGCAGTGCATCCTGCTCATCAGCCTCCATCCAGCGGACATCCCATCAGCCTTTCGCAGCTGGCAACCCTTGCTTATCTGAGCATAGCACTTCCTGTTACCACCTTCAGGGGCGCTCTGCACTCAGCCGCAAGGGAAGCCCTTTCAGCACTTCCGCCTCCGACTAGGTACGTGACAATTATATTGGATATGTTTTTTTAACAGAAAGTAGAAAATATCAACATTTTTGGTCTTTTTTTGTTTATATAATAAAAAATAAAAAAAAAACAGTGGTGATCAGATACCACCAAAAGAAAGCTCTATATTTTTTTTTTTGAAAAAAAATCATATAAATTTCATTCGCATACAGCTTTGCATGACCAAGTCATTTCCAGTTAAAGTAGCCCAGTGCTGAATAGCAAAAAATCCCAGGCTCATAAGGGGGGTAAAACCTTCCGGAGGTCAAGTGGTTAAAGTTTGCCTCAACAAGTTTATATATCCCCTTTGCACCATGATGGACCATTAAGACAAGTCCTCCCTTTCTATCTCCACCCCCAGATCCGCTTCCCATGCTTATTGGTAAGAAAGTTTGGATGTGGGTGCAGGAAAGAGAGAATTCAATGCCGAGATTCCTCAGGTTCAAATCTTCTGTAGAGATACTAGTGTCACCAGCACTACACAGAAAAAAGAGGCAGTACAGGTTTACTTTAAGGGGTAAATCATAAACTTTCAATAGCAATGTGGGCCATTACATGACTACACCTTTGAGGTTGGGGTCACACTATTGCGAATTGGATGCGGGTTCCCTGCATCCATTCGCAATAGCAGGAGAATTTGACTGGCTCTCTATGGAGCCGGTTCACACATCTCGGCGACTCCGGTGCGAATTTGCACAGCCGTCCTGTGCGTCTTTTGGTCGGTTTCAGGTCCAGATTCAGCCCAAAATTTGGGCTGAAATCAGACCTGAAACGGTGAACGGGGGACGCAACAGACAGGGCCGTCTTTAAGGCAGGGCAAAAGGGGCAGCTGCCCTGGGCCCTGTCATTGTTGTTGGGCCCAAAGCAGCTGCCTCATACTTGTCAACTATCCTGGTTTAAATTCCCTCATCCCTTGAGGTTTTAGTCCTGTGCTGTGTCCCAATATCTCAGTGTGAAGTGCTGCTACTAATGCTGCCCAGCTCTGCCCTATTGTTGTGTACAGATGACTCACCTGCAGACCCTGTGTTTACATGTAAATAACCGGCATTCATATGTAAATGGCGACAGCATTCATGTGTAAATAGCGGCTTCCGGCAACATTGCTGTGTATATCATGCCCCCCTGAGGTCATATCCACAATAATCTCTAGCAACCAATCAACAAGCAGAAACCATGTGCTGTAACCTCTAGCAACTAATCAGTGAGCCGTAATGTGTGCTGTAACCTCTAGCAACCAGTCAGTGAGCGGGAATGATACACTGTAACCTCTGGCAACCAATCGCAATAGCTGCCTGATCTGATTCAGTAAACTGACTTTGAGTCTAGCTGCTATTTATTGTATGTCTCAGAGCAGGTGGAGAGCGAAACTGCATGGGGGGGGGGGGGGGGGGTCTAAGAAAAGTTTTACCCAGGGTCCAATCAAAATTAAAGACGGCCCTGGCACCAGACCCCTGCTGGGAGCCGCAGTGTGAACCCAGCCTAAAACACCTCTTCCCATTTGAACTATCTGCATACCTTGTAGAGACATATCTAAATTTGTCGTGTTCCTTTGCAAAGGAAAGAAAGAGGACACAGCAGGAGGACAAATGAAATAAAAAAAATCTATCAGTTTAAAACAGAAAATCATCTGCACTCATCTCAATAGCGAGGACAACTTAACCTGCAGAAATTGATTCTGGGTAAGGGCATAAAGTCGCTCCACTTACGGTGACTGAAAAGCGAATCATACCACGTGGCAGAGATCACACCATACAGCATATAGATGACTACATTCTCTATGATAAAAGAGGCAATAAGCAGCCCTGTTAGTTTAAAAAAAAAAGTTTTTTCCATTTTTATACTCATGGAGACAAACTACATTGCTTTACTGCTCGAAAATGAAAATATTAGACTGTCGAAAAAGAATTATATATGTAGGTACAATGTATATATCATGATATAAAACAGCCTTGACCGTATTTCATTGAAAGTACAGTATCCATCCGATATTTCAGTTTCGGGTGGACTTTAGTCACCTGCTGGCTTATTACTCCAAGAAGAGCCATGAAATCATTTCACCTGCTGTCATTGGCTTAGAGCTGTCTTTATACTACTGCCACAAGCCAGCTGAAAGGTGCATTCACATCTTTGTGGTGCGTTATGTCCCTTGCCGGCCGCATAACTGGGAATATACACCATTACATAACCAGGGTTATGGCCAGTGGCGGCTGGTGGAATTTTTTTTGGAGGGGGGGGGGCAAACAGTATGCCAGCCCCCAACCTCCCCCCCGCCCCCAGTCGGTTAGTAGCACTTACCCCATCACCGGTGGTTTCCCTTACTCGGTGGTGACGGCCTCCCGTTCCCCTGCTCTCCACAGGTCATGACGGCGGCCTCCCGTTTTCCACGGGTCTTCACGGAGGCCTCCTATTCCCCTGCTCTCCACGGGTCATCACGGCAGCCTCCAGTTCTCCACGGGTCATCACGGCGGCCTCCTATTCCCCTGCTCTCCACGGGTCATCACGGCAGCCTCCAGTTCTCCACGGGTCATCACGGCAGCCTCCAGTTCTCCACGGGTCATCACGGCGGCCTCCAGTTCTCCACGGGTCATCACGGCGGCCTCCAGTTCTCCACGGGTCATCACGGCGGCCTCCAGTTCTCCACGGGTCATCACGGCGGCCTCCTATTCCCCTGCTCTCCACGGGTCATCACGGCGGCCTCCAGTTCTCCACAGGTCATCACGGCGGCCTCCAGTTCTCCACGGGTCATCACGGCGGCCTCCAGTTCTCCACGGGTCATCACGGCAGCAGTGGCTACCGTTTCCTCCCTCCTCCTCAGTGGCCAATCAGGAGTCTTCTCTTTGCAGCCAATCGGAAAACGGGTCTCACGCGCACTTCTGATTGGCCAGATTGAGGATCAGTGTTTCAACAGCGAATATTCATTCGTTGTTGTAACACACCTGGGTGGGCTCCGAGCAACCCGAACCCACCCTATTTTGAAGCCTATTAGAGCCCCTGGCTCTAATCAGGTACTTAAAAAAAAAAACACTGGCTGTTGTAATTCATGCACCCAGTGTCCTGAAAGGGGCCGAATGGATGAATAGGGGGTGGCCGCGGCGGCTATGGATAGATTCATGCTATTTATTATGCATATAGGGGGTGACGTGGAGAGAGTGGGGCGGCGCCTGGGCACCCCTAGTGGACAGGTCGCCATGGATTATGGCTGCAGCTAGAGGCCATAGCCCCGATATTTTCTTTTCCCTTAGGCGGCCGGCTTTCAGATAAAAGTTGTCCCTGTGGCAGATTTGCTGCGGGATCACTTTTAGAAGCGGCGTTAGAGGTGCCCCTCCCGCTTCCTGGGCTTACAATACCAGTCCCAGAGCCCGGGAACTATTTGACGCCGGCAGTGTCTCCCCATAGAGATAAGCGATGTCAAGATGGACACCACTCATCTCTATGCCCTCAGAGGACCAGAGCGACGTCATGACGTCACTTCCCGTTCTCGGGCCATGTAAACATTTTTTTTTCCTTAAAGCAAAAGATACATTTTTTTGGATCTTTTGCTTTTAAGGGTAGAGGAGAGATTTGGAGTCTTTTAGACCCAACATCTCTCCAATAAGAGGACCTGTCATGCTGTATTGTTATTGCAAGGGATGGGAATGTAAAATTCCTTGCAATGGCAATAAAAGTTCAAAAAAATAAATAAAATTAAAGGGACAGTTTAAAAATATAAAAAATGTAATCAAATAAATAAACACAAATACTTTAACGCGCCCCCGTCCCCACGTGCTGGCACGCAGTAGTGAATGCATACATAGGTCATGCCCACATATGTAAACGGTGTTTATACTATACATGTAAAGTATCACCACGTCTAAGCGAGTGCGATAATTCTAGCACTGGACATTCTCTGTAAATCTAAACTAATAACCTGTAGAAATTGTTAAAGCGTCGCCTATGGAGAGTTTTAAAGACGTTGTAAAGGCAAAAGGTTTTTTTATCTTACTGCATTCTATGCAGTAAGATAAAAAGCCTTCTGTGTGTAGCAGCCTCCCCAGCACCCCCCTAATACTTACCTGAGCCCCATCTCTGTCCAGCGATGTCCACGAGTCCCTTGGCCATCCGAGACTCTCCCTCCTGATTGGCTGAGACACAGCAGCAGGGTCAATGGCTTCCGCTGCTGTCAAAGTCAGTTAGCCAATCAGGAGAGAGAGGGGGTGGGCCCAAGCGGCAGCTCCGTGTCTGAATGGACACAGAGAGCTGCAACTCAGTTTGGGTGCCCCCCCATAGCAAGCAACTAAGTAATTTTCTAGCAAAAAATACAAATTTTTACTTGTAAACAACAAATGTCAGAAAAAGGCCGGGTCCTTAAGTGGTTAATGTGTGCTGTGTTAGGGCGGCTTATTTGAATGGGTTACCTAATGTACCAAAAAGAATAAAAATAGGTGCATGTAGTATTATGGGCAGCACACCATAATCTACAGTAGTACATGGCTGCGGGTTGTGCTATCCAACAATGCACGTTAGTTTAAGGTGACCAGATTTTTAAAATTAAATCCGGGGACATTTTTTTTTTTTTTTTTTTATTGGCAAACAGTAAACTATTTTATAAGCATATGTTCCTCAAATGATATATGCAGTGTATGTGGTATGTGTTTATGTAATGATATATAAACGTCTGATATATACGTTATTTCTGGAAATCATTTCATACCAGCCCCATAGCATTATTATACCAGCCCATCTGCATTACATCATTATTTTCATAAAAGGGAAAACACATTTGAAGAGTGTATTATACTCACCAGTGCAGCTTTATCAGTGCAGCCTCACCAGTGCCCAATGCCCATCAATACAGCCTCACCAGTGCCCAATGCCCATCAATGCAGCCTGTTCAGTGCCCATCAATGCAGCCTGTTCAGTGCCCATCAATGCAGCCTGTTCAGTGTCCATCAGCTCAGTCTGGTCAGTGCCCATCAGCTCAGTCTGGTCAGTGCCCATCAACGCAGCCTTTTCAGTGCCCATCAACGCAGCCTGTTCAGTGCCCATCAACGCAGCCTGTTCAGTGCCCATTAATGCAGCCTGTTCAGTGCCCATCAATGCAGCCTGTTCAGTGCCCATTAATGCAGCCTGTTCAGTGCCCATCAACGCAGCCTGTTCAGTGCCCATCAATGCAGCCTGTTCAGTGCCCATCAATGCAGCCTGTTCAGTGCCCATTAATGCAGCCTGTTCAGTGCCCATCAGCTCAGCCTGTTCAGTGCCCATCAGCTCAGCCTTACTTAGAGGAGAAGAGTCAGATTATACAGAGTGGGGATTTCCTGTTTACCCCGCGCAGCCGCTGTTCTCAGACGAATCCCGCCTCCTATGACAGAAAAAACAGTATGCTGCCTATCATAGGAGCCAAGGAGGAAGGAGGCGGAACTTCGTCTGACAGCCAGGTAAGCAGAAAATCCCCACTCTGTATAATCCGGCGGCGCTCGCCCCCCTGTCCAAGACAGAACAAGCCCCAGCAGGACTTAGAAAGGGGGGGCGCCTCCGCTGCACTGGATATTTCACAGCCCAGGCAAGTATAGAGTAGGGTGACCAGACATCCCCAGCCCTGCAAAGTGGGGACAGACTTCCTCCGGGGACAGTGTCCTAAGTCTGGGGACGTCACGGCACTCGGGGATGTCTGGTCACCCTACGTTAATTGGCAAAGTGCTATTTAAAACAAACAACGTTTATTGCTGCATGTTACTGTAATGCAAATGTTATTGCAAAGCAACAATGTAAATTAGTCCTAAGATATAGCTAAAGCCAGTTCTGGAAAGTGTTCTGTCCCACATATGTATTTTTTCTATGTTGTGTTGATCTGCATCAGGTTATTTTTGTTCAGCAGTATGCTGACATGTAGTGGCCTTGGTTTGGCATCGCCCTCTGTCCTACCCTCCTGTTTATTGCTAGTTTAGTCCTAGCTAGACTCACAGAGTCTTTTATGTTTCTTCAATTAGTGAGTCATTGTCCTCTTACACTTCAAAGGCAATGGAAAAAAAAATGGAAAAAAAAAACATCTTCTGTAGACATGCGCAGAAGGAAAAAATTGGTTTAGTTTATTATTCGTTTTAATTTATTCATCGGAATTCGTTTCATTTATTCATTTTCGAACAAATTCCAAGTCTTCAGAATGATTACAAATTGGAATTGGTTGAAAATTGACCGACTGATCTGAATTCTGTGTGAAGAATAGCGCCGGTTGTTAAGGAGCGGGCTGGCAAGCCGTCCGCGGCGTCCTTAACAACCAGGATTCCCCACTGACAGCAGAATAAAAAAACAAACAATGCCGACCATTAAATTTTTTTTTTTTTTTTTTAAACAGTGTCGTGTCCCCCCAAATCCATACCAGACCCTTCTCTGAGCATGTAGCCTGGGAGGCTACATGCCCTCAACATATGGGGGGGGGCTTGGGGCAGGAGGCCTCCCCTCAAAAAAGCAATTTGTCAATGTTAATTTGTTAATGTGGACAAGGTTCTCTTCCCCACAACCTTGGGCGGTTGTTGTTGGGGTCTACGGGTGGGGTGCTTAACAAAGGGGCCCCCAGGTCCCGCCCCACCATGTAAATGAATATGGGGTACACTGTATCCCTACACATTCACCAAAAAAGTGTAAAAAATAAATAAAAATGAAGAGACAAATTTTGGACAAGTCCTTTCTAAAAAAACAAAAAAAAAAACAAAAATAAAAAAACAAACAATGGTCCCCGAAGTAGATTCGGCATCAAATACGATGAATGCTGATCCAAAAAAACAAAACCACAGGTCCGTACGCGTTGCTTGTCTCCCGGCGTCTGACATCCCTGGTTCCCACCGACGGTAAATAAACACAGGGGCGTGGTCATCCTATGACCCTTTGTTTATTTACTGTTGCTACTGAGTACTGGAGCTGCCAGTCGGCGGGTGCCAAGCGATAGGAAAAACAAAGGGGTGGGGCCATCCTCTGTCATTTGTGACCCCACCCCTTTATTTACCATTGGTGGGAAACCAGCATGTCAGACGACGGGAGGGAAGTAATATGTGTGGACCTCAAACATCCGAATGAAACAAACACATTTTGTTTCATTTGTTAATGTTTAATTCAGATTTGTTGAAATTTGTTACTGTTGTATTAGGATAATTCAGATACCGAATAATGAAAATATAGTCTGAATTTCAATTCGGAACGTAACAAACCGCACATGTCAACTCCTCTGTACTGCAATTAGCTAAAATAAACTTACGCTGGATTCAACGGTTAGGCGCCTTTCACACGGGGCAGACTCCATATTGATCAGTACGGGGTCTGTCCGCTGATCCTCTGCTGATCAGAGGAGAGCGGGCAGATGACGGGTCTGTGTCTGTTCAGTTTCTACAGAGCGGGCACTGACAGAGCCTGCTCTGCTCTATAGATGGCCAGGAGTAAAACAGACTCCGCTGTTCATTTACACCTGACTGCCCACTGACCTGATCCACGGGAAGAGGATGGATCCCCTTCTGCTGTTTTTTTAGTGGACCTGATCGGAGGTAGGCAGCTGCATATGGACACAAGTTTATTTACACCCGCCAGTCCATAGGCGTGAATGGACTCTGTCCAATTAGTTTCGCCTGAAAAACTGACAGACAAACCTGATTGAAACAGCTATGTGAAAGAGGCCTTAAGCTGCCTGTGGATGGTGCAAAGTGACCATAGTGTCTGGACAGACTGGGTCTAAGGAGGTACAGTATGTCAAAGCATAAAGCAGGATTTGAAACAGAACAGATAGCGGAAAGAATGGTAAGAACCCCAGTCTGATTTTTTTATTTTTGCTGTGACCTAATCAGCAGATTTTCCTTCAATTTATATCCTGGAGACACAACAGGAAGTGAAAGGAAATCTTATCAAAGTCAGGGGAAGTCCCCTCTTGTGCAGTGATCACTTTCTATTCCCGTTACACTGACAACCACAACATGTTAGAAGCAGTGGCGGCTGGTGCTCCATCGGTCGATGGGGGGGGCAGCAGACGGACCTGATCACAGACAACCCCCCCCCCCCCCCCGTCGCTCCAGCCTGCCACCACGCACCATACCCACAAACCCTACGGTCACTGGCTCACTTACCCTATGCAGAACGGTGCACAGCACATGGGAATGCCTGCTGCTGGCAGAGAATGAATGGAGCCGGGCAGAGCAGGAAGGAGGAGAGCGGCTTTCCCCCGTGTTTGAATCCATCAGCAGCGGCTTCCCTCCCTCTGGCTCCTCCCTGACCCGGTCTCCGTGTCCCCCCTCCATCTTCTCCTCCCGGCCAATCAGGTCTTTGGACGCCCGGCCAATCAGGTCTTTGGACTCCCGGCCAATGGGGTCTCAGGAGCCACTTCCTGATTGGCTGGGAGGAGAAACAGGAAGATATTAGCAAAAATTAGTTCGCTAATGTCACACAAGTGGGCGGGCTATGGGCACAGTGCTCTGCCCGCCCTTTTTTGAAGGCAATTAGAGCCTCAGGCTCTAATCATGTGCTTAAAAAAAAAACAAAAAACATTGAAATCCAATGCATCCGGCAGTGCATGTAGATTAGGGGGCTGGACGCATGGATAGGGAGACAGCACCCATGCGCCCTGCATGAGCGGCCGCCACTGGTTAGAAATCTTCCAGCAGAACCTCTAAACAAGCTAGCCATACATATTAACCACTTGCTGCCCGCCATATAACAAAATGACGTGGGCAAAGCGGTTGCGATATCCTGACCAGAGGTCACATGACGTCTTTCAGGATATCAAGCCGCCACGGGGGCGCGCATCTGACACATCGCAACTCCAATCTAGGTAAAGAGTCTCTGACAGAGACTCTTTACCACGTGATCAGCCATGTCCAATCACGGCTGATCACGATGTAAACAGAAAGAGCAGTTGATTGGCTTTTCCTCACTCGTGCTGATTGTTTATTAGTGCAGCCCCCCTCGGATGCCCGCCCAGGACCACCAAGATGCTGCCAGAACCAGCAGGGATGGCTACCACACTGGAACACCAGGTATGCCACCCTAGACCACCAGGGAAATGCCAATCAGTGCCCAGGCAGCTGCCAATCAGTGCCCATTCCCAATGCCTGCCAGTGCCACCAGTGATGCCTATCAGTTAAATCTATCAGTGCCAGCCATCAGTGCCCATCAATGCCCATCAGCGCCGCCTTTCAGTGCCCAGCAGTGCCATCTATCAGTGCCACCCATAAGTACCCAAGCAGTGCCACCTATGAGTGCCGTCTGTCAGTGCCCATCAGTGCCGCCTTATCAGTGCCCATCAGTGAAGGAGAAAACTTACTTATTTACAAGATTTTATAACAAAAACAAAGAAAAACTTTTTTTTTTTAAACATTTTCGGTCTTTTTTTAATTCGTTTAGCAAAAAATAAAAACCACAGAGGTGATCAAATACCACCAAAAGAAAGCTCTATTTGTGGGGACAAAATGATAAAAATTGAGTTTGGGTACCGTGTAGCATGGCCGTGCAATTGTCATTTAAAAAGTGACAGCGCTGAAAGCTGAAAATTGGCCTGGGCAGGAAAGTGCGA
Source organism: Aquarana catesbeiana (assembly GCF_042186555.1). Classification (NCBI taxonomy): domain Eukaryota; kingdom Metazoa; phylum Chordata; class Amphibia; order Anura; family Ranidae; genus Aquarana; species Aquarana catesbeiana. The sequence continues at coordinate 24,239,386 of NC_133335.1, read as the reverse complement.
AAGTGCCCGGTATTGAAGTGGTGAAGATTCCTCTTGTTCAGACCCCACAGGCTGAATGAGAAAAATCGATAGATTCCTCCATCCATGCTAACAGAGTGGATAGGGGAATCTTTCTTTCCAGCAATGTTCTGACAAGAGTACCTGTGCAATAATTGCATCTGATTGGCTGGGGTCACTGTTAAGAACTGGCTAAGAATTTTCCACCAGGCTCCACTGATTATTAGATCAAAGTTGTCCTGACAGACCCCCCCCCCCCCCCCCCAATGCCTCGAATTTCAGGCGTTTCAACAAGGATCCGCTGCAATTCAAGCTATAAATGGCCGACATTATTTCAACTGTATTTAGTGGTTTGGATGGAGTTCGCCTTTAAAAAAATCATCTTCATTTCACAGTTTATGGTAATACATTCCAGATTAGCATGTGAAAAGGTAATTATGTTAAGCGACTTAAATATCACACATCTAATAGAGCAATAGGTCTCTGATCCTGAGATGTGATTAACAGCCGTTCTACAGGAGGGAAAAAAAAAAAATGTTCAGTATAAATCCGAGTTATTAATTTGTGTGAGATGAAACAGCAGCGAACTTCCTCGAGTGTGCCGCGCTGAACAATACGGAATGGAATAATGAGCACCATGTAAAGAGAGGCAAGGGCTCCGAGTCTCCCTCTAATTCTGAATGGCCGGGGGGGGAAATGACAGTTTCCCTCTTAGAAAGGGGCATCTTATGAGCTAATAAGGAATGAAATCATCCTGGTCCTTTCTATAGCTCATTCATTCATTCAGTCTAATGAAATTAGAGCCTTGGTATTTTTAAAGAGACACTCGTCCAAAAGTTAGCTGGCGCATTTATTTCTTACTTAATACTACATGTCCATCTACCCTGTCTACGGGGTCACCCTGTTAACCCTTTAGCGGCCGCCCCCTGTACATTTACTGCGTACATGATCTGACACTTCCAGGTCTGGGGCACGCACTGCCAGCGACCCACTGATTGGACACAGCGGGAGCCATTCAGCAGATCCGGCGGACGCGATGTCCACTGGGACCCGTTGATTGTTCAGGAGAAAGGCAGAACGGCGGCCTGCCCATGTAAACAAGGCAGACCGCCGTTCTGTGAGAGGGGAATATGCTGATCACTGTGATCTGCTAAGCAGGGACACAGATCTTTACATGCCCCGTACACACGATCCGAAAATCGGACGACAGGTCGCCCGGTTTTTTTTTTTTTTGCAAGCTAGTCGTATTTTAAAAGATAGGACTGATGTGACGGACTTTTACCAGAGAAGCAAAATAGTACTAAATCAACTTATTACAAATTATTTAAAAAAATGTTTTCAAATAAAATCAATTAATTTATATGATTCTGGTCAATATGACCTATCGGTCAATATTAGGTTTGTAAATCTCTGTTAGGACAATGTCAAGAGGTCGACGCGTTTCACATCTTTGCTTCCTCAGGACCTTACAGTCATGACTTTAAAACAGAGATCATCTGGAAGGAAGCCCACAATAAGCAACGTGCCAAGTGTCATAGAAAAGCGATCCGAAAGATATTGTCTTCAGATAATAAGTACGTAAGTATATACCATAATATGATAGGAGTGATGAGATGACCTGAAAGCGGAGTTCCGACGATTTTTTTTTTTTTTAAAGTCAGCAGCTACAAATACTGCAGCTGCTGACTTTTAAAATATGGACACTTACCTGTCCAGGGCGCCCGCGATGTCTGCACCCGAAGCCGATCTGTCCCTCGGCTGTCAGGTGCTGCCGCCGCCATCTTAGGCTTCCTGGTTCCCTACTGCGCATGCACGACTCGCGCTTGTGCTATCCCACTGGTCCCTGCTGTGCTCTGGGACCTGTGTGTCTCCCAGAACACAGCGGGGGGGGGGGGCGGAGAAAGCGCCCGAAGTGGCGTAGATACCCACGGGTGGCTCGGGTATCTATGCCCGGAAGTAGGACCAAAATACCGGTATTAGACAGGTATTTGCTCCCCCATTAAAGGTGCCAAATGTGACACGGAGGGGGGGGGGGGGACTGGAAAAGCAGAAGTTCCATTTTTGGGTGGAACTCGCTTTAAGGTTCTATTTGGGGGAAAAAAACACAAACCCAGAAGAAAAAAAGGGTTGAAAAATAATTTTTTGAATAATTTGTAATAAATGTATTTAGTACTATTTTGTTTCGATGTCCTTCTCTGGTACCGAAAAAAGTCCGTCACATCAGTCCAATCTTCTAAAATATCACAAAGGATGAGGCACCCCCATAGCCCATACAACCCTAAAACGTGCTAGTCGTATATCGAACATGAAGAGCTTACTAAAGTTCCAAAAATTCTCGTACGACAGAATAAAAAAAATCAGAAGTGTTGTAGTGTACTTGTATCGTATTTTCGGAAGACAACTGTACTGATTAAACTAAAATCGTACGATCTGGTATCATACCAGAATAATTTTCGTGCTTGTCCGATTGGATAATATCAGATGAACTGTCGCGATCGACTCTCGAAAGCTCTGTACTAACGGTCCGATTATCGTACGATCGCTTTGAAAGCTGTATTTTTTTGTACGATTTTTCGGATCGTGTGTACGGGCCATAGGCACCCCCCCTCCCCCCACAGTTAGTAATCACACCCAGGGAACACATTTAACCCTTTGATCACCCCTGATGTTAACCCCTTCCCTACCAGTGTCATTAGTACAGTGACAGTGCATATTTTTTTAGCACTGATCACTGTATTAGTGTCACTGGTCCCCAAAAAGTGTCAAAAGTGTCAGTTAGTGTCCGATTTTTTTCCACCGCAATATTGCAGTCCCGCTATAAGTTGCTGATTGCCAACATTACTAGTAAAAAGTAAAAAATCGAATAAATAAATACATAAAAATATCCCGTAATTTGTAGCTGCTATAACTTTTGCGCAATCCAATCAATATTCGTGTACTGGGATTTTTTTATTTTTTACCGAATACATGTTGGCCTAAATTGATGAAGAAATTTGATTTTTTTACACTTTTTTTATTGGATATTATTTTATAGCAGAAAGTAAAAAATATTGTTTTTTTTTTTCAAAATTGTCGGTCTTTCTTTGTTTATAGCGCAAAAAAACAAACAAACCGCAGAGGTGATCAAATACCAGCAAAAGAAAGCTCTATTTGTGGAAAAAAAAGGACATCGATTTTATTTGGGTACAGCGTCGCACGACCGCGCAATTGTCAGTTAAAGTAACGCAGTGCCGTATCGCAAAAAATGGCCTGGTCATGAAGGGGGGTAAACGTTCCGGAGCTGAGGTGGTTAAAGGAAGTGAGAAAAATAAAGGATCTACTGTCAGGACCAACAGGTAATAAAGCTTTGCTACGGGGAGACAAAAACAAAAACTGCCTGCCTCCAACCTACTGATTGGACAGTGAAAGAACATTGCCTTACCAGTGAGGAAGGTCACTCTGCTCACTACTACTGTCAGCAGTTTCCAGCGTCAGCACTGATGTCACTATGCCAATGCAGTATATTCAGACTGGCCCACCATCCTTACATACAGGGGATTACAGTAGGCTAATATGAAGACAATGTCAAGTATTTATACAGGCTGAATTAAAATGTCAACAGATAATATAGGTATGGTACAGGGGGAATAAGAAAAACGAAACCTGCCTGCCTCCATTGATCCTGACCAAATCTCCAACTCCATTTGCAGAAATGCAGCCCCAGACTTGCAGGGAATCTCCACCACACTTCGCCATGCTTGTGCCAGTCCACAACATTATCCCAGAGATTAGGTGACAGCGCCTTGCCACCCATAGTTGATTGTTTGGTTCGGTTGCACTAGCAGGGACTGAAATGCTCCACGAAAGCTCTTTTCATGCTGAGCTAATCAAAATATCCACAGCTGATCACAGATGGAAGTCAAATGGCTTTCTGTACTATTGAGAAGGTGATTAGCTACACTTGATTGAGTTTACATGTCATTTTGAGGAGGGGGGGGTGATCCTTTTTCCAACTCAGTGATTCTGTTTTTTTAATTTTTCATATTTTTGCTCAGACATGTTGGTGTTCTATCTTTCACCTGGATGTTTCTAAGTTGCACTGAGTAAATACAGCTGGATAAAACAAAAACTGTGTCTATCTTCATTTCAGGCTGCAAAGCAACAAAATTTGATTATTTTAAAGGGGGGGGGATTCTTTTCTATACCCTCTGTGCCTTAATAAAAGGTGCCCCTTTAAATATTACCTTTATTGATACAAATTAGTACATCAGACAGATCTAGAACAGGGACAGCCATGATGGAGGTAGGGACAGGTGGGGGTCCTGTATCCCCTCCGCACACAATGAAGTTGGATCAGATGCGTGTCAGAGGGGCTTCCAGCAGGCTGAGACGTCAGCAGAGTAATAACAGACCCTCCTCCCTGTCTGAACTCTTGGAGATGTGAGCGTAGCACAGACACAGCGCACCGGAGCACTGACTGCACAGCATGTACGGTAAGGATCAGAATGGGGGTCTTCACATATCACTAGAGGGGTCACTAACTGCAACTGGTGGGGGGGCTACACAGCCTGGCATCAAATGGGGGCAACAAACAAAAAGACTGAGCCTGATTAACTGGGTTTAGGAAATAAAGATTCTTATTATAAGAATACAGCAGAGTGTGTGCATGCTGCTCCTACTAGAGTGCAGGACAAGTTTAGCTAAGTTTTATTGAAAATAATTTTATTATATTCCTATCTTTGTGTACTGTACAGTAATATCATGTGCAGAAGGAAGATTATTACTGGATAAAGGAGATTATATAAATATATGTATTTATTAAAAGGACTAGATGTGGTTGTACAAGTGAGTCAGTTGAACTCTACAAAGCAGAAGACCAGAGCCAGTTGTACAGTATAGAGTTCTGCTATCAGTGCAGCTATATGGAGGAGACAGAAGTAGACGGCGGATTTACAGAACAGATTTATAGCCAGGAGGGCTCTCCAGATACAAAGTTGCGGTGGCTGCAGAATACAGAACTACGGTTTTGGTTGACTGTATAATAGAAACCTCAGGGCAGGGCAGCTTTTCAGGTCTATATAGTAATAAAGCAGAGAACTAGGGAAGGCAGCTGCACAGTTGCAGAAGCTGTATGGTAGATATGTACTTTTATGGCAGTTGCATGGGAAAGACACACATAGTTACATAGTAGGTGAGGTTGAAAAAAGACACAAGTCCATCAAGTCCAACCTATGTATGTGATTATATGTCAGTATTACATTGTATATCTCTGTATGTTTTGGTCGTTCAGGTGTTTATCTAATAGCTTTTTGACACGATCGATGCCCCCCGCTAAGACCACCGCCTGTGGAAGGGAATTACACATCCTTGCTGCTCTTAAACAACCCTCTACGTAGCTTAAGGTTAAACCTCTTTTCTTCCAATTTTAGTGAATGGCCACGTGTCTTATTTAATTCCCTTTCGCAGAAAAGTTTTCTCCCTATTGTGGGGTCACCAGTATGATATTTGTATATTGAAATCATATCCCCTCTCAAGCGTCTCTTCTCCAGAGAGAATAAGTTCAGTGCTCGCAACCTTTCCTCATAACTAAGATCCTCCAGACCCTTTATTAGCTTTGTTGCCCTTCTTTGTACTCGCTCCATTTCCAGTACATCCTTCCTGAGGACTGGTGCCCAGAACTGGACATACAACTGGGGTAGTTGAAGAGCAGATACACTCAGGACAGTTGTACAGTAAGACCATATAGCTGGAGGACTGTAGTGCACAGATGGTCAAGGTAGCAGGACAGGAGATAGTACATGCAGCTTTACAGTAAAGCGTACAGCACAGTCCACTTTACACTAGAGTACTATAGCACAGTCCAGACCATTCTATACTAGAGTAATGTAGCAAAGGCCATTGTACATAAAGCAGTATAGCACAGACAAAGGTGTGCGCAGCCAATTGCATTAGGGTGTGCACCCCAAAGTTCAAACACACATGAGCAGTAGTACAGTGAACGGTGTCAGTAAAGCAGTGGATGGTGTCAGTAGGGTGGTGGACTTTGTCAGTAGGGCAGGAGATGGTGTCAATAGAGCAGAGATTCGTGTTAAAAGTGTTTTATTTTTATTATTTTATTTTATTATTTTTTTAAATTTTATTTTTATTTTTTACAATATATATATATATATATATATATATATATATATATATATATATATATATATATATATATATATATATATATATATATATATATATATATATATATATATTTTTATAATTTTCTTAACAATTTGTTAGGAGTCCAATTGGGGGCTTTGGTGAAAAAGCAGAGAAAAGGACTGAGGACAGAGATTCCCCAGTCCCTTTCTCTATAGCCTCAGCTGCCAGCAGGGGGAATCTGTGTCTCACAGAGTGTTTAGGGTGTGCCCAAGCACAGCTGGCACACCCTCTGCGCACGCCTATGAGCACAGATCATTGTACACTAGATCATAGAGCACATACCATTACTAGACTAGTACAGTAAATGCCACTGTACCATAGGCATGCGCACAGGGTGTGCTGGGTGTGCCTAGGCACACCCTAATCACTCCATGTGCATTTGCATTATCCAGGAGCAGCACCAGGTCAGTGGTTGGGGGTGCCAGTGGCCATTGTAAATGCCCCATTATTTTAAAATCTAGGTTCAACTTGAGGAACACATTACACCCGTATTTAGGGTGTATCGTAATATGCTCCCAATCAACTGGCTCCAGCCACAAGAGCCAGCAGGTGGTGTCCATGTGTGTTTGAGCTTTGGGGTGCACACCCTAATGCAATAGGCTGCGCACACCTATGCATGGTACCCTAATGTAGTACAGCACAAACCATTGTACACTTGATTAGTACAACACAGACCACTGTACACTAGGAGTAGTATAGAACAGACCATTGTATGGTAGAATAGAATAGCACAAAACATTGTACTCTAGAGTAGTACAGTATAGACTATTATGCACTAGAGCAATAAAAGGTAGACCATTGCAAACTAGAGTAGTACAATACAGACCATTAAACGCTAGAATAGTACAGGGCATACTATTGTACACTATAGTAGTACTTCACACACCATTGTACAAAAAAAAGTAGTACAGCACAGTCCACTAACCAAAAAAATGTTCATCACAAAGGTAAATTCTCCAAACCTTCACTTTATTAGAACAATACTAAGCCATTGTTCTAAGCCAGTATAGCACATACCATTGTGCACTAGATTTATACCATACGGACCACGGTATTCTAGAGTAGTACAGCACAGTCCATTGTATACTATAGTAAAGCACAGGCAATTGTACATTAGTACAGTACAAACTATTAAACATCAAAGCTGTATAGTACAGGTCTTTGTATACTAAAGTAGTACATCACAGGCAATTGTACAGTACAGATCATTGTGCACTAGGGTAGTATATTACAGACCATTGTACAATAGGGTAGTATATTACAGACCATTGTACAATAGGGTAGTATATTACAGACCATTGTACAATAGGGTAGTATATTACAGACCATTGTATATTAGAGTAGTACAGCACAGATCATTGTACACTAGAGTAGTACAGGTGGTCCCCTAGTTACAAACTTTTCGACTGACAAACGGAGGGAGACAACAGGAAGTGAGAGGAAATCTACCTCTGGGAAGGGAAATTCACTCCTTTAATAGTTATTATGGGGAAAAGGTACTTCCACGGATGCTTTATCATCAAGGCTTGTTTCCACAACAACCCAAAATTTTCTAAATCCAACTGTCATTGGGACAGAAAGGGAGGTGAAATCTTCTGAACAGGGGCACAGACAGCAAAACAAACTTTGCAGGAGTGTTAACCCTTCCCTATGCTATCCATAAAGCTTAAAAATATTTTTTTGGGTTGGAGCTACACTTAACAATTGTACCTGTTCCAACTTACAAACAGTTTCAACTTAAGAACAAACGAAGACCCCTTTCACACTGGGGCGCTTTGCAGGTGCTACAGTGCTAAAAATAGCGCCTGTAAAGCACCCTGAAAGAACCGCCGCTGTGTCTCCAATGTGAAAGCCCCGAGGGCTTTCACACTGGAGCGGTGCGCTGGCAGGACAGTGAAAAAAGTCCTACTAGCAGCATCTTTGGATCTTTTGAAATCAATGGGGCAGCACGGCTATACCGCCGGCATAGTGCTGCTGCAGCAGCGCTTTGCGGTGGTTTTAACCCTTTCTCGGCCACTAGCGCGCGGGGGGGTAAAAGCGTCCCGCTAGCGGCCAAATAGCGCCGCAAAATTGGCGGTAAAGAGCTGCTAAAAATAGCGGCGTTTTACCGCCGACGCCGCCCCCGCCCCAGTGTGAAAGGAGCCCTACAGACCCTATTGTGTTTGGAACCCGTGGACCGCCTGTATTACATACCATTGTACACTAGGGTAGTATATTACAGACCATTGTACACTAAAGTAGTATATTACAGACCATTGTACACTAGGGTAGTATATTACAGACCATTGTACACTAGGGTAGTATATTACAGACCATTGTACACTAAAGTAGTATATTACAGACCATTGTACACTAGGGTAGTATATTACAGACCATTGTACACTAGAGTAGTACAACACAGATTACTGTACATTAGGGTAGTATATTACAGACCATTGTACACTAAAGTAGTATATTACAGACCATTGTACACTAGGGTAGTATATTACAGACCATTGTACACTAGGGTAGTATATTACAGACCATTGTACACTAGGGTAGTATATTACAGACCATTGTACACTAGAGTAGTACAACACAGATCACTGTACATTAGGATAGTATATTACAGACCATTGTACACTAGGGTATACATAGTTACATAGTTACATAGTAGGTGAGGTTGAAAAAAGACACAAGTCCATCAAGTCCAACCTATGTGTGTGATTATATGTCAGTATTACATTGTATATCCCTGTATGTTGTGGTCATTCAGGTGCTTATCTAATAGTTTCTTGAAGCTATCAATGCTCCCCGCTGAGACCACCGCCTGTGGAAGAGAATTCCACATCCTTGCCGCTCTTACAGCGTAGTAAGGGTAGTACAGCACTGGCACATAAAAGACCTTTCAGAGGTTCTAACCCTCCATCTGTATAATAAAACTTTTGAATGCAATTGAGCTTTAAACGTCTCAATTGGTTTCCCACTGGTGCTGTAACTCTATAAAGGGTGCCACTGGAGAGCTGTTCTTGCTCTAAAAAAAAAAAAAAAAAAAAGTAAAAACGGGCTTAAAACATTAAAATGTTTCAAAATCATCTTTTCACCGACACATTCCTTATATTTTATTTATATATTTTTTGTAATATGATAAATGGATGTATTTTGCGCAGAGGTCTTTAGTACCAGTTATCAGTTGACCTATATGTCTCACAATAACGTCTTTGCCAATAAAGTCGAAATAGAGTTGAATGTTCTATTGCTTCTGCATGTTCTGTGCAGAAATATTTTATGAAACTGATAGAGAACTACATAAGTTATATAAATATTTCATGGCTGCTCTCCCAATTCGGCTTTATTCAGGCGGCCTCTGCTGTCTAAAAATAATGAAAGTGTCTGATTTTTTTTGTCTTTCAGAAATTAAGCAGATTACAAACTCAAAGGACAGTTAAACACCGTTAATAGTTCTCCAAGACCATAGCCTGCTTCACAGTCGGACACGTCTTCCAGCGCTGGGTTAGGTTAATATGAACAGCTGGTGTTCAGATCCTGGAACCACTGGGTTAATTTGGTGCAAAATTGGAACATGCAGTGAGCTATTGACCGTAGACTCTTAAGCTTAATTTGTTGTTTGCCTTTTAACAAGATTCGAGAGGAAGGAACATGGAGAATGTCTCTTTGTTGAGCACTCCCAATGCTTCCTATGATCCCTCTGGGCTTGGTAGCTATTATGGAAATTCTAATCCCGAAACACATTTTGTTAGCAGTGACTTATCACCAAATTTCTACATCATTCTCCCAGTGATCTACTCGGTCATTTGTGTGGTGGGATTGACTGGAAACACAGCGGTCATCTATGTCATTCTCAAAGCCCCCAAGATGAAAACGGTCACCAACCTCTTTATCCTAAACCTGGCGATTGCTGACGACCTGTTTACTCTTGTCCTTCCCATCAACATTGCTGAGATTCTTCTTCATTACTGGCCTTTTGGTGTTGTCCTTTGTAAGATTATCTTGTCCATAGATCTTTACAACATCTTCTCCAGCATTTTCTTTTTAACGGTCATGAGCATAGACCGCTATCTGGTCGTATTGGCCACCGTAAGGTCCAAGAGGATGCCCTACCGCACCTATCGAGGAGCCAAAATTGTAAGTCTTCTTGTTTGGGTCTTGGTCATTCTTATTGTGTTGCCTTTTACCATTTTTGCTGGAGTATACATGGACAATATGGAGTTTAAGAGCTGTGGACTGAATTTCCCCAAACCAGAAAAGCTCTGGTTCAAGGCGAGTCGTGTCTACACCCTAATGTTGGGATTTGCCATTCCAGTCTCCACCATCTGTATCTTATACATGCTCATGTTGTACAAACTAAGGAATATGAGGTTAAATTCCAATGGCAAGGCCTTGGACAAGGCCAAAAAGAGGGTTACTATCATGGTCTTTGTTGTCGTAGCAGTTTGTCTTTTTTGTTGGACACCTTTTCACCTAGCTACCATAGTGTCTCTGACCACAGATTTGCAGGAGACATCTGTAGTTATTGGCATCTCCTACTTTATTACGAGTTTGAGCTATGCCAACTCCTGTCTCAACCCATTCCTCTACGCCTTCTTAGATGACAGCTTCCGCAAGAGCTTTCGGAAGATGCTGGAGTGTCGACCAACTTGAAGTTCATGTGATCATAGGATCTTTTAAACCATGGCTAACATTGTATCTTTCCTAACCACTCAAACTGCTGATACCTAGCAAGAAAAAAAATGTCCTTAAGTAATAAAAAGAAATGGAAACGTTCTGGCTCTCCCTAGGACTTGCTCAACAAGAAGTGGCACCTAAATTCAATGTGGAAAATGGAGCCTAACTGCCTACAGATTACTGACCACACCTCACTAAGACACACTGAAGGGTTTATACAGCCAGTGGCCTCAGGTAGTTGCCTTCATGGCTTTAACCTTAACCTGGTCCAGTTTCAATGGAATGGAAGATATTAGGAGTACTTCATTTTTTGAAAGGCACAGACGTTTTTCATGTTCCTTAGCTTTAATATTTATGTAAAACAGGTCTACATAGCAAATTATGGTTTTAGTGTTTGTAAGCCTCAGCCACCCAATAAAGTCATCTTTATTTACATAAAATTGTATTGCTTTATTTTCTAGAAGTGAATGAATGGATTGAACATGGAATTAAATATGGTAGCGTCACGGGCCATCCTTTTAAAGGGGATTAAAACAATGACATTTTTTGTGTGATCTGTTCACTAACACTATGATAGCAATTGCATATAAAATAACCCTGTCATGTAGTTGAAGTCAAACAACATGCAGCTAAAATAATAATTTTAGGCTAATGACCATCTGGAAATGACCCCTAACCTCGTCCCACTTCATTCATTGCCTATGTCTGGATGGGTATCTAAAAAGATAAGAAGAAAAAAACACCCGGGTTCCTAGGACAGGAAATTGGCTTGGGAGGAAACCATGACTTTCATCCATTACACTGTGGGATGGCTTAGGCAGAGTTGAATGGAATCCAGCCTGAGGAGCATAGTCAAGTCTTTTTTTTTTAGCTGGAACTTGGTTGAACTCAGTTCCACTACCTCTGGCTCAGGCCCTCTGCTCATCCTTATCACCTGTAAACACAGAAGTCTGGCTTCTGTGTTTACCAGTGATAGCTTGTCTTCCAGTGGCTCCCACAGAACTGATCTCCTGAGCGGCTTCCACTGAGTGCAGGATGGGGACAAGGGAAATGCAGGTGCTCAGGGTGCACAACAGATGCCGAAACCCCCACTGGATTGTCTTCCAGCAACCAAGTGAGAAGGAGCCACCTACAGTGTGCAGGGAGTTTCTAGAGCCAGCTGTGTGCTTCATCTTAAAACAGCAACAAAAGTAAGACATGGAAGATGGTTAAGCTTTTAAAGGGGGGGGGGAGATATGGGGGCAGTGGAGGGGGGGTTGCATGCAGAGGTCAGAGCTGAACAGGGGTGAAAGTGAGATGTTGATGGGGAATGTAGAGGAAAGCAGCTGTGGAAGATAGCTGAACTCTGCATTCTGTGTGTAGCACATCTCCGAACTCTGTACTCTGTGTGTAGCACATCTCCGAACTCTGCACTCTGTGTGTAGCACATCGCCGAACTCTGCACTCTGTGTGTAGCACACCCCTGAACTCTGCACTCTGTAGCGCACCGCTGAACTCTGCACTCTGTGTGTAGCACATCTCCGAACTCTGCACTCTGTGTGTAGCGCACCCCTGAACTCTGCACTCTGTAGCGCACCGCTGAACTCTGCACTCTGTGTGTAGCGCACCGCTGAACTCTGCACTCTGTGTGTAGCGCACCCCTGAACTCTGCACTCTGTGTGTAGCGCACCCCTGAACTCTGCACTCTGTGTGTAGCGCACCCCTGAACTCTGCACTCTGTGTGTAGCGCACCCCTGAACGCTGCACTCTGTAGCGCACCCCTGAACTCTGCACTCTGTAGCGCACCCCTGAACTCTACACGTATAGCACACCTCTGAACTCTGCACTTTGTACATAATGCACTCCTGGTGTTTAATGCCCCTTAAAGACCCTCCCACTGTTAGGCTGCTTTCACACTGAGGCGTTTTAGCCCTAGAAATAGCCTCTAATGCCTGAAAACTGCCTCCCCATTCATTTCAGTGTGTCTTTTCACACTGGGGCAGTGTGCTTTCAGGACATTCTGAAAAGTCCTTCAAGCAGCATCGTTGGGGCGCTTTAGGAGCAGTGTATACACCGCTGCCAAAACGCCCTGCCCATTGAAATGAATGGGCAGCGCTGCCAAAGTGAATGCAAAGCGATTCGGCAGCGCCGCAGCACTGGCGTTTTTAACCCTTTCACTGGCCGCTAGTGGGGTTTAAAAGCGCTTTACCGCGACGCCCGGTATAGTAACTGAGCACAATGCACCATTTAAAGTGGTAAACCCAAAACCAACACTGTAATATCTTGCAGCTTTCCGAACATTAAATGAGGTGGCTGCATTAGTTTTCCTTTCTTTGGCTTTTCCCCCTCTGTTTTATCCTGGTGATCTGGCCAGTAACACACCTCCTGTACTAGAATGCCTCTATTCTGGATGAATGAGCACAGGGGGCATATTTGGAACTAACATTGTCAGTCTGGTGGGGAGGGGAGTGTTAGTGTATTTAAATCTGCCAGTACACCTAACACATTGAAGCTGAACTCCAGTTAACACTTGATAAGCTGTTACGGCAAAAAAAAATATTTTGGGATAAAAGTTTTATGTAAATAAATAAAAGCTGATCATTGTAAGCACCCGTCAGTGGTAAATGGTTTGTCTCATCCATGTAACTTGATATATCAGCAAGAGAGCTTGTTCTTTTGAAAAACAACAGATTTACTGGCTGGATCATCAGATGGAAATAAAAGAAAGAAAGCCTAAAAAAGAAAACGAATAGAGCCGTCATATCCAAGGATTGGCAAGCTGCTTTAACCACTTGCTGATATTTACTGCAGCAGGTCGGCTCTATTGCGCAAAATACCGTACCAAAATACGTACCTGTACATGATTTTGTGCAATAGCCACTGGAGGGGGGGGGGGGGGTGCGATCATGTTCTGATTGGACACAAGGGGAGCCAATCCGCGGGTCCGGCGGATGCGATGTAAACAAGGCAGACCGCCGTTCTGTCAGTCAGTGTCATTAGTACAATAACAGTGCATATTTTTGGGGGCTCCCAGAGTGCACCACAAACAATTTAATGTAGGCAGTGATTAAGGAGGTTGCAGGGCAGCTAAAGGGCTGTTCACAGGGGTCAAACATGGGGCGGCATTGGCCGGTTCAATAGAAACCAGCCGACATTCGACCCGTGTGTACGGCAGCAGGGACAGCTTCTGTCAAAGGGGCATGACCAAAAAAGGTCTGCCAATCGGTACCTGATCAGCGCTCTCAACCACGACTGAGAGCACTGACCACTGTGTTCTAGCGGGGCACAAGGGGCGCAATACCCCTGTCAGAACACAATAGCTCAGAGGGGGAGATTGCTGCACTAACATTTCATAGTTAGTACAGTGGCTCCTCCCAAGCACTTCAGTATTTGTTTATTCAGCCTGCTGGGGTTGAAAAAAAAAAAAAAACTACTAGTGTGTACCAGGCTTCAGTATGCCCCTAACAATTATAATCCATTCAGCCAGGTTTCCACTATTGCGACCTGAAAGTCTCGCGATTTTGCCGTGACTTGAAGCAATGCCTATGTATTCTTGAGGTCTTTGGACCTCAAGTCGCATCAAAGTGGGACCAAAGTAGTGCAGGGACTACTTTGAAGTTGCGCGGATATGAACGGTATTCATTGGAAATCATGGGGTATGACTTGTCATGCGACTTTGCAGTCCCAATTTGCAGGACAAGTTGCACAAGTGGAAACAGAGCCTTAAAGTTGTGCCACTCCGAGGAAATTGCCAGGGAGCAATGTCAATTAAGGGGGGTGAGCAAGGTATTATGCCAATGTGTATCACAAAGCTCAAAAAGTGGCATAAATTCATAGGGATAGGAAGCCAACAAGCAGGGCCGGTGCTACCACTAGGCAAACTAGGCAGCCGCCAAGGGCGCACTGGTGTTCCTACTCTCTTCTCTCTGCAGCAAGCAACTAAGTCTCAGCATCAGCAGGCCGCTGTCGCTCCGTTCGTACATAGTGTCAGAGGCGCAGCAGCGGAGGAGGACTGAGTCTGTGTCCCGACTCCTGAATGAATAGAAGCAAGCAAACATTCATGGATAGGCGCTGGTAGGCTGCGTTTGATGGGCGCTGGTGAGGCTGCATTTGATGGGCACTGGTGAGGCTACGTTTGATGGGGGCTGGTAGGCTGCGTTTGATGGGCACTGGTGAGGCTACGTTTGATGGGGGCTGGTAGGCTGCGTTTGATGGGCGCTGGTGAGGCTACGTTTGATGGGGGCTGGTAGGCTGCGTTTGATGGGCACTGGTGAGGCTGCATTTGATGGGCACTGGTAGGCTGCGTTTGATTGGGGCTGGTGAGGCTGAGTTTGATGGGGGCTGGTAAGCTGCATTTGATGGGGGCTGGTGAGGCTGAGTTTGATGGGGGCTGGTAAGCTGCATTTGATGGGGGCTGGTAGGCTGCGTTTGATGGGCACTGGTGAGGCTGCATTTGATGGGCGCTGGTAGGCTGCGTTTGATTGGGGCTGGTGAGGCTGAGTTTGATGGGGGCTGGTAAGCTGCATTTGATGGGGGCTGGTGAGGCTGAGTTTGATGGGGGCTGGTAGGCTGCAATTGATGGGCGCTGGTGAGGCTGCATTTAATGGGCGCTGGTGAGGCAGCACTTGATGGGCACTTCATTAAAAAGGTGGGGTATACATGTGCAGCGCAGAGGGGGTGGAGCCAAGGGGGGGTGACGCCTAGGGTGTCAAAAATCCTTGCACCAGCCCTGCCAACAAGTAGGCAACAAGGCACTCCTGCAATCTTTATGTCCGTTCTTAGCAGGAACATTAGAGATACAATCGCTGACACACAAATCATTTATTGCTCTGATAGCAAGGGTAACTTGGCACAAATTTGTGGCAGTGTTGAATTGTAAGTCTGTTAACTTGCTGCACATTTTCACTGGCGAGTTGTACACTTGCAGAGCACTTGAAGCACAAGTTCTAGATGACACTTTTCCAATTTGTAGAAAATTTGCGTGGCAAGTCTCTAGCATGAGCGAAGTTGTGAGTCTACAGCAAGAGCTCTGCAAGTCTACAGCATGAGAATTCAGCCACAGTGACCCCCTGTGGTGGGATGACTATTGCACAACATAAGTGAACCAGAACTTGCAGCAGACTTGCAGAATGTTTGCAAAGTTGATCTGGAGTCATGCAATGTGGACTTGTTGCAATTGTGCAACAACTTTGTGAAGCCTGGCAAGTCTAGCAATAGCTTAGCAAGTCATTTCAAACTTGCAGCACAATATCTTGCCATTTGGGTGACAATTTGATTTTCCTCGCAGCAAAACTATGAAGGAGAGCTGCTACAAATCACTGACGCTCACATGACATGGCTCTTCCAGGGAATGATGGTAGAGCATAAAAAAGCATGTTTTTTGGCTCATGGCACTTAATTAGGGTCGCCACCTCATCCCTTTAAACCCGAATACATATGAATTACAGGTTTTGAGGCTAATCTAATGCAGATAAGGAACCAGTTGAGTTTAATTATCACCTTAATTAGCCACAGAACCTGTATAATTCATATGCGTTCGGTTTTAAAGGGATAAGGCGGCAACCCTACCCTTAATCCTCTTGGAAGAACATGGTATGGCTACATGGCACCAGTGTTCTCCATCACAGGGGATTATGAGGAGTACACAACATGAACCAACAGTACAGTCATTTTGGTTCAGTACCTTGTGCCCAATAGCAGAGGATTATGGGAAAGAATGCAAGAGGTGGTAGTCACAATGTGTAAGCAGTTGTATCTCTACTTCGTTTGATGAAGGCTACTTTCACACTGCGGCCGCATTAGCGGTAAAGCGACACTCATTTTAGCAGCACTTTACTACCATTTACCATTCATTCCAATGGGCAGGGGCGGTGTATACAGCACTCCCAAACTGCCCCAAAGATGCTGCGTGCAGGACTTTTTTTTCCTGTACCGCAAGTGCTCCGCCCCAGTGTGAAAGCACGCGGGCTTTCACACTGGGGTGGCATGGGAGGCGGGTTTCAGGTGCTATTTTTAGCGCTAAAACGGCTGAAAACCGCCTTCAGTGTGAAAGTAGCCTAAGGCGTTGGCAGTAAAGTGCCACTCGTTTTAGTCGTGCTCCACCGTTTTCTTAGCTGCGCTTTTTGACCGCTAGTAGGGCGCTTTTACCCCCCCCGCTAGCGGCCGAAGGGGTTAAAAGCGCCGCGTTGAAGCGCTCCCAATCCGCCCCAAGGATGCTGCTGGCAGGACTTTTTTTCCCGTCGCGCATCCGCACCGCCCCAGTGTGAAAGCACTCAGGCTTTCACACTGGGGCGGCATGGGAGGCGGTTTTCAGGTGCTTTACAGGCGAAGGCGATATTTTTAGCGCTAAGACCCCTAAAAACTGCCTTCAGTGTGAAAGTAGCCTTAATGCTCCCAGCTGAAAAACTGCCATAAAACAATGGAGGGTTGGTTTACTGAAACCGAAGACTGCAAAATCTGGTGCAGCTGTGCAAAGAAACCAATCAGCTTCCAGGTTTTTTTTTTTTGCCAAATCTTAATTGAACAAGCTGAAGTTTGAAGCTGATTGGCTCCCATGCACAGCTGCACCAGATTCTGAGTGCTCCAGTTTTAGTAAATCAATCATAATGGCTTATATTCTCCAATACCATCGGGAACATAGCGTTCTTTGAAGTGATCATATAGAGTAGCATTGACAATGTATGTGTAGCACTGACACAATCGCTTGAACCCGCAATTCCAAAACTAATCAGAAAGTGTCCCCCTGCTGTCTCTGCTCAAGTACTTGGTGTTACGATTCATTTTCTATCATTCTACAATCTAGTAGTTGACTGCTTTGCATAGTTCTATCACTATGATAGCCCCATACACACTATTAGATTTTCTGCAGATTTTTGTCTTCAGATTTACCAAAACCATGTAGTGCGAGGGCCTGCCTGATTGCATACAAATTGAAACTCTTAGGCCCCTTTCACACTGGGGCAGGAGGTGTGTCGGCGGTAAAGCGCCGCTATTTGTAGATGCGATTTACCGTCGGATTTGCGGCGCTATTCGGCTGCTAGCGGGAGGCGGATTAACCCCCGCTAGCGGCCGAGAGGGTGTGAAAGGGGCCTAATGCCGCGTACGCACGACCGGACTTTACGTCATACTTGGTCCTACGGACCGGAGTCCGTCGGACAATTCAATTGTGTGTGTGGGCTCCAGCGGACTTTTTTTTCCCCAAAAGTTCGACGGACCTAGAAATGAAACATGTTTCAAATCTTTTCGATGGACTTGAGTCCGGTCGAAAAGTGCGCTCGTCTGTATGCTAGTCTGACGGACAAAAAACGACGCTAGGGCAGCTATTGGCTACTGGCTATGAACTTCTTTGTTTTAGTCCGATCGTACGTCATCACGTACGAATCCGTCGGACTTTGGTTGATCGTGTGTAGGCAAGTCCGTTCATTCAGAAAGTCCGTCGTAAAGTCCGTCGGACAAAGTCTGCCGTAAAGTCCGCTCGTGTGTACGCGGCATAAGAGTTTCAATTTGTATGCAATCAGAAAAGTCCGCTCGTCTGTATGCTAGTTCCACGGACAAAAAGCCACGCTAGGGCAGCTATTGGCTACTGGCTATGAACTTCCTTGTTTTAGTCCGGTCGTACGTCATCACATACGAATCCGTCGGACTTTGGTTGATCGTGTGTAGGCAAGTCTGTTCATTCAGAAAGTCCGTCGGACAAAGTCTGCCGTAAAGTCCGACCGTGTGTACGCGGCATAAGAGTTTCAATTTGTATGCAATCAGGCAGGCCCTCGCACTACATGGTTTTAGTAAATCTGAAGACAAAAATCTGCAGAAAATCAAATAGTGTGTATGGGGTCTACATGCCAACAATGTGCACCGGCGTGTCTTGAGTTGTATGGTTCCCCACCAACTGAATAAATCTGTACTCATATTTTACGCTAAATCATATCATTTATTTCTGCTGACCAAGCCGCAAATTGATTTGCTTCCCATGATAGAATGCATCATTTCTTCAGTGTTGTCACATGAAAAGATATAATAAAATATTTACAAAAATGTCAGGGGTGTACTTACTAATGTGAGATACTGTATATTGGGGGGGCCCTGCCAGGTAGGCTGTACGGGGCCCCGTGATTTCTAACAGCAGCCCTGATCACGTATATATGCGAGTGTCTCAATTTCCTCTCCTATTTTTTTTATCACACAGCAATATAAAGCCTTGTTAGGTAGGATGAGCAGGCACCCCTCTGTCCCCGCCATGTAGCTGTGCAGCCTTCAATCTATGTAGGGATGAATATAGCTTTTATGTAAATGACAGACGCATCTTTCAGTAAACATTTCTAATCAACCCCCTCTCAGCTCAGCATCTAAAACTGATATGAAAGCAGGTACCTTAAAAGCATCTGTACCAGAAAATGACCCCCACCGACCTATCCCGTTCATCGTGTCTCCATACAGGCAGAAGCGCTGAAACAGACTCACACGTTTGTGTTCTGCATAAGTGAAGCTCCATAAAAGATTATTAGTCCACCTGCTGTGTGCGTCAAATTAAGCACAGGAGCTCCATTCTCCTAAATTGGAAATGCCCATACACAAACCACGTACGTGTTTAGGATGAATTTTCCTTCTATTGGATGCGAATATACATTCTGATCACAGAAATTGGTATGTGACAGCAAAGTAAAAGATTTGCTTAAAGTAGATCTAAGCCCAATCACTAAGATTTCATGCAATTTTTCTCATTGGGGCCCCATTCACACTCGTGTCTGTGCTAGAACGCAGCTGTTGGCGTGTGGTAGGATGACAGCGGCACGTTGCACGGTTTGATTTTTGTTTTTAAAGAGAACTTAACCCCTTTTGCCCTGACCGCACACATACACTCACTGGCCACTTTATTAGCCACTCTATTACCTTGCTAGTAGCGGGTTGGACCCCCTTTTGCCTTCATTCTTGGTGGCATAGATTCAACAAGGTGTTGGAAACGTTCCTCAGAGATTTTGGTCCATAGTGACATGATAGCGTCACACAGATTTGTCGGCTTCACAACCATGATGCGAATCTCCTGTTCCAACACATCCCAAAGGTGCTCTATTGGATGAGATGTGGTGAGTGTGGAGGACATTGGAGTACAGGGACCTCATTGTCCAGTGGTGAGATGATTGGAGCTTTGTGACATGGTGCATTATCCTGCTGGAAGGAGCCATCAGAAGATGGGGACACTGTAGTCATAAAGGGATGGACATGGTCAGCAACAATACTCAGGTAGGTTGTGGTGTTTAAACAATGCCCAATTGGTACTAAGGGGTCCAAAGTGTGCCAAGAAAATATCCCCCCCACCATTACACCACCACCAGCCTGAACCGGTGATACAATGCAGGATGGATCCATGCTTTCATGTTGCATACACCAAATTCTGACCCCACTATCTGAATGTTGAGACTCATCAGATCAGTCAACGTTTTTTCCAATCTTCTATTGTCCAATTTTGGTGAGTCTGTGCAAATTGTAGCCTCAGTTCTTAGCTGACAGGAGTGGCACCCGGGTGTGGTCTTCCGCTGCTGCAGCCCATCTGCTTCAAGGTTCGATGTGTTGTACGTTCAGAGATAGTATTCTGCGTACCTTGGGTGTAACAAGTGGTTATTTGAGTTACTGTTGCCTTTCTATCATCTGGAACCAGTCTTCCCATTATCCTCTGACCTCAACAAGTCATTTTCCTTCACTGCCGCTCACTGGATATTTTCTCTTTTTCGGACCATTCTCTGTAAACCCGAGAGATGGTTGTGTGTGAAAATCACAGCAGATCATCAGTTTGTGAAATACTCAGACCAGCCCAGCAGGCACCAACAACCATGCCACCTTTAAAGTCACTTAAATCCCCTTTCTTGCCCATTCTGATGTTCGGTTTAAACTTCAGCAAGTTGTCTTCACCACATCTAGATGACTAAATGCATTGAGTTGCTGCCATGTGATTGGCTGATTAGCAATTTGTGTTGCCAAACAATTAAACAGGTGTACCTAATAAAGTGACAGGTGAGTGTATATGCGGCCTCACGGAAGTGGGCTTTTTTATGTGGGGCCGCATATATGTGTACCTCCCTTTGTGCTGGGAGCATGCAGCACAGTGCGCTCCCAGCACAGAGACTATACTCTCCCGAGAGCCCCGGGTCACCTACTAATGATTGGGACCCGGGACTGTCAGTTTGGGGTCA
This sequence comes from Aquarana catesbeiana, assembly GCF_042186555.1. Classification (NCBI taxonomy): domain Eukaryota; kingdom Metazoa; phylum Chordata; class Amphibia; order Anura; family Ranidae; genus Aquarana; species Aquarana catesbeiana. Next base: position 24,218,375 of record NC_133335.1, on the reverse strand, counting down.
CCTGATTGCTGTGATAGCCTCTTATTGGCTATCACAGGGATCAGTAACTGTGAGCTGGCCCCTAAGATTCCTTCCTCTTCTGAATAAAGAGAAAGATACAAGAGAGGAATTGTAAACAAATCAAAGTGTGTAAAAAAAATTAAATAAAATAAAACAAAAATTAAAAATAAAGAATAAAAAATAAATAAAAAGAAAGGAAAAAATACCAAGATCAAGGTTGCCAGGTTTAGTGTGTTAGGCCTTTTTCACACGGGGGGATCCGTATGTCCGTTTTTCATCCTTCCGTTTTCGGATGAAAAACGGACATACATGTATCCCTATGGAGCGTCGGATGTCAGCGGTGACATGTCCGCTGACATCCGACCCGCTCCGATCCGAAAAGTGTAACGGAGGAAAAACCTACTTTTCCATCCGTTTTTGGATCGGACTCTACGGTCCGTCATCATCCGATCCCCCATAGGGGAGAGCGGCGCTCTGACAGGTCCGTCGCTGCGACTGACCTGTCATTTTCCTGCTCAGCAGGGATCGGCGGAGCGATCCCCGCTGAGCAAGCGGGTGTTCACGGGGCGGATCATCACTGATCCGCCCCGTGTGAAAGAGCCCTAAGGCTCGGTTCACACTGGGACGACTTGGGATCCGACTTGTAAGCCCTCAAGTCGCCCCAGAAAGAGATTCACATTACAGTGAATGGGAGCGTCTTAATAGACACTACTGAAGTCGCTCCGACTTCAGAGCGTACTCCCTGTACTACTTGGATCCGACTTGGTAGGCGACCTGTACCATAGAAATCAATGGAAGTCGCCTCCAAGTCAGATCTCTCTCTACAGTCAAGTGACTTTGCAGGGAAAAAATTTAGTTTGCCCAGGCAAACCCCTTCCTCCCAGAGAGCTGATTATCCTGTGATTGGCCACAGCCAAAGTCGCCTGTCCTGGAGGCGACTTGAAGTCGCGTTGTAATTTGCTTAAAGTCGCGCTGAAGTCGCGTTGAAGCCGCGTTGAAATCGCCGTACAAAGTCGCGCTGAAATCGTGTTGCCCCTGTGTGAACCGAGCCTTAGGGTCAAGGTCGGGGTCAAAGGTCACAGTCTTACAACAAATGGATCTGTGTAAATCTGCCTGTCTGTGTTCAGCACAAGTCAGTCTAACATTACATTCAGCTCACAGTCAGCATTTTTCTGGTAGAATTAAACAAATTTTAATTGGTAATAGTGTCGGTGTGTTTTAGGCAGGATTAAAAAAAAAATGCAAAATGCGCACTATTGATTCTGGGCTGTACTACGGGTACAAACATCAAATAACAAATGTGATATCTCTGCAATCCCCAGGAGCAGGAGAATTTATTTTGGGTTGTTCTTTGGTGGTAAATTATGATAATAGAGAGAAATATACAGCTAACTTTTTTTTTTTTTTTTACTATTTTGATAATAATAATAATAAAAGAAATACATTTTTTTTGTAAATTGGTAATTTTCCGGCTACACTGATGTTCACTGATAGGCCGCACTGATGGGCACTGAAGAGGCGGCACTGATGAGGTGACACTGATAGGTTGCACTGATGGATGGCACTGGTAGGCGGCATTGATGGGCATGGATAGGCACTGATTGGCAGCACTGATTGGCAGCACTGATGGGCACTGAAGAGGCGGCACAGATGAGACAACACTGATAGGCTGCACTGATTGGCAGCACTCATTGGCACTGATAGGTGGCATTGGTGGGCACTGATTGATAGTACTGATAAGTAGCACTGGTGGGCACTGATTGGCAGCATTAAAGGACACAGATTGGCAGCACTGGTGGGCACTGTTTGGACTGCACTGATAATCTGGACACAGTGCCCTGATTATCAGTACACATGTCCCCAACACATGCCACTGTGATTGGCCCTTTACCCCTAACTGTGATCAGCTGAGTTCGAAGGACTCTGCAATCACAGAGCGTGCCGCAGGGAGCGTGTGGGCAGCGGAATCATGGGAGGACGTCCATGGATGCTCTCCCTGCATTGGAAGCCCGTGCTGTAGACGTCTTTCGGCTATAGCGCAGGCAGCAAGCACTTAGACAGAAAAATGGAAGCTGATTGGCTACAGCGCAGAGCTGCACCAGATTTTGCACTCTCCAGTTTTAGTAAACCACCAAAACTAACATTTTATAGTAGGACTTTACTAGTATAGATGGGACAGACACTTCATTTGAGAAAGATTTATACAAAATGTATTTTGTTATAAATCACATATATATTATTTTATAAAAGAAAAAAACTTATCTTATAAAGGCCAACTAATTACAGGAAAAGGTCAACTGAGGCTGAGAACCGAGGGATGTGAAAGGGACCAGCCTCAGTTGAGCTTTCCCTGTAATTAGTTGGCCCTTAAGCTTCCTGAATGGGTCAAGCAAGGTAAAGTTGCATGTAAGTGGCTCCCTGATTGGCATCTTTTATGAGAGGTTACTAATTGCTATATCATGGAGTATAATCTTAGTGGTCCCCATTCTGGTTATTTTTAGCTCCCTTGGGAGCATACTAATTAGCCTGATTTGGGAACAACTGAGCCTTCTCCTTTGCTCCTCCTGGGGCACGCCATCACCCCTCGCTGGTCCTCTGCTAATTTCTGAGTGTAAGTCATACATGTGCACCTCCTTACATATGCATATAACAGTCTTACAATGTAGATATGCATTTTTTCTGCTGCTGGTTGTTGAACAGATTCTTTTGTACTGATTAACAGTGATGGCCCGTTTATAAGGGGCACCCCCCCCTCTATCCATGCCTCCGGCCACCTCAATCTACATGCAAGGAGCCGGACGCATGGATTCCAATGGGGTTTTTTTTTTTTTTTTTTAAGCACGTGAGGCTTCAGCCTTGCCCGCCCGTGACATAGATGGAGTACGTGCAGGGATTACTCACTGACAGCCCGGGGGGGGGGACTTTTGCGGGTGACCTAACCGACCGTGAGGGGGGGGGTGCTTGTTTGCCATCCCCCTCAAAAAAAAAACACCAGCTGCCACTGCTGATTAAGAGTATATTTTTTCAGTCAGACTACTCACCCCTATATCCAAGAGTGCTGGATCCTGAGGAAGCTGTCAAAGTGAAACGCGTCGGCCTCTGATCTCTTGGTTAAATCTGGCTCTGAAGGAACAGCATGCCCCTCTGTGCCTTGAGCAGCGGCTCCCGCATGCATGCCAATCAGGACCCGGAAGGAAGACCAGGTGAAGATGGAAGCCCTGTCAGCGGTGACAGCACGTCCTGAAGGGCTTCATTTTAAGGTAAATTTCACATAAGGTGCTAGTATGCGATGCATGGCGGTTTAAACACTGATTTAACATGGAAGAAACATAGTATGTCTCTACTACATTAAAAATCCTGCCTGTTCACCAACTTTTCTGTGTTACTTTAAAGAGGGAGTCCCGTGAAAAAAAAAAATTAAAAGTCAGCAGCTACAAATACTGCAGCTGCTGACTTTTAAAATAAGGACACTTACCTGTCCCAGGGTCCAGCGATGTCAGCACCCGAGACCGAATCATCCCTCGGTCCTCGGGTGCTGCCGCTCCCATTCTCTGTTAGGGAATCGGGAAGTGAAGCGCTGCGGCTTCACTTCCCGGTTCCCTACTGCGATTGCGCGAGTCGCGCTGCGCTTCCTAACTGGTCCCCGCTGTCTCGGGGACCCGTGTGTATCCCAGCAGACAGCGCAGTGGGGACGGGAGGGGGCGTAGACTCCCGTGGGAGTCTATGCCGGAAATGGGTGCAAATACCTGTCTTAGACAGGTATCTGCACCCCCCTCCCCCCTGAAAGGTGCCAAATGTGACACCGGAGGGGGGGAGGGTTCCGAAAAGCGGAGGTTCAATTTTTGTGTGAACCTCCACTTTAAGTACCACTTTAAGATCATGGAGTGGCCTAGCTAGTCTCCAGACCTTAATCCTATAGAAAATTTATGGAGGGAGCTGAAAACTCAAGTTGCCAAGAGACAGCCAAGAAATCTTAAGGATTTAGAGAAGATCTGTAAAGAAGAGTGGACCAAAATCCCTCCTGAGATGTGTGCAAATCTGGTCACCAACTATAAGAAACATCTTACCTCTGTGTTTGCTAACAGGGGGTTTCTCCACCAAGTACTAAGTCATGTTTGCTTGGGAATCAAATACTTATTTTACTCACTGAACTGCAACTCAATTTATAACATTTGTATCGTGTGTATTTTCTGGAATTTTGGTTGATATTCTGTCTCTATCATATAAAATACACCTATTATAAAAATGAAAGACCCTTCATTTCTTTGTAAGTGGGCAAACTTACAAAATCTGCAGGGGATCAAATAATTATTTTCCCCACTGTATCTTCAGGAGTAGATGCCACCAGTATAAAAGCTGTAAACTAGAAAAAGTTTCAGAATATATTTTTGAGCACTTCCTACTAAGGGGAGAGACGTATAGTGTTTCTCAATTACTGTCATTGATTGATCGAAGAGAGTACTTACAAATCAGCTTGATAACAAAATAATTGTTGTGGCACATCCAAATGGTGACCACCACAGGGTGTTTGGCCCGGGAGTTGTGGAAGGGGCCCATGAAACTCCCACGGGGCATCCAAAGAGTGGCACAGGGAAATTGTCACATACCTGATTGGAGGCTTCAATGATGAGGTAGGCCTCTCTTGTATCTCCAGACCAGGCCCCACTGAAGATGGAACAGATGGTACAGAGGGACAGGAGGAACACAAATGCTGACATGTGTTGATGGGAGTGCTTGCAGCAGGTGATGCCGTCCCAGGCAGGCTGGCAAGACATCAGGTCAGGAACAGTAACTGTGCATGGAGATCTACCTGAAGTTAAAGGGGCACTCCGCATGGGTTGCAGGTTCCAGATGCAAGGCTTGTCAGAGCTCCCAGCAGACAGGAACTCACTGTAGTGATCAGAGCTGATACAGATGACAGCACTCAAACCAGATGTGGGAACAGAGCCAGAAACAGAAGCATGGTCCCAGGAATAGCCCAAGGTCAGCAGCAGGTGGGTAGTGAGGTAAAGACTCATAGAGGCATGGAGGCAGAAGGCAAAGACGTGGTCAGGAACAGAGCCAGGGTCAGGAACTGGCAACAAGGCAGAATCAGGATTCAAGTTCAGGTCAGAGTCAAGCCAGGTCAACAGTAAGGAACAAGCAGAGTAGCAGCAGGATGCAGGGAATACAGTAGCTGAAAGACCAATCAACACTTAAACGTGAGCAGGAGCATCCTTAAATAGCCCATCTGGCGTAAACAAGCACTGGGTGCATGCCCGTGCACATTCCTGTGCTCAAGCATGCGCCTGTTCACTACTCTGCTTCTTCCTTGCTTATAATTATGCGCGCATGTGCATTTTTGCGAGCCAAATGTCTGATAGGCATTCTCTGACAGAGGTATAAAGATGGAATTTGAAAACCCAAAGTCTCCCTGTGAAACAAAAAAGTAAAGTAGAGCAAAATGTTATAATCTCCATATACAAGAGACTACCACCAAGTACCCAAAGAAAAAGTATTAAAATATCATGTACGTGAAAGTAAAGTAAGCAAGATGAGGTAGCTCCGTTGTATTAATAAAAGTGGAAGTAAACCCATCCATAAAACAGTTTCATTTCTGGAAATGTAACACTACCATTGGTTGTGCTCTCAACCAAACTGTCAAACCATCCAATGGCTGGTGTCTAAACTGATCACATGTGCAGCATCATGGCAGTTGTAGATTAAACAGAGGCAAAGATGGCAGCTTAATTGGCTGAAAACGATAGGAGGGGTTTACTTACACTTTAATATTAATAGTGAATTGGCCAAAGGATCACCAAAAATAGAGAGAGTGCAAGAAAAAAGGCAAAATGCTAAAAAATAAAGAAAGAAAAGAAAAAAAAAGACACCATAGAATGGACCAAAGTTAAGAATGAATACTGTGCAAAAATTACAGTATAATAAATGAATGTTTTCTATACTATGCCTCATTTAAAGTCCCATGGGCCATTGATTTGTTTTGCTGTTCTGGAAATTTTATAGATAGGCAACTCCTATCCTCATATTGATTAGTGGTTCCAAATTAATATTACATGGCCGAGCTAGCGATGAGCGTGGGAGATGCTGCTTACGGCACGGCTCTGAAGCAACAGCACGTGTGTATGCCATTCCTTCAAAGTGCATGCACGGGCGACCTGACCACCGGCTGTATCTAAAGTAAATAAAAACAACATAATATGCAGCACTGATGTTTTTTTTTTTTCTGCTGTAAATATACAGAATACTATTACCGCCATCTACTGGCCAAATTCAACACTGGATCTACAACCAGCGCAGAGAGAACTGTGGCCGAGATGAAGCTGTTCCTAACAGTGACCAATCAGCTCTCCTCACTGAGTGCAGAATCTAGTTGCTATAGGTAACAGCTCCTTCAACTCGGCCCCTCTGCAGCAACACGTAACAGGAAAAACGATTCAGGTATGCAAATGAAAGCCCATCACAGCCAGTTTTGCTGGTTAGAAAGAAAACCTCTAATTTTAATACTGTTTATAGTCATAATAAAGCTGAAGCACTTATTTGCAGACATTTTTAAATATATGAGGAAGACCCACAGTGAGCGAGTGTAGCTTGATGAGCATATTAATTTCAAATAAATGCAATAGTGATCCATGGCTCTTGATTTGCAAGCAAGGTCCCATTCACATCTAGGGCTTCTGTTAGAAATCATGGGGCCCCCGTGCATCCTTCCTGACGGGGCCCTCCAACCCAACTCGAGGTGCAGCAGAACAGCGACACTGACTTTATCCGCCTGTGCCCCAACAATTAAAAAAAGAAGCCCACCTACTGGGCCGCTCTGTTGATGTGATGGGGTCCAGGGAAATGTAATTTAAGCCCTGGTTAGCAAGTAGGAGTGTGGGGGTGTGGTCTAGTAAAATCCATTTATTAATTTAGGAGAAATTTAGGAGAAATTAACAATAAAGCTGCCCCCCCCTCCGCCCCCCTGCCCCTGCTTAGCTAATGAGGCCTGGGTCCAGTACAACAGGACCAGTTGTACTGCCTTATCAGCGGCCCTGTTCACACCATATACATTGAGTACGGAAAGTATTCAGACCCCCTTAAATTTTTCACTCTTTGTTATACTGCAGCCATTTGCTAAAATCATTTAAGTTCATTTTTTTCCTCATTAATGTACACACAGCACCCCATATTGACAGAAAAACACAGAATTGTTGACATTTTTGCAGATTTATTAAAAAAGAAAAACTGAAATATCACATGGTCCTAAGTATTCAGACCCTTTGCTGTGACACTCATATATTTAACTCCATTTCTTCTGATCATCCTTGAGATGGTTCTACACCTTCATTTGAGTCCAGCTGTGTTTGATTATACTGATTGGACTTGATTAGGAAAGCCACACACCTGTCTATATAAGACCTTACAGCTCACAGTGCATGTCAGAGCAAATGAGAATCATGAGGTCAAAGGAACTGCCCGAAGAGATCAGAGACAGAATTGTGGCAAGGCACATATCTGGCCAAGGTTACAAAAAAATTTCTGCTGCACTACAGGTTCCTAAGAGCACAGTGGCCTCCATAATCCTTAAACGGAAGACGTTTGGGACGACCAGAACCCTTCCTAGAGCTGGCCGTCCGGCCAAACTGAGCTATCGGGGGAGAAGAGCCTTGGTGAGAGAGGTAAAGAAGAACCTAAAGATCACTGTGGCTGAGCTCCAGAGATGCAGTTGGGAGATGGGAGAAAGTTGTAGAAAGTCAACCATCACTGCAGTCCTCCACCATGTCGGGGCTTTATGGCAGAGTGGCCCGACGGAAGCCTCTCCTCAGTGCAAGATACATGAAAGCCCGCATGGAGTTTGCTAAAAAACACCTGAAGGACTCCAAGATGGTGAGAAATAAGATTCTTTGGTCTGATGAGACCAAGATAGAACTTTTTGGCCTTAATTCTAAGCGGTATGTGTGGAGAAAACCAGGCACTGCTCATCACCTGTCCAATACAGTTCCAACAGTGAAGCATGGTGGTGGCAGCATCATGCTGTGGGGGTGTTTTTCAGCTGCAGGGACAGGAGGACTGGTTGCAATAGAAAGTACAGGGATATCCTGGACGAAAACCTTCTCCAGAGTGCTCAGGACCTCACACTGGGCCGAAGGTTTACCTTCCAACACGACAATGACCCTAAGCACACAGCTAAAATAACGAAGGAGTGGCTTCCCAACAACTCCGTGACTGTTCTTGAATGGCCTAGTCAGAGCCCTGACTTAAACCCAATTGAGCATCTCTGGAGAGACCTAAAAATGGCTGTCCACCAACGTTTACCATCCAACCTGACAGAACTGGAGAGGATCTGCAAGGAGGAATGGCAGAGGATCCCCAAATCCAGGTGTTAAAAACTTGTTTATAGAAAAATTGGTTGGAGATCAATACTCACTATTAGTAAACACAACCCTGGGTGTTCAATATACCTGTGTGATGTCCCAAAATTTGCAGGCTCACCAATAATAATAAGTGCGGTCTCTGTGTCTAAAATACTATAGAGAGAAAAAAAAATTTCAGGGGAAGACTCCCACTGAGAAGAGACACAGACGGACCATGTTGCTTAATAAGGGATAAATTGGATTAGAAAAATATATTTAATACAAAAAGAGCAAAGACCAAGTACCCACCACCAACACCAAGATCATATTAAAATTAGACAACGTTGTCTGTTTAAGAGCAGCTGCATCACGCTTCAATCATGCATGCACACACCTGTAACAAGGCTATTATTAATGGGATCATAGGTGTGCGCAGCCTATTGCATTAGGGTGTGCACCCTTAAGCTTAAACACACATGCGTGTGCGGGTGTCTACATATATATGACCCCGTCACATTGATCTCCCTGCCGGCACAGTGAAAGAGAAGAGCATAAACACTTCTCTTATAGCAGGGCCGGTAAGAGGGAGATCTTTCCCCTGTTTCTGCTGCTACACAGAGCGATAACACTAATGTGCACGGGGTGATTAGGGTGTGCCTCGGCACATCCGGCACACCCTGTGCGCACGCCTATGCATGGGATTAAATAATATTTGTAGATCAAACTAATGGTTTTAGTGACATGCACCATACATGACAAAGTCCGTCCAGTCACTGTATTTAAATAGAAACCCTTTTAACAAAGAACCCCTGTTTGAAGGGTAGTTGATTGAGTCAAGTTGCTAGTCTCACAGAGACAGCCTTAGTTAGAGTTGTAACAAGGACTTTGGCACCTTTGTCCAAATGCAGTACTGCACACCCCAGCAGCTTGAATCCTGCTCGTCTTGCCAGACAACGCTCGTAAAGTGAGTCAGGATTTTTTTTCTTAAATAGCTCATATTGCAAAACTGCGTTACTTGCAATCCGAGGTTCCACTGTATATATCATTGTATTTGAGAAGCTAGTAGTAGCACAAGAGAGCGCCTGGGGGCGCTATACCCAGGAAGGGGAAATAGGAAACACTGAGGCCTGGAAAGCTCAATCCTGCACTTCCAGAACGGTTTGATGTCACAATATTAGAGTAATAGAGCAGGCCTCAATCTGAGATAGTATGGTTGTAAACAGATCTGAATAGCCGGAGAGGGATGTGTCTAGGGTTGCTACATCATCCCTTTAATCCAGGACACACATTAATTACACACTTTCTGTGGCTGATTAAGATGGTAATTAAACTCACGTGGTGCCTGAGGCCGGCTTTACACTGGTGTGACAAACGCTCCGACATTGGGAGCTCATGTCATATGACGTGTGAAAATCAATGTTTCCCTATGGGAGCCGTCCTAACTGGTCCAACACAAGTGAAAATGCTCCCTGTACTACTTTGGTCTGACTTTAACCCTACTTCAGCCCATTGACTATCACTGAAGTCAGATCAAAGTCGGATCGCTGTCTTGCCTGATCCGACTTTGGCATGCAAGTTGTGCTCTGATGATCTTGAGGGGGAGCTCCACACCAAATTTTAAATAACAAAACGGCATGGGTTCCCCCTCCAAGAGCATACCAGGCCCTTGGGTCTGATATGGATTTTAAGGTGAACCCCCTACGCTGAAAAAACGGCGTGGGGGTCCCCCCAAAATCCATACCAGACCCTTATCCGAGCACGCACCCCGGCCGGTCAGGAAAGGGGGTGGAGACGAGCAAGCGCCCCCTCCTGAACCGTACCAGGCCACATGCCTTCAACATGGGGGGGGGGGGACACAGGCAGCGCGAAAACAGGAGGACGTCCATGTATGCCCTCCCGGCAAAGAAAGCCTGCGCTGTAGCTGTCTTTTGGCTATAGCGCGGGCGCCAAGTAGTTAAAGTTGAGATCTCTCCAGAGCCTGGACCAGCTCAGTGACGTCAGCGGACAGCAGCTGTGCGCTAAATACGGGTAAAAGGCCGCAGTGCACTCCCGTGACTCACAGTTGAAGTAGAGCCAAAAAAGCTTTGCCCTTACCTCTCCTTTAAAGGGTAACTCTTTACATAGTCCAAGGGGTGTGTTTTATAAATGCCATAAATATTCAACTTAAGAGCAGAACTTACCAGCACCTCCCTCAGTCTATTCAAGATGACCACAACCTGCGAAATACGACAACCTGTAAAACACATGCACATACTCAGGACAGACATCTGATGATGAGCACACAGCAAATACTGCTCTCTATTCCCCTCCTATGGGCACCATCTGCTGGTTATACTTTCATTAGGCGCTCTGGCACATTTCTCTATTCGCAAAGCCAAATCACAGCGATTTGGAAGAAAATTAGAAGTACAATATGAAGTTTACAAGAACTGCGCTGGGTGTTTAAAGAAAATATGGGAGGAGGGGAGCCAAAGCGAAAGCGTCTTGAAATTTGCGGATAGAAAGGATTTTGTTAGGTTGGCTGAGTGGCAGATGGTGGAGGAGGAAGGTGATCAGCAGAGGTTTTGGTAGAGAATGACAACACAACAAAGTTCACATGAAAATCAAAGTCATAGATTCCTCTTGTGCCTCTTTCAAGCCTAAAAAAATTTTTGATTGTTTTTTTTTTGGTACTTGTAATGATAGAGATACACGGGATCATTATGGAAGCTCGATCACACTGCTAGAATTGCTGGTGAATGAGCAAAGCGTCCTTAACCAAATCACTAAAATCCCATATAAGCTTTAACATGTTAATGTCATTATAAATAAAAACCAAAAAAAAAAAAAATAATATTTTTATATACTGTGCTTTTATTAATGCATAAATCCAGCCAAAAATAAAATACAAAAAAGATAAAAAATAACAGAAACAGTTTTAACAGCAATATTTACCCTAACCTGTTGCCATTGTGCCCCCCCCCCCCCCCCAGCCCCATAAGGGGATCTAAATGCTGGGAGACGGAGGCGGGCTCACCACAGAAATTCCATTTCCTATGGAAATGGAATGCCTTGAAAAAGTATTCAGACCCCTTGACATTTTCCACATTTTGTCATGTTACAACCAAAAAAGTAAATGTATTTTATTGGGATTTTATGTGATAGACCAACACAAAGTGGCACATAATTGTGAAGTGGAAGGAAAATGATAAATGGTTTTCAATTTTTTTTTTACAAATAAATATGTGAAAAGTGTGGGGTACATTTGTATGGCGCCCCCCTGAGTCAATACTTTGTAGAACCTCCTTTCTCTGCAATTACAGCTGCAAGTCTTTTTGGGGATGTCTCTACCAGCTTTGCATCTAGAGGGTGAAATTTTTGCCCATTCTTCTTTGTAAAATATCTCAAGCTCTGTCAGATTGGATGGAGAGTGTCTGTGAACAGCAATTTTCAAGTCTTGCCACAGATTCTCCATTGGATTTAGGTCTGGACTTTGACTGGGCCATTCTAACACATGAATATGCTTTGATCTAAACCATTCCATTGTAGCTCTGGCTGTATGTTGAGGGTCGTTGTCCTGCTGGAAGGTAAACCTCCGCCCCAATCTCAAGTCTTTTGCAGACTCTAACAGGTTTTCTTCTAAGGTTGCCCTGTATTTGGCTCCATCCATCTTCCCATCAACTCTGATCATCTTCCCTGTCCCTGCTGAAGAAAAGCATCCCCACAACATGATGCTGCCACCATCATGTTTCACGGTGGGGATGGTGTATTCAGGGTGATGTGCAGTGTTAGTCTTCCGCCACACATAGCGTTTTGCTTTTAGGCCAAAAAGTTCAATTTTGGTCTCATCTGACCAGAGCACCTTCTTCCACATGTAGCGCCTACCCCCAAAGGAGCGGCTGATTTTATTCAGGTCTTTGCCGTCACCCTCTTACCTGTATTTCCGCCATATACGGGACTTAGAGTCTATATTAGGCCTTACGCCCATCAATGTATGCACCGGTCACTTTGTTATATTTCCAATGCTTTATTGCAAAACTTTTGAAGAAGTAGCAGTAAAGAGGTAGAAAGGGAGTTGTGGGAGAGTTCAAATACCTTTTGCAGATCACTGAGGAATTTAATATCCTGAAGACAAACACACTTTCAGTCTACAGACCTTTGCCCACCCGGATTGGTCTCTCTCACTGACCTAGCAGCCGGAATGGCGCACGGACGAAAAGTCTCTGCCACAGACTTGAGAAGAACAAAATGGTTGTACGATCCTCTGCCACAGGACATAGTTTTAGATGAACAATCCTCTGCCACAGGATTTAATATTAGATGAACAGCAACACAGTGCCAGAACCTTTAAGCCGACCTGGCAGTTCAACAAACCTGAATTCCAGGCTTTTAAATTGTCCTTGTTCACTTTTGAGCAGGGCCCTCTGCTTCCTCCTGTATTGAATTATATTGTAACCTATAAAATAATAATAATTTGAGCATTCAGGTGCCTGAAGCTTAAAAATAGGGATGAGCTCAGGTGTGTCCAGAGTTGGAACTGTATGTAAGGACAGTGGTCATGTCTGTGTTACTTGGGAAGATACGGGAAACAGGGTCGTACTAAGAGGCATTATACCAAAAGGCTGAAAGTGACATGGATTATGCGCAGCGTATAGCGAAATTTCCACGTCAGAACTAGAGATGGGCTCGGGTGGGTTCGGGATCCCACCTGCCCTGCCCTAGGGTTGCCACCTTTTCTTCAAGTCAAGCCCGAACACTTTAGCGGCGCACAGCATTTTAAAAATTTTTTTATAGTATGAACTATACATATATTTTGCAATTAAATAACATTTCTAATCATATGAAGTTGATAACAAGAGTCCCCCTTTACATCTGGATCTGCAGAGTTCCCCTTTTACATCTGAACTCGCAGAGTTCCCTTTCACTGTAAGGGGGGGACTCTGCAGACTCTGATGTAAGGGAGAACTCCGGGGCCCTCTAACACAAGGGATGCTCTGGGAACCCTGATTTATGGGGGAACACTGAGAACTCTGATGTACGGAGAAGACTCTGATGTAAGGGGAAACACTGTGACCTCTGATGTAAAGGGGAACTCTGATGTAAGGGATGCTCTGAGAACCCTGATTTGCCTTATGCCGCCTACACACGATCGGATTTGCCGACAACAAAATCCATGTTTTTTTTTCCGACGTATGTTGGCTCAAACTTGTCTTGCATACACACGGTCACACAAATCTTGTCTGAAATTCCGATCGCCAAGAACGCGGTGACGTACAACACGTACGACGAGCTGAGAAAAATGAAGTTCAAAAGCCAGTGCGGCTCTTCTGCTTGATTCCGAGCATGCGTGGAACTTTGTGCGTCGGAATTGTGTACACACAATCAGAATTTCCGACGTCGGATGTTGTTGTCGGAAAATTTGAGATCCAGATCTCAAAATTTTGTTTGTCGGAAATTGCGACGAAAAATGTCCGATGGAGCCTACACACGGTCGGAATTTCTGACAACAAGCTCCCATTGAACATTTGTTGTCGGAAAATCCGATCGTGTGTAAGCGGCATTAGTGTACTTACTCAGGGGCAGGAGAGAGAAGAGGGGAGACTTCAGTTACAGACAGGGATGGATGGTGAGCTCACTCACCCCTTGGCAGTCAGCCCCTCTTATCCAGATGTATCTGAGGCTGATGGACTTCAACCCCCGGCGCTATGCCTCTGAAAAGGAAAGTTGGGGCTGGAAATTTGGAGTGTGGGCAGACACAGAAGAGTAGGGGTGGGGGGGAAGAGGTGCAGAATGAGCCCTCTCTCCTCTCCTGTCTGTGTGTGTTTGGGGGGGGGGGGGTTGTTAGTACTGGCTTTAGGCGCTGTGAAAGAGTAACAGACACTCTCAGCTCAGACAACTGCAGCCAGCAACCCTGCTGGGAAGCCATAGTCCAGTCTAAATAATGTGTCCGGGTTTCAGGCAGTCTGAAACCCGGACTCATGATTTCAAACCCGGACTGTCCGGGTGAATCCCGGACAGGTGGCAACCCCAGCCTGATCCCAACAAGAAGCCGAGACTGCACAAGGCTAATCACAGGCAACGAAACACGCCCAATCTGTGCAGCTGCAGATCGGGGGAAATGTCTCACTGCCTGTGATTAGCGGTGTGCATAGGGTTGCCACCTCGTCCCTTTAAACCCGAACACATATTGATTACTCAGGTTCTGTGGCTGATTAAGGTGGTAATTAAACTCACTTGGTGCCTTATCTGCATTTAATTAGCCTCAGAAACTGTTTAATTCAAAGGTGTTCGGGTTTAAAAGGATGAGGTGGCAACCCTAGGTGTGCAGTGTTGGCTTCCTGGCGGGATCGGGCAGGTGGGACCCTGAATGTGCCCGAGTCCATTCCTAGTTGGAACCCACCTGAGCGATCGCATCAAAAAACTGTCACTGCACACCACCAATTATAAGCACCCCAGCCATTTCATACATAAACAAGGGGCATGTATACATGCATCTGCTGGCCAAGGAATGTCTCAGCCACTTATGATTGGTGGTCGTCAGGTTCTGCTTCCTGTCGAGATAGCTCAAAATAGGTTCAAATTAGTAGATGGACACAGCCAAGCTTATCCCTGCTTGAAAAGGTACATGAGCTACTTCTGAAGCAGAATAGGGCTTCTTTTTTTTTTTTCCTCACTGACGTCAATGGAAGCGCACCAAAAATGTGCAAAAAAACACATATAATGAGGCGTTTTTCATGGTGTTCCCATAATAAAAGTCCATGGAGCCTAAGACCCACAACCCTGCCCCAAAAGAAATTCCTATATGGCACTTTGCTCTTAAAAACAAGAAAAGGGCATGCCGAAAAGCCCCAAAATCGCCCACATACGTGACACTCACGTGAGAATAGTATTAAATGTCACTTCCGTGGCTTTTGAACACAACGTTTACACACAGAGGTCGTAGCTGTAGACATAGACAGAGGTCTAGCAGGTCATGTGTCTCAGCGATCTTCATAAAATCCGAGGTCAGATCGTTCCGTGACAAATCTCTGCCGCTCCCACTAATGAGCTGTGTCAGGAGGACCCAGCAATCTGCAGGATGTGACCTGCGTGGGGTACCTGAGTGTGATAGAAATGTTCGCATAATTCTACAAATGGCACACAATTGCTAGAAATGATGATTGCGCACGCTCACAGATGATGCAGCATGGATGTAGAGCACTTTACATACAACACATACACTATATTACCAAAAGTATTGGGACACCTGCCTTTATATGCGCATGCACCTTAATGGCATCCCAGTCTTAGTCCGTAGGGTTCAATATTGAGTTGGCCCACCCTTTGCAGCTATAACAGCTTCAACTCTTCTGGGAAGGCTGTCCACAAGGTTTAGGAGTGTATCTATGGGAATGTTTGACCATTCTTCCAGAAGAGCATTTGTGAGGTCAGGCACTGATGTTGGACGAGAAGGCCTGGCTCGCAGTCTCCGCTCTAATTCATCCCAAAGGTGTTCTTTGGAGTTGAGGTCAGGCCAGTCAAGTTCCTCCACCCCAAACTCGCTCATCCATGCCTTTATGGACCTTGCTTTGTGCAGTGGTCCAAACAATTTGGTGGAGGGGGGATTAAGGTGTGGGGTTGTTTTTCAGAGGTTGGGCTTGGCCCCTTAGTTCCAGTAATGCTGCGTACACACGGGAGGACTTTTCTACAGACTAGGTCCGGCGGACTTTTCGACGGACTTTCCGACGGACTTTCGAATGAACAGACTTGCCTACACACAATCAACCAAAGTCTGACGGATTCATACGTGATGACGTACGACCGGACTAAAATAAGGAAGTTGATAGCCAGTAGCCAATAGCTGCCCTAGCGTCGGTTTTTGTCCATCGGACTAGCATACAGACGAGCGGACTTTTTGACCAGACTCGAGTCCGTCGGAAAGATTTGAAACATGTTTTATTTCTAGGACTGTCGGACTTTTGGGAAAAGAAAGTCCACTGGAGCCCACACACGATCGAATTGTCCAACGGAGTCCGGTCCGCCGAACCTAGCCCATCGAAAAGTCAGCTCGTGTGTACGCGGCATAAAGGGAACTCCTAGACCCCATACACACTATTGGATTTTCTGCACGTTTATGTCTTCGGATTTACCAAAATCATATAATATGAGGTCAAACCTTAAGGCCGGGTTCCCACCTATGCGAATTAGATGTGGGAGTTTCTCCGCATCCAATTCACATAGCAAGAGAATGTGACTGGGTCCCTATGGAGCCGGTTCACATATCTCCATTGCGGCTGCGGAGCGCACTGCACAGAAACGCTGTGCGTCTTTGGCTCCGTTTCAGAGCCAAATTCAAGCATAGATTCAGCCCCGATTTGTCCCTGAAACGGGGGAACAGGGGCGCTCCTGTGCCTTCCCTAGCCGGTTCCAGTGTGAACCCGGCCTAATGCCCCATACACACAAGCAGAAATTCGGCCAGCAAGAGACCGATGAGAGCTTGTGTGTGCTCCATCAGACTTTTGCTGGAAGAATTCCCGCCAGCAGAAGATTGAGAGCAGGTTCTCAATTTTTCGGTCGGAAAAAGTTCTGATCGGAAATTCCGATCGTCTGTATGCAATTCCGACACGCAAAATTCTTAAGCATGCTCGAAAACAATTCGACGCATGCTCGGAAGCATTGAACATTTTCTCGGCTCGTCGTAGTGTTGTACGTCGCCGCGTTCTTGACAATCGAAAGTTCAGCGAACTTTTGTGTGCCCGTGTGTATGCCGGGCAAACTTGAGCAGAATCCCGTCTGTCAAACCATCCAAGTTTTTTCTGACGGACAATCTGCTTGTGTGTACGTGGCATTAGAGTTTCAATTTGTACGCAATCAGGCAGGCCCTTTCACTACATGGTTTTGGTAAATCTGAAGACAAAAATCTGCAGAAAATCCAAGTGTGTATGGGGGCCCTAAGGCATCAGAATACCAAGACATTTTGGACAATTTCCTGCTCCCAACTTTGTGGGAACAGTTTGGGGATGGCCTCTTCCTGTTCCAACATGACTGATCACCAGTGCACAAAGCAAGGTCCATAAAGACATGGATGAGCGAGTTTGGGGTGGAGGAACTTGACTGGCCTGCACAGAGTCCTGACCTCAACCCGATAGAACACCTTTGGGATGAATTAGAGCGGAGACTGCGAGCCAGGCCTTCTCATCCAACATCAGTGCCTGACCTCACAAATGCTCTTCTGGAAGAATGGTCAAACATTCCTATAGACACACTCCTAAACCTTGTGGACGGCCTTCCCAGAAGAGTTGAAGCTGTTATAGCTGCAAAGGGTGGGCCAACTCAATATTTAACCCTACGGACGAAGACTGGGATGTCATTAAAGTTCATGTGCGTGTAAAGGCAGGCGTCCCAATACTTTTGGTAATATAGTGTACATACCACACATAGAAGGACATAAGAAAAAAAGGGGGAAAGTCTTGACAAAATACCAAAGCAAAATCTCTTTGAGTCAACTGTAATAGCTGTAGCACTAGCAACCAATCAGAACCCATTTTGTTTTGACTTGACATGAGTAAAATGAATTCTGAATTGGTGTCAGTAAAGTAGAATGCAATTAAATATCATAGATGTGTTTTAATAGGTTGATGTCATTTTAAGTGTTGTTTTACCCATAGCAAATGGTTAGGTGAATGAGCACCATCAGGAGCCATAGGGGATTGGGTCTCCATAGCAACCAGTCAGGTGAATAAGTGATTGTCACAACCAGTCAGGCAAATGAGTTCCCACAGCAACCAGTTGAGAAAAAAATATTCCCATAGCAACCAGAGAGGAGAAAGGATCCCTATGTCAGATCAATTGATCTCCCTAACAACTGATCAGGTGAATGAATCCCCATAGCAACCACTCCAGTAAATGAATCTCCATAGTAACCAGTCATTGAACACATTCCCATGACATCCAGTCCAGTAAATGAATCTCCATAGCAACCAGTCAGGTAAACAAATCCCCACTGCAACTGGTCAGGTGAACAAACCCCCACAGCAACCAGCCCCATAAACGAATCCCATAGCAACTAGTAGGGTGAACAAATTCCCTTAGCAACCAATCAGGTGAATGACTCTCCACAGCAACCAGTAACATGAACATATCACCATAGCAACCAGTCAGGTAAATAAAGCCTAATGGCATGGCAAATGTCAGGTGAAGGGAGCCCCTCATAGCAACCGTTCAGATGAATAGGCACCTTGTAAAGAAAAAAGAGCCACCATACCCCTCTCTGTCCCTTCGGGCCCCTGAGTATAGTAATAGGGCCCCTTACTTCAGGCACACCATTCCATAGATACTGAGATACACGAGGAGGAGATCTACCAAATTCTTCTTCTTCTACTTTCCAGTCTTCTGTTATCAGAGGAGTGACCTGCAACGTACCCCCTATATACTACCCACCAAACATACCCCTATATACTACCCACCAAACATACCCCCTATATACTACCCACCAAACATACCCCCTATATACTACCCACCAAACATACCCCCTGTATACTTCCCACCAAACATACCCTCTATATACTTCCCACCAAACATACCCCTATATACTACCCACCAAACATACCCCCTATATACTACCCACCAAACATACCCCTATATACTACCCACCAAACATACCCCCTATATACTACCCACCAAACATACCCCCTATATACTTCCCACCAAACATACCCCCTATATACTTCCCACCAAACATACCCCCTATATACTACCCACCAAACATACCCCCTATATACTTCCCACCAAACATACCCTCTATATACTTCCCACCAAACATACCCCCTATATACTACCCACCAAACATACCCCCTATATACTACCCACCAAACATACCCCCTATATACTTCCCACCAAACATACCCTCTATATACTTCCCACCAAACATACCCCCTATATACTACCCACCAAACATACCCCCTATATACTACCCACCAAACATACCCCCTATATACTACCCACCAAACATACCACCTATATACTTCCCACCAAACATACCCTCTATATACTACCCACCAAACATACCCCTATATACTACCCACCAAACATACCCCCTATATACTACCCACCAAACATACCCCCTATATACTACCCACCAAACATACCACCTATATACTTCCCACCAAACATACCCCCTATATACTACCCACCAAACATACCCCCTATATACTACCCACCAAACATACCCCCTATATACTACCCACCAAACATACCACCTATATACTTCCCACCAAACATACCCTCTATATACTACCCACCAAACATACCCCTATATACTACCCACCAAACATACCCCCTATATACTACCCACCAAACATACCCCCTATATACTACCCACCAAACATACCACCTATATACTTCCCACCAAACATACCCTCTATATACTTCCCACCAAACATACCCCCTATATACTACCCACCAAACATACCCCCTATATACTACCCACCAAACATACCCCCTATATACTTCCCACCAAACATACCCTCTATATACTTCCCACCAAACATACCCCCTATATACTACCCACCAAACATACCCCCTATATACTACCCACCAAACATACCACCTATATACTTCCCACCAAACATACCTCCTATATACTACCCACCAAACATACCCCCTATATACTACCCACCAAACATACCCCCTATATACTACCCACCAAACATACCACCTATATACTTCCCACCAAACATACCCCTATATACTACCCACCAAACATACCCCCTATATACTACCCACCAAACATACCCCCTATATACTTCCCACCAAACATACCCCCTATATACTACCCACCAAACATACTCCCTATATACTTCCCACCAAACATACCCTCTATATACTACCCACCAAACATACCCCCTATATACTACCCACCAAACATACCCCCTATATACTACCCACCAAACATACCCCCTATATACTTCCCACCAAACATACCCCCTATATACTTCTCACCAAACATACCCCCTATATACTACCCACCAAACATACCCCCTATATATTACCCACCAAACATACCCCCTATATACTACCCACCAAACATACCCCCTATATACTACCCACCAAACATACCCCCTATATACTTCCCACCAAACATACCCCCTATATACTACCCACCAAACATACCCCCTATATACTACCCACCAAACATACCACCTATATACTTCCCACCAAACATACCCCTATATACTACCCACCAAACATACCCCCTATATACTACCCACCAAACATACCCCCTATATACTTCCCACCAAACATACCCCCTATATACTACCCACCAAACATACTCCCTATATACTTCCCACCAAACATACCCTCTATATACTACCCACCAAACATACCCCCTATATACTACCCACCAAACATACCCCCTATATACTACCCACCAAACATACCCCCTGTATACTTCCCACCAAACATACCCTCTATATACTTCCCACCAAACATACCCCTATATACTACCCACCAAACATACCCCCTATATACTACCCACCAAACATACCCCCTATATACTACCCACCAAACATACCCCTATATACTACCCACCAAACATACCCCCTATATACTACCCACCAAACATACCCCCTATATACTACCCACCAAACATATCCCCTATATACTACCCACCAAACATACCCCCTATATACTACCCACCAAACATACCCCCTATATACTACCCACCAAACATACCCCCTGTATACTTCCCACCAAACATACCCCCTGTATACTTCCCACCAAACATACCCCCTATATACTTCCCACCAAAATGTCTTCATTCCTGTCTGTAATCACCACCTTAACCTCACTTCAACTACCCCCCCCCCCCCCCATAGCTATTACCTCAGGTGATTTCACCCCCCCATAGCCATTACCTCAGGTGATTTCATCCCCCCATAGCTATTACCTCAGGTGATTTCATCCCCCCCCATAGCTATTACCTCAGGTGATTTCATTCCCCCCCCCCCCCCCCATTTCATTCCCCCCCCCCCCCCCATAGCTATTACCTCAGGTGATTTCATCCCCCCCCCCAATAGCTATTACCTCAGGTGATTTCATCCCCCCCCCCATAGCTATTACCTCAGGTGATTTCATCCCCCCCCCCAATAGCTATTACCTCAGGTGATTTCATCCCCCCCCCATAGCTATTACCTCAGGTGATTTCATCCCCCCCCCCATAGCTATTACCTCAGGTGATTTCATCCCCCCCCCCAATAGCTATTACCTCAGGTGATTTCATCCCCCCCCCATAGCTATTACCTCAGGTGATTTCATCCCCCCCCCCATAGCTATTACCTCAGGTGATTTCATCCCCCCCCCATAGCTATTACCTCAGGTGATTTCATTCCCCCCCCCCCATAGCTATTACCTCAGGTGATTTCATCCCCCCCCCAATAGCCATTACCTCAGGTGATTTCATCCCCCCCCCATAGCTATTACCTCAGGTGATTTCATCCCCCCCCCCCCCATAGCTATTACCTCAGGTGATTTCATCCCCCCCCCCCATAGCTATTACCTCAGGTGATTTCATCCCCCCCTCTAGCTATTACCTCAGGTGATTTCACCCCCCATAGCTATTATCCTAGTCAGGTGAAAAAGTCCCCTTAGAAACCAGTATGTGAAAGAGTCTCCATAGCAACAAGTCAGGTGAAAGGGTCCCCATAGATACCAGTCATATCCTCATAGCAACCAGTCAGGTGAAAGGGTGTCCATAGCAACTAGTCATATCCCCCAGCAACTGGTCAGGTGAATGATTTCCTATAGCAACTAGTCCATTAAGAAAGGTCCCACAGCAACCAGTCATATTTCCACAGCAGCCAATTATGTAAAAAGATCCGCATAGCAACCAGGTCTATACTTCCCAACTTTCTGAGATGGGAACGAGGGACACCTAGTAGCAAAAGTATGTAGGTATATGACACACCCCCTGCCACGCCCTCTTAAAGGAGAATTGTACTAAAAAAATGATTACGGTAGTTAAACCCACAAGTGCTTTTTTACCACTACTATTCCTTTATATTGGCTTTTGAAATTCACAAATGCAGCCATTTAGAAATTGGATAAAAAAGGTTTAGCACTGGGAAACACTTTTTGATAGATAAGTAGTGCATTTTATATACGATTATATAGATCAGACCAAATGAGGGACAAATGAGGAGAAAAGAGGGACAGAGAGACTTAGTTAGGAATGAGGGACAGTCCCTCAAAATCAGGGACAGTTGGGAGCTATGCAGGTGTATTTCCCAGCAACTAGTCCGGTGAAAAAGTCCCCTTAGCAACCAGTATGTGAAAGAGTCTGCATAGCAACTAGTCAGGTGAAAGGGTCCTCATAGTAACCAGTCAGGTGATAGAGTACCCATAACAAACAGGCTTATCCCCACAGCAACCAGCCAGGTGAAAGGGTCTCCATAGTAACCAGTCATATCCCCACAGCAACCAGCCAGGTGAAAGGGTCTCCATAGTAACCAGTCATATCCCTACAGCAACCAGCCAGGTGAAAGGGTCTCCATTCTAACCAGTCATATCCCCCAGCAACTAGTCAGGTGAAAGTCCCCATAGCAACTAGTCAAGTGATAGAATCCACATAGAAACTAGTCAGGTGAAAAAGTCCCCTTAGCAACCAGTATGAGAAAGAGTCCCCATAGCAACTAGTCTAGTAAGAAAGGCTCAACAGCAACCAGTCATATCTCCACAGCAACCAGTCATGTAAAAGAGTTCCCATAGCAACCACTCATATCCCCCAGAAACTAGTCAGGAGACAAAGTCTCCTTAGCAACCAGTATGTGAAAATGTCCCCATAGCAACTAGTCAGATAAAAGGGTCCCCACAGTAACCAGACAGGTGAAAGCTTCCCCATAGCAACCAGTCATATCCCCACAGCAACCAGTCAGCTGAAAGGGTCTCCAAAGCAACCAGACAGGTGATTGGGTCCCCATAGCAATCAGTCAAGTGAAAGGAAAACTAAAGCAAGCGGTTACACAATTGGGAACCTAAAGCAAATGGTCAGGTGAGGAGGCACCCACAACAACCAGTCAAGTGACTGGACACCCACAGCAATTAGTTAATTGCAGCAGAAAATGAGTTACTGGTCAATCAGACACAATAAAAATGAGGTTTAGGTTTATCAAACAGCTATTTGTACCCACCAGAGAACTACTTTGTAAAAAAAAAAACATCTGCAGAATTATAATGTTAAAGGCATGCAAACACTCAACAATAGAGGAGAGCCATGGGCCCAGGATGAGGACTACCCAACCACATAGGGGTACCTTGTGAGAAGGTGATATATAGGCACATGCCATGACATGGACAGGTTCAGACCATCTTTGGTGCTGTTTGTGGTCCAGATGAGTGCATGCATGTAGAGAATGGCCTACTTTTAGTCACAATGTGGTCAGCAGTTGATTTCCCATCATGGCAGTGTTGGGGTTTGCAACCAGGCCAGGGGGAATGGGAGATATGTATGCCAAACAATAAGGTGCTTCAGAGGTAGTAGATACCGAAAGGACACAGCAACACTGATAGATGGATAGACAGAGATACAGTCCATGTTTTTATTATTTAGAGATCTGGGTGGGTTTCTTAAACAGAGCACATGGTGGTGCTAGACTCCAGGCTGAAACACACTTCCTTGCAAAAGGTTTGCTTCTGATGTCTAAAAAGAGCCAGTCAACTTAAAACCGATATTTCAACCTTTCGTAGACTCTGGAGAGATAGATTTGATGCACATTGGGCGTTTAGCACCGATGCATGAGATCTCGGTATTTTGGTGCAAGTGGGAGGCATAGGTGCACCACCAAACCCCGCTGCTGGCTGCCTGTTTAACTCTACGAGAGGCTCAAAGCAGGTCTGCACACCGGGTATTCCCATTATAGGGGTTTCCAAATTCCCACCATACCTGCTAGATTTTCTGTTTATTAGATGGTTACTTTCTGCATTAAGTTTGCGTGTTCTTCCTGTGGTTGCGTGGGTTTCCTCTGAGTACCCCGGTTTCCTCCCACACGCCAAAGACACGCTGGTGGGTAATTGGCTCCTGTTTAAATTGGCCCTAGCATGTGTGTACAAATTGGCTATACGTTGAGAAAAGACATTGCGACCTACCTCGTAAAAAAATTCCAATGAACACTTTATGGAAAAGGCTTGAGATGGTGCCCAGAGATCTGCCCCATAGAATAATTGAGAATCCGAAACAACTGAATAGATCTAAACATAATTATATGGATACTGTAAAAAAAAAGGAGCAGGGACACCCAAAGCTGACTGGAAGCAGCAAGAGCTATTAGGAGATTTCACTGAGTAGTCCTATAGTGATAGAGGATAAAAAGCCTAGACAGAATAGACATCATAGACTAGGGTCCTTCAACTTTTTTTGAGACAAGGGCCCGGTAAATGCTTCCAAAGCCTTCAATGCCCCAACAGCAGAAAATAAATAAAAGAAAGAAAATATAGGAGCCAATAAGCTCCAAACCCATGCAAATGAATGACCAAATAAAGTTTATACTGACAGAATAAAAGTATGGTCATGCAAAACATGTACTGAAATTTTGGAAGACTTCTGTGGCTGTGTGCCACTGTGAGAGATGATAGGGGTTCTGAAGAGGGTTAGGGGACTCTGTAGCCGACTTGGTGGCCCTGTAGGGGAGGAGATTTCTGGAGAAGACTGGGAGGTACCGTGGAAGGTTGAGGTCACTATAGAGGGCTGGAGGTTCTGTGGCAGGCTGGGGGGCTGAGGGCTCTCTGAGAGCAATGTGGGCCACTGTGGGAGGTGCCAGCCTGCAGTCTTGCAGTGGGCCATAGATAGATAGATAGATAGATAGATAGATAGATAGATAGATAGATAGATAGATAGATAGATAGATAAATTTCTTAGCCTGGCCAACAAAGGGGACACCATAGATTAGACTAGGGGTCCTCAACCTTTTTAAGATCAGGTCCTGATAAATTCTTCCGAAACCTTTCATGCCCCAACAGAAAATAAAACTTATTATAGGAATGCAAAGCATGTATTGAAATGCTGGAAGACTTCTGGGGTTGTGTGCCACTGTTGGGGAGGATAGGGGTTCTGGAGAGGGTTAGGGAACTCTGTAGCCAACTTGGTGGCCCTGTAGGGGATGAAGCTTCTGGAGGGAGCTGGGGGGCACTGTGGAAGATTGGGGGCACTACTATAGAGGGCTGGAGGCTAGGGGACATTGTGGGGGCTGAGGGCTCTCTTGGAGCACTGTGGGCCACTGTGGGAGGCGCTGGAAGGCACTGTGGAAGATAGATAGATAGATAGATAGATAGATAGATAGATAGATAGATAGATAAATAGAATAGAGTTTTGAAGGTACTTCCCGACATTTCTTAGCCTTGGCAACAAAGAGCTGGCCCCGGGGGATTTTCCTGCCCCATTGCTCTCACCACCACCTCTCCTTCGCCTAAGATAAGCCAACCATCAGATACTACCCCCCCCCCCCCCCCCCCCCTTTCTACATAGGTCAGAATATGAACAGCATGCACAGACACCTGATGAAAAGGTATTTTCGTGCATTGATCTTTTGTTAGAAAATGTACTCAATGGCTGTATTGTACATACATGGCCAGCTAGATTTAATGTCTTTAGATACCTTTTACTGCCATCTCTACTTTCTCATCCCAGCAGTTAGTACTGCCACCCCCGCAGTCAGCTGCCAGCACTTATGGCTACTGTGCGAGAAAATAGAAAATGAAAGATTACAGGTAATTGCACAGATCAAAGCTTTAAATTGATCCTTTATAGACTGAATAGAAGCTTTTATTTTGCCACCCCTGCACAGCCCCATGCCAGTATCCCAGTTCCGTCCTCTAGGGGTCTCTGCAGCACCAGTAATTCCATTGCATTGCATTTATTAGGCTGCAGAGGTCTCCACAAAGACATTTTATTCAGTTGAAGAGCCTGGCAGGTAATTGAAGAAATTGTTGGAGCTCTGCTGCCGGTTCAATATATCAATTTTCCATTTAATGTCTCTTCATGGATATTTCAGTGGGGGAGCTTACTCCTGAAGGGGACTGGAATTCAAGCTTGGCTCCAGGGGAAACATATATTAAGGTGGACTCTTAACACACACACGGAGCCGTAACATTTATTGGACAAGACAGGGAGTGACGTCCAAAATGTAGAAACTCATAGCAACCCATTACCCAGCAAGCCGGCAAACAGGGCATGTAAGAGGCTTTTTTTGGACAAAGGCAATAATAACTACCATACTGAGGTGCATAGTTGTAGACTGCCCCTTTAGCTATGGATATTCTAAATGCATGACGATTGCCTTTTTACCTTCTGATAGGGTGATAGGGTGTACCACCTAGCCCTACTAGGGCATTGAACAGTTGCACTCAGCATTCTTACTGAACGACTGCCACCAAGAGAGTATATGATATTCAAGGATAGTGGAATTCTAGGGTTCCTCCAAAGGTTGCTAGGGGTTCCTTGAGCTGTGACCAAGTAACCCTCCAATGGCCAAAAACTTTTGGCAGAACCAGTGGCATGGCACCAATAATTTTCTTTAATGGACAGTAAGGGTGGCATTCTAACCACCAATGAAAGGGGGAGGGGGGGGCATTTTCCCCACTTACTACCACAGAAAGTGACATTTCCCCCACTGACCACCAATGTAAGGGGCATTCTTCCCACTGAATACAAATGTAAGGGGCTTTCTTCCCACTGACCTCCAATGTAAGGAGCATTTCTCCCACTGACCTCCAATGTGAGGGGCATTCTTCCCACTTACCACTAATGTAAGGGTCATTCTTCCCACTGACCTCCGATGTAAGGGACATTCTTTCCACTGACCTCGAATGTAAGGGACATTCTTCCCACTGACCTCCAATGTAAGGAGCATTCTTCTCACTGACCACCAATGTAAGGAGCATTCTTCTCACTGACCACCAATGTAAGGGACATTCTTCCCACTGACCACCAATGTAAGGAGCATTCTTCTCACTGACCCCCAGTGTAAGGGACATTCTTCCCACTGACCACCAATGTAAGGGACATTCTTCTCACTGACCACCAATGTAAGGGACATTCTTCCCACTGACCACCAATGTAAGGAGCATTCTTCCCACTGACCACCAATGTAAGGAGCATTCTTCCCACTGACCACCAATGTAAGGAGCATTCTTCCCACTGACCACCAATGTAAGGAACATTCTTCCCACTGACCTCCAATAAAGGGACATTCTTCCCACTGATCAACAATGTGAGGGCCATTCTTCCCACTGACCAACAACGTAAGGGACATTCTTCTCACTGACCTCCAATGTAAGGAACATTCTTCTCACTGACCAACAATGTAAGGGCCATTCTTCCCACTGACCAACAATGTAAGGGACATTCTATCCATTGACCTCCAGTGTAAGGCAAAGTCTTCTCACTGACCACCAATGAAAGGGCCATTCTTCCCACTGATCACCAATGTAAGGGGCATTCTTCCCACTGACCACCAATAAAAGGGCCATTCTTCCCACTGACCAACAATGTAAGGAGCATTCTTCTCACTGACCAACAATGTAAGGAGCATTCTTCTCACTGACCAACAATGTAAGGAGCATTCTTCTCACTGACCAACAATGTAAGGAGCATTCTTCTCACTGACCAACAATGTAAGGGGCATTCTTCCCACTGACCACCAATGTAAGGGACATTCTTCCCACTGACCACCAATGTAAGGAACATTCTTCCCACTGACCCTCAAAGCAAGGGACATTCTTACCACTGAACTCCAATGTAAGGGACATTCTTCCCACTGACCACCAATGTAAGGGACATTCTTCCCACTGACCACCAATGTAAGGAGCATTCTTCCCACTGACCACAAATGTAAGGGAAGCGTTCTTTCCACTGACTACCACTGTACATGGCATTGTCCCCACTGACCGCCAATGAATTTGTTTTAGTGGGGTTCCCTGAAACGTATTTTTAAGGGTTCCTCTGTGGTTAAAAGGTTGTGAAAGGCTGCTTTTTACCCAGAAGCGGATTAGGTTCTGCTCGGTGATCTTTCCACTTTCAATAAATCCCTATAAGTTGGCTCAAAGAGATTCACTGAGGTAAAGATTATTCTTATTATTTTCAGTCTGCAGAGCTTAGAGAGAACAGGGCTTATATCATTTTACAAGGCCAACATTACCCCAGAAATGTACGTTTTAATTTATTAATTGTTAAAATAATCAGATAAACGTTAGCAGTAGGTAAGAATTACAAAATTAGTTTATGTTTCTGCCCCTCTTCTGAGGTTTTGACAGACATCTCAGGACTCGCTCACATTAGTGGTTGGGAAGTGGTTTAAATCCCATGGTTAAGCTGCAGTTTTACTTCCCCCCAACTGCTACCTTCTTTAGCTGCAGGAACAGCGGCCGGGAGAGCACCCATGCCATGGTTGCAATGGTTTGCTTAGTGGCAGTGGCAGGCGTCGCCAAACGAGACCCATTCAGGTTATTGGGGCCACTCTGCAAGCGCCCTGCAATCAAGTGCTGGGATCAAGGGGTTAATACAGCGCTTCCTCACCACCTGACAGATGCTCTCTGAAGAGCTATCTGAAAGAAGTTCGCTCTTCAGAGAGCACCTTTAGTGTGAGTGAGCTTTTACTCTCTCACATCCTTACTAATATTTGTCTATTCTTCGTGGAAAACTATTACGGGAGGGTGACCCCTTCAGCTGGTCTTGGCAATAACAGTTTGGTGCAAATGGGAATTATTATTATATATTATTATTATACAGGTTTTATATAGCGCCAACAGTTTGCGCAGCGCTTTACAACATGAGGGCAGACATTACAGTTACATTACAATTTGATACAAGAGGAATCAGAGAGGAATTCTAATTAAGGTATCTGGGCAATGGTGTTATGGGAAGCAAATGTGAATTCTAATGATGGTATCAGACCAATGGTGTTAAGGGAAGCAAATGGAAATTCTAATGAAGGTGTCTGGCCAATGGTGCTATGGGAAACAAAGGGGAATGCTAATGAAGATATCTGGTCAATGGTGTTATGGGAAACGAATGAGAATTCTAATGAAGATATCTGGCCAATGGTGTTATGGGAAGCAAATGGGAATTCTAATGAAGGTATCTGCCCAATGGTGTTATGGGAAGCAAATGGGAATTCTAATGAAGGTATCTGACTAATAAGCAGACGGGAATTCTAATGAAGGTATCTGACTAATGGTGTTATGGGAATTCTAATGAAGGTATCTGACCAATGATGTTAGGGGAAGCAACGGGGAATTCTAGTAAAGGTATCTAACTAATGGTGTTGTGGGAAGCAAATGGGAATTCTAATGAAGATATCTGACCAATGGTGTTATGGGAAGCAAATGGGAATTCTAATGAAGGTATCTGGCCATTAGTGTTATGGGAAGCAAATGGAAATTCTAATGACGGTATCAGATCAATAGTGTTAAGGGAAGCAAATGGAAATTCTAATGAAGGTATCTGGCCAATGGTGCTATGGGAAACAAAGGGGAATTCTAATGAAGGTATCTGCCCAATGGTGTTATGGGAAGCAAATTGGAATTCTAATGAAGGTATCTGACTAATAGTTTTATGGGAAGCAGATGGGAATTCTAATGAAGGTATCTGACTAATGGTGTTATGGGAAGCAAATGGAAATTCTAATGAAGGTGTCTGGCCAATGGTGCTATGGGAAACAAAGGGGAATTCTAATGAAGATATCTGGTCAATGGTGTTATGGGAAACAAATGAGAATTCTAATGAAGATATCTGGCCAATGGTGTTATGGGAAGCAAATGGGAATTCTAATGAAGGTATCTGCCCAATGGTGTTATGGGAAGCAAATGGGAATTCTAATGAAGGTATCTGACTAATAAGCAGACGGGAATTCTAATGAAGGTGTCTGACTAATGGTGTTATGGGAATTCTAATGAAGGTATCTGGCCAATGATGTTAGGGGAAGCAACGGGGAATTCTAGTAAAGGTATCTGACTTATGGTGTTATGGGAAGCAAATGGGAATTCTAATGAAGATATCTGGCCAATGGTGTTATGGGAAGCAAATGGGAATTCTAATGAAGGTATCTGGCCATTAGTGTTATGGGAAGCAAATGGGAATTCTAATGACGGTATCAGATCAATAGTGTTAAGGGAAGCAAATGGAAATTCTAATGAAGGTATATGGCCAATGGTGCTATGGGAAACAAAGGGGAATTCTAATGAAGATATCTGGTCAGTGGTGTTATGGGAAACAAATGAGAATTCTACTGAAGATATCTGGCCAATGGTGTTATGGGAAGCAAATGGGAATTCTAATGAAGGTATCTGCCCAATGGTGTTATGGGAAGCAAATGGGAATTATAATGAAGGTATCTGACTAATAGTTTTATGGGAAGCAGATGGGAATTCTAATGAAGGTATCTGACTAATG
Organism: Aquarana catesbeiana; assembly: GCF_042186555.1. Classification (NCBI taxonomy): domain Eukaryota; kingdom Metazoa; phylum Chordata; class Amphibia; order Anura; family Ranidae; genus Aquarana; species Aquarana catesbeiana. Next base: position 24,187,643 of record NC_133335.1, on the reverse strand, counting down.
GTGTTATGGGAAGCAAATAGGAATTCTAATGAAGGTATCTGGCCAATGATGTTAGGGGAAGCAAAGGGGAATTCTAGTAAAGGTATCTGGCCAATGGTGTTATGGGAAGCCAAAAATAATAAGTTGCCGGTAACCCTGAAAATTCAAATTAGTCATTCTCATTAAAGAACCCTTTAAAGCCGAACTCTGGACGCACATGAATGCAGCTCTGTTATTCATTAATAAAGCACTAAAGGTATTTTTAAAATACAAGCAGTGTAAGTACTTGAATCTGACCCAGTGTTAGCCTCTGTACAGCAGGGCTGGAGTGTGAGAAGAAAAAGCAGCACAAGGTGCCAATTATTCATGTGCTGACAAGAAGCATGCTGAGATTAGGAGACAGCAGAGTGACTGAGAAATGAGCTCACCACTGTGCTGCTTCTCCTTTCACTGTCCAGTCACAGGCTGGGTGGCGGGTCCAGGCCAGAGTTGAGCTCAGGGGAAGTCAATTAAATGGTGCTGGCCATCAGACTGAGGACATCTAGAGGCAGAAACAAAGTACTGCAGGGAAATTTCTGGATTGAAAGAGAGAAAGAGAAAGAGCTGGTTTTGTTACTTAAACTTTTAATAGGCTATTCATTTTTATCTTGTTATTCTTGGCTGGAGTCCTGCTTTAAATATTTGGCAGGTTGGCTGACCTGTGTTTTTATTTAATCGTCAGAAAAAAAAAATCAATATAAAAAACTCCCAGCTGTGTAAAATGTTCCGGTCTATAAGTTTTGTTTCATCTGCAAAAGAAGAAAAGAAAAAAAAAAAAAAAACACAAAAGGACGCAACAGATATTTTACATAAACAAACGGAACATTGGAGGAGGCGAGGGATTGAAGATTCCCAGCATGCTAATTCTTCTTTTGACGTTCCACTCTCGCTTATTATAAATGAGGGTCCGTCTGATCAGATTAGACACGGAGCCTTTTGAATGTCAGTTCAGATGAAGATGACAGATTGTTGTATTTTGCTGCTTCTGATCATGCTGAAAAAGATTTTTTCATGAAGAGATTGCTGGCTGCCACGGACAATCTGCTGCGTGGATGACGAAGGAAGGGCTGGAGCTGGTGGGAGAAGGGGTGATGGGCAGCTTAAGCCCACCGGATCTGTCCAATAGAGCTCAATCAAACCAATGGAAGCGGCAAAGAGGTTATGGAAAAGCTTTGTTGTATAAATAGGGGAATACGTTGTGTCAACGTTGATCTGTACTCCGAACGCTGTTGGGCTTATGAGCAAGAATGGAATTCTAATTTACATTCCTTTCATTGTTTAGTAGAAAATTATACTCTGGAAATACTACATTTTGAAGTATCGTCAATACTCATCCTTACTGAGCTATTTTAGCTATGTTCTCTTGAATAATATTTGGAGCATCACAAATCACAAAAAAAAAACAAGAACAAAAAAACAAAAGAGGAAAACATTTTATATATATAAAAGCGAAATCAGCTATCGAAAGCTAGTTGTACAAACTTTTCCATCCAATTTTCGTATCGTGTGTACGGGCCTTAACAGGTTTTCTTCTAAGATTGCCCTGTATTTGGCTCCATCCATCTTCCCATCAACTCTGACCAGCTTCCCTGTCCCTGCTGAAGAAAAGCATCCGCACAACATGATACTGCCACCACTATGTTTCAAGGTGGGGATGGTGTGATCAGGGTGATATGCAGTGTTAGTTCCTGATGGTCCAGCCGGCGGCTCGTACAGGTGGTTTCCAGCACAAACAGCTTGTTCCGGGCAGAGGGAATCGCTGAAGACTCGGGGATAGATCAAAGATGACGTCACTTCCGGTTGTAGAGCGGGAGAGGCGGCTTCACTTCGGAGCATGCGCGACAACTCTTCTGGGAAGGCTGTCCACAAGGTTTAGGTGTGTGTGTGTCTATGGAAATGTTTGACCATTCTTCCAGAAGCGCATTTGTGAGGTCATGCACTGATGTTGGACATGAAGGCCTGGCTCGCAGTCTTCACTCGAATTCATCCCAAAGGTGTTTTATCGGGTTGCGGTCAGGACTCTGTGCAGGCCGGTCAAGTTCCTCCACCCCAAACTCACTCATCCATGTCTTTATGGACCTTGCTTTACTCACTGGTGCGCAGTCATGTTGGAACAGGAAGGGGCCATCCCCAAACTGTTCCCACAAAGTTGGGAGCATGAAATTGTCCAAAATGTCTTGGTATGCTGATGCCTTAAGAGTTCCCTTTACTGGTATTAAGGGGCCAAGATCAACCCTTGAAAAATAACCCAACACCATAATCCCCCTCCTCCAAATGATTTGGATAAGTTCGCAAAGCAAGGTCCATAAAGACATGGATGAGGGAGTTTGGAGTGGAGGAACTTGGCTGGCCTGCACTGGTCCTGATCTCAACCCAATAGAACACCTTTGGGATGAATTAGAGCGAAGACTGCAAGCCAGGCCTTCTTGTCCACATCAGTACCTGACCTCACAAATGTGCTTCTGGAAGAATGGTCAAACATTTCCACTCCTAAACCTCGTGGACAGCCTTCTCAGAAGAGTTGAAGCTGTTATAGCTGCAAAGGGTGGGCCAACTCAATATTGAACCCTATGGACTAAGATTGTGATGCCATTAAAGTTCATGGGGGGGGGCGTGGCCAACTGCCGAGATGCACACCATCGGAGCTCCATCCTGCCCGACTTGATCCTCCTCTGATCCTGCCAACCCTGCTATTCCTGCTTGGCTGTATTTGACTCTACAGCCCTCCAGGTCATACAGAAACACACGGGTATGCAGGCGTGGCAGTGCCAGGCTTCCAGCCTTCTCTCCCCTCCTGTGCTGGGCAGCAGGATGGCACTGACTCAGCTCAAGGGAAGTGCAGTCACCATCCGATACGGTTTCATAGCCTGCTTCTACAATGGGGGAGTCCATGGAGCTTCCTGCACCCGGGTATGCTGAACTGCCAATGTGTTCTCCTTCAGAGGACAATGACCCAGTATCTCCCAGCATTGTAGACCCAGCTGTAACCCCTGCAGAGCCGACTTCAGCTCAGATTATGGAGGCTATTCAGCATTGCCACGCATCTCTGACGACTCAGATTGATTCAGTCAGGATGGACTTATCATTACAAAAGTAGGATGTTCATAACCTCAGGCACAGGGTTACCAATGCTGAGCAACGTATTGGTGATTTAGAGGATGAAACACATCCCTTACAAGCCTCTGTCAGTAATGTACAAAAAAGCCAAGAAACCACCATAGACAAGTTGACTGACTTGGAAGATCGCTTAAGGCGAAACAATCTACACTTTTTGGGGTTCCCGGAAGGCTCTGAAGGTAGAACCCTTGAATCCTTTATGGAACACTGGCTGACAGCTACTTTTGGTGCTTCCACATTTTCTCCACTATTTGCTATTCGCTATAGAGAGAGCGCACAGAGTTCCCTTACGCCCCTTACTAGCAGGCGCACCTCCTCGCCCTATGCTCATTAAATAACTACATTTTCAAGATAAGGAAGCAGTCCTGAGGGCTGCCGGAGTCTCCTTTAATGGTAACGCGATCACTATATTTCCTTCTCTCGAAGGTTCTCTGCGACTTCGCAAAAACAAAGAGCAACATTTCTTTCCATTAGGAGGAGGCTACGCAATCTACAACTGCCATATAGTATGCTTTATCCAGCACGGCTGTGGGTCATCTATCAAGGAAAAGCTCACTTCTTTACTGATCCAAAGGATGCGACACAGTGGGTGAATGTCTTGGGACCACCAGAACTACCTCTCCCCCAGCCTCGCTATCCACCTCGTTGACTGCGGATCCTGATCCAAGGCCTTTTGAGTATATCTCTGCATGGAGCTATACACATTCTCTATCCTCCCTGAGCACTTCTGCAGAACATGGGTAGTATTTGATCCTGTGGTTATCATGCTCTGCTGTCCATGCAGCGACCACATTTTTTCCCCCTGTACCGTTTGTGTCCTGATGCACCACTTATAGCTGCCAACGTTTCTTCCTTTGGATCCCCAAGTTGATTGGGGACCTGTTGTCTCCTGTTGCACTCCTACACTTAGACCTCATCCTTCCTTAAGGGTTTGGTGCGATTGTTCCTTGTTTACTAGAGAGCATGGATGGAAATTTATTGCAATAGTCCTCCATTCATCTGACTTCATCTCCAATACCTTTGGCCCCTTTTACAGGCTGTTCTTGAAGGACTGAACCATGTCCCCTCTGATATGCAGTTTTCATTTTAGGAACAAAGCTCTCGATTGTTTGGGCTAGGGTTGTTTTTCCTTTTTGGGATTTCTTTTTATTTTCAACATTGTTCTTATTTTAAAGACTGTTCATTTATTGCGTATGACTTTGCATTCTTCCTGCTGCTATCTTTAACATCTGGGAGGGACATATTCATGCATGACTCACCCTGGTTACAGGTCCTCTTCTTATGGTCGCCTCTTACACTCTTTTGGCATTATCCTGCATTTTTATTATCTACTCTCTGGTTATGTCTGCATTACGTTTAATCTCATGGAACATCAGAGGGCTCAATTCTAAAGTGAAACGCTCTCTAATGTTCGAGTACCTGGCTCATCATAATCCACATGTGGTCCTTCTCCAGGAAACACATCTACAGGGCTTTAGAGTTATGGCACTGAAACGTACCAAAATAGCTTTTGCTATCCACTTACTCCACGTACGCCCGGGGTACTTCCATACTAATAGCAACATCTGCCCAGATAACTCTCAAACATGTAAAAACAGATCCTGGGGGCTATTTTGTAATCCTTGTCCTTCAGATCTTAGGTAAACCATATACCATGGTTAACTTATATATACAATTGTGCTCATAAGTTTATATACACTGGCACAATTTATGATTTCTTGGCCATTTTTCAGAGGATATGTATGACACAAAAACATTTCTTTCACTCATGGTTAATGTTTGGCTGAAGCCATTTATTATCAATCAACTGTGTTTACTCTTTTTAAATCATAATGACAATAGAAACTACCCAAATGTCCCTGATCAAAAGTTTATATACCCTGGTGATTTTGGCCTGATGACATGCACACAAGTTGACACAAAGGGGTTTGAATGGCTATTAACCACCTGACAACTGGGCACTTAAACCCCCTTCGTGACCAGACCAATTTTCAGCTTTCAGCGCTCTCACACTTTGAATGACAATTACTCAGTCATGTAATACTGTACCCAAATGAATTTTGTGTCCTTTTTTTCATACAAATAGAGCTTTCTTTTGGTGGTATTTGATCACCTCTGGGCTTTTTATTTTTTGCGCTATAAATGAAAAAAGACCAAAAATTTAGAAAAAAAACGCATTTTTCTTCGTTTCTGTGATAAAATTTTGCAAATTATTAATTTTTCTTCATAAATTTTGGCCACAATTTATACTGCTACATATCTTTGGTAAAAATAACCAAAATTAGTGGATATTATTTGGTCTGTGTGAAAGTTATAGAGTCTACAAGTTGTGGTGCAAAACATAAAAAATTGATCACACCTGATTTACTGGTGGCCTATCTCATTTCTTGTGACCTGAACAAGTCAGGACAGTACAAATACCCCCAAAATGACCCCTTTTTTGAAAGTAGACATTCCAAGGTATTCAGTAAGATGCATGGTGAGGTTTTTGATGTTGTCATTTTTTCCCACAATTCTTTGCAAAGTGAAGATTTTTTTTTTTTTTTTTTTTCCTCCCATAAAATTGGCATTGTAATTGGTTATTTCTCTCACATGGCATGTGTATACCACAAATGACGCCCCAAAATACATTCTGCTACTCCTTCTAAGTATGGCGATACCACATGTGTGGGACTTTTTCACAGCCTAACCACATAGAGAGGCCCAACATGCAGGGAGCACCATCAAGTGTTCTATGAGCATAAATGACACATCTAACTTGTTAACTACCTATTACACTTTTGAAGGCCCTGGAGCACCAGGACAATGGAAACGCCCACAAAATGACCCCATTTTGGAAAGCTAACACCCCAACGTATAATCTATGAGGCATAATGAGTTTTTTGAACAGTTCATTTTTTTCCAGAAGTTTTTGGAAAATGTGGAAAAAAATGAAAACGCATTTTTTTTTACACAAAGTTGTCCATTTATAAGCTATTTCCAACACATAGCATGTACATAGCAAAAATAACACCTCAAAATACATTCTGCTACTCCTCCTGAGTATAGCGATACCACATGTGTAAGACTTTTACACAGCCTGGCCACATACAGGGGCACAATACTGAAATAGCACCTTCAAGGGTTTTAGGAGCATAAATTACACATCTCATTTCTCACCCACCTATTACACTTTTGAAGGCCCTGGAGCACCAGGACAATGGAAACGCCCACAAAATGACCCCATTTTGGAAAGCTAACACCCCAACGTATAATCTATGAGGCATAATGAGTGTTTTGAACGGTTCATTTTTTTCCAGAAGTTTTTGGAAAATGTGGAAAAAAATGAAAACGCATTTTTTTTTTACACAAAGTTGTCCATTTATAAGCTATTTCCAACACATAGCATGTACATAGCAAAAATAACACCTCAAAATACATTCTGCTACTCCTCCTGAGTATAGCGATACCACATGTGTAAGACTTTTACACAGCCTGGCCACATACAGGGGCACAATACTGAAATAGCACCTTCAAGGGTTTTAGGAGCATAAATTACACATCTCATTTCTCACCCACCTATTACACTTTTGAAGGCCCTGGAGCACCAGGACAATGGAAACGCCCACAAAATGACCCCATTTTGGAAAGCTAACACCCCAACGTATAATCTATGAGGCATAATGAGTCTTTTGAACGGTTCATTTTTTTCCAGAAGTTTTTGGAAAATGTGGAAAAAAATGAAAAAGCATTTTTTTTTTACACAAAGTTGTCCATTTATAAGCTATTTCCAACACATAGCATGTACATAGCAAAAATGACACCTCAAAATACATTCTGCTACTCCTCCTGAGTATAGCGATACCACATGTGTAAGACTTTTACACAGCCTGGCCACATACAAGGAACACCGTCAGGTGTTCTAGGGACACATAGCATGCACATACCAAGAATTACAGCCCAAAATACATTCTGCTGAGCAAAGGGTAAAAAAAAAGATTACCTGTAGTTTTAGTAGCACAGTTGTCCACAGGAGGATAGCACTGGTCCAGGCAGCAGGCAGGGACTTGGTCAGCAAAAGCGAACGCAATTGATCCAGGCAACAGACAGGAACACTGTCCATAGTCAGTACAGGCAGCAGGCAGGGATACTGTCCATATACAGTCCAGGGTCAGTGCAGGCAGAGATTGTCAGCAGTGCCAAAATATTGATCCTGGTAGTAGGCAGGAACATGGTCCATCCATGTGGTGTGGTCAGTTCATGCAACAGGCAGAGGCATGATGGCATAGGTCCTACAGGCAGCAGGCAGAAGTAGGGCCTCGTTCAGGACAGAATGGGGACAGGGGTAGAGGCTTCTCCCACCCAAATCTCTTTGAAGCCTCCGAGTCTCCAGACCCTAATCTAGGAATGAGAAAACAAAAAAAATGTTTTCTTCATCCAGAAAAACAATTCTGGAGCCCCTCACATATGTGAGACCCCTGTGTTATGAATCCCACTAGTCCAGTAGCAGGGTACAAGATCAGTCCAAGAGGCAGGCAAAAAGGATGGTCAAACAGTCCAGGGTCAGTTCCAGATCAGGCAGAGGTATGAACAGAATCGGTAGGCAGAAGCGTGGTCGAAAAACAAGCCAGGGTCAGTTCCAGATCAGGCAGAGATATAAACAGAATCGGTAGGCAGTAGCGTGGTCGAAAAACAAGCCAGGGTCAGTTCCAGATCAGGCAGAGATATAAACAGAATCGGTAGGCAGAAGCGTGGTCAAAAAACAAGCCAGGGTCAGTTACAGAGCAAGCAGAGGCATAAGGGGTGTGAAGGTAAATGGCAGGAAGTGAGGGTTATGTTTACCATACTTCACTAATAATTTAGTGAAGTATGGTAACGGCGGAAACAGTTAACTATACAGAGGCCTGGTTGGGAAGGACATTGGGGACAATAAAAAGTAGTGTCTCTTCTCACTCCTCTTTTGGCGCACACCCGGCATTTTTTCTGCCGTTTTTGGCCTGTTGGTCTGGGGGGGATTTTTTCGGGAAAGTGGCGTTCGGACAGTCTACTAATCACATCGGATCGAATGGTTTCTGGTGGGCCGTTGGGGTATATCAGGGCAGTGATGATTTCCTCCTGGTATCCAAGGAAGGATTTGGGGCTTGCAGTGGATTTATGATAAATAACATAGTTGTTATATATGGCCAAATTGAACAAATATATTGAAACTTTTTTATACCACTGGTATGTTCTTCTCGTGGCAAGATAGGGTTCGAGCATCTGGTCGTTGAAGTCGACACCCCCCATATACTTGTTGTATTCAAAGATGCATGTGGGCTTTTGGATTACCCCATTCCTCCTGGTTACCTCCACGACGGTGTTATTGTAGATTGATGAAAGCACGTAGACGTCCCTTCTGTCCCTCCACTTCACAGCCAGAATTTCCTCATTCCTCAAGCTCGCCATTTCCCCTTTTCTTAGCTTTTTGTTCACGAGGCTTTGAGGAAAGCCCTTCCGGTTCTTCCTTATGGTGCCACATGCTGGAGTCTTCTGTCTGTGAAGATTTCGGAACAGGGGCAGACTAGAATAAAAATTGTCCACATATAGATGGTAGCCTTTTTCCAGGAGTGGGTTTATGAGCTCCCAAACGACTTTCCCACTCGATCCGATATATTCTGGGCAATTAGGGGGATGTAGCTGGGTGTCCTTCCCTTCGTATACCATGAAGGCATAGGTATATCCTGTAGCTCGGTCGCATAATTTATACATTTTCACCCCATAGCGGGCCCTTTTGGTGGGAATAAATTGTTTTATGCCCAATCTGCCACTAAATTTGACCAGGGACTCATCCACACATATGTGCTGGTCTGGGGTAAATAACTGGGGGAAGATATCAGAAAAATATTTTAGTAGTGGGCGAATTTTATATAGCTTGTCAAAATGTGGGTCATTTCGGGGAGGGCACTGGGTATTGTCATTGAAGTGTAGGAATCTCATAATCATGAGATACCTGGTTCTGGGCATTACAGAGGAAAAGATGGGCATGTGGTGGATGGGAAGGGTAGACCAATAGGAACGTAATACATTTTTTTTGGTTAGTCCCATACAGAATGTGAGGCCCAAAAAAATTCTAAACTCCTCCACTGTTAGGGCTCTCCATTCGTAGGGACGGGCATAATAGGACGTTGGGTTACTTGCTATGTATTGTTGGGCATATAGATTGCACTGGGCCACAATCGATGCAAGCATGTCCTCAGTAAATATAAGGTTGAAAAAATCTAATGGTGAAAAATTTTCCGTATCCACCTGGACTCCTGGCTGGGCAGTAAAAGGGGGAATGATAGCTTCTCCTGAATTGGGTGGCAGCCATAAGGGGTTCTCAAGGGAGTAGGGAAGGCTGGCATGGGACCTAACCCTTTGGGCCTGAGGTGACACCCCACTGGTACGTGGACTTTGTCGAGGCACTGCGGTGCTGGTGGATGGCATTGCGGTGATAGTGGATGGCATTGCGGTGATAGTGGATGGCATTGCGGTGCTGGTGGATGGCACTGCATCCTCACCAGTACGTCTTCGTCTGGCGGGCGGACTCTCATCCTCTACCACTGCTGAGGACAGGCTCGTAGTCCACGTCAGACTCAGAATCTGAATAGGAATCTGAAGCGGAGAGCTCCCCGTTGCTCTCGTCGGCCGCAAGAATATTATATGCCTCCTCGGCTGAATATACTCTTTGTGACATAGTGATGAAAAATGGCAGATATGTGGCACTGATGACACGTGACACTGGCAGATTGCACTGGTGATAGATGGCACTGATACGTGACACTGATGTGGTAGGTGACACTGGTGACACTGATGTGGCAGGTGACAGACAGGTGGCACTGACGACAGATGGCACTGACAGATTGCACTGATACGTGGCACTGATACGTGGCAGGTGACACTGACAGGTGGCACTGATGTGGCAGGTGGCACTGATGTGACAGGTGGCACTGATGTGACAGGTGACACTGACAGGTGACACTGATGTGGCAGGTGACACTGACAGGTGACACTGATGTGGCAGGTGACACTGACAGGTGGCACTGATGTGGCAGGTGACACTGACAGGTGGCACTGATGTGGCAGGTGACACTGATGTGGTAGGTGACACTGGTGACACTGATGACACTGATGTGGCAGGTGACAGACAGGTGGCACTGATGACAGATGGCGCTGACAGATTGCACTGATATGTGGCACTGATACGTGGCAGGTGACACTGACAGGTGACACTGATGTGGCAGGTGACACTGACAGGTGGCACTGATGTGGCAGGTGACACTGACAGGTGGCACTGATGTGGCAGGTGACACTGACAGGTGCCACTAACGACAGATGGCACTGACAGATGGCACTGATGACAGATGGAAGCACCGTGGCACTGATGTGGCACTGTATGGGCACTGTATGGGCACTGTACTGTGTTTCACTAAAGGCTCGGCACTCACAGTTATCACAGATCGCTCTCTCTCCTCACACACGGTCTCTGTGTGAGGAGAGAAAGCCGGCAATGAGAGATGATCTCATATGTTTACATTTGAGATCATCTGTCATTGGAAGCTCGGATCGCGCTGTAAACGGCCGCTGTGATTGGCCGTTTACGGCGATCCGTGACTGGCTGTGTCCAAGGGACACGGCCAGAGCAGAATTTCCCCGATGCGCGCTCCCGGGAGCGCGCATTGCGGAAGTGAACAGGAGGACGTCCAGGGACGCCCTCCCGGCAATTGGAGTCCGCGCTGTAGCCGTCTTTCGGCTATAGCGCGGACGCCTAGTGGTTAAAGGTAACCTTCCTCACCTGTGGCCTATTTGCTTGTAATTAGTGTGTGTGTGTATAAAAGGTCAATGAGTTTCTGGACTCCTGACAGACCCTTGCATCTTTCATCCAGTGCTGCACTGACATTTCTGGATTCTGAGTCATGGGGAAAGCAAAAGAATTGTCAAAGGATCTGTGGGAAAAGGTAGTTGAACTGAATAAAACAGGAAAGGGATATAAAATGATATCCAAGGAACTGAGAATGCCAATCAGCAGTGTTCAAACTCTAATCAAGAAGTGGAAAATGAGGAAAACCAAACCACGGTCAGGTAGACCAAATAAAATTTCAGCCAAAACAGGAAAATTGTTCGGGATGCAAAGAAAAACCCACAAATAACTTCAGACGAAATACAGGACTCTCTGAAAACATGTGGTGTGGCTGTTTCAAGATGCACAATAAGGAGGCACTTGAAAAAAGATGGGCTGCATGGTCGAGTCACCAGAAGAAAGCCATTACTACGCAAATGCCACAAAGTATCCCACTTATAATACGCCAAACAGCACAGAGACAAGCCTCAAACCTTCTGACACAAAGTCATTTGGAGTGATGAGACCAAAATTTTGCTTTTTGGCCACAACCATAAACGCTTCATTTGGAGAGGAGTCAACAAGGCCAATGATGAAAGGTACACCATTCCTACTGTGTAACACAGAGGTGGATCGCTGATGTTTTGGGGATGTGTGTGCTACAAAGGCACAGGAAATTTGGTCAAAATTGATGGCAAGATGAATGCAGTATGTTATCAAAAAACATTGGAGGAACATTTGCATTCATCAGCCAGGAAGCTGCGCATGGGACGTACTTGGACATTCCAACATGACAATGATCCAAAACACAAGGCCAAGTCGACCTGTCATTGGCAACAGCAGAATAAAGTGAAGGTTCTGGAATGACCATCTTAGTCTCCTGACCTCAATATCATTGAGCCACTCTGGGGAGATCTCAAACGTGCAGTTCATGCAAGACAGCCCAAGAATTTACAGGAACTGGAGGCTTTTTGCCAAGAGGAATGGGCAGCTTCACTATCTGAGAAGATAAAGAGCCTCATCCACAAATACCACAAAAGACTTCAAGCTGTCTTTGAGAGAGTGGTGCTAGAACTCGCTGGTGATTTCAACCCACCATAACTTTTTGGCTAATGCCGTGTACACACGGGTGGAATTTTCGACCAGACTGGTCAGACGGAACAAATCCGTCCGACAATCCGACCGTGTGTGGGCTTCATCGGACCTGCAGCGGACTTTTTTGGTCGAAAATCAGACGGACTTTAGATTTAAAACATGTTTCAAATCTTTCCGACGGATTCGAGTCCGGTCGAAAAATCAGTTTGTCTGTATGCTAGTCCGACGGACGAAAACTGACACTAGGGCAGCTATTGGCTACTGGCTATGAACTTCCTTATTTTAGTCCGGGGTTACGTCATCACGTATGAATCCATCGGACTTTGGTGTGATCGTGTGTAGGCAAGTCCGTTCGTTCGAAAGTCCGTTGGAAGTCCGTCAAAAGTCCGTCAAAAGTCTGTCGGAAAGACCGTCAGATCTTTAATGCCAAAAAGTCCGCCTGTGTGTACACGTCATTATTCTCATTAACCGGCCTCTTCCCCTATACAAATTAATGTATGAGGCTAGAGGATGCCCTCGTAAATTCCATAAAATCTGGGACCCATGGGTGAGTTCAGACCGCACTATACCAACTGCTAACTAAGTTATTAGCCAGGGATAAGGAACTATTGTGGATCCTTCTCTACTTTTTCTTGACTAAATACATTCCTGTATACCAAGGTTTTGATACTTTGACTTATCTATATGTGACCAAGTTTAAAATGTATGATTGTTACTTCTATATTAATCCATGTATAATGAATGGACATGTTATATATCACTTGCAGTGATCTTGAGCATTGTTTGCTCTATTTTCCAGTTCTTGATTTTTGTATTCTCTATTTTGTATGCAATAAAGTCATCCTTTAAAAAAAAAAAAAAGTTCATGTGCGTGTAAAGGCAGGCGTCCCAATACAGCACCTGAAAGTGGGTGGGATATACAGTATTAGGCAGCACGTGAACATGTTTTCTCTGAAGCTGATGTGTTGAAAGCAGACATAATGGTCAAGGGTAAGGATTTGAGTAAGGGCCAAATTGTGATAGCTAGACGACTGGGTCAGAGCGTCTCTAAAACTGCAGCTCTTGTGGGTCGTTGCCAGTCTGCATTGATCAGGACCTATCAAAAGTGGTCCAAGGAAGGAGATCTAGTGAACCGGCGACAGGGTCATGGGCGTTCAAGGCTCACTGATGCACATTGGAAGCAAAGGCTGGCCAATCCAATATCAGAGCTGCTGTAGCCCAAAATACTGAAACAGTTAATGCTGGTTTCAACAGAAAGTTGTAAGAACACACAGTGCATCGCGGTGGTTTGTGTATGGGGCTGTGTAGCCGCAGACCGGTCAAGGTGCCCATGCTGATCCATTGTCCACAGCCAAAAGTGCCTACAATGGGCATGTAAGCATCAGAACTGGACCACTGAGCAATGAAAGAAGGTGGCCTGGTCTGATGATTGACATTTTCTTTTACATCATGTGAATGGCCGGGTGCATGTAAGTCACTTACCTGGGGAAGAGATGGCACCAGGATGAAGTATGGGAAGTCCGATGCAACCACAAAAAAAAAAGCCAGGCATCAATAGCTAATTGGAATTCTATGTAGCCTTTAAAGACAGAGGGAATTTATGCTACAGATGGTATGTTTTGGAAACTGGGGACATCTTTAGGGTCAAACAATTTAAATGAACAAGAAGCAAGACCCTTCCAGATGTAGCTGATAATGATCCCAATCAGTTCTTTTGCTGCCTTCTGGTTTTTTGTTGTTCGTATTATTGGAGGCTTTTGTATCCTTTTTTTTTTTTTTTTAGCTGATTTCTGGTTAATGGTCACAGTTAGCTGCTGGCCCATACAATTTTATTTCTTTTTTGCTGCAAAGATTCTTTTAAAAAAGGGCTTCTATTTCAGGGAGAGATATTTTTTTTTTATGTATTTAGTTATTTTGCTGCAAGGCCTCCCTTTAAAAAAGTGAGCTTTTGTTTCAGGGGTGGTATTTTGGGGTTTTGCATTTCTTTTAAAGCATTTATTCACTATTATGTTGATAGGGCCTTTTTAGGTGTGCTCAAAGAGCAGCATTCACTTGATACTGACCATCTATTGCTTGAGCTGCCTATTGCTCACAGCACGCTGCTACATCATTTGAAAGAAAAACAAAAGTGAAAGAACAGCGTGCGCCTAAACCACCTCACATTATGTTTAATCTTTTAATTAGAGATGTTAAAGGCATATAACAAAAAGGTATACAGACCTGAGAGCATAATGCAAGCATTTGGATACAAAGGTATTAAGTATTACAATATGAAGCTCACAGAAATGCCAGAAGTAAGAGCAACCGCAGGAACAAATTCCTTGTAGAAACGGGAAGAAGGACATGAATTAGGAGAAAGCGCCTACGATCAAACAGTTAAATTACCGCATATACAGTACCATCATCCCAAATATCTAATACAAGGAGAGGCAGGGAGTAGGGCAAGCCGCAGCTAGCTGCTTCTGTCGGCAGATGTCCCAACCCCCCACACATAGGAAAAAACACAGGGGACTATTACGGTACTAAAGATAGTTGGATATTAGTACAAGAAGAGAGGAAAAAAGTGCTAAGATAAAAACTACATTTTAATAGAAAATCATTTTAAAAGAAGATATATATATCTATATATTACAGTAACATATACAGTTGTAATACAGGACAAGGCAATATATACAACCATATGAATTGCATCAAGTGATAACAGAAATTGCAAACATGACTTGAATTCTCGACCGGTTTCGCGGTATTCACCGCTTCCTCAGGAGAGTAAAGTCTATAATATAGCATAAAAAACATGAAATAAATATACAAACATTTCACAGATGTATGAAGGTTTTTGTAATGGTTGCAGCAGAGTCATTAAATAATACATTGGACAATTATGTACAAGTTAAATATAGAAAGGACAGGCTCACCCGTTCAGGTATTCTCTGTAGGTATGTAGAGCCCCATGCGATTCCCCCTGCGACGAACACAGGGGATAACAGAACAGCCTCTGGTAGATAAAGTATTTAAGTAATTGGTTTATGTGTGAGTCACTGAATCACAAGACCGAGCAAAAGGTAGTATAGTGTAGGGGTACCCATACGGTAGCTCGAAGATTTAGAACCCAATGTGCAAAGAAATGGTACTAAGGTAAGTGGTTGAAAGAGGGTAACAAGAAAGTGAGGGAGGGGGGGGAGGGGGGGAAAAGGGGGGGGGGGGGGGGTGGGGGGAAAGGAGGGAAAGGGGAGAGGGGGAAGGGGAGGGGAAGGGAGGGGGGGGAGGGGAAGGGGAAGCGGGAGGGAGAGGAAGGAGGGGGGGGGGGGGGAACGAGGAAGGAGAGGGAGGGGGGGGAAGGAAGGGGGGCAGGGAGAAGAGGGAGGGGGGCAGTGAGTATAGTGTAGTGAACAGGATCTAAAACTTACATCCAGGTGAGAGATAGGTCAACCTTAAAAGGAAAAGGAAAGAAGAAAATTGCACACAGGTATTGAGAGCCAACACTTACCCCTACAGCATTGATCGGTGAGGGGGAATAAGATGAAGTACAAGAGGAACATATAATAAAAGGGATCGTGATATAAAATAATTTGAACGATCCAAGCACTCATGGGCTAATGATGAAAGCTCCCCAGGGCTGAAGCCACTGGTGTATGCAGGAAGAGTAGTCACCGCAGGCCGCTGTAATAGAGTAGAATAAATTTACCTTCCGCAGTAATAAAGAGGGAAGGGGGGGGGGGGGAAATACCCACACAATAAGGGGGAACAACAGAGGTAGGTCACTGGGGTGAAGAAGTACCAAACCATGGGTAAAAAATAGGTAACCAGTACAAGAGGTATCAAAGTCAAAATTGTATGGAATCCCCAGTAAGGAAAGATATTGAATTACCAGCAGAGGA